>NW_027491958.1:0-655479 GCF_021521415.1 Bidens hawaiensis
AAAACTCAAGGGGTTGATTATGATGAAACTTTTTCGCCTGTGGCAATGCTAAAGTCTATTAGGATATTATTTGCCATAGCTGCATATTATGATTATGAAATTTGGCAAATGGATGTCAAGACCGCTTTCCTAAATGGATATCTTGAGGAAGATGTCTATATGGTTCAGCCTGAAGGTTTTGTCGATCCGAAGCATCCTAATAAAGTATGCAAGTTAAAGAAATCAATCTATGGATTGAAACAAGCATCTAGAACTTGGAATCATCGTTTTGATGAAGAAATCAAAAGTTTTGGATTCATCAAGAACGCTGATGAGGCTTGTGTGTATAAGAAAGCTAGTGGGAGTATAATTACCTTCTTAGTATTGTATGTCGATGACATTCTACTATTTGGAAATGACATTCCAACCATGGAAAGCGTTAAGGCTTGGCTTGGAAGTAGATTTTCCATCAAGGATCTTGGTGAAGCTGCCTATATTTTGGGAATAAAGATCTATAGGGATAGGTCAAGGCGCTTGATAGGTTTGAACCAAAGTACATACATTGATAAGATCTTGAAAAGGTTCAAGATGGAAAACTCCAAGAAAGGTTTTGTACCTATTCAAAGAGGGACCATATTGAGTTCAGCTCAATGTCCAAGCTCAAAGGGTGAGCAAGAGACGATGAAACAAATCCCATATGCTTCTGCTATAGGATCCATCATGTATGCGATGATATGTACTAGACCGGATGTGTCATGCGCTTTGAGCATGACAAGCAGATACCAACAGAATCCAGGAGACAGTCATTGGATGGCTGTTAAGAACATATTGAAATACCTTAGGAGAACTAAGGATATGTTTCTGATATATGGATCTGGTGAGGAGGAACTCGCTATAAAAGGTTACACGGATGCGAGCTTCCAAACTGATCGAGATGATTCTCGATCACAATCTGGGTATGTGTTCACTCTTAATGGAGGAGCTGTCTCTTGGAAGAGCTCAAAACAGGAAGTGGTAGCATTGTCCACTACAGAATCAGAATACATCGCCGCTTCATTGGCAGCTCAGGAAGCTGCATGGTTGAAGAAATTCATTACTGATCTAGGGGTGGTCTCTTCCATTCAAGACCCCCTAGAAATCTTTTGTGACAACGAGGGTGCGATTGCACAAATCAAGGAACCTCGTTCGCACCAAAAGACAAGGCACATAGAGCGGAGATTCAACTACATAAGGGATGAAGTTGAAAAAGGAAAGATATGTATTCGCAAAGTTGGAACTGATCAAAATCTTGCGGATCCATTCACGAAGCTCCTAGAAAGACCGAAACATGAGCGTCATGCGAGTGGCTTAGGACTTCGATATTCTAGTAATTGGATTTGATCTATTTTGTATTAAAGTTTAAAAGACTTTTGTAATTTAACTCTTTTATATGATTATGGAATCTTGAGTTAAATTCTAATTTTGCATGTTTAATCCATGAATAAGTTATCTTATTCTAAAAGTCCGTAGTCGATCACATTTGTGGGAACAAATATGAAGCAAGACTATTATGAACTAGGTTTGGTGGATATTCATAAGAAATGAATATGGAGCATAGGTTTGCTGCCAAAGTTCATAGATATTTGTGGGATACAAATATTGGACTGACCCGCTCTCAATATTACTACATGGAGTCGATTGACTTGATCATTAGTAATCTTGAGTAAAGGAGAATTTCATATTATCCTTAGACCTGAGATGTATATTGGGTCTTGATTTTCACCGAGTATTACACTTTGACTCTCCCCTTCGCTATTCGTAAAAGATGGTACATAAGGATGAGCTCGGGTGGAGTATAAAGTGATAGTGAGAGGCGTATACAGTCAAGACGGAATTTGTTCCTCTTATGTGTTGAGAGTTTAGATGTCTAAGGCCTGATAAAGTTGAATTGTAAAGAGAATGATCACCTATGTCTCTTAGATTCAACATGACATCTAGTAACAAAGGGATATAATGATAGATTCACCTAAATCATATCAAGTAAGGGACTTGAAGGGATGATGTTATTGAATGGCACTTCGTCAAACACATTAAGGGTGGTGAACTGTTGTTAGGCGGTATTCACCACTTGCATTAATTTTCTATGTATCTCGTGCAAGTGGGAGATTGTTGGAATTACGTATGCCCGAGACACATAATTATACTAATGTGGCTAACTGTGTTTGATCCAAGTCGGGTCATACCCAATAACAAGCTAGACGACACCAAATGTATTCTTTTAATGATTTGATCATTTAAACGAATACCGAACACTACGTGTGTAGAAAATTGGTTTTCTAAACAAACACACTTGAGGATTTAAATAAATTATCTGGATAATTTGTTTATATAAATTAATTATTTAATTGGTTAAATAATTACATAAATGTATGTGCATTTTATAAAAATGAGTTTTATAAAATAAAAGGAGATGTTTTAAATGGTTAAAACAAAACAACAAAAAAAAAAAAAAAAAAAAAAGGAAAACCGGCCACCCCATGTGGGTGGTGGTTTTGGTTCAACCAAATGTTTTGTCCTTTTGTGTGGACCATCTCTTTATACTCCACCATTCACAAGACATGCATTTTTTGATCTTGTCCCCATTTTGAATTCAAGAGTTGAATCAAAAATCCTCTCTCTTTCTTCCAAAAAACACTCACGGCTCATTTGGGGTTTTTGGGAGAGCTTGGTGAGCTTGTTTAAGTGTTCATAATTCCTAGCAATCAAGTTGGTGTTGTCACAAATAGCTTGGGGTATCACACTCTTGAGGTCTTCTTCTTTGGAGGCTTGCCATTCATCCACCATCATCATCAACAACTTACTTGTTCTTCTAAAGGTAGAAGAAGGTACAATTTACATTTTGTGAGCATATTGTTCTTGTAATATTGATCCTTGTTCATTGGGTTTTTAGTTTTAACATATTGGTATGTTCATAACAAGATTTAAAATCTAAGCTTCCGTTGCGTTTTCTAGTTAAATATGGTTAACTTGAACTTTGATAAACTTGTATAAAACCCAACAAAAACAACAAACTAACCACCTAAAATCATGTAAAATAGACAAGTTCAAGAACACCAGTTAAACACATGAATCTTTTAATTAGCAAAATATAAACTAAGGATTATGGCCTTAATCTCTAGCAAACATCAACCAACTCAAATAATCATGTTATCACCATACAATTTTCCAATATCAAGTGATAGGTTTTATGCTTGTTAAAATTCATAAAAAAGTTAATTTTCATTAGACATTCCTAACTTAATGATATAAAGAAAGTATGCATACATAAACTAAGTTCATAAACAAATACTCAACACATATTTTTCCAACATCTTATGGTTAAGAATATATCAAACTAACAAGACTATGAATTAAAACAATCATTCAACCATTAAACTCTATTCAAGAACATGTCATAAACATGAAAAACACCAACTTGCCAAAATCATGCATAGATAAATATAACATAAGCAAAAGTTTTAACATAATCTAAGTAACAAGAGTATTTAGCCCATAAGGCTTGATACAACAATCAAATTCAAAATAATCTTACAAATCATGTTCAAGAACAAAATAATTGCAAACTAAGATGAATGATGATTGCAAACTTGAAAGGATGATCACACAAATATGGAAGCCTTGAATTCTCTCTATCACACACACAACAATTTTCCAGCAATTCTAGAGAATTCCCCTAAGGCTCCACACTCAAAATGAAGATAATGGAGGTGTATATAAACTGTCTGGACTTCTGGCACAGGCTTGCACGGCCGTGCCTCAATGTGGAAAGTCAACCCCTTGCTTTAGTCTGACCAAAAAGTCATATTTCTCTGTTCAGGCACGGTTTTGCACGGGCTTGCATGGCCATGCCATTTTGAATTTTCTCGGCATTTGATCCTGCACTGGCTTGCACTGGTGGAATTCCCGGGAAGCACGGCCTTGCACGGGTTTGTATGGCTGTTGTGCATGGTCGTGCAGGCTTGGCAGAATGCTGATTTTTGTCCACGAAACGCCATCTTTTCATGTTTTCTTTGTCGGGTGGGCGCTTGGACCTGCAAATTCACAAATAACCCAAATAAGTACCAAAAACAATGAATTTGCATGGAGTTCGACATAAATATGAGGATAATTCGATGCAATAAGATGTACACTTTGTGTTACATCAAACATCCCAAGACTTGAACTTTGCTTGTCCTAAAGTAAATGAAACAAACTCCAAAATAGCAATAATAACCCGCAAGCAATAATCATTCAAATATTTAATAGATCAAGGAAGCATTGTATATATGTCCAAACAAGCCTAATAAGAATTAAGACATAGTCTAGAGAACATCACAATTTGTCATCACATTCCTACCTTGCAAACCTCACAATGTTCACTCATACACTTAGCTATATTTAGTGATCATGTGTGTAATAGTGCATGTTGAGAACACTCGATGCCAAGACGATGACTAAGAAAGGCATAGGCTTGTTTTAGGGTCAAATCAAACCGACACATACATGGCATAAAACACGAGTACTTGAGGGTTGTAATTTGGCTTAGGGTTAGTGTGAGGAATTTTTGGGAAAAGTGGCTAAACGGCTAGAAAATCCGGAACTAAATTAGCTATAAAACAAAATCTAACTAACTAAACCAAATGGTTTAAACGGTTCAAGATCTAACAAACCAAAAATTGCTCTTTGAAATCACGTTTCACCTAATATATGATGAACTAACTTCTTATTTTTCTCTTCTTTTCTTATAAGGATTTTTTTTTGCCAAAATATAACATTTACATACAAAACTATACCTTGGGAGATAGCATTGTGCTTCTAAAGTTCCCAAGTGATAAAATACAACACAAATGAAATACAAAATAAACTAACTAACTTAGCCGAACTGGATTTCTAACCAAAAATGGGTGAAAAAATAAAGGGCTATATGGCTAAGTGGTAATAAAAATAGGGCGAAATAGAAAAACATGGAAAAAGGCTAAACACTGGCTACTAAGGGAATAATGTGCGTAAGGGAAATATAAATGAAAAATGGCTAGACATAGGGTTTATCCTAAATTCCTCAATGGTTTATGCCAAGTATATGTATATGGTTTTAAAGTGATATCCCAAAAATAAGTTCTACCTTACAATAATCATCCGACTCACTCAATTGCCCGCAAAAACATGAGAAAAATAACTGATGAGGCTAACTCACGGAAACGGGCAGAATGGGTAACTTTTGCAAGGTAAGAATGTGAATCTTGTTTGCCATGGTTAAAGGTATGTATTTTTAAAGATTTTCGGCTTGAATGTCTTAAAGATTTGTGCTTTAACAAAATAATTAAAGGTGAATCAAAATTGGTTAGTGGTTATTATTTGCTAAAAAAAAATTTTAGGACTTTTGAAACAAATTTAATTTTGGACAAACAAAGTTCACAAAATTCCCTCCCCACACTTGAATTGTGCAACGCCCTCATTGCACAACAAAAAACTATACAAGTGAAGTGCATAAGAGAAAGAACAGAAAACTCCCCGAAAAACTGAAAGGCTGCCAGACTAGAAACCCAGGGAGGGTCAACAGTGAAGACCCGGCAACGCTAACTGCGCAAATAAAGACCCACCTACAAGGATAAAGCAAGACAAAACAAACCACACCAAACAACACAATACACAATACACACATGATCCATATCATCAATCCAAATAACATCCATCATCAACCCAAATCCACAAGAAAATAAAACGGTCTACAAATACAAAATAAAAATAAAGTCACATAAGTCCTAGAATGAAACCAACAGAAACAAAGTGCTAATCCTCAAGGTCATCAAATAACGAACCAGACGGACCCGCATCCTGGTTCGCGAACAAGTCAGCGCAGTAAGGATCTGCCATAGTGTACGGATCGCGAACAGTGAACTGGCCAGGCTGCACGAGTGGGCTCGGAAGGGGGTCAACAAACGGGTCAGAGGAGGGGCCATGCTGGGAGTACTACGCATCAAAGGGCATAGGCTGCTCGCCCGCATGGTGACTCGATGATGATGAGCCATATAACCAAGAAGGTGTAGCAGGGACCGTGAAACCGCTACGGTCTGCCTGGGCCTGTCCAAAAGCGTATACCCACTCAAACCCAGGACGGGTGTAATCCGCAGTGTAATCAAGCAGGCCTCGCTGCTCATCCTGCTCAGCCCGGAACTGCTGCTGGGTGAGGCTGAACTGGTCAAATCGCTTCCATAACTGCTCGTAATCAAGCAGCTCCGGTCCTCGTGCGGTGGCGGCTGGTCCTGATCCAGCATGTTCACGTCCTCGGCTAGGGGCAGTGGATCCCAAATGCGGCCCCTCGAATCAATCAATCGAGTCCGGTTCCCAACCATCCTCACAATCCTCATCGAACGGAGCTGAGTAACACACATGGGGATTCCCTCACCCATCCATGTCAAACGCTGAGCGGCCGGCCGATTCATGACTCCTATTTGGTGGGCGAGCTCGGTGATGAGCATCCGCGCACATATGGAGCTGCTAGAAGTCGAGCCACCAGCCCGTCTGAAGCATTCAACCACACTGAATCCTAGATTACAGTCGTGCCCATCGATAATGCAGTATAAGTGGAACAGATCTCGGGACGCGACGTTACCCACGCTATCACCGCGGGCCCCAATGCAATAAAAGACAACGTGATGCAAGAGGCGGTGTAGGGGGTCTGGGAGCAATGTGGCCTTCGAGGAACGGCCATCGTGCGGCTGATGTGCTTGAGTAGTTTAATATTTATTAACTAAATTAACTAAAAATAAACACCAAGTAATACTATAGACTCTCTAAAACACGACTAAACTACTAACCGGCAAGTGGACCGATCGACTCTAGTAAAGCTAAGTAAGTCCGGATATCGAACCCACGAGACTCTCTAAATTACGTTTATTAGCTAATTAGACTCAACTACACACACGACTTATTACTTTATATTTGTTTGGGGGGTTTTGAAATAATATACTAATTTAAGATTAATATTAAAAACTAATTAAGAAAACAAGTAAATTTAACGAAAGCAAAAGTTTGTTATTTAAAATAAGATGATGATAAGAAAACTACCTAGGCTAGTATCCCCTAAATTTCAGTAATGAATTAACCCAGGAAAATATTTAGTTATGGACTGGGATCGTAAAATCGACACTTAATAGAAACCCTGAACAGGACCCCTGACCCTTCTCAAGAGACACCTATGGATTTCTAACAAGTTTTAACGCACACCAGTATTAAAAATCAAGTTCCCTTACGGTCACCTAATTAATTATGATTTAGTTCCTTTATACGAAATCCTACCTTACAGCGAGGAAATCAAAGGCAATTTACTATATTTAATTGATTCAATAGACAATAATAAATAATCAACCCTAGACGGACTCCTTATGAAGAACTATATCTAGCAAGATTAAATAATAAAGATCTATCAATAACCTAGCACTTTACAGATTTTAGGTTAGCAGCACACTTAGGTTTATTTGACTATATTATTCCTATGATCTTATCATGAAATCAATCATAAAATAATCAAGAACACAAAGTAATTGACCTAATAGTAACCTATCATATGACAAACTATAATCAAGTAAACTATGGAATAAAACTCATCAAACAATCCTAAGCATCCATATGCATCAATTTAATACAAATAAATCTTTTACTAAACCATAAAAACCAAAGCGATAAATAATCCCAAGGAAAATCAAAACATCAAAGTAGGTTCATTATAAGCCTAAGAAGTTCATGCAATTTAGGCTAACATCTTAAGTTTAACCGAAACAAACAAAGAAGAATTCATGGCGGTAAATAAACGAAAACGAAAGAAATAGAAGATAAAACCCGTGTTCTTCGTTTTCAACAAATACGCGCACCACCGGATGATTCTTCCACTCCAAAGCTGCCAAAAACTGATCTCGTAAGCCTCGAAACTCCCCAAAATTGGCTGGAACTTCAGGATATGTTTAAGGGTGAGTTTAGGTGTCTTTATATAGGAAATAGGAGGCTTAAAATAACAAAGTCGGCTAGAATATTCTGGAATAGGTCCCATAGCGCCGCGTGGTGAGCTTGGCCCTCCCCACCGCGTGGCTCTCCGAAATATGAGGGGAGCTGGCCTAGCTGGTCCAGTTCTCTTCCTGGTCTGGTCCGGTTCGTTTCCTGATGGTCCGGTTCTCCGGTTCAGCTCATGTTCGCTCATTTTTCGCTCCCTTTTCACCAAAATTAAAACCTGGAACCTAAAATATAAAAAGTTGTTAGTAGTATACAAATCTTAAACAAAACCGAACAAAACTAATAAAATAATAAATAAAATGTACACGGGATTAATGTATTAAACGTTATATCATCGGCTCTCTAGTAACCTGAATCCAAAAGGCGTCTTTCACTTCATTACTTGGAAAGTCACGCAACCCATCGAACAGATCAGTCTCTATCTCCTCGCCGGTGTATAAACCCAAGGTGCTAGCCAGGGTGGCAAGCGACAAAGTGTACCACGTACCCCCAAGTCTGAACCAGACCCCTCCACTACTGTCATAAGGGTCCACTATCAGGGGGTACATGAAAAAGAAGGCTTGGAACTCCAAAGTAAGCTCAAGAAAGACCGGCCGCCGAATGGAGAGGATGCGCCTCCATGGCTCAGTGAGCAAGGCATCAAAATGCTCGCGCTGATTAATGTGCTCGAGCGTCTCGTAACATGGAACACGTCCCATAACGAACTTATCCCTCCTTGCCCACAACTCAGAGAACCGGCGGTGGGCGGTGCGGCTCTTGCCATTATTTCCCGCAAACTGGCAAAATGGATGCTTCCTTCCTGACATTTGACAAACGAGAGAAGAATCAGCACAAAATAAACAAAAGGAAACAAAAAACGGGTCGATCGACTATTTGGCATGGTCACGACAGAAACAGTGCAAGGCAGTGCAGACCGACAGGACCATGCAGGGGCTTAAGAAAACAGTATTGTCAATCGGAGAGTTTCTGGCCGGAAAAAACGACCGTGCACGGTCGTGCGGGCCCGTGCCGGCGGTCGTGCAACTATTGCAGAAACAGTACGGACGGCGGTCCATCGCCGGAAAACACCCCAATCGATCAAATCCAACGCAATCAAGCCCAAAATAGTCAAATACAACCCTAAAACTAACTAGACAATGAAGATGAAGACAAGAGGGAAGATTAAACATACCTTTTATGTTAAAATCCGGGAGGAAACACGAGATTCGAGAGGAAAGGAGGTAAAATCAGCGGTTTTGGAGAGTGGAATGGATGAGACTGGGGGTAGGTAGGGTTATAAACTGATTAAAACCGCTGCACGGTTCCCGATGTGCCTTTGCACGGCAATGCGGGACCGTGCCGACGATCGTGCAACGTCGTTTTGAGCCACCATTTTCCATTCTACTGATTTGGCAGTCCCCCACTCAACTCCAAACACCAAAATGGTTCCTGATTTTGATCATTATGAGCCCTAACCCGAAATCTCTCGCTCAAAGAACGGAACCGGAGAGGAATAAAGGTAAGCATAACTTCAAAAACAACTAAGAGTAAAACAAACACACAAAAATCTACGAAGTTCCTAAACATGCTAAATTTTGACGGAGTTGATAACTAGACTCACACTCCCCACACTTAGGTCATGGGGTGGAGGTCAACAACCTCCAACACTGTCTCAACCAGCTCACCCAAATATTGTTTCAAGTGGTGACCGTTCACCTTGAAGATGCGCCCATCCTCATGGCCAATCTCAATGGTACTGTAGTCAAACACCTGTCTCACACCAAAGGGGCCGGACCATCGAGATTTTAATTTCCCGGGGAATAAACGAAGGCGAGAATTATAAAGCAAAACAGGATCGCCCATTTGGAATTGTTTGTGGCCCTTCAACCGGGCGTCATGAAGCTTTTTGGTCCTCTCCTTGTAAATTCTCAAATTCTCATAAGCTTGGCCTCTCAACTCCTCAAGCTCATGTAACTGACCAAACCTGTTTTTACCCGCGCTCGCAAGATCAAGATTCGCACTCTTTAATGTCCAATATGCTTTATGCTCGAGTTAAACAGGGAGATGACACGCTTTCCCGTACACCAATTTAAACGGTGTCGTCCCAATCGGTTTTTTGCAGGTGCTACGGAAAGCCCATAGTGCGTCATCCATTTTCTCGGACCAATCCTTACGGCTCTGACTAACCGTTTTCTCCAGAATCCTATTGATGCCCAGATTCGTGACCTCAACCTGCCCGCTCGTCTGCGGGTGATATGGTGTAGAGCAGCGATGATGGACACCATACCGGGACAATGCCTTTTCCAACTGGGAATTACAGAAATGTGTCCCTCAGTCACTAATAAATTCTTTGGGGGCGCCAAAGCGGGAGAACAACTTCTTCAAACATTTCACCACCTAACTAGCATCATTTGTGGGCAAGGCTTGCGCCTCAGCCCATTTCGAAACATAATCAACAGCTACTAGAATGTAACGGTGGCTGAAAGAAGTCGGGAAAGGTCCCATGAAGTCGATGTCGCGGACATCAAAAACCTCGCAGACCTGAATCAGTCGCTGGGGCATCTCATCTTGTGATGAGATGTTGCTTGCCCTCTAGCAAGCATCGCAAGATTGCACCATGTCATGAGAATCACGGAAGATGGTTGGTCAGAAGAAACCGGCATCAAAGACCTTCTTCGCCGTGGATGTAACTCCATGGTGCCCTCCGGTCGGGCCCTGGTGGCAGTGTTTCATGATCTTTCGATCCTCATCACCATACACACATCTACGCACGAGCTGATCGGCACCAACACGAAACAAGTAAGGATCCTCCTTAAAATAATACTTAAAATCAGCAAAGAATTTCTTCTTTTTCTGGTGAGTATGACCCTTAAGCACGATCCCACTAGCAAGAAAATTCGCAATGTCAGCAAACCAAGGATGATCCTCATCTCACTTCTCGATATGCATGAGGAACTCGTGGGGGAAATTGTCATTTATGTAAACCCCCACTTGTTCCGATGAAGCTGAGCACTCAAGACGGGAGAAATGGTCGGCCATGACATTCTTAGCACCCTTCTTATCACGGATCTCAATGTCAAACTCCTGCAGAAACAAAATCCATCAAATAAGTCTCTGCTTCGCATTTTGTTTACTGAAAAGATAGCGAAGGGCTGCATGATCCATGAACACAATGGTCTTAGAAAGGACAAGATAAGACCAAAATTTATCGAATGCGAAGACAATAGCAAGGAGCTCTTTTTTAGTGGTCGTGTAGTGCTCCTGCGCATCATTCAGTGTCATACTCGCATAATAAATCGGATGAAAATGCTTATCCCGCCTTTGACCTAAAACCACCCCGAATGCAAAGTCACTCGCATCACACATCAACTCAAAAGGTAAAGACCAGACGGGGGCAACCATGATAGGAGCATTCACCAATTTCTCCTTCAACAGCTCGAACGCCCGAAGACATTCAGGGGAGAAAACAAATGGGGCATCTTTCTCGAGGAGTTTCATTATCGGGCGGGCGATTTGGGAAAAGTCCTTTATGAATCGCTGATAAAATCCCGCGTGACCAAGAAAACTCCTAATAGACTTCACCGAGTTTGATGGCGGAAGCTTCGAAATGATATCAATTTTGGCTCGATCAACCTCAAGCCACGCCTGTGAAACCTTATGCCCTAACACAATGCCCTCCTTCACCATGAAGTGGCATTTCTCCCAATTAAGAACAAGGTTGGCCTCCTCACAACGAGCCAACACTCTCTCCAAATTTCTCAAACAATGATCAAAATAACTCCCGAAAACAGAAAAATCGTCCATGAAAACCTCCATGGAGTTCTCGATCATATCATGAAAAATCGCCACCAAGCATCTCTGAAACATGGCTGGGGCATTACGCAGTCCAAAGGGCATCCGCCGGTAGGCGAATGTGCCATAAGGACATGTGAATGTCGGCTTTTCCTAATCCTCAGGAGAGATGGGGATCTGAAAGTATCCCAAGAAACCCTTAAGAAAACAATAGTACATCTTTCCCGAGAGTCGCTCCAACATCTGGTCGATAAAGGGGAGTGGGAAATGATCTTTCCTCGTGGCATCATTGAGCTTGCGGTAATTAATGCAAACTCTCCATCCCGTGACGGTACGCATAGGAATCAACTCGTTCTTTTGATTCACAACAACCGTCATATCGCTCTTTTTTGGGACGACCTGCACCGGGCTCACCCATGGGGAATCAGAGATCGGATAAATCAATCTAGCATCGAGAAGCTTAATGACCTCTTTCTTGACAACGTCTTGCATATAGGGTTAAGACGTCGTTGGTGCTGCACCACGGGTTTAAACTCCTCTATCAAGATCTTATGGGTACAAAAGGATGGATTGATCCCTTCTATTTCCATGATCTTCCAAGCGATCGCATGCTTGTGCCTTTTGAGAACCGTAAGCAATTTAACCTTCTCCTCACTCGACAAACTCGCAGAAATGATAACATGAATGCGGAACCCATCCCCCAAAAACGCATACTCCAAATGGGACGGGAGTTCCTTAAGCTCGATAGATGGTGGGTCCATAACAGAAGGTTTCGCCTTAGGCTAGGCAACGCGATCAACATCCTCAATCCTCTTTAAACACTCAAGAGGCTCGTGGTCCACACCACAGACCAAATCCTCAAACAGAGGTCCACTGACCAAGTCAGAAACCTCTCTAACACACAGCTGAGTATCCAAAGAGTACTCGTCACACATGTCCTGTATGTGCTCACAAACGCAAGAATTGATAGTATCAATGTAGATCATGTGGATGGCCCATGGATCTCCCAATATCAAAGGTCACATCCTCGTTTCCGACTCGAAGAGTGAGTCTGCCGGTGCAGACATCAATGAGAGCTCTAGCAGTAGCTAGGAAAGAATGACCCAAGATAAGTGGTACGTTTTTATCCTTATCCATGTTCAAGATCATAAAGTCAACAGGAAACACAAATTTGTCGATTTTCACAAGCATATTCTCAACTATACATCTCGGGTATTTCACCGAACGGTCGGCAAGCTGATGCTCATGCGAGTATGCTTAGGCTCACCTAGGTCTAGCTTTGCAAAAACAGAATAGGGCATCAAGTTTATGCTAGCACCTAGGTCGGCTAAAGCGTTACTAACCGACAAACTACCGATCAAACATGGAATTGTAAAACTGCCCGGATCGGTCATTTTTTTTGGCAATTTATTTCAGAAAGACCGCAGAACACCCCTCATTCAAAGTCACGCAAGAAAGCTCTTCTAATTTATTCTTGTTCAAGAGAACCTCCTTCAGAAACTTAGCATACTTAGGCATTTCTTTCAATGCATCGAGAAACGGAAGATTGATGCGAAGTTGCTTAAAAATCTCTAAGAATTTACCATACTACTCTTCCATTTTCTGCTTCTTCAAATGGCTTGGGTATGGAATGGGAGTAACATAAGTCCTAACTGGCTCACTAGTTTGTGCGGTACTTTAAGGGGTTACCCTCGGGTACACCTCACCAGGAGTCTCAGTCTCAATCTCATCGGCAATCGATTTTGGTATGGAAACCGATGCATCAACAGGAAAGGTGGATCTTCCACTCCTCATGGAAATCGCCTTAGCCTCGGCATTCGGATTTCTCTCAGTGTTACTCGGAAGGCTACCCTGTGGTCTCACAGAGAGGAGCTGAGCAATCTGTCCAACCTGATTCTCGATGGTCTGAATGGACGCTTTCTGATTCCTCAACTCAAGATCGTGTCTCTGGAGAGTCTCATCAATCTTCAGGTTCCTCTGTTCAGCCAGTTTGTTTGAGGTCTCGGTTTTGGCCGAAAGCTAAGTCAAAAGATTTTCAACATTAGACCCACCACTAGACTGACCACTACTGCTGGAACCCTGAAACTGAGGCTTTTTCTGGTAAGATTGGTTTTGGGATTGATCCTGGTAATTTGGATTTTAGTCAAACCCCGGTGGCTTTTGATTTTGACTTTGATCTTGAGAGCCACCATTATCTTTCCACCTGAAATTGGGTGATTTCTCCATCCCGGGTTGTAGGAGTTACTGTAGGCATTGTTTTGGCGACCCACAAAGTCAACATCCTCCACCACCATGGCCTGCTGGCACTGACTGGTCTGGTGTTTACCGTCACACACCCCATAATGAGAGTTAGATTTGGTAAGATCAGATTGCAATTGGTCAAATCTTTTGGTCAAGGCTTCTAACTCGGTGGAAATAAGGGTGTTAGAATCGACATGGTGAACACCCTTGGTGGAAGGAATACGATGAGGCAGATTATATGTGAAACTCTTCTTAGCAGCTCTCTCCAAGATGTCCAATGCCTCATTTGGGGTACACCTACCGAAATCTCCTCCCGCAACCTGATCAACGGCCTGCTTCTGCGCTCCGGATAAAGCATCAAAGAACGTATGACACTAAAGCCCGCGACTCAAACCGTGATGAGGGAATTTTCTCAACAAGCCCGCCCATGCAGTATGAAGTGACTTGTCATCATCAACACGAAAACCAGTGATGTTTGCCTGGTATCTTGCAGTTTTATCGGGTGGGAAGTACTGAAGAAGAAACTGCTCAACCAATTGGTCCCAAGTGGTGATGGAACCGGAAGGGAGTGCCTCTAACCACTAAAAGGCAGACCCGCAAAGTGAGAATGGAAAAAGTTGGAGTCTCACGGCATCATCCGTACACCCCTGAATTTTGGATGTTCCACACAATCGAAGGAAATGCGCAACATGAGAGTGAGGGTCCTCGTTCGAGAGGCCATGGAAAGAAACGGAATTTTGGACCATATGAATAATACTCGACTTGATCTCGAAACTCACGGTAATCTCGGGCTCCCTAACACTGCTGCCATAGCCATCGAGGGACGGCGTGGCGAAGTCATCCATGCGACCTTGATTGTTCGGATCCGCCATTTCTTCAACTTCTACCTCGGGATTCGTGTCCTCCTCCACAACTTCGTTTTCGATGATCCCGATGATTTCGCGTGCTCTCCTCCTCAAACCTTCTCGAAGATGTCGCTCGGGTTCAAAGAGGGGGGGAAACAAGATCAGGACCGGGTGTGGTGGACATGCATCACGCGAAAGAAACGCGGAACAGAAAACTACTTCAAAATATAACTAAAATAAACTAAAATAAAATAAGATGAATAAAAATGAAATAGACTAAAATAACATAGAGCAAAAATATTAACAAGGCAAATCAATTACTCGTATCTTTTTCAAAAGTAAAATACCGTGTCCCGGGCAACGGCGTCAAAAACTTGACGTGTGTGAATATATATATATATATATATATATATATATATATCATAAAAGTTTCACACAAATTAGGGTTTTAAAATGGTTTTCACCAACAACCAAACCACAAACGAAAGGCAAGTGTACCTATCGTTTGTAGCAAAGTATAGGTAAGAACCCAAGTGTCAATCCATGGACACGGCTAACTTTTGATACTAAATCATTGTAATTAATTAAACCGAACAAGCAATCTAAATGGGTTTTCAAATTACTAAACTAGCATATAACAATAACAAAGCAAATGAAGTATAACTAACAATCAATCCAAACAAAGCTACTTAGACTATGCATCCACTTAAACTTAGTGACAAAATGACAATGATAATGGCAAAAATTATGAATTAAGCAGCAATATCAAATTCCAATCAAGGCAACCTAATACTAAAAACAAAAATCATTATGGGTGTTTTACAAGATAATAACCATTTATTAGTAAGTTTGTTAAAACTACCGAATCTCATAATTAAAGGAAAGCTAGCATGAAAACAACAAACTAACCACCTAAAATCATGTAAAATAGACAAGTTCAAGAACACTAGTTAAACAAATGAATCTTTTAATTAGCAAAATATGAACTAAGGATTATGGCCTTAATCTCTAGCAAACATCAACCAACTCAAAGAATCATGTTATCACCATACAATTTTTCAATATCAAATGATAGGTTTCATGCTTGTTAAAATACATAAACAAGTTAATTTTCATTAGTCATTCCTAACTTAATGATATAAACAAAGTATGCATACACAAACTAAGTTCATAAACAAATACTCAACACATAGTTTTCCAACATATTATGGTTAAGCATCTATCAAACTAACAAGACTATGAATTAAAACAACCATTCAACCATTAAACTCTATTCAAGAACATATCATAAACTTGAAGAACACCAACTTGCCAAAATCATGCATAGATAAATATCACATAAGCAAAAGTTTCAACATAATCTAAGTAACAAGAGTATTTAGCCCATAAGGCTTGATACAACAATCAAAATCAAAATAATCTTACAAATTATGTTCAAGAACAAAAGAATTGCAAACTAGGAAGAATGATGATTGCACACTCGAAAGGATGATCACACAAAGATGGAAGCCTTGAATTTTCTCTAGCACACACATAACAATTTTCCAGCAATTCTAGAGAATTCCCCTAAGGCTCCACACTCAAAATGAAGATAATGGAGGTGTATATAAACTGTCTGGACGTCTGGCACGGGCCTCAATGTGGATATTCAACCCCTTGCTTTAGTCTGACCAAAAAGTCAGATTTCTCAGTTCTGGCACGGGCTTGCATGGTCTTGCACAGGCTTGCATGGCCATGCCATTTTGAATTTTCTAAGCATTAGATCCTGCACTGGCTTGCACTGGTGGAATTCCCGGGAAGCACGGCCACGCACGGGCTTGCATGGCCGTGCAGGCTTGGCAAAATGCTGATTTTTGTCCATGAAACGCCCTCTTTTCATGTTTTCTTTGTCGGGCGGGCGCACGGACATGCAAATTCATAAATAGCTCAAATAAGTACCAAAAACAATGAATTTGCATGGAGTTCGACATAAATATGAAGATAATTCGATGCAATAAGATGTACACTTTGTGTTACATCAGTGGGGCCCATATTATTATTATTGTTGTTGTTGTTGTTGAAGTTAGTTTGGTCATTTTACATTAACTTAACTGAAAATTTTAAAACTATTTTAGCTGTTAAGGACCAACATAGTTACAAAATTTATACATCCAGACCACCTTAAAAATAAGTTTATAACTATTAGGATATAATTAGTTAAGTTTGATGATCAAACATGCAATATCTACAAATCATAGAGACCAACCATACAACTAAGTCTTAATTAATTAATAATTTGAATTATTTAATTTAACCTCTCGAAGATTTGCATGTTTTGCCCTTCGAGAGGCTTCAAGCCAACCATTAGTTCCAACCTGTGATGATTCCCAATAATGAGATGTTGCTAAAATATCACACAATAAACAAAGATATGGAGCTCAAATAGAGTATAATTGATAAATGGTTCGACCAAGCAAGTTTTGAACAAGTTGAGTGAATCAAAGTTTGAATTTGAAGTAAAGATGGAAATTAGTCGGGTTTTTAGTAATTTAAATATGATATCTTATTAAAACACAATGTCTCATATCTAGTCTCATACTCATCAAATGTCTGTTACTATGTGGCCATCAGGTTTACGGGTATACACGTTTTATGGTATTATGTTGTTAAAAATTATTCAGTTTGATACCTCAAAACCCGATCTTAAACTGTAGCATTCATATTTTTTAGAATAATAAATAAAAGAAAGTTTTATTATTATCGGTGTGTCGTTATTTAATCTTACTAAGTAATAATGGGTTTGAGTGCTAGGCTTAGGATAAGAGATGGACCAAGGGATGGTAACGGGCCTAAGGCCCATGAACTTGGGGTATTTAAACTCCTAATCTTTCCCTAAAACCCAAACATTTTCATCCTCCATCTCTTGCCTCCATTTCACACACCCAAACACACACACACAAGCTTCCTTCCCTCACTAGATCCGAAACCAAGTGGAACCAAGGTGATTTCGCAACCTAACATCATCAAACAACAAGAAACACATCCAGATCCGCGGGTTGGTCCAGATCGGAACCAAACCCAAAACCGTGAGAAATGTTTCGGTTAAAAAGGTTAATTGTTTGAGATCGGTTTGCCATGAAACTTGGTATAATGGTAGATCGGGCTGTAAGATGCAAGAAAAACATAAAGTTGGTGAGCCGTGACTTAACAGGTTCCATATGGGATGAACAAGTGATGTTCGGGCTACATAAAAAGCGAGTAGACAAAGTTCTTGCGACCCAAAACCCATAAAAAGGGTTAAATCGGGTCATAAGGAAGGTTCACGAAAGAAAATGACGGGAAAATGGTAAAATAAAGGAAAAGAGGATTCTGATCGCAAGGAAAAGAATCGCATCGCACATGCATGCGATGTGATTTGTTTAGGGTCATGCGATGCGAAGAATTCAGCATGCCAATTCAATTGCCACGCGATGCGACTGGTTTGCATTCATGCGATGCGAATGGTTTGCACCCATGCGATGTGACTGGTTTGCACCCATGCAACGCGACTGGTTTGAAACCATGAGATGCGACTGAAATGTATCCATGTGATTGGTTTTACATGCGATCCAATTGTTGTAAAACTTAATCCGACTCGTTTTTCTGATGAAATTTTGATAAAGGCTTATTAATGAAAATAAAATTTTTCCAAGCTGACCCCAGCCAGGGGCTCTGCCCCTTGGACCCTGCTAGGGCTGTTACCCCTAGACCCCGCTACCAAGGGCGCTGCCCCCGCAACCCCATTAGTTGAGGGTTTCACTAACCCAGATGTATTTAGTAGTAGAAATAGATAATTGATACTCGTATTTTGTTAAACAGTTAGCCGTGCCCAGGTAAGGAGATGTGTGACCATAAACGAAAAGGAACTGACTTCAGGTGAGTTCTAGCCCCATTTCTCTTTGAAATGATTTCAGGGCTGTGTGCATACTTGTAAGACTAAAAATATACAAATACACACACACACACATTTGATGAATGTGAATAACTAACGCAAGTATGAAAGAATGTTGTAAAGACTTGTATTTGTTTAGCTTATTTAATTAAATGTGATTGTAAGAGTCAAGTAAAAAGGTAAAGTAAGAGTCAGGGTGGCATGCCCTTCTAATACCTAAGCAAGAATAGAGTGGCCAACTCTATGATATCGGTGAAAGAGGTCGGGTTTATAATATATGTGCAAGAGGTCGGGTGGCAGACTTTTATAATATATGCGCAAGAGGTAGGGTGGCAGACCCTTATAATATCTGCTCAAGAGGAAGGGTGCCAGAACCGTACAATATTTGTGTAAGAGGTCGGGTGGTAGACCCTTATAATATGTGTGCAAGAATGTAAGAGTAACTGTATGTTGTGTAAGAAAGTGTAAGAATAATGTAAAAATAGTACAAAGTGATCTTTGTATGAAAATGAAAGAATGTGTATGAATAAATATATGTAAATGAAAGAATAAAATAATTGTGTGCGTAAGACGAAAAAGGACAAGTACAGGACAAAAGTAAGAACGGTACCTACGGGTACAAATGTGTAAGATAAATGTGTAAGAATAATCCTAAAATTTGTTAAACTAGAACTCACTTAGCATAGCTGACTTTGAGTATGCACGCAGGTGAGTAGGATAAGACAGGTTGCTTGAGACGGGACACATGGCATTCAAGGGACAACTGGCATCAGAAGAAGAAAGAGTCATGTGGTGTTTTATGTTTTATGTTGAGACTATTTATTGTGTTTTAGGAAAAGTTATCTTCTGTTAAGACAAGATTTGATGATTTGTAATATATTGGTTGTTGTTTTATGATTCCGCGAAAAGTTTTAATTCACTCTGATATTTAGAACTGTGTTTATGAGTAAATCCAACACCTAATGTAGGGCACCAAGATCGGGGCCTTACATAAACTCACATAAAAAAATAACATGAATTATAAAATATCCAACTACAGTTCTGCATTTCTAATAATCCAGGATGGATCCGGGTGATGGGGCACAATTGAAAGAAGTGGGATTCGGTGTGCAAGTCTAGAGCACGCTACTAGGTGACAAGGTGTGTTGCACATCACTAATATGCTGACATGTCATGCGATTGGCGCGGCATATGTAGACTCATATGGTGCTGGCAAGGTAGCGTGTAATGCACCTAGCACTGCTCCTTGACATGTGTGCACGACATGTCTGCGGCTGGTGTTACCTAGGTTGATATGCTCTAAAATATACATATTTTCATATAAGTATTTCCTACATTTTTGAGTAGCTTTAGGATTGTTTTTAATAAATTTTACTCATTCACATTTTATATTTAAAGTTTAAGGGTTTCAAGTGATGACGGGCTAATGAAGTATTTTATTTTACTTTTCTTGATATAAAGGATTTATAAAATGTAAAACAATACGAGTTCACGTTGATAATCAAATTAATACTGGTTAATTGTCATTAATTTTTGAAATTTCATACGTACATAAAGAGAAAAATAACAACATGACACTGAAATTAACTTTTAATATAATTAATAATGATTTAATGCATTTGTTTGGTTTCTTTGAGATATGCAAAAAAGGAGATACTAAATTAGAATACTTGAAGATGGACTAAATTATGAGCAGGCCATAATTTGATTAACCGTTAAATAACGAGCCCATGAACAAAATCTTTTCAGCCCACAAGGAACGTTGTTCCATATTCCAGAAGCAAAAAATAATAATAAAATGGGAAGTCATTTAAGAGTTTCTTGATAAAAAAAGGAATTAATCAATTGGCTATTAAAAGGAGAAGAGACTTATTATTAGGGGGCGTGTCTACAATTTTTAGAGAAAACCTTATTGCTACAAGGAGGAACATTATTATTATTATTGGCTGCTGGAATTTCTTGAGGGTGGAGGCAATTCTTTTGAGGAGGAGGAAGGAAATCAGTTTGTTATATTTGGGAGTAGAAGAATAGTTTTAGAGCAAAGAAAAGAAGCACTCTTCAGTTCATTAATCATTTCGTTTCAACCTTTTACTGTGTTTTCTTTATTCCATAATTATTAGACATGAGTTTTGCTACTCTTTATGATTTGTATTGGTTTATTATTATTATTATGAGTAGCTAAACTCCATTAAACCACCTAGGTTTGGTGAAGTAACGATGATTTGAAGATTGTTTTGGGTGTTCAACGAATCTTTGATTGATTTTCTATTGTCAAGTTCATATTTTGTGATTTTATTCTGGGGTTGCTGTGTTTGATTAGTTTTGATCTTAGCAAACCCCGTGTGATCTTATCTTTCATGAATTAGTTTCGTGTTTAGTTTAGGGTTGTATGTTTACTTATTACTTGGTGAAGAAACACTAGTCTAACCCTTGGTAGGCTTAGCTTAATGTCTCACCCAAGAATGGATTAACACCGGATCTAACCACTGGTGGGCTTAGATCGGTATTTTCCTGTGAAGATAACAACTATTTCGATCGCCGATGACTGTCAACCTGCACCACAAAACACAATGAGCTTGTTACAAGAAGGGAATATAGGGTAGAGGTGCACAAATCGGGTATTAGAAAAATCCGGGTTCGGGTATGATCAGGTATTGGAAAATCGGGTATTAGCAATACCCTGGTCGGGTTCGGGTCCGGGTATTGGCTTGAAAAACTACACCCTATGTACTGGGTCGGGTATTGAACTGGGTCTTCAATACCCAGGTATTTGTATACCCTATTTCCGGGTATTGAAAAAATCCGTTTTCTGGGTATTTGAATACCCTACTTCGGGTATTTGAATATACTAACTCCATTTTTTTGCATACAAGCTTCAAAGTTCATTCAAACATATATAAACAACTAAACAATGATATAAAAAACAATGAATTATATATATTTTTTTTAAATTCAAGATGGCACAAAACATAGATAGTTCTGATCCTTTCGGATAAAAGTTAAAACCACTAAATCGTCTTCGATGAAGTTGGTCTTCTTCATTTAGTCCCGCGGGTCCTGAGTTCCAATTGTCTTTTCAAAAATTCTACGACTCAAGCCGCTCAACATGATTTATATGTTGATTCAAAATCGTTATTGAATCCGACCTTAACATAGAACCACAATGAGCACATCAAGCTTTCGCTGGACAGGGCGGCATTTTACATAACTCGAAAAGAACCAAAATTGGTGACAAATGGAAGAAAGCCATTTTCTTCAAGTGTTGTGAGTTGTGACTAAAACCAAACGTCAACAAGCTATTTTATACTACCTATGGTATAGAAATACATTAAAAGTAGATAATGGCCAAAATTCAATAAGGACACCAACTGACTAACAGCTATAAATCCATTGCAATGGCTAATTTCAAAAGGTTGCACCTGCATATTTAAATATGCATATAATATGAAAATGCATATATATTACAACTTGGAAATACTACCAAGCTACATCATTTCAAAAACTTAAAAACATAGATTCAGATTATAATCTTTTAAAAAACAAACAAGAAAAGCATAGACAAAAAGATAGATAGTCTTTGCTTTTTATCATCTTCATTTGGTAATTCATCATATTCGTTTAGTCTTCTTCATTAGTTGGGCTCAACATTCCCATTTTGACCTCTTCATCGTGTATTACTGTTTCAATTGGATCTTCTTCTTCAAGTGACGAAACATGTTGTATCCTCTCCACTGCATCCAAATGATCCTTCAAGCAAATGCATGTTCAACCGATTCAGGAGTAAGCCTTGTCCTTCTTACCGAAACAACCCTGCTACTAACAGAAAAAGCCGACTCCGAAGCTACCGTAGAAGCTTGGACGCTTAGTAGATCACGACCGATAGCGGCAATATAGGAAACTGGGATTCCTTACTTTCCACCAAGCCAAAATGTCAAATTTTTCAAATTCTTGTTCGGATGTGACGGATGCTAGAAAATCGGTTCCAATGTATCTTCCGAACTCGCTACTTAGGGTGTTACCACGAGCTCGTTTGGCATTGACACTTCTCAAAGTATTAAACAAGCATATGTTTAAATTTCTACTACGGGTAGTTGAAGAAGCTGCATTTTAAAATCCTTCATGTATTTGCGTAGATCCTTCACTATATTTAGATATGATAAACCTCAAACAAATTTGCCAAATGTTTGTTAAACTCGGCAGTTTTTTTTAAGAAAAAAATAGCATCTCCAAGTTGCAAATCCAAAGCAAAACATATCTTTTCAATCAAAGTTTCAACACCTCCCGCATTTAGGTATGGTTTTAAAGCGGCCGAACAAGTAATAACCGAAGGCAAATCTTCAAAATACTTTTTAAACTTTTCTTTCATCGGCATCATCATTTAAAAAAAAAATTGGACCTCTATATTCCAAATCTTCAAGCTTCGTTGCCATTATAAAAAGTTGGTTAAGAACGAGACAACTTGTGGGATAATAAACTCCCAATAAAAATGTTGTTGCACTTTTAAATACTCCAAAGCAAATCGGTTAAAGTTTTGATAATTTGCCAACTAGATGCCGGTAATGGTGTAACCTTTATTTCGTTTCCAATCAACGGATGAAATGCAATTAAACTTTCCTTTTGTTTTAAAGAGCATTCAAACATATTGCAAGTCAAGTTCCATCGAGTTGGTACGTCCCAATTCGCACCTAAACAACGTGTACCCGACTCTTTACAATACGTTTTATATGTTACATATATTGCCCTACTATTCATAAAAATATCTTTTAACATCTGTTTGAATTCCTTTGTCACATCCACAATTTGATTTAGTCCATATTGCACAACTAAATTGATAATATGCGCAATGCAAAGGATATGGGAAAAAACACCATTGCAAGTCGGTTTAACTTTGAGTTTTAGTTGCGCAATCGCGACGGTATTGTTGGAGGCGTTGTCAAAAGATATAGAAAACAATTTGTCTTCCAATTTAAAAGTTTCAATCACCTCCTTTAAAATTTGAAATAAATTAGGTGCGGTGTGTGGATACGGGAACAATTCAAAAACAAACGTATGCTTGTTCATTTGCCATGTATTAGGGTCAATCCAATGTGTGGTAACACAAAGGTATGAATAGGGTGAACCATGAGGGGCCGAACAAACATCACAAGTTAAATTCACACCAGTTTTCAAACTTTCAAAAGCTGAAATTAAACTTTGTTTTGCGTTTTTCCAAGATTTTAGACTATCACGTCGATAGGTAGTGTGACTTACATGAGTATAACGTGGTTGTAGAACTTTTTGGATGAGACGTATCAATCCAGGGTTGTCGAAGTGATCAAATGGCAAACCCTCTTGAATCACGAAATTTCCCATTTCTTCTCGAGCCACCTGGGCATCATAATGCCAAATAGTTCCATCGGTTGACATTTGTGGTTGATCACGATTTTGAGTGTTCTTCAACACCTTACAAAACTGCCCGACATGTGTTTGTAAAGTCGTGTTTGATATCCAACTTCAACATGGAACCACATGAATGCATCGAGATGCATCGAGCTTTGTGTGGACCGGACAACATTTTACATAACTCTAAATGAGCCCAAACAAATTGCTTTCGAGTTGTAGGAAGAACTTCCATCGCTTCTGGTTTGGATTTGGAAGCTTAGAATCCATGGCTGTAGAAGAGGTAGCACTTTGGGACTGAGCTATATGGGAAGCCGTTTTTGAGTGGTTTTGGAGTTTTTGTTTTTGTTTTGTTTGTTTTTGTGTTTTCTTGTTTGGTATACCAAAAGACAAAAGCTCCTTTGAACTTTGGAGAATGGAAGATCTTTTGAACTTTGGAGAACTAAGGATCATCGATAGGCAGCCACACAATTACAAACATTAATATCCGGGTATGCAAAAAACTCGGGTTTCGGGTATAACAAGAACCGGATTTCAGGTATAACTAGAATCGGGTTTCGGGTATTATCGGCTTTAGATCGGGTACGGTTTCGGGTTTGGGTTTCAGCGTTGACAGTCATACCCTATCCGTACCTACGGGTAGGGTCGAGTTCGGGTATTAAATCGAGTTTAAAAAAACCTGTTTCGGTTTTTTTCGGGTCCGATTCCAGGTTCGAGTTTTTTGTGCACCTCTAATAGGGGGTCTTCTCATAGCCACCCTCCGGCGCGACTCGTGAGAATCAATATGGTAAGTAATGGATGTTTGAAATGAGAATGAGAGAGTATCCGATCCCTTTACCGTTGTTTGATATAATGCTAAATATATATAATTCCTTTGTATTTTTTATATAATATTTTATTAGTTTTTGTTTGGTTTTTATTAGAATTTGTATATTACTAACATATTTGAATAATGTAGGTTCCAAAGGTTTATCGTGGTTAAAAAGAGCGAAAAATGAGCTAAAACAAAGAACCGGAGCATCAGAATTGAACCGGATCGCATCAGGAAACGAACCGGACCGGACCAGACCGGTCCCCCTCTATTTGCCGGGGCGCCGCATGACGGGGAGGCACCAGAATTTTCGATTTTTATTTATTTTGGCCCTTGGAAACCTATTTAAACACCTCTAAACTCAACCTTAAACATAACCTGAATACCCTAACCGTTTTGGATGAATTTGGGAGCTCAAGAGGTGATCTTTTGGAGGATTTGAAGACAAGAAATCAGCCTGTGACGAGCTTATTATTCAAGGACGAAGACCACGGGTTTTATCGCCTTTAATCTTCCGTTCTTATTTATTTTCGCCATGATTGCCTTTATTATTGTTTAATTTGTTTTTATGATGCTAGGCTAAACATTATAGACTGCCTAGGCTTATGATGAACCTATTTTGACATTGTGATTTGACTTGGGATTTATTTATCGTTATGGTTTTATGATTTAGTAAAAGGTTTAATTATATTAAATTGATGCATATGGATATTTAGGATTGTTTGATTGATTGTTATTATTCCATAGTTGCCTTGATTATTGTTTGTCGTTATGATAGGTTGCTATTAGGTCAATTACTTTGTGTTCTTGATTATTTTATGATTGATTTGCAATATGATCATAGGAATAATAATTATTAATTAAATAAACCTAAGTGTGCTGCTAACCTAAAATATGTAAAGTGCTAGGTTATTGATAGATCTTTATTATTTAATCTTGCTAGCCTTAGTTTCTTCGTAAGGAGTCCATCTAGGTTTGATTTGATGTGTTGTAAAACACTCATATTTTCCGCACCTTTTATCTACGTTTTTGTATTACATTTTATGTGTTTTAACTTGTTTTAGATAGGTTTTACATAATTTTATTCATATTGTAGGTTTTGGGTGAAAGAAAGAAAGAACCCGAGCTTTTGAAGTAGTTTACGAACCTTTTACGCATACGTTTTCAAGTAAAAAACTCAAGGCCCGATCCGTTACATCATGGAAAAGCCCAAGCCTACTATTATATTATATTATAAAAAAGAAAAAAAAACCCTAAGGGGGCTGGACTACTGCCGATCGCAAGACAGCAAGAAGGAGGAGAAGGAAAAATCTTTTTTGTGCTAGAGTTCTTGACTTGTGGCGGCTAGGGAAGGAAGAAGGAAGTAAGTGCAAGCCTCGGGATCATTCATCATCAATTTCACAGCCAAGGAGCAGCCCGAAAACCATCTTATATCCTTACTTGTTAAACTTTGTTCATTACTTTCATTATTCTTGATCAATTATTGAATTGTTTTGCGGATTGACTTGTTTATGAATTGTTTTAATCATTGAATGCTTGAATTGATTATTGAGATGAGTTTTATGATGTTTTTAATGAGTATTTGCTGCTGTCCAATTATGATTCTCGGCTAATATTGTTAGTTCTACCTAGGAATGATGTTAATTGTTAGTGTTTGACGAGTTTTATGGATTGTTTGATTGATGGACTTGAATTATTATTGTAAAGTTTGATTTAGACATGAAATAGGTTGTGTTTAAGGGCTGGAAATTTTGGTGAATTATTGCATAAATCCCATGTGTCGGTTAATTAGTTTTGTGTTGATTGATCGGTGCATTGTTTGATTCTAGACTTTGTGTTTAGGGTTTGTTTGCGGTAGGTACAACCGTAGGGTTTTGTTGCATGATTTATTGGATTAAGTACAGCGGTTAGACACCTTCTTAGAGACTGAGAGGTGATAAGAAGTAGGGTCGTCTCATTATCTGTACATGCTAGAATAAGGATTGGGCGATAGCGAGTTCGTTTCTTGTCAGGATTAGGTGTTTTGAGCGACTAGTTGATCTATTTTAGTTTAAGTTGAATTGTTCCTCTATCATTGGTTGTGTAGTATTCATTGCCATTAACTTCGAGTGTTGGTGAGACCGAGAGGTGATCCATCATTAGAACACGTTAGCAATTGTTTCCCGGTTTGGCCGATTTTGAGTAGTTTAGGCTTGTTGAGTGGACCGAGAGGTAATCCAGTGAGCCCGAGCGATCCTTAGTCGTGTCATCTTTAGGGACCGGTGTCTTGATATCATTCAATCCATTGGCTTGTTAGGCCTACAATTTGATTCAGACCTAGGTAGACATTTTTCCCCATCCTAAGTTAACACAGTTAGTTCCCCATTAAGTTTTCGATTTTTGGTAAGTTTTGTCAGTCAGTTAGGTTAGTTCAGTTAAGTAATTAAAAATCAAAAATCAATTAAGTATTATTCTAAGGTAGGTCTTGTCTAGGGTTAGTAATCGTTAGCGTCTTACGTGTCCACGTGTTCGATACTCGGACTTCCTAGGTCTATACTACTTGCGATCGGTACACTTGCCGGTTGTGTGTGGTTTTAGGATTTTCGTTTTATATTTAAAGCTTAGTTGTGAGGGTCATTATTATAAGGTTATCCGAAGCACATCATGATTATTTATTATTGTCTATTGAATCAATTAAATATATTAAACTGCATTTGATTTCGGCGCTGTAAGGTAGGATTTCATGTAAAGGAACTAAGTCATAATTAATTAGGTGACTATAAGGAAGCTTGATTTTTAATACTGGTGTGCGTTAAAACTTATTAGAACCCCATAGGTGTCTCTTGAGAAGGGTCAGGGGTCCTGTTCGGGTTTTTAAGTGTCTATTTTTACGATCCCAGTCCATAACTAAATATTTTCCCGGTTAATTAACAACTGAAATTTAGGGGATTCTAGCCTAGGTAGTTTTCTCATATCATCTTATTGAATCAAACTTGTGTTTTCGTTTATTTTACTTGTTTTTTCTTAGTTAGTTTTAATTTAGTATTTTAAACAAAAAACCCCCCTTTTAAACAAACAAATAGTCGTGTCAGTATTAGTTGAGTCTAGTTAGCTATTTTACGTAATTCAAAGAGTCTCGTGGGTTTGATATCCGGACTTACTTAGCTGTACTAGAGTCGACATGTTCACTTGTCGGTTAGTAGTTTTAATTAAGTTAAGAGTAACTACTTTTAGCACATCATTGTTTCACACCTTGTATTTATAGCCGAGGGGGGGAGAAGGATGATTGGGCCAGCTGTTCCACTCAATGGAACCTTCCATTCTCATGGTTATGCATGATACTGGCTCCTGATTGGTCGTCTAGCTGGCCTACGGAGATCCTTGCTGGGGCAGGTACCTCACTGGCCCTTTCTAATTGGTCCATCGTGCGTTAGTGGATAATACGGGGCTCGGCCTGTGATTGACTCCTACTTCCCTATCACGTATTGGCATGTGCTTAGTTATAACAAGTCCTTCATGTTTCTTCTTTATTTGTAAGTTCTTAAGTGTTCATCCCGCGGGAGACTTATGTATTTTCCCGCGGATAGTCTACACGTTCTCCGCGGAGAGTGCTCCTTCTCGCGGGTGAACTACACGTTCTCTGCAGAAAGTGCTCCTCCCCTCGCGGGTGATCTGCCTGTTCGTCGTTGGTTGTTTATGGTCGCAGAGGGGTTGCCTTATCTTTGCCGAGTTAGTACCCTACCTCCACACTTGGTGTTTTCAGTTGTTTGTGGTAGATATCATCATAGGGTTCGCTAGGTTGAAATTGTTTATCTCAGTAGTTCACCCCCTCTTAGCTGGACCAAGACATTAGGGGTCGGTTTATCTCTTTGGCCTAGTTGACTTAGTTAGCCGTTGCGAGCGCATGTGCAGTTTTCTAGCCGTTGATCAGGTTAATTTGTAAGTCGAGTTATAGGATCCTTAATATTGAATTACCCCTTATTCCTTAGGATTGTTATGACTACGAGCCTTAGAGGAATTTGTGACTTAAACATGGACCAAGTGGTGAGTCACTATGGTACTTAGAGAGTCAACTGTGCCTTATCATTCTTTCTAGACATGGTTACGGTTTTTAGTAAAACTGACAGTGAGGACCTACTCACCCTTATCATTGTCTAGTTCGTTTATCTTTAGAACCTGGTTTCATTTGCTTGCTGACACCCGGACATCATTGATAGTTGTTGAGGATCCTTACCTAGGTGGTTCCCGTTCATCATATCTGAAAGCACCGTCAATTTCCACAAAGTTCCGTTGTCTTTGTTGTTAGTTCGTTTAGTTTTTCGTTAGTTCAGTTAGTTAAGTTAGACTAAATTAGTTTAAAATAAATTAAAATTAAATATTTTTATTAGGCAGGACTTATTTAGGGTTTAGTATCTGAGCTACCTCAAGTGTCTTTGAGTTCGATATCCGGACTTCCTTGTCTATGCTATACGCGACCGATACACTTGCCGTTTGTGTGAAGCTAGTTTAGGTTGCTTGAATTAAAGCTTAGCTGCGAACCGTATTTTAAAATATATATTTTTACACATCATAGGTCTAGCTAGCATGGTCAAGATTGTAAACTCTATCCAATATAATTTTGATTATTTTTTCCTCTCAATATTCTGATATAAATGTTATCAAGAAAAAAACGGAGTGATATTTAAAATAAAGCACTTTATTGTAGTAATGAGACCAACCGTCATCGCACCAAAGAATACCAATACCGAAATGAGCGGAAGTTTAAGCCGAATACCAGTATCATTGAAAATACCGAAACAAAAATGGGTAGCAATGCTTAAAACTAGGGGTGAGCAGGAAACGGTTTGGAACCGCCATAACTGAGGAACCAAAACCGAAACGATGCCTTAGAACCGCTAACGTATGTTACCTTATGGTTCTCGGTTCTCAATATTTGCATAAATGGTTCCCGATTTGGTTCCGTGTAAAACCGATGGTTGTAGACAAGGAACCAAAGAACCAAAATGTTAAAAACTTTTTAAATAAAATTATCAATTCCCATTTTTTATAAGGTAACTTATTAGTAGGCATCCATTCAATCATTCTTTAATTCAAAATATTCCTTCTTTACGTTCAATACCTGGCATCCAAGATCAGTTTTGATTCAAGCTTTTAAGGTAATGCAATATATAATAACATAAACTTGTTTTAATCTATCGTCACTAATGGTTTATTTAACTTCAACAGTTAGTTTTTAATTCGTATATGTTCATGTTGTAATCTAAATTAATTTTTAATATCCAAAATTTACGCAACCCATTTGACAAATAAAGGAATAGCAAACAAGTAACTTTACCCGTTGTGAAACCGAATTGGTTTATACCGTAATAATAGGTGGTTGCGGTCTAATTTTCAGTTTTCTGATTCCTACGGTGGTGGATATTATACCCGGAGAAAATATAATATACCATATACGTAGTAAGTAACCGTCTTGTGTTTAAACCCATCACCGACAATTGCACAGAGATGATTCTCAGTATAAGGTAGGTATTCATCACTCTCTTTGATTTATAATAACATTATGTTAGCAAACAGCAATTGTAACCCTAACTGGATAAGAGAAAATACGCGGTTAAAAAGGTGATTGCAGCTATGACGGTTGGCAAGGATATGTCTTGAACTGTATGCAAACCCACAATTTGGAACTCAAGAAGCTTGTTTACTTGTATCTCATTTATTACGCTAAAACTCACCCCGATCTTGCAATACTTGCGGTTAATACCTTTGTCAAGGTAATTTTGCTTTTCCACATCCACATTTAAAAATGTCAACTTTCTAAAAGGATGAGTCATACGCAAGACCCGAATCCTTTAATCCACAATGGGATGCATTCGAGTTGATAAAATTACTGAATATCTTTGTGATCCCCTCCAGAGGTGTCTCAAGGTTAATCTTATCTTTCTTTTTCTTTTCAAAATCTTTCATTTTTTAATTATAACATCTAATTTGTTTATGTTATTTATCACCAGGATGATGATCCTTATGTTAGGAAACCAGCAGCTATATGCGTTGCTAAGCTTTATGACATTAATGCTGACTTAGTTGAAGATAGAGGCTTTTTGGATGCTCTTAAGGATCTGATATCGGATAATAATCCTATGGTGGTTGCAAATGCTGTTGCAGCTCTTGCTGAGATTCAAGATAATAGCACTACTTTCATATTTGAGATCGCTAGTCATACTTTGTCAAAGCTGCTTACAGCCCTAAACGAGTGCACCGAGTGAGTTTGGTTCTCAACTATGTTTGCTTATTTTGTTCATTTCATTAAATGAACAGACGTGAACACATGTGTTGTTCGTTCATTTATGCTTGTGAATATTCCTTCATTTAGTACCCTTTACGTTCATTTATGTTCGTTAGTTTAAGTTTGTTTAATTTCATTCGTTAATATATTCATTTAAATCTTTTAGACCCATTACAACTTAGTCTACGTTTAGTAACTTTTCAGACCAAACCCAACACCTTGTTCTTCTCATTACTTTTAACTAGATTTAGCTTAGTTATGTTCGTTCGCATACATTCGTGAACCGTTCGTTTGTGCCGTTAACTAACGAACATAAACGAACACGAACATGTTCATTTTCTTAACGAATGAACACGAACAGGAAAACCCTGTTTGCTAATTTGTTCTTGTTCAATCGTTTGTTTTGTTAAAAGTAAAACGAATGAATATGAACATGCTCTTTTCGTGTTCGTTCGGTTCATTTACAAGCCTACGCAAAGTCTACTCTTAATGCATATAACCTCTTAATGGCTGTTAAGCTAAGATTTAGATTAATATTGTAACGATATTGTTTATTTAGTCATTTGTAACACCTAGTATTATGGTTCAGCCCTTTTGATCTAATACTAAAAAACGCATTTTAATCTAACCCGTTAGTGCATGTTTTAACATTATTCAGGTGGGGTCAAGTTTTCATATTAGATGCGCTTTCTAAGTACAAAGCAGCTGATGCACGTGAAGCTGAAAATATTGTAGAACGAGTTACTCCAAGACTGCAACATTCAAATTGTGCTGTAGTTCTCTCAGCTGTTAAGGTGATTTTACTCTATGTTCGTTTCTTATATTTGATTTTTGTTTTCTCACTATCTTAAATATTATATTTATTTTTCTTTGTAGATGATTCTTCAACAAATGGAACTCATCACGAGTCCCGATATGGTCCAGAACCTGTGCAAGAAAATGGCTCCTCTCTTGTAACATTACTTTCTGCAGAACCCGAGATTCAATATGTTGCTTTAAGGAATATCAATCTTATTGTACAAAGGCGGCCCACAATCCAACCCGTGTTTTCACCATTATTTTAAATAAAAAAATTATAAAAATTAAAGGGGGAATTACATATATCCCCTTCCTTAATAAAGTTACTCATAATGACAAAAATACCCTTTTGAGATTATAAAGTATTAACTAGTTGAAAGATAAGTAAGCCCTCCATTTTCAGCCGTCAATTACCGGAAGGCACTTCTTCACCGTCATCCATCTTCTCCGGCCAATCAAGGAGACTTAATCATCATGTATCTGTAATTTTACACTACCAAGAACAAATCACCAGTTGGATTAGCCATATAGTCCGCTCATCCAACTCGTTTTTCACCGGATGATAAGTTCTCGAGGCAAAGAGTTTTGTTCTGCTAACTTAGAAGTCGGCTAAAAAAATACTGAATTGCTTATGGTTTATGCTATTTTGTGTGTTTTGCTTCACATATCCAACGCCCCCATCACAATCTAATTACGTTTTTTATTAACATATCCGACATCCTATCTGGCGATTTTGTTTCTGGCTCTGATTCGGTTTTTGATTCACAAGCAATCACATATCCGAACTCTTGTAATTATGTTTTTATTCATATCAAGAACATGACATTTTCATGTTAGTATTGTAAATGTTCAGCATATTAATGTTTAGGAAATATAAGCAGCAAATTCAAGCACCTGTTTCATTTGATTCAAACACTATAATGAAAAACAAACTGTAATTCCAAACCATTTTTGAAAGAACCAAAAGACTAATAATTCAGTACATTCAAGTTTGAAACTTAAGTCAATTTATGATCTCAATACATACAAGGCTGTTTTAATAAAGTGAGTATGTAATTTTATAATTTTATTCAAACTAAGGATAAAATAGTTATTTTACAAGTTAATTTTAATCAAATGGGTAAATATGTAATACTTATAAATAAGCAAGGGGATATATGTAATAAAAAATTTGGATTGGGTATATATGTAATTGATTAAGTTACTAGGGGGATATATGTAATTGCCTCAAAATTAAATATTTAATAGTATTGCGAAATTCTTATTTAAAATAAATGTAAAAGTAAGTGATGATGTGGAAATATAAAGATGGTTTGAAATAGTGTATTGTTAGAGTAAAAAAGTTGTTTTTAAAAAAGCTAATGCGATAGTGATGTGACTGGTTTGAACAAATCCTATCATCGAATAACTATTGCATATTAAAACAGTCCAAAATAAAGTTAACTCTTATTATATTCAAAATAAAAAAACAAATAAATATGTCATTAGTCATAAGATAAGTTTAAAAATAAAAGTATGTCAATATTCTTAATAATAATTAAAATAAAAAAAAAGGAAAAAGAAAAAGAAGAAGAAAAATGGTGTGTTGTGTCTGAGCCAGGCCACCATATTTTTGTAAGTTTGTATTTCTCTCTCTAGCTTTGCTCAACTCCTCCATTACAAAGTACATACATACACCGCTCCACTTCCATCTATTCATTCAGGTACATAAATTATTATTATTATTATTATTAATCGATCAATTCTTTACTTTAGGGTTTATAAACTACTTGTATTGTATTCCATAGCTTGCTTAAAGTCGATTATGTTTGTTTTGTGTATTTTGTCCCCCCGTCTCATGGAAATTAAAAAAAAAGGGGGGGTTTTAGGGTTTACTCTGATTTCTTTTATTAATCGATTACTTTTGGGCTTTCAATCATACAATTCTCTCTTTATCTTTATTTTCTCTCTCTTTATCCATTCACTGATTGCCTTTTGGTTTCAATTTCAATTTTGGGGATTGAGGTTTTGTTTTGTATATTAATAATAATAATAATTTTAATTGTATCAGTTAGGGCTGTGGTTGTGTTTCTGGATTCTATTGACGAATTGCTTGCTGCTGACTCAGGGTTAAGTTAGGTTTCAGTGATTGTGTTGTATTTACTTTATGATAATCAAATTGTTTGCGGTCTGGTCTGGTTACTGCAAAATGCATTTCCTTCGATTTACAGTAGTAAGTAATTACTGACTGACTGACTGACTACTCTAGTTCTGTTCATTTCTTCTTCTTTTTTTTGCTTTTGTCTTCTATTTGTTCACTCTTTCTTACTTTTACTAATTTACTCCCAGAATGATTATATCCACAAAACGGTAATTAAAACCACTAAAGTCGGCAGTTCAACTTTTGTTATCACAAACTTTGTTTCGGTCAAATGTGATGATGAGAACCATCTTAAGTTTGAAACATCATATGGCAGTCGTCTTTAAAACAGGTGAATGGTTGGTTGGTGCATATCAGTTAAAACATACCTCCTCCGTCACTGAATTCAGCAGAGGTATATAAATGGTCAAGGACTGACCGATGGTTGTGTCTCTGTGTGCATCAATGCAACCTTGGATCCCTTTATTGATCATCGAGCTGAATCAGCGCCAAACTTTGGAAAGTTGTTAGACGATTCCTATTTTCAGCAGGCCTCTTCGCCAAGAAATCTCAAGTTCTCAACTTGGTACCTGATTCCAGCTGTGCAAACAGTGGTCTTCTTCTATTGTGATTCTTTTAAGAAACTCATTGACTCGTAGGGCTTTATTGGAGACCTTGCGATTGAATCAACTCTTGTACTCCCAATTCCCAACTATAGCATGTATGTCCTATATATCAACAAATCTTGCTTCTTCTTCGTTACTGTCACTCTTTCTGATCCACCACTGATTATTTACAAGCCTTTTTTGTCATGTTCTTAATCATGATTCTTCTTCCTCTCGTGACACATAGCCCGAATAACTGTCTGTTTCAGTTTTGTTGTTTGTTTCCACATGGGATGACTATTCATTAGATCAGTGCGCCTTCACATTGAGATTTGATTGAAACCTTATACACAACCTTATTAATTATAATTAATATTAGGTTTAGTTGTGTCTAGCCTACCGACCAAAGTTAGGTTTTCTAGGGTGACTGGTTTCTGGTCATCTATATATTGAGGGCTCGTTCTCCTTTGTAAACACAAAATTCAGATCATATATTTTCCCAGTTTACTTTTACAAACCTCATAATCTTTATCATGCTTGCTTCTTCAAAAGGTTCTTTATGGATCTAAGCAAGCACCCCGCACTTGATTCTCTAAGCTCTCCTTTGCTCTTTTCGCTTTTGGCTTCACTCACTTTATATATTTCTAGGATTTGGAAACTTGTTACATTCTTGTACATGTTGAATTGTTGATTATATCGTTATGGCGTCATTCTCAGTTTTTTTTTTTTCAAAAGAAAGACTTGGGGCCTTGAGTCTAAGAGTATTTTTTTTGTGTATTCGTATATATATTTAGACTAGATGAGTATTTAGATTAGATAAGTAGAGTTAACCTTATCTTTTATGGTCATTATCTTTTCTAGTTTCATGAGTTTCAATTTTGGGCTTTGTCTCTTGTTTTCCAATTTATTGTATTTTCATTCAGGTTTATGAATGGTTAAATAGTCAAATATAGCATTTTTGTTGTTCCATGGACTGTAAGCTAAATTCTGTGCATACATTCATATATGTGTTTTTGTTTTCTTCTAACATTTTTTTGTCTAATATTTGCCGTTGCTTGTCAATTTGTTATTTAATCATCTTGGTTAACTTTACACAGTTAGCATCAAATTGATTTTCTTGTTGAGGCATACTAACAAGTTTGCCTTTCAGTCGAGAGGCGTGTTCTCCTTTGCTAAAGAAGTGATAACAATGTCAGTTGGATAAAATTAACATCTGAAACAAAATGGGAGGCTGCTGCTGTTGCTTTTCTTCTAAAGGCGTGGAACTCAACACTGCACCCCGTTTCTATCATGTCAGTCACATAATATCTATATTTATAAGATAACAATTTAATATTGTAACACGAACCGATTCAATTTGCAGTATCCAATAGCATCAGAGGAACGCCAACCGTTATCAGCAAGCAATGGTGCAGCTTCAACCGGGCTTTTAGTTGATACAAATCTCGAGACATCAATACCCGACACTTACAGACCACCACCTGCACCTATACCATATGATGTCAGTGTGGGCCCACCTCGAAGCCCACTCAACAGCAATCGAGAAGCTTCTGGTGTTAAGCAAGATTCACCTGTGCAAACAAATAATAACGAGTCTGTTGGAGAAATAACTACCGGTAATAGTGAGGAAACTGTCGCTAAAGAAACTAAAGGATCCGATTGCAAAGAAGTTACCACTATTGAACTTGTTGCGACAAAAGAAACGGATGATGAGCTTGAGAAGTCGGGTGAACTTAAGAAGCCTAGTGGACCTATTTTACCCCCTGAAGAGTGTCCCACTTGTCTGGAAGGTAATGTTAATGCTATTGTTTTATTTAAGCACCAAAATATTGGCGGGGCGAGTCAGGAAAGTGTCCAAAGTGGTCGGGTTGAAACGCGTCAATTTTAAGTATTGTTCAAGAACAGATGGGCTAACCTGCTGAAACTTGGGCTTGTTTATTAACTGTGCAACTTTGTAGAATAGTAACCAAGTTTTAAAAGTGTTCCAATTAAGTCAATCAACTTTCATATTAATTTTTAGGTTTTAACATGTTTTCTGGCATTTTTTTTTTTTTTGCGTCAATGAAGAAATCTTTTTATTTGTTATTTTTTGATGTTGATGTGAAGTGGTGACGTGGATTTTATTTTCTATTTTTTAATACATTTAATGTTTTTTTTATTTTTTTTAAATATAACTACATATATTGCAAATTCTGACCCCCACATCTTCTCCTCCATTGCTTTCGTGACGCACTAAAAATCCGATGAGGCTCGATTGAAGATTTGGCTAAACACTACACAAATTAATCAGCCCACTTATAGTTAAATGGGTTGAAATTGCCACCTATTGTTTAGTAAGCAGGCCTTTTATTGATATAATTTTTATTTTAACTATTAAATTTATGTTTTCATAATGGTTATTATCATACATAAATTATGATGAAGAATAACTAAATAATATGTATTATGTTATATATAAAAATTATAATTAGAGTATATGCTTAAAAAAATTATAAGTGTATATAAATTAATTAATAGATATTGCTTCATAAATAGAGCTTTCACTTGTAAGTTAAACAACCCGAGCTCTAGCCTAGACGAGCCTGGGCTCGTTTACATCTCTAGCGCAAGGCGGTATGCCTGTGCTTGGGCACTTAGGGGAGCGCCCAAGACTACATCTTTGAAATTATATAAGAAAATATAACTTTTTGCAGAATACGATGAAGACAACCCAAAAATAATCACTAAATGCGAACATCATTTTCACTTGGCATGCATTCTTGAATGGATGGAAAGAAGTGATACCTGCCCGGTGTGTGATCAGGTTGGTCTAATTACAATTCACACAATCTTGAATATAAATTGAAATAAAAGAGTGATTAACCCATGATAAAAATGGAATTTTTCACACTAACTTCCTGCCGTATCGTGGTGCAGGAAATGATAATTGATTTCCCCATCAATGAATAGCTCTATGAAACCATGCGATGAAGGTAAAGAAGGCATTTGCGTGTTTGATTTACTTGTCGGGTGATCACACTTTGGGTTTTCCCTTTTCTTTTTTTATTTTCTGGTTTCATGTCATGTCGTCTTTGCTTATTGGAAAAAAAACAAATAAAATTAAATATGAAGAACAACAATGATGGTATGAAGATTGACAAAACCATGTAACTCAAGTTACTTCTCGAAAAGGAAGGGGCAGTTTCGTCATTATCTGCCCTCTGTTGGAGATTGTTTTGAGCGTATGGTAAGTTGATCCAATCAACAAAAAAAAATGTTAGCAGATGAATTGAATTATTTTGTACAGGAGTCTTCATTTCATGTTGCTTTCTTATACTTGTTTGTAGAAAAAGAAGTTTGATTATGTGCAGGATTTGGTTTTGCAAAGTCATGTCTTGTTTTATCATTTTATTTTTAACATAAGAAGTTGCATATATTTCAGCATGCTTTGTCCTTAAATACCAGACAAGGTTGTAAACCATTTTAGTCACATATAGACCTAATTAGGGTGATCTTACAAAACTTCAAATCATCACTCACAACCTCTTCACTTTTGTTATTTCTTAATATAGTAGACCATATTGTCTCCAAATAAGACTAGACCAAAAGGGCATTCATCAAAATTAATATTTAATTCTGATATTGTGTAATTTTTATTTTTTATGAACTTATTTGATGTACTTAGGGTGCGCTTGTTCGTAGATATCAATGGAATCTGAATTTGATTTTTGACGTGCTTGGTTTTTCTATTCGATTCTTGATTAACTTAATGAATGTGCATGGTTGTCAAATGAATATTCCATCAATTTAAAGGATTTAACATTCTTTTCAAAATGTGAAGAATTTACTCAAAATTATATAAAATTCCTTACCATCTTAAAATGTGAGAGATTTTATAAAAATGGATTAATATGATGGTATTTGCGGTGGTGGTGCAACCTGCCACTACCTCCAACTTAGCCAAACTGCCACCACCTGCCGAAATTGCTACCACCGGTGATAGTGTATACCCGTAAAAAGCTACCATGCCTTGCCTAACTCTTTCCCTCTACTTTCTACTGGTTGTATCCCCTGTTTTTTCTACCCGTTGGGTGTATTTTAAGGGGTGGCGGCTGTGTTCATCGGAGACTAGAGCTGGCTACCTAGCTCTACCCCCCCCCCCCCCCCCTCCAGGGCTACTAACTGTTGAGCAGCTAGTGGAGTAACAAGAAGAGGGGAGGGATGGAGTTGGATACGTGGGCCCATTAATATTTTTTTGGTTTTTTAAAATATAAGGGTAATAGCTTTAGAATCCGTGTGATGCATGTATTTTTAAAAGAAACACAATTAAGCTATAGAAATTAAATAATTAAAATTAAAAAACTATATTTTATCAAATTAAAAGGCTTATAGGTATATTTTCTAATGAAATATTCATACGAATACATGGTGAGTTCTCACGCAATTTATTTACAATTACAAAAAAGATACACTTATGGTGCATTCGTTTCATAGAATGAAATGGAATTGGAAGGAATTGGATTTGGAATCTGAACATCCAAGAGAATTGGAAGGAATTGGATTTGAATCATTTTTTTAAAAGAGGTTAACGGCAGAAGCATTTTAGTTTTTTTAGATATTTTGTTTTTTATTTGTATTTTGCGTTATGATTTTTTTATTATTTTTATTATTTTTAGGGGCTTTTTTATTAAGATCAAAAACCTCTTAAAAAATATTCAAAAATAATAATAAAAAAATTCATAACTAAAAATATAAATCAAAAACAAAAAAAAGTAAAAAAAAAACTAAAATGTTTTATTTGTTGTCCTCGCTCAAAAAAGAATCGAATAAAGATTCCAATAAATTTACTTGAAAACCTCCACATTTTGAAAGGAGTTGGAATCTTCTTATTTAAAAGAATTTGAAGGAAGTGAATTCTAATTCCAATTCCGATTCTTTGACAACCGAATATATCAAAATGGAATTAAGATTCCAATTTCAACGAAACGAAAACGCCATGTCATGGGATTTTAATTCTAATTCCTTTGAATTCTCACATATTCTGTGAAACAAACGCGTCCTTAGTGTTTTATAAGTTGTAATTATATTTTTAAAGGAATGACGAATTATAACAAAAGATGATATGATGTTTTATTATGATTGACATAAAAAAAAACAACATATATAAAATTAACATTAATAAAACACGATTTTGTATTACATTTTCGAAAGAGATTGACAAAACTAGAATCCTCCATGCATAGATCCATAGAAGTGGAATGAATATGTTAGGATATAATTACTATTCATTCATAATTTCTTTTTGTTCTTGTCTTTGTTCATCTCCTACTTTAAAAAGTGAATATAAATTAATTTAATTAAAAAAAAGTAGATCTAATTCCGATAAAGGTATAAATATTTTGATTATATTTACATAAATATTCGCATATTTCTAATCCATATAATTTATGTAATTAGTTATTTGATTAAAGAATTGACTTATATGTTTTAATTACACTGACATAAATATGTTTTCATTAAATATAGCAAATAGTTTGAGCAAGAAAATTAGGCAACGAATGAATATTGAATGAATATTGAGTTATTCTATAAAGGCCAACAAAAATGAGAAGTGTGAGAAGCCATAGTTGATTGACATATGTCAAGTAGGGCCCAAAGGTAAATAAGTATAAAAGTAATAGTACATATTTTCTCTCTTCACATGCAATCACATGTCAATTCCCTCATCATTTTAAAACGTCCATAACTTTTTCATATGATATTAGTTTTTAAAACAAAAATCACCATAATAACAAGTGTTTTTTAATCTTTAATATGAGTATGACTTTGTTATATAAAAATTAAAAAAAAAATTACGTCATTGTGTCTCTTTTCGTTATTGTGTCTTTCTGTTTGTCATTGTGTTTTTTTCGTCATTGTGTCTTTCAAATCATCATTGTGTTTTTTTTAATGCTAATAATACGGTTGTGTAATAATAATACGTAAATACAATGATAAAATAATAACAAATTATCTAATACATAAAACACAATGATGAATACATATTTCACAATTACAAGAAACGTAAAACACAACGGTGAATACATATAACACAATGAGCTGAAACGTAAAACACAATGACTAAAACAAAATGATAAGTAAAAAAGTCAAATAATGAGCACAAAGATACAATAACAAAAAAAAAGACACAATTATGTAATCTTTGTTTTAAATGTTATATTTAATATGAGTATCAATTGATAGCACAATGACCAAAATCTATAACACAATGCATAAAAAACTCAATTAAAAATCATAATAAACAACCAATAACACAATATAAAAAATCCACTATTTTTTTTTATTTTTATATAACAATATGCTACCTATATTAAAGATAAAAAAAGCTTATTATTATGGTGTAATTTTTTTAAAAAAATAATGTTATATAAAAAAAGTTATGGACGTTTTAAAATGATGAGAGAATTGACATGTGCATTTCATGTGGAAAGAAAAAAGTCAACAAAAGTGGGTTATTACATTTATGCCATTCTCATTAATTTATTTTCTTAAATTAATATTCACCATTCAAATATAAGATTAATAGATTAGATTCCTTCCTACACTTCTCATTTTTGTTGTGTTTTGTATTTTAACTTTACCATATTTAAATGATACGCGTTCTCAGTTATTTTCTTTTATTAGAATAATATTTCTTTTATTAGAATAATAATTAGATTGGACAATCTAAATTGAAAATTTAATATTTCTTAGTTTAAAATGTGCTAACGTGTTATAAACCCTTACATAAAGGACGTCTAGTGTAATAATAGAACATAAAAAGATGAAACTTGCTAGTTGATAAAAATCCCATTCTTTTGTTTAAAGGACCTAACGTGTTATCACATTATTTAATTCAATTAAGAATTCTCATCAAGATCTAAACCCTATTTTTGTTTTCTTTTATTTTCTACTGTTAATAAATAACTGCATCTAATTTTTTAAAAAATCTCAATTGTTTCCATTTTGAAATGGAATATTTATGTAATCTCTATGAATTAGATCATCAAAAGATCAAAAGGGAATATGTCATAGAATAGTAACCAAGTTTTAAAGTGTTCCAATTAAGTTACTCATGCCATTTTTTTTCAAATCGGACCACTAAAACTTTAAATCGAGCCTCATCGGATTTTTTGTGCGTCAAGAAAACATTGGTGTAACACCCGTTAATTCCGGTTTCAAGAACTAAAGCTTGTAGAGTATGTATAACTCTCGGGACTTAACCGACGTTTCTCGAAAGCCTTTACGTCATCCCGGTACGTTAAAGAACCTAACTATCCCTTCCGTTTTTCCTTACACCTCAATCTGGAGGGACTAGAGTGTAATATCTTATGTTATAACACAACAAAACCCTAGCCCCCCTTGGCTGTTTGCGATCGGCAGGAACATCAAGGCCAATACCCACGATTTTCCTTTTTTGCAGCCAATTCTAAGCCTTAGAACTCCAATTCAAGGTATGTACTACAATTCCCCCAAGTCTTTTTCACGTTAATTGGTCCTCATATTGCGCGTATTGATCGAAAAACGTCGTGTTGTAGGCTAACCGGGTGGCTGCCCAATTGAGCTTTTCCGGGGCTGTTTCGAGTGAGGTTTTTGCATCAACATCCCACTAGGTATGACATGTACATCATATTATAATTTCATGGCCAATGGAGGTGTTTAGGTCGGTTAATCGATTTTAGTTCGAAAACTAGGGTTTATCGGGTATAGAATTGCAAATTGTTGAGTTTGATGCGTTAATTGATCGGGTGACCGACCGAATCAGTTTGTACAGCCCTAGGGGGTTTAAGGGCTGTGGAAAAATTATTTTTTGATGCTCGGGGCTGTTGTGGTTAGTGCTTCGTCAATCGAGTCGGCGGTGCGCGAATTTTCGTTTAAACGTTAAAGTAAGAGTTGTAAAAAGGAACCGTCAACCCTATCAACTCGGGTGACATAATCTTGATGAATGAAAAGATTTAAAATGGAATTTGGTCCATTCGGGGCTGATTCGTTTAACAAATGGTTTTAAGGTTTATTACACGCGCATTCGACCCGATTTGACTATCCTTGGGCCTTGGGCCAAGCTGTTGGGCCTTGGGCCAAGTTGTTGGGCCTTGGGCAAAGTATTGGGCTTGAACGGCCCATTAGGTAGTAGTGTTCTTACGGTCTAGTCTAGTAACGTGGGCAAAGTGTTGGGCTTGAACGGCCCATTAGGCAGGAGTGTTCTTACAGTCTAGTCTAGTAACGTGTTGTGTATAATTTACAGGCCCTTACTTGTGATCGTGCACTTAGGAATTTCCTAGCTCGTTGCAGGTGTTCGTTTGATTTCAGGTGAGTTCATGATGCCCTTTTTACTCTTTTACTTTTGGGCTAGCATGCACACCTAAAGGTTTTCTTACATGATGAAAGGTTTTAAACGAATTTATATAGGCTTGCTAGCATATGGTAGGCCTTGGGATGTTAAATATATATATATGTATATACATTATTTCTTGGCCTATATCTGGCGATGTTGTAGTCGTTTCGACTACTGATGTTGTGTATGCCTACTTTGTGTTTGCATGCAATGATGTTACGTGTTTGGGTTGTACGTTTGCTCGACCCTGATGTTATACGTATATATATATATAGAGAGAGAGAGAGAGATTTAATTGAAAGGATGTTTACATATACATTTTGTATATGTATGTATGAGGATGTTTAGTTCGGTAATGATGATTTGATGGATGTACCCTTTTACGTTTTAAAACTTTGGTATGACTATCATAACTATAATTTAATGATGTTATTTACTTAAAACTTGAACTCACTCAGCTCAAGCTGACTTTGTGTGCATGTTAGTGTGAGTTTCAGGTTAGGAAGAGGATGCCTTATCGCTTGGACGTGCACGAAGCTACTTGAACGGTGAAGAGCATGCGGGAATTGAAGTTTCACTATTAAACATTTGTTTTTAAAAGTTTTTATTTAAAGATAACTATGTTGATTTTGGGCAAAATTCCCGGGTTTTGGGAACTTATTTTATTATTTATGTTTTCCGCTGAATTATACTCTGAATTGCTTATTTTAATGAAATGAATCATTTTTAAGTTTAAATATGTTTGCAAGTGTTTTGAAAGAATACCAACTGTGGAGTTCCCAGGGTTCGGGGCCTTACAAGTTGGTATCAGAGCCTTGGTTCCGAGCAGCTGCACGCAAAGAGGTAACTTTTAATTAAATAGTCATTCCTTTAGGTTTAAAAGTTTCCGGTATGTGATTAACTGTTTAAGTGTTAGATGGAAGGCTAACGAGGTTAGGGGCAGGGGGTGGTTAGGACGGGCGGGTAAAGTAAACGACTAATTACACTTGATCAACGTCATTAGCAGTTTACCCTTACCTTACATGTTATAATCACCACTTGTACTTGACCGTGTTAAAATTCTGTCTTTGTAGGGATAAGTCATGGTTAATACTCGAGCAGCTAAGAGAGGTGGTTCTAGTGTTCGTGGTCGTGGTCGTGGTCGTAAGCCACGTGCCGAAACCGAGAGTGAGATTCCTACTTCCCAGCAGGACACCCCGATTCATGAGGAGGGGGATAACCCCGCCTTAGATCCTGCTATGCGCGCGGCTATCGCGGATGAGGTTTACCAGGTGCTACATAGCGCCATTCCCGAGATCGTTGTTGAGTCCGTCAGGGCCATGGAGGAGTCACTGGTTGGTAAGGGTTCGGATAAGGGAAGGAAGAGTAAGGAGGTGTGTTAGTGCACGAATTAGATTCCTTCCTACACTTCTCATTTTTGTTGTGTTTTGTATTTTAACTTTACCATATTTAAATGATACGCGTTCTCAGTTATTTTCTTTTATTAGAATAATATTTCTTTTATTAGAATAATAATTAGATTGGACAATCTAAATTGAAAATTTAATATTTCTTAGTTTAAAATGTGCTAACGTGTTATAAACCCTTACATAAAGGACGTCTAGTGTAATAATAGAACATAAAAAGATGAAACTTGCTAGTTGATAAAAATCCCATTCTTTTGTTTAAAGGACCTAACGTGTTATCACATTATTTAATTCAATTAAGAATTCTCATCAAGATCTAAACCCTATTTTTGTTTTCTTTTATTTTCTACTGTTAATAAATAACTGCATCTAATTTTTTAAAAAATCTCAATTGTTTCCATTTTGAAATGGAATATTTATGTAATCTCTATGAATTAGATCATCAAAAGATCAAAAGGGAATATGTCATAGAATAGTAACCAAGTTTTAAAGTGTTCCAATTAAGTTACTCATGCCATTTTTTTTTCAAATCGGACCACTAAAACTTTAAATCGAGCCTCATCGGATTTTTTGTGCGTCAAGAAAACATTGGTGTAACACCCGTTAATTCCGGTTTCAAGAACTAAAGCTTGTAGAGTATGTATAACTCTCGGGACTTAACCGACGTTTCTCGAAAGCCTTTACGTCATCCCGGTACGTTAAAGAACCTAACTATCCCTTCCGTTTTTCCTTACACCTCAATCTGGAGGGACTAGAGTGTAATATCTTATGTTATAACACAACAAAACCCTAGCCCCCCTTGGCTGTTTGCGATCGGCAGGAACATCAAGGCCAATACCCACGATTTTCCTTTTTTGCAGCCAATTCTAAGCCTTAGAACTCCAATTCAAGGTATGTACTACAATTCCCCCAAGTCTTTTTCACGTTAATTGGTCCTCATATTGCGCGTATTGATCGAAAAACGTCGTGTTGTAGGCTAACCGGGTGGCTGCCCAATTGAGCTTTTCCGGGGCTGTTTCGAGTGAGGTTTTTGCATCAACATCCCACTAGGTATGACATGTACATCATATTATAATTTCATGGCCAATGGAGGTGTTTAGGTCGGTTAATCGATTTTAGTTCGAAAACTAGGGTTTATCGGGTATAGAATTGCAAATTGTTGAGTTTGATGCGTTAATTGATCGGGTGACCGACCGAATCAGTTTGTACAGCCCTAGGGGGTTTAAGGGCTGTGGAAAAATTATTTTTTGATGCTCGGGGCTGTTGTGGTTAGTGCTTCGTCAATCGAGTCGGCGGTGCGCGAATTTTCGTTTAAACGTTAAAGTAAGAGTTGTAAAAAGGAACCGTCAACCCTATCAACTCGGGTGACATAATCTTGATGAATGAAAAGATTTAAAATGGAATTTGGTCCATTCGGGGCTGATTCGTTTAACAAATGGTTTTAAGGTTTATTACACGCGCATTCGACCCGATTTGACTATCCTTGGGCCTTGGGCCAAGCTGTTGGGCCTTGGGCCAAGTTGTTGGGCCTTGGGCAAAGTATTGGGCTTGAACGGCCCATTAGGTAGTAGTGTTCTTACGGTCTAGTCTAGTAACGTGGGCAAAGTGTTGGGCTTGAACGGCCCATTAGGCAGGAGTGTTCTTACAGTCTAGTCTAGTAACGTGTTGTGTATAATTTACAGGCCCTTACTTGTGATCGTGCACTTAGGAATTTCCTAGCTCGTTGCAGGTGTTCGTTTGATTTCAGGTGAGTTCATGATGCCCTTTTTACTCTTTTACTTTTGGGCTAGCATGCACACCTAAAGGTTTTCTTACATGATGAAAGGTTTTAAACGAATTTATATAGGCTTGCTAGCATATGGTAGGCCTTGGGATGTTAAATATATATATATGTATATACATTATTTCTTGGCCTATATCTGGCGATGTTGTAGTCGTTTCGACTACTGATGTTGTGTATGCCTACTTTGTGTTTGCATGCAATGATGTTACGTGTTTGGGTTGTACGTTTGCTCGACCCTGATGTTATACGTATATATATATATAGAGAGAGAGAGAGAGAGATTTAATTGAAAGGATGTTTACATATACATTTTGTATATGTATGTATGAGGATGTTTAGTTCGGTAATGATGATTTGATGGATGTACCCTTTTACGTTTTAAAACTTTGGTATGACTATCATAACTATAATTTAATGATGTTATTTACTTAAAACTTGAACTCACTCAGCTCAAGCTGACTTTGTGTGCATGTTAGTGTGAGTTTCAGGTTAGGAAGAGGATGCCTTATCGCTTGGACGTGCACGAAGCTACTTGAACGGTGAAGAGCATGCGGGAATTGAAGTTTCACTATTAAACATTTGTTTTTAAAAGTTTTTATTTAAAGATAACTATGTTGATTTTGGGCAAAATTCCCGGGTTTTGGGAACTTATTTTATTATTTATGTTTTCCGCTGAATTATACTCTGAATTGCTTATTTTAATGAAATGAATCATTTTTAAGTTTAAATATGTTTGCAAGTGTTTTGAAAGAATACCAACTGTGGAGTTCCCAGGGTTCGGGGCCTTACAAGTTGGTATCAGAGCCTTGGTTCCGAGCAGCTGCACGCAAAGAGGTAACTTTTAATTAAATAGTCATTCCTTTAGGTTTAAAAGTTTCCGGTATGTGATTAACTGTTTAAGTGTTAGATGGAAGGCTAACGAGGTTAGGGGCAGGGGGTGGTTAGGACGGGCGGGTAAAGTAAACGACTAATTACACTTGATCAACGTCATTAGCAGTTTACCCTTACCTTACATGTTATAATCACCACTTGTACTTGACCGTGTTAAAATTCTGTCTTTGTAGGGATAAGTCATGGTTAATACTCGAGCAGCTAAGAGAGGTGGTTCTAGTGTTCGTGGTCGTGGTCGTGGTCGTAAGCCACGTGCCGAAACCGAGAGTGAGATTCCTACTTCCCAGCAGGACACCCCGATTCATGAGGAGGGGGATAACCCCGCCTTAGATCCTGCTATGCGCGCGGCTATCGCGGATGAGGTTTACCAGGTGCTACATAGCGCCATTCCCGAGATCGTTGTTGAGTCCGTCAGGGCCATGGAGGAGTCACTGGTTGGTAAGGGTTCGGATAAGGGAAGGAAGAGTAAGGAGGTGTGTTAGTGCACGAATTAGATTCCTTCCTACACTTCTCATTTTTGTTGTGTTTTGTATTTTAACTTTACCATATTTAAATGATACGCGTTCTCAGTTATTTTCTTTTATTAGAATAATATTTCTTTTATTAGAATAATAATTAGATTGGACAATCTAAATTGAAAATTTAATATTTCTTAGTTTAAAATGTGCTAACGTGTTATAAACCCTTACATAAAGGACGTCTAGTGTAATAATAGAACATAAAAAGATGAAACTTGCTAGTTGATAAAAATCCCATTCTTTTGTTTAAAGGACCTAACGTGTTATCACATTATTTAATTCAATTAAGAATTCTCATCAAGATCTAAACCCTATTTTTGTTTTCTTTTATTTTCTACTGTTAATAAATAACTGCATCTAATTTTTTAAAAAATCTCAATTGTTTCCATTTTGAAATGGAATATTTATGTAATCTCTATGAATTAGATCATCAAAAGATCAAAAGGGAATATGTCATAGAATAGTAACCAAGTTTTAAAGTGTTCCAATTAAGTTACTCATGCCATTTTTTTTTCAAATCGGACCACTAAAACTTTAAATCGAGCCTCATCGGATTTTTTGTGCGTCAAGAAAACATTGGTGTAACACCCGTTAATTCCGGTTTCAAGAACTAAAGCTTGTAGAGTATGTATAACTCTCGGGACTTAACCGACGTTTCTCGAAAGCCTTTACGTCATCCCGGTACGTTAAAGAACCTAACTATCCCTTCCGTTTTTCCTTACACCTCAATCTGGAGGGACTAGAGTGTAATATCTTATGTTATAACACAACAAAACCCTAGCCCCCCTTGGCTGTTTGCGATCGGCAGGAACATCAAGGCCAATACCCACGATTTTCCTTTTTTGCAGCCAATTCTAAGCCTTAGAACTCCAATTCAAGGTATGTACTACAATTCCCCCAAGTCTTTTTCACGTTAATTGGTCCTCATATTGCGCGTATTGATCGAAAAACGTCGTGTTGTAGGCTAACCGGGTGGCTGCCCAATTGAGCTTTTCCGGGGCTGTTTCGAGTGAGGTTTTTGCATCAACATCCCACTAGGTATGACATGTACATCATATTATAATTTCATGGCCAATGGAGGTGTTTAGGTCGGTTAATCGATTTTAGTTCGAAAACTAGGGTTTATCGGGTATAGAATTGCAAATTGTTGAGTTTGATGCGTTAATTGATCGGGTGACCGACCGAATCAGTTTGTACAGCCCTAGGGGGTTTAAGGGCTGTGGAAAAATTATTTTTTGATGCTCGGGGCTGTTGTGGTTAGTGCTTCGTCAATCGAGTCGGCGGTGCGCGAATTTTCGTTTAAACGTTAAAGTAAGAGTTGTAAAAAGGAACCGTCAACCCTATCAACTCGGGTGACATAATCTTGATGAATGAAAAGATTTAAAATGGAATTTGGTCCATTCGGGGCTGATTCGTTTAACAAATGGTTTTAAGGTTTATTACACGCGCATTCGACCCGATTTGACTATCCTTGGGCCTTGGGCCAAGCTGTTGGGCCTTGGGCCAAGTTGTTGGGCCTTGGGCAAAGTATTGGGCTTGAACGGCCCATTAGGTAGTAGTGTTCTTACGGTCTAGTCTAGTAACGTGGGCAAAGTGTTGGGCTTGAACGGCCCATTAGGCAGGAGTGTTCTTACAGTCTAGTCTAGTAACGTGTTGTGTATAATTTACAGGCCCTTACTTGTGATCGTGCACTTAGGAATTTCCTAGCTCGTTGCAGGTGTTCGTTTGATTTCAGGTGAGTTCATGATGCCCTTTTTACTCTTTTACTTTTGGGCTAGCATGCACACCTAAAGGTTTTCTTACATGATGAAAGGTTTTAAACGAATTTATATAGGCTTGCTAGCATATGGTAGGCCTTGGGATGTTAAATATATATATATGTATATACATTATTTCTTGGCCTATATCTGGCGATGTTGTAGTCGTTTCGACTACTGATGTTGTGTATGCCTACTTTGTGTTTGCATGCAATGATGTTACGTGTTTGGGTTGTACGTTTGCTCGACCCTGATGTTATACGTATATATATATATATAGAGAGAGAGATTTAATTGAAAGGATGTTTACATATACATTTTGTATATGTATGTATGAGGATGTTTAGTTCGGTAATGATGATTTGATGGATGTACCCTTTTACGTTTTAAAACTTTGGTATGACTATCATAACTATAATTTAATGATGTTATTTACTTAAAACTTGAACTCACTCAGCTCAAGCTGACTTTGTGTGCATGTTAGTGTGAGTTTCAGGTTAGGAAGAGGATGCCTTATCGCTTGGACGTGCACGAAGCTACTTGGACGGTGAAGAGCATGCGGGAATTGAAGTTTCACTATTAAACATTTGTTTTTAAAAGTTTTTATTTAAAGATAAACTATGTTGATTTTGGGCAAAATTCCCGGGTTTTGGGAACTTATTTTATTATTTATGTTTTCCGCTGAATTATACTCTGAATTGCTTATTTTAATGAAATGAATCATTTTTAAGTTTAAATATGTTTGCAAGTGTTTTGAAAGAATACCAACTGTGGAGTTCCCAGGGTTCGGGGCCTTACAAGTTGGTATCAGAGCCTTGGTTCCGAGCAGCTGCACGCAAAGAGGTAACTTTTAATTAAATAGTCATTCCTTTAGATTTAAAAGTTTCCGGTATGTGATTAACTGTTTAAGTGTTAGATGGAAGGCTAACGAGGTTAGGGGCAGGGGGTGGTTAGGACGGGCGGGTAAAGTAAACGACTAATTACACTTGATCAACGTCATTAGCAGTTTACCCTTACCTTACATGTTATAATCACCACTTGTACTTGACCGTGTTAAAATTCTGTCTTTGTAGGGATAAGTCATGGTTAATACTCGAGCAGCTAAGAGAGGTGGTTCTAGTGTTCGTGGTCGTGGTCGTGGTCGTAAGCCACGTGCCGAAGCCGAGAGTGAGATTCCTACTTCCCAGCAGGACACCCCGATTCATGAGGAGGGGGATAACCCCGCCTTAGATCCTGCTATGCGCGCGGCTATCGCGGCTGAGGTTTACCAGGTGCTACATAGCGCCATTCCCGAGATCGTTGTTGAGTCCGTCAGGGCCATGGAGGAGTCACTGGTTGGTAAGGGTTCGGATAAGGGAAGGAAGAGTAAGGAGGTGTGTTAGTGCACGAATTAGATTCCTTCCTACACTTCTCATTTTTGTTGTGTTTTGTATTTTAACTTTACCATATTTAAATGATACGCGTTCTCAGTTATTTTCTTTTATTAGAATAATATTTCTTTTATTAGAATAATAATTAGATTGGACAATCTAAATTGAAAATTTAATATTTCTTAGTTTAAAATGTGCTAACGTGTTATAAACCCTTACATAAAGGACGTCTAGTGTAATAATAGAACATAAAAAGATGAAACTTGCTAGTTGATAAAAATCCCATTCTTTTGTTTAAAGGACCTAACGTGTTATCACATTATTTAATTCAATTAAGAATTCTCATCAAGATCTAAACCCTATTTTTGTTTTCTTTTATTTTCTACTGTTAATAAATAACTGCATCTAATTTTTTAAAAAATCTCAATTGTTTCCATTTTGAAATGGAATATTTATGTAATCTCTATGAATTAGATCATCAAAAGATCAAAAGGGAATATGTCATAGAATAGTAACCAAGTTTTAAAGTGTTCCAATTAAGTTACTCATGCCATTTTTTTTTCAAATCGGACCACTAAAACTTTAAATCGAGCCTCATCGGATTTTTTGTGCGTCAAGAAAACATTGGTGTAACACCCGTTAATTCCGGTTTCAAGAACTAAAGCTTGTAGAGTATGTATAACTCTCGGGACTTAACCGACGTTTCTCGAAAGCCTTTACGTCATCCCGGTACGTTAAAGAACCTAACTATCCCTTCCGTTTTTCCTTACACCTCAATCTGGAGGGACTAGAGTGTAATATCTTATGTTATAACACAACAAAACCCTAGCCCCCCTTGGCTGTTTGCGATCGGCAGGAACATCAAGGCCAATACCCACGATTTTCCTTTTTTGCAGCCAATTCTAAGCCTTAGAACTCCAATTCAAGGTATGTACTACAATTCCCCCAAGTCTTTTTCACGTTAATTGGTCCTCATATTGCGCGTATTGATCGAAAAACGTCGTGTTGTAGGCTAACCGGGTGGCTGCCCAATTGAGCTTTTCCGGGGCTGTTTCGAGTGAGGTTTTTGCATCAACATCCCATTAGGTATGACATGTACATCATATTATAATTTCATGGCCAATGGAGGTGTTTAGGTCGGTTAATCGATTTTAGTTCGAAAACTAGGGTTTATCGGGTATAGAATTGCAAATTGTTGAGTTTGATGCGTTAATTGATCGGGTGACCGACCGAATCAGTTTGTACAGCCCTAGGGGGTTTAAGGGCTGTGGAAAAATTATTTTTTGATGCTCGGGGCTGTTGTGGTTAGTGCTTCGTCAATCGAGTCAGCGGTGCGCGAATTTTCGTTTAAACGTTAAAGTAAGAGTTGTAAAAAGGAACCGTCAACCCTATCAACTCGGGTGACATAATCTTGATGAATGAAAAGATTTAAAATGGAATTTGGTCCATTCGGGGCTGATTCGTTTAACAAATGGTTTTAAGGTTTATTACACGCGCATTCGACCCGATTTGACTATCCTTGGGCCTTGGGCCAAGCTGTTGGGCCTTGGGCCAAGCTGTTGGGCCTTGGGCCAAGTGTTGGGCCTTGGGCAAAGTATTGGGCTTGAACGTCCCATTAGGCAGTAGTGTTCTTACGGTCTAGTCTAGTAACGTGGGCAAAGTGTTGGGCTTGAACGACCCATTAGGCAGGAGTGTTCTTACAGTCTAGTCTAGTAACGTGTTGTGTATAATTTACAGGCCCTTACTTGTGATCGTGCACTTAGGAATTTCCTAGCTCGTTGCAGGTGTTCGTTTGATTTCAGGTGAGTTCATGATGCCCTTTTTACTCTTTTACTTTTGGGCTAGCATGCACACCTAAAGGTTTTCTTACATGATGAAAGGTTTTAAACGAATTTATATAGGCTTGCTAGCATATGGTAGGCCTTGGGATGTTAAATATATATATATGTATATACATTATTTCTTGGCCTATATCTGGCGATGTTGTAGTCGTTTCGACTACTGATGTTGTGTATGCCTACTTTGTGTTTGCATGCAATGATGTTACGTGTTTGGGTTGTACGTTTGCTCGACCCTGATGTTATACGTATATATATATATATAGAGAGAGAGATTTAATTGAAAGGATGTTTACATATACATTTTGTATATGTATGTATGAGGATGTTTAGTTCGGTAATGATGATTTGATGGATGTACCCTTTTACGTTTTAAAACTTTGGTATGACTATCATAACTATAATTTAATGATGTTATTTACTTAAAACTTGAACTCACTCAGCTCAAGCTGACTTTGTGTGCATGTTAGTGTGAGTTTCAGGTTAGGAAGAGGATGCCTTATCGCTTGGACGTGCACGAAGCTACTTGGACGGTGAAGAGCATGCGGGAATTGAAGTTTCACTATTAAACATTTGTTTTTAAAAGTTTTTATTTAAAGATAAACTATGTTGATTTTGGGCAAAATTCCCGGGTTTTGGGAACTTATTTTATTATTTATGTTTTCCGCTGAATTATACTCTGAATTGCTTATTTTAATGAAATGAATCATTTTTAAGTTTAAATATGTTTGCAAGTGTTTTGAAAGAATACCAACTGTGGAGTTCCCAGGGTTCGGGGCCTTACAAGTTGGTATCAGAGCCTTGGTTCCGAGCAGCTGCACGCAAAGAGGTAACTTTTAATTAAATAGTCATTCCTTTAGATTTAAAAGTTTCCGGTATGTGATTAACTGTTTAAGTGTTAGATGGAAGGCTAACGAGGTTAGGGGCAGGGGGTGGTTAGGACGGGCGGGTAAAGTAAACGACTAATTACACTTGATCAACGTCATTAGCAGTTTACCCTTACCTTACATGTTATAATCACCACTTGTACTTGACCGTGTTAAAATTCTGTCTTTGTAGGGATAAGTCATGGTTAATACTCGAGCAGCTAAGAGAGGTGGTTCTAGTGTTCGTGGTCGTGGTCGTGGTCGTAAGCCACGTGCCGAAGCCGAGAGTGAGATTCCTACTTCCCAGCAGGACACCCCGATTCATGAGGAGGGGGATAACCCCGCCTTAGATCCTGCTATGCGCGCGGCTATCGCGGCTGAGGTTTACCAGGTGCTACATAGCGCCATTCCCGAGATCGTTGTTGAGTCCGTCAGGGCCATGGAGGAGTCACTGGTTGGTAAGGGTTCGGATAAGGGAAGGAAGAGTAAGGAGGTGTGTTAGTGCACGAATTTGGTGTCCGCAGCTGTTCGAATAGGATAGGGGTTGTTTAGTCTTTATATTAATGTATAAATGCACATTTGCTAAGGATGTTTAGCGAATGGGCCTCATTCGTTAAAGACTAGACATATTCGTTAATGTAAGAGCTCATTTGTTACTACTGTGTAACGAATGGAGGCTCATTCGTTAAAGTAATGCCCATTCGCTAAGGATGTTTAGCGAATGGGAGGTCATTCACTATGGGAAGCCTCATTCGTTAGTGATGTTAACAAATGAGGAGGACTGCCTATAAATAGGCCTTCCCTAGTGAATGTGCATAGAGATCTGTGCCATATTTATCCATTGTAACGTTACCATGCCGGATTCTCTCTGTAACTTATCCTCCATTAATGTATGAACACAAGCTTAACGTATCGATTTGCGACTAGTTCCTAGGCTCGTAAACGTCCGTATAACGTTTCTATAAGGTGCAGCTAGAAGAGGAAGAAGAAGTATATGTGCCGAGTGGGGATGAAGATGAGGTGCGGACTATTAGTGTATCTACTCGGGGTTGCTCGTATGGTGACTTTAAGAAGTGCGACCCCCCTTCTTTCGATGGCACTAAAGATGCATTGGCAGCACATCAGTGGGTGAGAGAGTTGGAGTCTGTTCTGAGGGTTAGTAAGTGCAAGGGGGATGATATGGTGACTTATGCTACTGCCTCGTTTCGTTCCGAGGCACTATGTTGGTGGGATAACTTGGCGCAAGCTATGGGTGATCGTTCGATTATGAGGATGACGTGGGATGAGTTGAAGAAATTGGTTCTCGATCAGTTTTGTCTTCCGCATGAACTGGATAAGATAGAGCAGGAATTCTTGATCTTGGAGGCTGGTAGTATGTCGCATCGGGAGTATACCACCAAGTTTAACAAGATGGCTCGTTTATGTCCTGATTTGGTTACTCCCGAAACCAAGAGGATTAAGAAGTACGTGAAGGGGCTTCCGGTGGACATTCGTGGGGGTGTGTTGACTACCGACATGAACTCTTTTCACTCGATGGTCACTCTAGCTGGTACGCTATATGATCAGAGGGAGAAGTTACCGCTGCCCGAGAATAGGAAGGTATGGAACTCAAATTCATACGGTAAGCGGCCCGGGGGAAGCAATTTTAATCCGTCGGAGAAAAGGGTAAAGACTGAGACTTCTGGGTTTAAAAGGGGTGCGGAGTTCGGTAATTGCAAGAAGTGCGGGAAGCCGCACAAGGGGAAATATAGGATTGGGTCCGGCACTTGTTTTCGTTGCGATAAGGTAGGACACCCTCATTTCGAGTGTCCGACATTGACCTGTTTCCGCTGTAAGGGTTCGGGTCACTTGGCATCAAACTGTCCTTCCAGTAAGGCGGGGGGGGGGGGGTGGTCCGGGTAGGGGACTTCCTCGATGGGGAAGATGGATGAGAAGCCGAAGGCCAGGGCGAGGGCCTTCAACATCTCCAAGAAGGAAGCGAAAGAGGATGCGGATGTCGTCTCAGGTATTTCTCCTTATTTAGCTTTCATTCCACCGTTATAAATTCTTGTTCCTTTGAAATCGTATGTGTTGACCGTGTAGCTAAGCAGTAGTATAATATCGTCCCAGGTACTTTCCTACTGGATGAGTTACAGGCGTCAGTTTTATTTGATTCGGGCGCCAATAGGAGTTTTGTGTCTACCGCTTTTTGTTCCTTGTTGAATAAATTACCCGAGCGCGTAGTCGATGGGTTTGAGGTTGAAGTCGCCGTAGGAAAATCCGTGTCCATGTCTAGGGCTATTCAGGGTTGTTCCATCGAGTTGTCTGGTTATAGGTTTCCGGTGCGATTGTATTTGATGCCGCTTGGTTGTTTCGATGTGTTGCTCGGGATGGATTGGCTCGCGAATGTTGATGCTCAGATCATTTGTGGTCAGAAACTCGTTCGTCTAAGGGCCCCAGATGGAATTCGGATTACGGTCTTCGGTGATCAGAATGTTGTGACGCCACATATTATATCCATGCTTAAGGCGGGGAAGTTGATGCAGCGGGGGTGCGGGGCGTATCTGGCGTATGCTATGAATGTGAATACCGAGGTGGCTACCGTCGGTGATGTTCCTATTGTTCGGGATTTCCCGGATGTATTTCCAGATGATTTGTCAAATGTGCCGCCGGATCGCGAGGTCGAGTTCCAGATAGACTTTGTACCGGGCGCCAAACCCGTTGCCCGAGCTCCCTACCGCCTAGCGCCGAATGAAATGAATGAGCTTATGGCTCAGTTGGAAGACTTGCTCGATAAGGGCTTTATTCGACCGAGAATCTCATCTTGGGGTGCCCCGGTCCTGTTCGTTAAGAAGAAGGACGGAAGCATGCGAATGTGCATTGACTACCGTGAGTTGAATAAGCTCATTGTTAAAAATCGGTACCCGCTCCCGAGGATCGATGACTTATTTGATCAACTCCAAGGCGCTAATTGGTTCTCGAAGATCGACCTTAGGTCCGGGTATCATCAGCTAAAGATTCGGGAGGAAAATATTCCTAAGACTGCCTTCCGCACTCGTTATGGACATTATGAATTTTTGGTGATGTCTTTCGGTTTGACCAACGCACCGGCTGCGTTCATGGATCTTATGAACCGGGTGTGTAGACCGATGCTCGATCGCTCGGTTATTGTGTTCATCGACGACATTCTTGTGTACTCTAAAAGTGAATCCGATCATGCCGGTCATCTCAGGGAAGTGTTGGAGGCTCTGCGAAAGAACAAATTGTATGCGAAATTTTCTAAGTTTTCCTTCTGGCTACGTGAGGTTCAATTCTTGGGCCATGTTATTAACCCGAGTGGTATTCTGGTTGACCCTGCAAAGGTGGAAGCCGTGAATGATTGGGAGTCTCCTAAGTCCCCAACTGAAATCCGTAGTTTTCTGGGTTTAGCGGGGTATTACCGCCGCTTTATTCCCGATTTTTCAAAAATTGCTTCTTCACTGACCAAGCTGACTAAGAAGAGTGTTAAGTTCGTTTGGGGTACGGAACAGGAGGAGGCTTTTCTCGAGTTGAAGAACAGATTGACGCATGCCCCGATCTTAGCTTTACCTGATGGCACCGATGATTTTGTGGTGTATTCTGATGCCTCTTATCAGGGGCTTGGGTGTGTTTTGATGCAGCGAGGTCGATTCATCGCTTATGCCTCACAGCAGTTGAAGCCTCATGAGGCGAATTATCCTACCCACGATTTGGAGCTGGCGGCGGTGGTGTTTGCGCTTAAGTTGTGGAGACATTATTTGTACGGTGTTCCTTGCGTGATTTATACCGACCAAAAGAGTTTAAAATACTTCTTTGAACAAAAGGAACTGAATATGCGCCAACGTTGATGGTTGGAGTTGATTAAGGATTATGATTTGAATATTATGTACCACCCCGGTAAGGCTAACGTGGTGGCCGACGCGTTGAGCTGGAAGGAGAGACCGAAGCCGATTCGGGTGAAATCCTACCAGCTTATTCTTAAACCCGACATTTTGAAACAAATAGCCAACATCAATAATGAAGCGTTGCAGGTGGAATGGATTATGTTAAAACGTGTTTGGGGTCAGGAGTGTGACATCTGACCCGATCCGACCCGACCCAGGTACCCGTTTCTCCGATCCGATCTCTTTCTTTTATGATTAATATTTATTTATACTTATATTTTACTTTTAATAATAATATATTTTCCTTCCCGCCTCTTCCTCTCTTTTCTCTTTCCGCCTTCTTTTCCCTCTTGTCGCCGTCCCGCCCTTAAGCCTTGAACCTGTCCTTTGTTCCTTCCCGCCTAAGGTTGTCTGCGCAGCTCCTCGCGCCAGACTCCTTACAAGGAAGCCTGCGTGAAGACCACCTGTTACTGCGATACGCGAGACGAACTGTCCCCGCAGCGCGCTAAGGATTTTAGTTCTTCCCGCGGCGCGCTATGGATACTGTTCTTCCCGCGACGCGCTAAGGAATATAGTTCTTCTCGCGACGCGCTTAGAATTGAAGTTCTTCCCGCGGCGCGCTTAGAAATATAATTCTTCCCGCGACGCGTTAAGGTTGGTTCTGTCTGCCTTCGCGCTCGCGCACTTTTGCCTTCGCGCTCGATGCCTTCTCGCGTTTAACCCTTGAGTCTTTTCTCCTGTTTAATCTAGCCGTTTGCTTTTATGTTGTCTTATCTTCTGTGATGTTGACCTGACCTGTCTTATGACTGAAAAGTTACTTTCGGCGCAGCATGCGCACCAACCCCATTGGTTGACAGAAAAAGTGACTGACAATATCTTTTGAAGATCTGCTTTTTTCATGCTTGACCAGTACCTTTATCTGAACCGCCCATGCCTTTTTACTGTTACCTGACAGCTTTTCCTTTGCCCCCTGCAGCTGCCATATCTTTCCATATCTTTTGCTTTTGTTTTCTTATGCTTTTTGATATCTTTTGCTTTTGGAATCTTTTACTTTTTGAGATCTTTTCCCCTTTTCTAGGGATTGTGTTCCCTAGGGTTTCTCTATAAATAATAATATTATTTTCCTAACACTACACACACAAAGCACTTAATCTCTCCTGTTCTCTCTTACTCCTTGCCGTTGTTCTTCCTCTGCCGTCTCCTTCGCCTTCCTCCCTGTTCTACCCTGCTTTTCCGGTAATTTATATTATATAATAATTTATTTATTAATTATGCTAACTTATAATCGAGACATTAAAACAAATCGTTAAAACAATAATCTTTAATTATAGGTTAACCTTGCTTGTTAGGTTCTTGCTTTACCTATCTTCACACCGATTATCAAGTGAGTAATCTCGTATCTAATCCCTTTTTATTTTTAATGTTTTGGGATGTTCATGTGTTCATACAAACTTAGAGTCTTAAACTTGTTTATGAACTTTAGTCGCGCAGTATCCCATGTGTTGAGGACGTTTACTTGGCTGTTTATTTGTATGTGTGTATCATTAACCGCTTTGTTCGGCCTATTCCGAAGTTTTCATGGATCCATTAGATGAACACGGGAGACCTATCGTTTACGGTTTTCTTTGTTTACACTTGCACAGATGTTTTCTCGTTTTTGTGCTCATTTGGGAGCACGGATTGAACTATGAACTATGAGCTATGATCTATTTAGGCTTGATCACAATCGGATTGCACCCTTGTTAAACACCAGACATACACGTGTTGCGCGCAGATTTATTGTTATCTATGTATTGTAATAAACTTGATTTCTCACCAACACGCAAGTGTTTGACGTTTTATTTTAACACATGTTCAGGTTTGCTGTAGCTACATTTGGAGCTTGTGGACACGTAGGACGTTTTTGCTTTTGGACCTAGATTAAAATGTATCAAGACAAGTTATTGTTGTTCGAATATTTTGCCTTATAATATATTGAATTATGTTGCTTTATGTTATCTTCTGTCTACTTTGCGTGTGCGCGAATGAATGTATTTATTAAATATTGACACCCAATAGTGTCACGAGTAATGAAACAATATGTGGCGCCCCGATGTATAATCCGCCTTTGGTCGGGGTGTTACAAGGAGAAATTGTTGGAAGACGTCGGTGACAGGGTGAAATATAAGGATGGTCGTTTATGGGTACCGAGGTATGGGGGTTCAGAGATAAAATTTTGGATGAGGCGCACAAGTCGCGCTATTCCATTCATCCGGGCGCGACCAATATGTACCAAGACTTGAAGAAAAATTATTGGTGGCCTGCGATGAAATTTGAGGTGGCTCAGTTAGAGGTGCACAAATCGGGTATTTAAAAAACCCGGAACCGGGTAGGAACCGGTTCCGGGTATGGTCAACAAAAGTCAAACCCGGTTCGGTTCCGGAACCGGTTCCGGGTATAGTCGGGTATTTGACCGGGTTTTGACCAGTTCCGGGTCGGGTTTTGACCGGTTCCTCCGGGTCGGTTCCGGGTCGGTTCCGGTTCCGGAACCGGCTCTAAGGTGAAATCCTATACCCGGTCAGGAACCGGTTCCGGGTATGGGTTAGAACCGATTCCGGGTCGGTTCCACCGGTTCGGTTCCGGAACCGGTTATTTTGTGCACGTCTAGGCTCAGTACGTGAGTAAGTGTCTGACGTGTCTACAAGTTAAAGCCGAACATCAAAAGCCATTTGGGAAACTTCAGCCGTTGGAAATACCTGAGTGGAAATGGGAGCATCTTACTATGGATTTCGTGACTAAACTGCCTCGTACTCGTAGGGGTAATTATGACACCATTTGGGTAATCGTGGATAGATTGACCAAGAGCGCCCATTTCTTGCCGATTCGAGAGACTTTTAATTCTGAGCAGCTAGTCGATGTGTTTATTAGTGAGATCGTCTCTAGGCACGGGGTGCCGGTATCTATTGTTTCGGATAGGGATACGCGTTTCACCTCCAGGTTTTGGAAAAGGTTTCACGAGGAGATGGGCACCAAACTCCTCATCAGTACTGCTTATCACCCGCAGACGGATGGTCAGTCCGAGAGGACCATTCAGACTCTCGAGGATATGTTGCGGGCATGTGTTATCGACTTTGGTGGTAGTTGGGACCGTCACTTACCATTGGCGGAGTTTTCGTATAATAACAGTTATCACGCCACGATTGGGATGCCACCGTTTGAGATGTTGTATGGTAGGAGGTGTAGGACTCCAGTTTGCTGGGGTTCCATTGGTCAAAAGCAGTTGGGTAGTTTAGAGGTGGTCGAGGCTACGACTGAGAAGCTCGACAAGATTAAAGCATTTATGAAGGCCGCACAGGATCGTCAGAAGTCTTATGCAGGCAAGAGGCGAAGGCCTATTGTGTTTGAGGCTGGGGATCGGGTTATGTTAAAAGTTTCTCCCTAGAAGGGCATTATTCGTTTTCGTAAGAGGGGGAAGCTCAGTCCGAGGTTTATTGGCCCGTTCCGTATGTTGGCCCGAGTCGGTGAGGTAGCTTATAGGCTGGAATTGCCCGAGGAGCTTGCGAGGATTCATCCTACTTTTCACGTGTCACATATGAGGAAATGCCTAGCGGACGATGAGGCCCATGTGCCTCTCGATGATATTGAACTCGATAGTAAGCTGAACTACGTTGAGCAACCGATTGCTATTCTTGACCGTCAGGAGAGACGTTTGAGGAATAAGGTGGTTAGACAGGTGAAAGTGCAGTGGAAACACCGTAAGGGTTCTGAGGCCACTTTGGAGTCCGAAGACGAAATGATGAAGCATTATCCGCAGTTGTTCCTGTCGCATCGGGATTCGGGGACGAATCCCATTGTAAGGGGGGTGGACTTGTAACACCCGTTAATTCCAGTTTCAAGAACTAAAGCTTGTAGAGTATGTATAACTCTCGGGACTTAACCGACGTTTCTCGAAAGCCTTTACGTCATCCCGGTACGTTAAAGAACCTAACTATCCCTTCCGTTTTTCCTTACACCTCAATCTGGAGGGACTAGAGTGTTGTATCTTATGTTATAACACAACAAAACCCTAGCCCCCCTTGGCTGTTTGCGATCGGCAGGAACATCAAGGCCAATACCCACGATTTTCCTTTTTTGCAGCCAATTCTAAGCCTTAGAACTCCAATTCAAGGTATGTACTACGATTCCCCCAAGTCTTTTTCACGTTAATTGGTCCTCATATTGCGCGTATTGATCGAAAAACGTCGTGTTGTAGGCTAATCGGGTGGCTGCCCAATTGAGCTTTTCCGGGGCTGTTTCGAGTGAGGTTTTTGCATCAACATCCCACTAGGTATGACATGTACATCATATTATAATTTCATGGCCAATGGAGCTGTTTAGGTCGGTCAATCGATTTTAGTTCGAAAACTAGGGTTTATCGGGTATAGAATTGCAAATTGTTGAGTTTGATGCGTTAATTGATCGGGTGACCGACCGAATTAGTTTGTACAGCCCTAGGGGGGTTTAAGGGCTGTGGAAAAATTATTTTTTGATGCTCGGGGCTGTTGTGGTTAGTGCTTCGTCAATCGAGTCGGCGGTGCGCGAATTTTCGTTTAAACGTTAAAGTAAGAGTTGTAAAAAGGAACCGTCAACCCTATCAACTCGGGTGACATAATCTTGATGAATGAAAAGATTTAAAATGGAATTTGGTCCATTCGGGGCTGATTCGTTTAACAAATGGTTTTAAGGTTTATTACACGCGCATTCAACCCGATTTGACTATCCTTGGGCCTTGGGCCAAGCTGTTGGGCCTTGGGCCAAGTTGTTGGGCCTTGGGCCAAGTAGTGGGCCTTGGGCCAAGTGTTGGGCCTTGGGCCATGTGTTGGGCTTGAACGGCCCATTAGGCAGGAGTGTTCTTACGGTCTAGTCTAGTAACGTGTTGTGTATAATTTACAGGCCCTTACTTGTGATCGTGCACTTAGGAATTTCCTAGCTCGTTGCAGATGTTCGTTTGATTTCAGGTGAGTTCATGATGCCCTTTTTACTCTTTTACTTTTGGGCTAGCATGCACACCTAAAGGTTTTCTTACATGATGAAAGGTTTTAAACGAATTTATATAGGCTTGCTAGCATATGGTAGGCCTTGGGATGTTAAATATATATATATATGTATATACATTATTTCTTGGCCTATATCTGGCGATGTTGTAGTCGTTTCGACTACTGATGTTGTGTATGCCTACTTTGTGTTTGCATGCAATGATGTTACGTGTTTGGGTTGTACGTTTGCTCGACCCTGATGTTATACGTGGATGTTATATATATATAGAGAGATGTAATTGAAAGGATGTTTACATATACATTTTGTATATGTATGTATGAGGATGTTTAGTTCGGTAATGATGATTTGATGGATGTACCCTTTTACGTTTTAAAACTTTGGTATGACTATCATAACTATTATTTAATGATGTTATTTACTTAAAACTTGAACTCACTCAGCTCAAGCTGACTTTGTGTGCATGTTAGTGTGAGTTTCAGGTTAGGAAGAGGATGCCTTATCTCTTGGACGTGCACGAAGCTACTTGGACGGTGAAGGGCATGCGGGAATTGAAGTTTCACTATTAAACATTTGTTTTTAAAAGTTTTTATTTAAAGATAACTATGTAGATTTTGAGCAAAATTCCCGGGTTTTGGGAACTTATTTTATTATTTATGTTTTCCGCTGAATTATACTCTGAATTGCTTATTTTAATGAAATGAATCATTTTTAAGTTTAAATATGTTTGCAAGTGTTTTGAATGAATACCAACTGTGGGGTTCCCGGGGTTCAGGGCCTTACAATTGGAGTATAAGATGTGAGGATCGGGATTTGCAATATATGTAATTATATTTAAAGATTAAATAAAACGTTAATTATATCAAAAATAAAAAATAAAATTCACGTCACCACTCTAGATCAATACTAAAAAAAAAAGATAAAAAGATTCTCTTATTTAAGCCAAAACCATACATGTTAAAGCCTTTAATTTAATAAAATGTAAAAATTGAATGACTTGATTGAAACACGCCTTTTAAACTTAAGTGGCCTAATTAAAAATTCGAAACACTTATAAAACTTGATTATTATTTATTATTCTACAAAGTTACCTCAATAAAAATCCCTCGCTTTTATTATTTCTGGGCTAGCCCAATTTCCTTCTTCTGCTGTCTGCCACTCTGCATGTCTTTACTCATCAATCATCATGCAATAATGGCCCAGTTTCAATCTTCGCTAGTCGCTACTGGCCCAGTAATACTGGGTGGACTTTCTTGGTTGGTCAATGCTATATTTTACTGGGTTTCATTTTGGAGTCTTGGATCCCGATTATAATGTCGGTGAGTATTAAAAATTTTTCTTTAAAAAAAGAAAAAGAAAAGGTGCTGAAAATAGGTTGATTTTATCTAACTTATTGAATCACTAACGGCCACTAGCTCACCCGATCATCTTCATTTCTTGAGTATGAAACTATGAGGTGCCAGGTTGGCGCGTGTCAAAACGGAAGCTCGTACGTCAGTCCCGATCTGGAGACCATCCTCAGAAGGAAACTCACAATATATGAAAAAACCGTTTAGCCCAACCTGGGAACCATATTTTTTTTATCATATGTGAGACTTGAATCCAAAACCTACAAGTTTTAAATGAAGTCTTTGAGTGACTCACCTCAACCACTTGTGCTAATGATCTATCTATACTAATAAAAATAAGTACTTCAAGATGCCACTTGTCATCTTCTTAGTCATTTTCACCAATTGCAACCCATTTTCATAAATGGTATCTCATTCGGTTCAACCCGCTCTAATACAACCCGCTCCAATAGAAATAACCAGATCCACTTTTTTCCTTCTTTTTTTGTTTTCGTCAACCCTAATTCCAGTTCCTCTCTCATGCTAGCATCTACGCCATCACCTACCTTAATTCCAGTTTGATTTTATCAAAATCAAAATCGGATCTGGTTCTTTGTGTGCCATCGCCATCGCCGTATTCTGCTGAACAGCCACCGCCGTCGCCTCCTTCATCGCCACCGCCATCGCCGTGTTCTGCTGAACAGCCACCGCCGTCGCCTCCTTCATCGCCACCGCCGTCACCGCCTCTCTTCCGTAGCCACCTATTTTGTACGTGCTATCGCCATCGCCACCTACTCCTCTCTTCCGCGGTTCACTTTCTGTTAAAGGTATACTCCTTAACTATGTAATTGAAATTAGGGTCTTATTTATCTAAATTAGGTTTTTTTCTTGGGTGGTGTTCTTGATTGCATAAAGATGACATTTTTAATCTGTTTTTTGATTCTTTTTGTGTTCTAATTTATGGGTTTTGTGAATCAGGTGATTAAAGATGGTGATTTATGGGTAGCAAAAGCTTCAAGGTTGGTGAAAAGGTTTATACAAGAGTTGGTGACGCAATGCCTAGCTTTATCTCCAATCCGAAGTAATTTCTTTTCTATTTTACAGTAATTTTTATAAAAATTGTATATTTTTGTGAGTTTTCTTTTAAACAGTCTTTGAAATCAAAACCATATGTTGAAAGTGAAAAAGGTTCAAATTTTTATTTGTTTGAATGCTTTATAGCCTTTGTTTGAATCTTTATCCATGAAATATGAAATGGATGCATCTTTTATCTTTTAGATACCATGTTTTATTTGTGTTCTTGGATTGTATGAATCCCGCGCAGGGGGGGGGGGTTGATGTGATTTTAAGTAGACTGATTGGTTCAAACCACCATTTATGTTCTTGATTGATCTTGAAGTAAATTCAAGTATTAGGAAATAGGGTTTTATTGATCTAAATTAGGTTTACTATATTATTATTATTATTATTATTATTATTATTATTATTATAAGAGAGGTAAGTTTACTATATCATCATCATCATCATTTTTAAAACTTTATAAGGTTGGGAGTATTATTGATAATTTAATCTTTTGCAGCCTCCACAATCATTTCTTGTGACAATGGAGGAGTATATAAGAGAAGCACCACGGATGGTGCCCGTCCCAACCGACACTTTTGTGCATATAAATTTACTATTACACCCAAAAATAATATTTATTTCATTTGGGGTTTTTTTCATAATATTTTTCAATTGCAGGAATATCCCGAAAAGCTTATGCTGACTTATAAACCAGAAGAAAGCAATGAGCCTATTCAAGATTATGAAGATTCACCTGTTGCAGCTAAGCTTGTGCCCATTGATAATATTGTTGTGTCAAATGACAATACTACCCCTGACCCCGCACCTTTGCCGCCAACTTTTTACAGCCACGAGCCTGATGATCTGCTGGTAATTGTCAAAAATGATTTTATTTATACCAACTATCTAAGCTTGTGTATTATATTGTCTTAAGTTTAAGTTTAACGTTAAGGTTGGGAGTATTATTGATAATTTAAAGTTTTGCAGCCACGGATGGTGCCCGTCCCAACCGACACTTTGGTGCGTATAAATTTACTATTACACCCAAAAAAATATTTATTTCTTTTGGGTTTTTTTTCATAATATATTGAATCTTTTATTTTATTAAAGATGGATATTTTTTTTTATTATTGTTGCTTGTCTGTGTTGGCAGGCATCTCAAGCATGGATGGAGTGGTTAATGAAAAAACGAAGGCTTTCGATCAAAGGGGTGACATGTCAAGAGTGGGGCGTGGCCCGAACAGCAGCAACGTGAGCTAAATATACGTGTACGACGTCTTTCACGTTCAAAGGTATTATATTTGATTGCAAGTTTATATGTATTACTATTTTTATTATATTTGATTGCATGTTTATATGTATTACTATTTTTTATATTATCGATTTTCAATAAAGTTGTATACAATTTCGATCCAACTTGACATATATACTTGCCTGTATTATTATTATTATTATCACCAAATTATTTGTTATTTTTAAGTTTAATTTGTTGTGACCAATTTTCTCTTATCATGATATGTTATTTTTAAGTGTCATAAAATCATGATATGTTATTTTTGAGTGTCACAAAATCACCCTTTTCAAATATGATTTATGTTAGTATTATAAGAACATAACAGAAAGGCTTATGTTTTTTTTTTTTATTTACTAACTTTACTCCTTTTTTTGTCGTTAGAATAAATTTATATTTTATATTTAATTGACATTTTTCTAATCGGTTGACAAGTAATAATATATTAGATAAACATATTCTGATACAGTGATAAAAATTGTAATACACGAGTCTGATTGGATAATTTTGGTAGAATTTGGGTTCGAAGCTTTGAGATTTTTATCGGAGTTTGGATTCGGATATTTTTACAAACACCATATAACACCTTCTTCCATTGGATAAATTGTAAATCTAAACACGACAAGTGAAACCAAAATTTAAAAAATTGAATTATTGTAAACTATGAATTTGACTTCTTAAATTAACTACGTAAATTGCACAAGTAAAAAAGACTAATGTATTTTACATAAAAAAAGAAATAAACTCAAATCGGAAATAATCCAAACTTTTGTGTATTGACCGATAATAATCTCAACTTTAAAAATCACTACCAGCGGTCCCAACTTTCAACTATTTTTGTCTCAATGGTCCTCCGTTTAAAATCACTTAACACCGTTATGTTTTTCCCAAGTTTCAAACCGATGTTTTAGGGCTTTTGATCGGAAGAACGATACGATTCAACTGATGTAAAATTTATCTCGAAACTGTTATCCAAGCAACGAAACAATGTTTCAATACGGGTGTTTGAATTTCTAATTAACAAAAATCAAGTCATTTGAATCACTGTTTCGAGATAAGTTTTACATCAGTTGAATCGCATCGTTCTTCCGATCAAAGCCCAAAACATCGGTTTGAAACTTGGGAAAAACATAACGGTGTTAAGTGTTGTTTAATGGAGGACCGTTGAGACAAAAATAGTTGAAAATTGGGACTACTGGTAGTGATTTTTAAAGCTGGAATTATTATTGGTTAATATACAAAAGTTGAGATTATTTATTTTCAATTTGTCAAAAATAAAACAAATCAAAACTCAAAAATCAAGGAGAGATGGTTTGAGTATAAAATTGAGGATTTGGATGGTGGAACTCAGGTTCGATAGTTTCCTACGTGATTTTGTTAGTTGAAATGTTCTCTTCCCATTACTTACGAGCTATGTTACTCAATACGTAGCTCATGTATAATCTCCTAAGTTAGCCATTATTTAAATTATTTACCATTTGAAGAACACAAACAAACTTAAACCCTTGATTTCAAATCTTTTTAACGGCTTATGATATGACAAAGTTAGCTAGCAAAAGCTATGGGGAAAAAAATCAAAGTACAATTACATGACAAGAGAAGATTCTTAAGCCACTCAGGTACCCAGGCCACTAAAACAAAAAATTAAAAAGGAGTCGAAAATAACATGTTTTCTTCTATCTTTATTAGAGAAAAATACCATAAATCAATTTCCTCTTCTTACCGCTTACGGTTACCACTAACCGAAAATGAATCATGCCCAAGACTGTAAGATCAAGAACCACGACCAACTCAAGCCATTTAATAATAGCATTCAAAAGTCTTGACGCAATACTCCACTCTCACAATATATAAAATGATAAATGGTCCTAGTCTCCTCTGACCATGAACAAAAAGGGGAGGACCAAATATGTATTTTCCTATTTCCTTTTAAAACTATTTCTTTTACATATTTTCCATTCCTTCTTATTCAATTTTTTAAAAATTAATAATACTATTCAGTTAATACTGTGTGATTGCTATTTTTATTATCCAATATAAAGCTGGATTATTATATTGGTGGTCCATTGGCAATAGAAAAAGTTTTAAAGTCAGTGACAAAGCCTGGATGAAAACGTCAAGAGGGAGGGGGCACCTCTGGCCCTAAAGAAGCTTCACCAAAATTAAGAGGTTTTAGATTCAAGTCTGATTACAACAACAACAACAATAATAATAATAATAATAATTACTGTAAAAGTAAAAGGCGGAGCAATATGTAGTTGCTTGATATAAAAATAAGTCAAAAGTTGTGTTAAATAAAATAATTTGAATGAGTATATAAATCGGATTTATTAATGAAGTTTTGCTTAAAAAAACAATTATTAAACTTGAACATGTTTAATCCAGGTATTAAAAATTAATGCTAACTTGAATTTAAGTCTAAAAGGAAGTAAAACATGGCATGATATTTAATGCTAGCTAATCTTGTAGTCTAGCTGCTAGAAACTTTGTTTTTCAAATATAAAAACCCTCGTTATAAAAACCCTTTGTTATAATTTCTAGCACCATGCGTTTACGCGATAATTTAGAAACTCTGTTTTTCAAATATAAAAACCCTTGGATATCGTTTGGTATGCGGTAATGACAGTGAAATTAAATGAATTGATTCAATACGTGGGAATTAAAAATGTGGTATCTGGTTGCTCAATGGAATGAAATCATCCATTACACATGGAATCTCATTCCATCAAAACCATTCATTCCCACCCCTTCTTTTTTTTATTCCATTCCTCCTTCACCCTGCATTCTCAACAACACCACCTAACAACAACCACCACCACTACCATCGGCACCACCACCTACTCCGCGCGCTGCCGACACCACCTTACCACTAGCGTTACCACCGTCGCCGCGCTGCCAACAACGTCGTCATAACCACCGCAACCATTCACTGTCGCTGCTTGACCATCGCCGCCACCACTACTGTCGTTTCCCGACCACCACCATCATACCATTGCCATCACTACCAATGTTACCACCGCCACCCCTGTCGCCTGACCACCACCACCACCATCGCCACCGCCAACACCGTTTTCATTGTCGGAGCTACCACCGTGGCCATTGTAGTTTTTATTATTATTATTATTATTATTATTATTATTATTATTATTATTATTATTGTATAACGTATTTTGAAATAGGAATGTTTTATTATTTCTATTTCATTCCTACAATTTTCTTTTATACCAAACAACATAAAGTAATAATTCATTTCATTCATAGGTTAACCAAACAAGATAAAGGAATGGTAATGATCATTTCCATTCCCTTGTCCATTTCATTCATTCTCTCATTCCATTCCCCCTTCATTCCATTATCTCCAACCAAACATACCCTTGTTATAATTTCTACCAAAGTGTTTAAAAAGTGACTCTCAAACACTAAAGGTTCAAGTCGCATTATTGGATATATATTTTGTTAAGAGATAATTTCATAAAATAGTAATCAAGTTTTAAAAGTATTTCAACTAGGTCATTCATGCAATTTTTTTTAATATCGGAAAACTAAATCTTCAAATTGAGCCTCAGCATATTTTTTGTGCGTAAAGAAAGCAATAGAGGGTCGAGCAATTAAATAAAAGTTGTGGGTACCATATGCAAATTCTTTTGTGCGTAAATTTAATTAATAACTATTTGCATATGGTACCCACAACTTTTGTTTAATTACCTCATTATCCCCATGACTTTTTAACATGGTAACCCTTAGGTTCCACTAATTACATAATTAACCCCCACAACTTTTTAATACTGTAACTCACAAGTTCATTAAGCTACACAAATAACAAAACAAGTTTTTAGTACAGTATGAATCGATGCCGACCAAGTTATCGTTGTATTAGGGGTGTGCGCAGTGCAATTTTGGGATAAGACCAAACAAAAAACCAAAGTTTGGGTGTTTTTTATTTTCAAAATCGTTCCTTTCAGTTTTTTCGGTTTAGGGTTTTCGGTGTTCAATTCGATTTTTCTGGTTTTGCTAATCGGGCTAGTAGTTTTCGAAGCAAAGAAATTTGGCACATGATATTTTGAAATTAGGCCAAATACTTTTTTTAAAAAAAAATGAATAATTAATAAAATATTGTACATTTTGATCCAGAATATTAAAAGTTAATAAAAGATACTTACATTTAAAATGATTTAACGCCACCCAAATCGACAAAGCATAACCAAGTAACGTAAGAAATCAAACAAATATCCAAGTTTGTTAAACATAAACGATTTAACAAAAAGTAATTCAACAAGTCGATTTTTCGGTTTGATTTTTTAGTTTTTCGAAAAACATAAATTCGAACCAAGACCGATATTTCGGTCTTTATTAAAAATCTAAACCAAACCGTTGGCTTGTAAATTAGTTTAGTTTTTTCCGGTTTCATATTGTTTTTTTTTTCATGCACACCCCTGCGTTGCGTCACCGCCGCACGATGGTTTGAAACAACTAATTCTAGATAAATGGTTTAAAATTAGGAATAGATTTAGAGGTGTGAGTTTGTTTGTTGAAAAAAAGTATTAATTTATTCTCAAGTTTTAATGAATATATGTAGTGGCGCATCCGAGATTTTTTTACCCGGGTTGGATTTTTCAATGCTCAAATTTCTCTTAACTCGGTTTTGGTCTGGTCGAGCAATCAATATGAATTGCCAAAACTTAAGAAGTATAACAAGGTTTTAACTTTTAAGGTAATCAAAACCACAAGTTAATATAAATCTTTTAATAATCATAAATACTTATTAATTAAATTTAAAACTCATTTGTTTTCTTTTATCTTTGTTTTAAAAAATACATGTATGCATTGATCTTTTCTAAGTTTAAAAAACTCTTGAGGCTGGCTTTCAAAAAATTAATAATACTTTTTACATCTTTATCATTATTTTTTCTCTTCAATTCAGTAACGATCGCTTTAAAAAATTAATAAGGATGAATAGTGTTTTCCCAAATATACAAATACAACGTAACGTTTTCTTTTTCATATATCACAACCACTCTCTATAATATGCAAAAACCCATTTATAAATATGTAGGGGAATGAAGGTGAATGCTCTTACAACATTAAATGGTAAATAAATAAAACTTTATATGTAGATAACTTTTATATATTATACTAGGTTAGAACTTGTGTAATACACGGGTTGGTAATAAAAAATAACAAAAAAATACGATTATATAAATAATTGCATATGATGAAAATTACAATATAATAATATAAATAATTACATAGGATGAAAATTACTTAAATAAGCTTGGACTAAAACAAACTTGATATTTAAATTTCTCATAATCCCACCTGTAAATTTCTTTCGATATAATCTTATTTTTTGTTTAGTACATGTGAAAATTAAATAATCAAAGATGTATGCTAAAAAGCTTTCTAAACACAAAAGAAATCAAAAGACGTAACACTAACATTGTGAAAAGTCAACTTCATGTTACAGTCTTAAAAAGTTAGCAGCATCTCTAATTTCCGAGACATCTATGCTTTGCATGAAGATCTTCAATAGTTCAGTGACTTCAGTCGGCTGGAACTATGTTTAGACAATTTTCATAAATTCCCACAAAGCCCATACCTTAAATATACAATGGCTGATGAACCCAGGATCATGAATTTCTGTAGCGTATTATAAAGGTTGTTAAAAAGCTCAACTGCAATTAAAAAAAAAAGCAGTGATTTCATGATTTCATATCGTTAACAATCGCTCGAAAAGTCTCCGTTTATTAGCATAAAATGAGTGTACCAATATTTTTGTTAATTATAATTAAAAATGAGATGGAGATTATTTATACATTCATATTTATACTAAGTGAGAGACATGAATAAAATAATATGAGAATAATAAAGTTTTTCCTTGGATTATTATTCATGAGATATAATAAAATAAAACTAAAAAACAAACAAATGTGAATATATTGCTATTACTGAATAATTTGATTGACATTAATTTTCCTAAAAATATTGAGAAAATGTATGTAAAAACCCTAAAAGACATCTAATGCCTGCAAACTTGCAAACTTTCTGCATATCGAGTAAATAAAATACTAAATCATGATAAATTTTCTGTATAAAGTGAATAGAAATTTACTTTATGAAAAATGATATAAAATACTCATTGTATAAAATATAATCCTCTAAGGGATTCCACAGGTATTTATTTGTGAAAGTAGACCATCTAATTAACCTTAAAAATATCATCCTGAATTAAAAAAAAACCTTTAGAAAACTTTAAATCAAAACTAATTGAAGGAGAATTAACTATATTTTTACTCAAAAGATTAGGGAAAATAAGCATACCCTCCTGGCTTCATCCATTCATGAAAATTTATTTATTTCATCAAGGTGGTCCCCCCCGGACCGCCCGGATCCCACGAGTGAATCGAAAGTTGGATCTACATTGGATCTCACCTGAATCGCCCCATCTATCCTCCTGGATAGAATGCAAAGGGAAATAAAGGTTTATTATCCACCTTCTATAAATATCCAAATTTTTATGCCTAATACCCCATAGATTGTTCGAACTGTATATGAACAATAATCAATTTTAGCTCGAATGGTTTGTAAGCTCTCCTAATTTACATAGAAGATTTTACATCTTTAGTAACTTTCTAATTTCCTTCAAAAAGTAATTTATTGCTACTGTCGATATAGAGTGCTAGATCCTAGAAAAAAAATATCACAAAAATTAATAAACAAAATTAGGTTCTAGTTGCATGCCTTAAATCAAAGGACTCTTAAACATATGAATTAAGAAATAAAATAAAAAAACAAATGGCGTCAACAATCCCACAAATTGCAATCAAATCAATAAATAACAGTACTTTTTAAGGCAAACTAAATAAATAGGTTGAGTTTATTATTATTAATTTTGAAAAACTGAAGAGAAAAATTAGGAATTATAGGTTAAACCAATGAAACTATGAGAATGCCACGTGGCGCTTTGAAGAAACCTGGTTAAATATAAAATGGAAGTTGAAAAATCTATTCTTTTATTAGATAGGTAGATATTTTGATTATTTTTAAAAAAGATAATATCATAAAATCAACCATATGAGTATAATAGCGCACCAATATTTTATAACGATGTCTTAGAATTTTGATATTTTGATTATTTTATAACGATGTCTTAGATAGGTAGATGTTTTGATTATTTTGAGTATATTTATATTATGGTTGGTTTGAAGTTTTATTAAAGGTTGTTAAACTTTATGAGTATAACAGTGCACCAATATTTTATAACGACGTCTTAGAATTTTGTGAACTTATATCTAGAATTTTTATTTAAAAAAGAAATAAGGGCTTTTAATTGTCAATCATTGGCACACATGACGTTTCCTAGATGTTTCTCACACTTTTAGGATTTTATATCTTTTTAGGGGAAAATTTCGAAAATTGTCTAATTATAATAAGAGATTTTATTTTTTGTCCTTTTAAATAAAAGTTTTCAGAAATGTCCCCTATAAACACGTATTTGACGACGTGTTAGGCCTTAACACGTCTTTCACGACCTGTTAACCTCTAACGCGCGTCTTTCACGACATGTTAGCCTCTAGCGCGTCTTTCACGACATATTAGCCCTATTAATTGTTTTTTTAATATTACATTATTATAATTAATTTAATTTATATTTGTCATTTCTTTTATAACTTGTAATATATAAATTTACGTATAATTTTATATATGCCGTTGAAACGTGTTTATTTTTCTACATGTTGTCATAAATTTTACTGAAACCCGAGTGTCAAATTGATATTAAAATGTTTAATAAAATTTGACCACTCTTGTTTTAAGTAAAATTTATGCCAACATGTAGATAAAAATTTGGAACTTTATAAAACTTTATGCATTACAAGTTATAAAAGAAATGACAAATATGTATTAAATTAATTATAATAATGTAATATTAAAAAAACAATTAATAGGGCTAACATGTCGTGAAATGTGACATCTGCCCCGATCCGACCCGACCCAGGTACCCGTTTCTCTGACCCGATCTCTTTCTGTTATGATTTAATATTTATACTTATATTTTACTTTTAATAATAATAATATATTTTCCTTTCCGCCTCTTTCTCTCTCTTTCTTTCCGCCGTCTCGTCCCTCTTCTTCTCTCTTTCCCCCTTCTTTTCCCTCTTGTCGCCGTCCCGCCCTTTAGCCTTGTTTCCCTCTCTCCTTACTCTTTGCTGTCCTTTGTTCCTTCCCGCCTAAGGTTGTCTGCGCAGCTCCACGCGCCAGACTCCTTACAAGGAAGCCTGCGTGAAGACCAGTTGTTCCTGCGATACGCGAGGCGAACTGTTCTCGCAGCGCGCTAAGAACGGTAGTCCTTCCCGCGACGCGCTAAGAATTGTAGTTCTTCCCGCGGCGCGCTAAGGATGATAGTTCTTCCCGCGGCGCGCTAAGGATGATAGTCCTTCCCGCGGCGCGCTAAGGATGATAGTCCTTCCCGCGGCGCGCTAAGGATTGTTCTGTCTGCCTTCGCCCTCGCGCGTGCGCTCAGCCTTCTCGCGCTAAACCCTTTGAGTTTTCTTCTGTTTTATCCAGCCTGTTTGCTTTTGTGTTGTCTTATCTTCTGTGCTGTTGACCTGACCTATCTTATGTCTGAAAAGCCACTTTCGGCGCAGCATGCGCACCAACCCCATTGGTTGACAGAAAAAGTGACTGACATTATCTTTTGAGATCTGCTTTTTCCATGCCTGACCAGTACCTTTATCTGACCCGCCCATGCCTGTTTACTGTTCCCTGTCAGCTTTATCTTGCCCCCTGCAACTGCCATATCTTTTGCTTTTGGAATCTTTTACTTTTTGGAGATCTTTTCCTCTTTTCTAGGGATTGTGTTCCCTAGGGTTTCTCTATAAATAATAATATTATTTCTCCTAACACTACACACACAAAGCACTTAATCTCTCCTGTTCTCTCTTGCTCCTTGCTCTCTCTGCCGTCTCCTCTCTTTGCCTCCGTCTTCCTTCCTGTTCTGCCCTGCTTTTCCGGTAATATACATTATATATAATAATAATTTACTTATTAATTATGCTAACTTATAATCAAGACTTAAATCAAATAGTTAAAACAATAATCTTTAAATATAGGTTAACTTTGCTTGCTAAGAGTTTGGTTCTTGCTTTGTCTTTCTTCACACCGATTATCAAGTGAGTAATCTCGTACCTAATCCCTTTTTGCTTTTAATGTTTTGGGATGTTCATGTGTTCATACAAATTTAGAGTCTTAAACTGTTTATGAACTTTAGTCACGCAGTATCCCATGTGTTGAGGACGTAGACTTGGCTGTTTATTTGTATGTGTGGATCATTAACTGTCTTGTCGGTCTATTCCGCAGTTCTCATGGTACCATTAGATGAACACGGGAGAACTATCGTTTATGATTTTCTCTTTTGTTTACACTTGCACAGTCTTTCTTGTTTGTGAGCTCAATTGTGAGCACTGGCAGTCTATGAATCTTAGAGTTGGTCCCGATCGGATTACACCCTTGTTGAAAACCAGACATACACATGTTGCGCGCAGATTTATTCTTATCTATGTATTGTATTAAACTTGATTTCTCACCAACACGCAAGTGTTTGACGTTTATTTTAACACATGTTCAGGTTTGCAGTAGCTGTTTTGGAGTTCGAGGACACGTAGGAAGTTTTCTTTATTTTGGACCTAGATTAAAATGTATCAAGACAAGTTATTGTTGTTCGAATATTATGATTTATAATATATTGATTTATGATGATTTATGTTATCTTATGTCTACTTGCGCGTGCGCGAATGAATGTATTTATTAAATATTGACACCCAATAGTGTCACGAGTAATGAAACAATATGTGGCGCCCCGATGTATAATCCGCCTTTGGTCGGGGTGTTACAGATTGGTATCAGAGCTCGTCGACTTTAGGATAGGTGGTTAGACGTAACGGCCTAGAATACCTAAGAGTCCCTTCTCGCGCATGAGAGAAATCTCATGTTTGCACGCTTATTGTTAATTACTCGTTATTTATGAATATGCTCGCGCTTGCGCAGTATATGATTTTATGTTTTATTTCGCGATATTTCGATTTTTGTTGAATTTCGATTTTTATTGATTTTACTTACATATTCGTTTGTTGGATTTGAAAATCCGAAAAGTCATGGTGATACATGAATAGTTGATTTTCAATTTCCATTTACGATTATGTTCTGAGGTTGGAGACTTGAAAAGTCATGGTGATACATGAATAGTCAACCTCCAATACTCATTTTCTTGTATATTTTATATTGAAGATTGAAAAGTCATGGTGATACATGAATCGTCAATCTCCAATACTCGTTTGCTCGTATATTTTAAATTGGGAATTCGGAAAGTCATGGTGATACATGAATTGTCGATTCTTGATTCGAATTTGTTACCTTTATTAAGTCTGCATTTAGGGTCATTTATTTTACTTTAACTTTTGACAGTAACTAACTTCGCGAAACCAAGCTTTTCGAGGTTATACTTTGCGCTAAAACCAAGATATTAACTAAAATTAAAACTTTTATAGAATGCCTCCGCTATCAGCTCGCCATCTCAAGAAGAAAGAAGCCGCGCGCAGACGATCGCAGCAACGTTCCCAGGAAATGGCCGCCGCAATAGCCCAAGCTTTGAGCCAAAACAATGCCAACACCTCCGGTTACAATATTAAATCCTTCAATGCGGGTAACCCTCCAAAGTTCACAGGTCTTGAAGGAGCCACCGTGATGCTCCAGTGGCTTGAGAAAATAGAAAACACTTTCCTCCATACCCAATGCCCTCCAGACCGACGAACCCTATATGCCTCTAGTGTCCTGGAATCAAGGGCGCTTACTTGGTGGAATGGAGTAGCTCATGCGCGTGGCGCAGAAGCTGCTTCTAGCATGACATGGGAGGAATTCAAGGAAATTCTGACGCGAGAATTCTGCCCTCCCAACGAAGTTAAGCGCCTGGAGGAGGAATTCTGGAACTTGAAGCAATACAGCGGTGAAGCGCGCGAGTACGCGACACGCTTCCATGAACTAAGCCTGCTTGTCCCTCACCTTGTTACCCCTTCCCACCGAGCCATAGAGAAATTCCTTGGGGGTCTCCCCATGGAAATTCAAGATTCTGTATGGGCTAGAAACCCAGTTACCCTCTCTGACGCCATCGAGTTGGCCGCTGTGCTCAGCGACAACCATGTCAGAGCAGGAACCCTGTTCCTGCGGGGATCTGAGAAGACCAAACTCGCCAAGACTGTCCCTGAACCAACAGAAACCAAACCTGAACCCTCACACCATAACAACCCGAAACGTAGGCGCAGACAAGCTTACGCGCTTACCAGCCCGCCCATAGTCCAGCAACCCGCCTACCAACCTCTAGTATACGCCCCTCAACCCCTGTCAGCCTACCCAACTCCCCCTGTAGTCCACAACTATGCCCTAACCAATCCAGCACTCCCTGCCCCGCCACCTAAGAAACCTTATACAGGAAACCACCCCTTTTGCCCAACCTGTAGACTCCACCACCCACCTCAAGTCCCATGTCGACTTTGTTACCGATGTGGCCGCGCTGGTCACCTTGCAGAAAACTGTAGAGCCCTTCCCGCCAATCCAATTGCGCCAACACCACCAGTCTACCCGCAGAACCCACAACCAACCTACCAAAACCCACGACCCAGATCGTGCTTTAACTGCGGTGATCCCAGTCATTTCCGGAACGCGTGCCCGAGACTACAAGTTCAGATTACACAAGCGAATCCGGTGAACCAGATTTCGAACCAAGTGACGCGTGGCCGAGCTTTTAACATAACCGCGCACCAAGCGCAAGCGAATAATGACGTAGTTAATGGTACATTTTTGCTTAACGGATTTTATGCTTATGTACTTTTTGATACTGGCGCCGATCGAAGTTTTATTTCTCGCGCGTTTGAACAGAAGCTTGCGCGACCGCGCAACGATGTAAAAGAAAATTTTTCAGTTGAATTGGCTAATGGCGAAACTGTTTTAATTAACTCAGTGATTAAAGATTGCACGCTTAACCTTAACGAAAACGATTTTCTGATCGACCTCATCCCCATGCCTCTTGGAAGCTTTGATGTTATCATTGGTATGGACTGGCTCTCGAAGAATCGCGCCGAAGTTATTTGCGCCAAGAAGATGATTCGTATACCTCGAGAAAATGGTGATCTTCATATCTACGGCGAGAAACCCTCCCGCGGTCTTAAACTTATGTCTTGCGCCGAAGCCCGAAGGCTCATGAGGAAAAGGTGTATTGCATTCTTAGCCCATGTGGTTAAACCTGCTGAAGAAAAGAAGAAGCTTCGCGATATCCCTGTTGTGCGTGATTTCCCTGAAGTTTTTCCTGATGATCTTCCTGGTATCCCTCCCGCTCGTGAAGTCGAGTTCCGTATTGATCTTGTCCCTGGTGCTTCCCCCGTAGCTAAATCTCCTTACCGTCTTGCGCCCGCTGAGATGCAAGAATTGGCAAGCCAACTTCAAGAGTTGACTGCTAAAGGATTCATTCGCCCTAGCTCTTCGCCTTGGGGTGCTCCGGTGTTGTTCGTTAAGAAGAAAGATGGATCGTTTCGCATGTGTATTGATTACCGCGAGTTGAACAAACTCACCATTAAAAACCGGTGTCCCTTACCGCGTATTGACGACCTCTTTGATCAACTCCAAGGTGCCTCTTGTTTCTCCAAGATTGATCTCCGCTCTGGCTATCACCAGTTGCGCATCCGCGATGAAAATGTTCCGAAGACTGCTTTTCGAACTCGTTATGGCCATTTTGAATTCTTGGTCATGTCCTTCGGTTTAACCAACGCACCCGCCGTTTTCATGGATCTAATGAATCGGGTGTGTCGGCCTTTCTTGAATAAATTCGTGATTGTGTTTATCGATGACGTTCTGATTTATTCTAAGACCAAGGCCGAGCATGAGCAACATCTTCGGTTGGTGTTGCAAAAGCTTATAACCGAGCAACTCTTTGCCAAACTCTCCAAGTGTGAATTTTGGTCTGATGAAGTACAGTTTCTTGGCCATGTTGTTAACAAGATGGGTATTCATGTCGACCCATCCAAAATTGAGGCAATCAAGAACTGGATTACGCCATCCACTCCTACCGAAATCCGTTCCTTTTTGGGCTTAGCTGGTTACTACCGGCGATTTATTTCGAACTTCTCAAAGATCGCTTTGCCTTTAACAGCTCTAACGCACAAAGGTAAACCGTACATTTGGGGCTCGAAGCAAGAAGAAGCCTTTCTGACGCTCAAGCGTTTGTTGTGTGAAGCTCCTGTCCTTGCGCTACCTGAGGGTAATGATGATTTTGTCGTGTACTGCGATGCCTCCAACCAAGGTCTCGGTTGTGTTCTTATGCAACGAGGCAAGGTTATCGCTTACGCATCAAGGCAACTCAAGGTTCACGAGAAGAATTATACAACTCACGACCTCGAACTAGGCGCAGTTGTTTTTGCCTTGAAGATCTGAAGACACTACCTTTATGGTACTAAGTGTATCCTCTACACTGACTATAAAAGCCTTCAGCATATTTTTGATCAAAAGGAACTTAACATGAGGCAACGCCGATGGAACGAACTCATCAGCGATTACGATTGTGAGATCCGGTATCATCCTGGTAAGGCTAATGTGGTAGCTGATGCGCTCAGCCGAAAACCCTGCCAGCTTAACTGTATCTTGCCGCGCACGCAGCTTCACTTCGCGCCGATCCAAAGCAACCTTGAATCGCGCATTCGTGACGCGCAGCGCGCATCCATTAGTAATGGTAACCTTCGCGCCGAGTTAGCGTGTGGCGCGGAAGCGCACTTTGTCCCTAATCTGAGTGGAATTCTCTGCTATCTCAATCGCATCTGGATTCCCTTTGATGAGAATCTTCGCGCTGATATCCTGAGTGAGGCGCATAAATCTCGGTATTCTATTCATCCCGGCGCTGATAAGATGTACAAGGATTTGCGCATTACTTATTGGTGGCCCGGTATGAAGAAGGATATTGCTGTGTTCGTAGCTAAATGCCTGACTTGTTCTAAGGTAAAAGCTGAACACCAACGCCCATCTGGTTTGCTCGAACAACCAGAAATTCCTACGTGGAAATGGGAAAGTATAGCGATGGACTTTATTACCAAGTTACCTTTGACAGCAAGCAAACATGATAGCATTTGGGTAATAGTGGATCGTTTGACTAAGTCTGCTCACTTCCTGCCCATTCGTGAAAACTACCGTGTTGAGCATCTCGCGCAGCTTTATGTCAAGGAAATTGTCTGCCGTCATGGTACTCCTTTGAGCATCATATCCGATCGCGATGGCCGTTTTTTATCTCGCTTTTGGAAATCTCTCCAATCTGCGCTAGGAACTCGCTTGGACATGAGTACGGCATATCATCCTCAGACTGACGGACAGTCTGAGCGAACTATTCAAACTCTTGAGGATATGCTCCGATCTTGTGTTCTTGATTTTGGAGGTAATTGGGATTCACACCTGCCTTTGATTGAGTTCTCTTATAATAACAGCTATCATTCCAGTATCGGTATGGCCCCATTTGAAGCACTTTACGGTCGTAAGTGCCGCTCCCCGATTTGTTGGAGCGAAGTGGGTGAAACTCAAATCACAGGACCCGAACTTGTTCAAGAGACAACCGATAAAATCGCTAAGATCCGTGATCATCTGCTGACTGCCAGAAGCCGACAGAAGAGTTACGCAGATCGTAGGCGGAAGCCTCTCGAATTTCAAGTTGGTGATCTTGTTCTCCTCAAAGTGTCGCCCTGGAAGGGTGTCGTCCGCTTTGGGAAGAAAGGTAAGCTTGCTCCTCGATATGTTGGACCATTTAAGATTCTCGCGCATGTAGGAAAAGTTGCATACAGACTTGACCTGCCGCCCGCGCTCAGTAATGTGCATCCAACGTTCCATGTATCCAATCTCAAGAAGAGTTTAGCTGACGAGAACCTTCACATTCCACTTGATGAAGTTCAAGTTGATGAATCTATGCATTTCGTTGAGAAGCCTGTTGAGATTATGGATCGCGAGGTCAAGCAAACCAAGCGCAGTCGCATCCCTATCGTGAAAGTTCGCTGGGAGTCCAAGCGCGGAGCCGAGTTTACATGGGAAAGGGAAGATCAAATGAAGATCAAGTACCCGCACCTGTTCTCTGCGCAACCTACTTCGAGATAAATTTCGGGACGAAATTTCTTAAAGTAGGGGAGACTGTGACATCTGCCCCGATCCGACCCGACCCAGGTACCCGTTTCTCTGACCCGATCTATTTCTGTTATGATTTAATATTTATACTTATATTTTACTTTTAATAATAATAATATATTTTCCTTTCCGCCTCTTTCTCTCTCTTTCTTTCCGCCGTCTCGTCCCTCTTCTTCTCTTATTCCCCCTTCTTTTCCCTCTTGTCGCCGTCCCGCCCTTTAGCCTTGTTTCCCTCTCTCCTTACTCTTTGCTGTCCTTTGTTCCTTCCCGCCTAAGGTTGTCTGCGCAGCTCCACGCGCCAGACTCCTTACAAGGAAGCCTGCGTGAAGACCAGTTGTTCCTGCGATACGCGAGGCGAACTGTTCTCGCAGCGCGCTAAGAATTGTAGTTCTTCTCGCAGCGCGCTAAGAACGGTAGTCCTTCCCGCGACGCGCTAAGAATTGTAGTTCTTCCCGCGGCGCGCTAAGGATGATAGTTCTTCCCGCGGCGCGCTAAGGATGATAGTCCTTCCCGCGGCGCGCTAAGGATTGTTCTGTCTGCCTTCGCCCTCGCGCGTGCGCTCAGCCTTCTCGCGCTAAACCCTTTGAGTTTTCTTCTGTTTTATCCAGCCTGTTTGCTTTTGTGTTGTCTTATCTTCTGTGCTGTTGACCTGACCTATCTTATGTCTGAAAAGCCACTTTCGGCGCAGCATGCGCACCAACCCCATTGGTTGACAGAAAAAGTGACTGACATTATCTTTTGAGATCTGCTTTTTCCATGCCTGACCAGTACCTTTATCTGACCCGCCCATGCCTGTTTACTGTTCCCTGTCAGCTTTATCTTGCCCCCTGCAGCTGCCATATCTTTTGCTTTTGGAATCTTTTACTTTTTGGAGATCTTTTCCTCTTTTCTAGGGATTGTGTTCCCTAGGGTTTCTCTATAAATAATAATATTATTTCTCCTAACACTACACACACAAAGCACTTAATCTCTCCTGTTCTCTCTTGCTCCTTGCTCTCTCTGCCGTCTCCTCTCTTTGCCTCCGTCTTCCTTCCTGTTCTGCCCTGCTTTTCCGGTAATATACATTATATATAATAATAATTTACTTATTAATTATGCTAACTTATAATCAATACTTAAATCAAATCGTTAAAACAATAATCTTTAAATATAGGTTAACTTTGCTTGCTAAGAGTTTGGTTCTTGCTTTGTCTTTCTTCACACCGATTATCAAGTGAGTAATCTCGTACCTAATCCCTTTTTGCTTTTAATGTTTTGGGATGTTCATGTGTTCATACAAATTTAGAGTCTTAAACTGTTTATGAACTTTAGTCGCGCAGTATCCCATGTGTTGAGGACGTAGACTTGGCTGTTTATTTGTATGTGTGGATCATTAACCGTCTTGTCGGTCTATTCCGCAGTTCTCATGGTACCATTAGATGAACACGGGAGAACTATCGTTTATGATTTTCTCTTTTGTTTACACTTGCACAGTCTTTCTTGTTTGTGAGCTCAATTGTGAGCACTGGCAGTCTATGAATCTTAGAGTTGGTCCCGATCGGATTACACCCTTGTTGAAAACCAGACATACACATGTTGCGCGCAGATTTATTGTTATCTATGTATTGTATTAAACTTGATTTCTCACCAACACGCAAGTGTTTGACGTTTATTTTAACACATGTTCAGGTTTGCAGTAGCTGTTTTGGAGTTCGATGACACGTAGGAAGTTTTCTTTATTTTGGACCTAGATTAAAATGTATCAAGACAAGTTATTGCTTTTCGAATATTATGATTTATAATATATTGATTTATGATGATTTATGTTATCTTATGTCTACTTGCGCGTGCGCGAATGAATGTATTTATTAAATATTGACACCCAATAGTGTCACGAGTAATGAAACAATATGTGGCGCCCCGATGTATAATCCGCCTTTGGTCGGGTTGTTACATGAAAGATGCATTAGAGGCTAACATGCCATGAAAGACGCACGTTGGAGGTTAACAGGTCTTGAAAGACACGTTAACTTCTAACACGTCGTCAAAGGCATGTTTGTATGGGACATTTGGAACTTTATAAAACTTTATGCATTACAAGTTATAAAAGAAATGACAAATATGTATTAAATTAATTATAATAATGTAATATTAAAAAAACAATTAATCGGGCTAACATGTCGTGAAAGATGCGTTAGAGACTAACATGCCATGAAAGACGCACGTTGGAGGTTAACAAGTCTTGAAAGACTTGAAAGACACGTTAATTTCTAACACGTCGTCAAAGGCATGTTTGTATGAGACATTTATGGAAACTTTTATTTAAAGGAACAAAAATAAAGTCTCTTATTGTAATTGGATCATTTTAGGAATTATCCCTCCTTTTAGATATAGACTCTTGTATAAAAAAATTACAATTTTAATTACAACCTAACTACAAAAATTAACAACTAAATATCATATGTGGCAGTCTGGTAGACAGATTACAACATTTGGGAGATATCTAAATTTATAAGATTTAGATTTTACGTTTAATTTTCATTGAAGTTATTTTGTTATATAATCATAAGTAGTTTTAGAGCCCGTGTCACACATGGGATAATTCAAATTATAAAATTATAAGTAAAACAAATAATTACATAACGTATATAAAAAAATGCATTACATCTATGCTTGTATCTATACAATGTGTACATAAATTGATTTTATTTATATCACAAAATTATTTTTTAATGAACTTAATAAAAAAATGCTCGTGCAAAACTTACACGATAATATTTCTTTCTATTGAAAAATTCATTCTCGGTGCCATATATGTATAACTGAAGACTTTTGGTTATGAACCAATTTCGAAAATAAAGCTTCTCATACGATAGTAGTTCTAACCACTCAGTCTAAATACAAATTGAGCGTTACCTTTATTGATATATTTATCAATTTACCACTCATTAAAGAAAAGTAGAACATTAAATTGTAATAATGGATGTTCATCAAGAGCTATGTTTTTCTGAGCTACACCATGAAAAAGATTTTGATAAGTTTCAGAAGGCTTCTCGACTTTGTCATAATGACAACATAAAAAATAATATGTTAACCCATCCAATTTTGTGAATATTTTGTTTCATTTGAGCATAGTTTTGCATGACATGCTTCCCATATAACGTTCTGATCACCATTGAAGGAAAAATTAATGTTGACATAAATATTTCAAATTTGATAAAAGTTAGAAGCATTGATAGGCATGGGGGTGGCATGTCGAAAGTGTTCGCAATTTTAATAGTTGATGGAAAAATAATCAATTTGCCAAATCCCAAACCTTTTGATTATTTCAAAAAATGCCCTTAAAAATAAATTTGAAACCCAAATCATGTTTAAAATTCTAACTTTCATACTTTTGACATTTTAAAATCAACACTTTGAACCTATAACAAATTTGACAATAAATCTATTTTGCATTCTCAAACTTTTAAAAACACACAAAATTTTCATTTTTGACCCGTAACAGATTTTGACCTAAATGTAGTTAACTACTTAACTTGCACCAAACAATCTATTTACCAACTTTTAACCCATAAAATCAAATTTAACTTCCACAAAAACCCGAAACAATTTTCATTTGAGAAACATGATTTGTTGTTGATTTTTGGAATTCACCAAGCATTTTGAAATATATAGTAAAATAATATGTTAATATTTATATTTATAAAAATATAAATATAATATATAAATATAGTGTAAAAGAAAATTGAATAATTATTGATTTATTACATATATTAGGGCATATTCGTTTTGGAGGGAAAAAAATAGTGAGAATTAACCAAAACATGACAAGTGTCTTCATTTATTTTACTTTATTAGAATAGGTAGACTAGTTTTAGAGCCCGTGTCACATACGGGATAATTCAAATTATAAAATTATAAGTAAAACAAATAATTACATAGCGTATATGAAAAAAAATGTATTACATCTATGCTTGTATCTATACTATGTGTACATAAATTGATTTTATTTGTATCACAAAATTATTTTTTTAAATGAACTTAATAAAAAATGCTCGTGTAAAAACGTACCCGAAAATATTTCTTTCTATTGAAAAATTCATTCTCGGTGCCATATATGTATAATTGAAAGACTTTTGGTTATGAACCAATTTCGGAAATAAAGTTTCTCATACGATAAGAGTTCTAACCATTCAATCTAAATACAACAGGAGCGTTACCTTTATTGATATATTTATCAATTTACCACTAATTAAAGGAAAGTAGAACATTAAATTGTAACAATGAATGTTTTTCAGGAGCTATGTTTTTCTGAGCTACACCATGAAAAAGATTTTGATAAGTTTCAGAGGGCTTATTGACTTTGTCATAATGACAACATAAAAAATAACATGTTAACTCCTCCAATTTTGTGAATATTTTGTTTCATTTAAACATAGTTTTCCATGACATGCTTCCCATACAACGTTCTGATCACCATTGAAGGAAAATTAATGTTAACATAAATATTTCAAAATTGATAAAAGTTAGAAGCATTAATAGGCATGGGGGTGGTATGTCGAAAGTGTTTGTAGTCTTTTCTTACAGTTTAGTAGTTGAGGGAAAAATAGTTAGTTTGCCAAATCCCGAACCTTTTGATTATTTTAAAAAATGCCCTTAAAAATAAATTTTAAACCCGAATCATGTTTAAAATTCTAACTTTCATACTTTTGACATTTCAAAGTCAACACTTTGAACCCATAACAAATTTGACAATAAATCTATTTTGCATTCTCAAACTTATAAAAATACTCAAAATTTTCATTTTTGACCCGTAACAAATTTTGACCTAAATGTAGTTAATTTGTACCAAATAATCTATTTACCAACTTTTGACCCATAATATCAAATTTAAGTTACATAAAAAACCAGAAACAATTTTCATTTGATAAACATGATTTGTTGTTGATTTTTGAAATTCACCCAAGTATTTTGAAATATGCAAAATAATATGTTAATATTTATATTTATAAAAATATATAAATATTATATAAATATAGTGTAAAAGGAAAGTGAATAATTATTGATTTATTACATATATTATGGTAAATTAGTTTTGGAGGGAAAAAATTGTGAGAATTAACCAAAACATGACAAGTGTCCACATTTATTTTACTTTATTATAATAGGTAGATCATTGTCGTCGTAATTAATACTACTCATACGTATTAAATGCTATCATTTATTTTTTAAACATTATTTATTGTTTAAGATTTTCGAAGTAATTACACTTACATGTTATATATATATATATATATATATATATATATATATATATATATATATATATTTAAATACTAGGTTACTCTCGTGTTACACACAGACGTAAAATACCATATATATACACACACACACACACATACATGTGTGTGTTTGTGTGTGTTATCATTTTAACGAATTGTAAACATCAGATAATCTAGCATTATTATTAGGGGTGTTCTTCAGGTTTAGTTTTCGGGTTTTGGGTTTTTCGGGTCGGGTTCTTCGGGTTTCAAAGTTTTAAATCTTAATCTGAAACCCAACCCAAATCTCTCACGAGTTTTTCAGGTTCGGGTAATTCGGGTTCGGGTTTTTTCGGGTTGGGTTAATTGGGTTTCGAGTATCCTAGAAAATGAAACTAAAAACAAAAAAATTTTAAAAAACTTTAATGCTAAAATTAAATCAACATATTCTTCTTTGCTCGTAACGCAAATAATCAAATAATAAATCAACATAACTTGATAAAGTCATAAAACAATTCAAAAGAAGAGTTAAACTAAGTAACTAACTCGAACCATAATCGTCTTCGATTAGATGTGATTTGGTTGTTTGATTACAGTTGCTATTAGTAATAAACGGTAAACATAATTTAATAATAAACAATCGATCTATAATAGTTGGAATGATAAATGTTGATTAGGCTCAGATTTTAATAGTTTTAGTGTCTAAAACTAAGCATATTATACCTAAAAATATATATAATTTCAAAACTAAAAGTTTATTCATGTTTTTTGGGTTGACCCGAAACTTATAAATCAAACCCAAGAAACAACCCGAATTACTTTGGTTCGGGTTCGGGTTAGTCTTTTCTCGGGTTCGGGTTTTTCGGATCGGGTTAGTTCGGGTTCGGATACAAGTTTTTTAGGTTGGGCTTCGGGTTTCGGGTAAAAGTGATAGCCCTAACTATTATTATTATAAGGTATCACATTGCTATTTTAGTTAAAAAAGAAAATAAAACACCAACATACAAAGACAAATAGAGAAAATTAACAATTTAAAACATAATTCTAAGTTATGTCACATATTTCTAACTTATACAATGAAACAAAAAACACATATTAGTTAAAACTTCATCATCTACTGAAGTCATATGTTGTAAGCTATGAAGCGTAAACATCGTAAACATGTAGATGTTGTAACATAAGTTGTGTGTTAAGAAACAATTTTTATTGAAATATAAAACATTTAACAACAAAATATAAAAAATACTAAAAATATGAATATAACAATGAGATATAATTATAATTTTTATTAAACCACGCGTTTAATAAAACAAAAATATAATCCAAACTTTGTGACTTAAACCACCATTTCAATCCAAACATACAGTCCAAACGTTCATAAATAATTTCCCAAAATCCATAAAAAATAAAAAACAAAGTCTCAAAATTTAAAAAAAAAAATAACAATGAAAATAATTAATTGTCTTTATTACTCAATAAATGATGATTGTAACAAATTATTTTGAAACTTTCTTCAACTTTGAAGTTAATGCTAAAAATTAATGTTCAAATTAACATGTGAAAATTATATAAATGTAAAATTGATGAGCTGGAAGCCTATTTAAATATGCTAGTTGAAAGTCATGTGGAAACCTTGTATTGTTTTATAGTATAGTAAGATTATTATAGGTATCGCATTGTTAATTTTATTAAAAGAACCCAACATAAAAAACAAATAGAGAAAAATAACAATTTAAAATATAATTCTAAGTTATGCCACATATTTCTAAGTTATACCGTGAAACAAAAAGACATATTAGTTAAAACTTCATCATCTACTTAAGTCATATGTTTTAAACTATGAAGCGTAAACATGTAAATGTTGTAACATAAGTTGTGTGTTATAAAAATAATTTTTATTGAAATATAAAAACATTTAACTACACAACATAAAAAATGCTAAAAATACGAATATAACAATGAAATATAATTATAATTTTAATTAAACCGTGCGTTAATAAAGCAACAATATAATCCAAACCTCGTGACTTAAACCACCATTTCAATCCAAGCATCCAGTCCAAACGTCCATAAATAATTTCCCAAAATAAAAAAATATAATAATAATAATAAGAAAACAAAGTCTTAAAATTTAAAAAAAAAAATAACAATGAAAATAATTAATTGTCTTAGTACTCAATAAATGATGATTATAACAATTTATTTTGAAACGTTTTTCAACTTGGTGCTAATGTTTAAAATTAATGTTCAAATTAACATATGGAAATTATATAAATGGAAAATTACGAGTTGGAAGCCTATGTGGACATGCTAGTTGTGTCACACCCCACCCTAAGGCGGAAATGCCGGGGCGTGATCCGATTGCTCACAGCTCGAAAATACTATCTATCATACATAAAATGTGACAATATCTAATTAATTATTTTATTAAAAGCATACGCACAATATCTAGTTATAACAAACTATTCTAAATAAATAAATATCATCCAAACAATGATTCTCTTTGTTAAACCCTAAGTTCTTGTCTATGTGTCCAAACTTCAGTCCTCAATACAAGCAACCCGCATATGCGTAGAACATAGAGTTTGTCAACATACAGTTGAGTGAGAATATCACCAGTTTTGCATGTCAATATAAATAAGTATAACGTGATAAAAACGGTAAATATAATCAAACCATAAGCAAGTATGTTGACCGTTGCCAAGCGAATCGGGCGTTGGTCAATCGCATGAGCACCCAATACACGGGAATATGATGGACCCCTCCGAATATACGAATGAATGAATATTAACACAAGTAAGCATGTACACGTTTATTTGATTAAGTCACTCACAATTACACGTATGCATTTGCTTGAATATATATATATAGTGTAACCACTTACATATTTATTCTCTCTCCTGCTTTGATTTTTTTGCCAGATTTAATCTCATCCATATATTCCAATCCATTTAATTAAATGTGTGGCATAGAATTGAGTTCGTAAGTTCTTAAAACTCAGCATGGTTCTCAAAGTATCCCTCCCCTATATATATATATATATAGTACGAAATATGGATAGGTACGCATATGTCCCAAAAACATTTAGAAAAAGTGGTAAAATAGGAGAATGATAAAACTCACCTTAGATTAACGACAAAGAAATATAAATACGAATAAGCGAGTTAACGAATAAGCGAGTTGTCCACTACATGTCAATCGATATAAACAATTCAGAATCTGATACTTTAGGATATGATGATATAAGTAAAAACAAACTTGTTGCCACTGGAATCAACCCAAACGAACGTTTAGAATTTAAGTTATGTTTGTTTTAAGATTTAAGCGAGCTGGTACCGACCAGAATCTGAACAGCGAGTCGCGAGTCGGGTTTTGGTCAGTAGCCTTAAAATTTCATTACAAGAACAAAAGTCTTATGGACCGAACGTTGAATCCGACCAGAAGTATGAGAAAATGTTAAGTCAAAGTAGTTGACTATTTTATCCTTTAACGAGTTTTAAACGATTTGACTAGTCAACACTTTTCAACCACCGAAATTGATTGAAGGTTATTGACTAGGGAATGTATATGAATGATTCCTATGTTTACAACTTACCCGGAAAGTAAAAGAATCAACAGAAACGATGATTCAAAGGTCCACACGTAAGCAAAGTCAACGAACAAGCTTGTATCTTCAACAATAATGCAAAAACCAAAGGACTTTATGAGGCATAGAGAGGGGTGACGGCTGAGAATGCTTCTTAGGGTTTAGGTAAAGTTTGTGACAGAGATTATGAGTCTTGTTTATATAAGAATATAAAAAACGAACCATATTTGGAAGATTTACTCGTTTAAGTAACTAAATACGATATTAATGACCAAATCAATGAAATAAGTTGTAGATTTCGTGCATGATCAGTAATTTATGAATATGGACATGTATTTTAGTTATAATCCTTTTCTTGGACGTTAATTTACTCGATTTATGCCAAAAATAAACGATTTGGATGCTAAAAACAAATTAGGAAACAAAATAAACTATTTAATGAGAACATCTAGTACAATAACTAACAAAATTTGGCTTGGACACCAAGAAAATGAACTTGGACCAGCTATAACGTTTCTTGGAGTTTAAGTTTCGTTAATTTAATCGAAAATATGAAAGAATTGACAAAATTAGTACCTGTAGTTCCCAAAAATGCGATTTTTGCCGTTTTAAGCGATTTTAAAGGTTTCTAAGGATTATTTGGCATGATTGAAAGTTATGGAATTATAAAATAAGTTAAACCAATTTAAATAAAAGTTTTAATCAGTTCAAAAGATCCGAATTGCATTCTCAAATCGGTTTAAACAAATACGAAAAATTCGAGATGTTACAAGTTGAATGTCATGTGGAAGCCTGTATTGCTTCAATAGTATAGTAAGATTATTATAAGGTATCACATTGCTATTTTAATTAAAAGAACCCAGCATACAAAGACAAATAGAGAAAAGTAACAATCTAAAACATAATTCTAAGTTATGCCACATATTTCTAACTTATACCATGAAACCAAAAACACATATTGGTTAAAACTTCATCATCTACTGAAGTCATATGTTGTAAACTATGAAGCGTAAACATGTAGATATTGTAACATAAGCTGTGTGTTATAAAAACTATTTTTATTGAAATTATAAAACATTTAAGTACATAACATAAAAAATGCTAAAAATATGAATATAACAATAGGATATAATTGTAATTTTTATTAAACCGCGCGTTTAATAAAACAACAATATAATCCAAACCTTGTGACTTAAACCACCATTTCAATCAAAACATTCAGTCTAAACATTCATAAATAATTTTCCAAAATCCAAAAAAAATAGAAAAACAAAGTCTCAAAATTTAAAATAATAACAATAAAAACAATTAATTATCTTTAGTACTCAATAAATGATGATTATAACCGTTTAGTTTGAAACTTTCTTCAATTTAGGAGTTAATGCTTAAAATTAATGTTCAAATTAATATGTGAAAATTATATAAATGTAAAAATTGATGAGTTGGAAGCCTAAGTGGACATGCTAGTTGAATGAAATGTGGAAACCTTGTATTACTTTAATAGTATAGCAAGATGTATAAATTAAAAATATTGTAAATACCTACATACATTATTACACAAGCCGCATTTTATTTTGAAATGATTATTTATTTTGCAACTTTTATTGTTTGAACTACAATTTTAAAAATCGTCCTTTATTTTTCTTTAAATCATTAGTTTTTTTTTCTTTTATGGTTTGTATTTGTATTTAGATTTCTTTTATAAAAAAAACGAGTTTTTGACACATGTGAATTACTTGGGTAATTTATGAAAAAATAATACTTAATAATTAAGTATAATATGAGAAGCAATAAACTTATTATACATAATAACTGACAGGTGCTATGGAGTAGTGTTTAAAACAATTAAAAAATGACAATACGCTTATAAGTTAGTGTATTTGATGTTTTTCAGAAAAAAAAAACATGTAAACAATTAAAATTAGTAGAATATGATACATATAAAGATAATACAATAAGCAATAAAATTATCATATATTATTAATAAGTTGTAAATTTTACATTGCAATTATAAAAATAAAAAGTAAACATTATTGTAATAAATCACAATTTAATAAATAGTAAATATGTCTTTGTATACTACATTTGATGTTGTATTTATTAGTTTACTTTGTTTATCATAAACCAGAAAATACTGGAATTTGAAAAGAATATCTTTATGGTGTTGATTGCTATAACTTTTGGAAACTTTTTAATGAATACAAGTTCTATAAAGTTTAGAATTTCAAAAATAATTATGTTTAATACACTTTAATTTTTAGTTATTTTTGTATTGTTAACAATATTTAATAGCCGTCACTATCCATTATATTAAAGCAACATAATTTTTCCACATGTTATTCAATTAAATCCTTCACATAGGCTCAAAGTGTACAAGTTTTCATTTTTACAATTTTCCCTTCATGAATGATTAAGAGAAAAGTATATTGTTGGTGGGAATTGAACTCACTACCTTACTTTTAAATGTTTATGGTTTACCAATCAACTAGGATGAATTAATATTAGTCTTCTCTTTTTCTTAATTGGTATAGATTCACACATTTCATTTTATTACTTTTAAAATGCAAATACAAATTACTCTTACTAATCTATATATTTTAAAAAATTATTTATATCTTATGAATCCATAAGATGTGTTAATATGTATATAATTAAATTTAACTTTTTCATTTTACTTTTTAACCACTCGTGTGTCACACGGGCTCTATCCTAGTTAACAAATGAAGGGTAACGAATGATTATAATAATTTAGTTGGTTTTAAATTTTTAGAATAAATGTTAAGAGTGACAAATCGATGAAATAATTATGTTTAATACACTTTAATTTTAGTTATTTTTGTATTGTAAATAATATTTAATAGCCGTCAATTAACAAATGAAGGGTAACGAATGATTATAAGAATTTAATTGGTTTTAAATTTTTAGAATAAATATTAAGAGTGACAAATGATAAAACAATATAGGTTTTTATTGTAGACTATAAAGATATATGTTAACAAACAAACATGTGTTTACTTTAAAAAAACAAAATGCTTAAAAAGGGGTAGCGGCGTAGCTTGTTACCCGATTGCCTTCTGTTTCGATGTAATCTAAATATTTGCTTAAAATTCTCATTATTACCGGGGGGAGAGACTCAAGTCTTAGACTATGTGTAGTGGGGCGCCATCTCTATCCAAGGAGCTTCATAGCGCCAGGAGCACCGTCCTCGGGGCACTATGGGCTCTACGGAGGGGGTTAGCGCTTCCTATATAGCGCCGGGTAGGGAGAAATGGTAAAATATGATTGGTGGGTTTGCTTTTTTGTTTATTTTGTTAATAAAATATAAAAATAAAATAATAATAGGGTAAAGATTTGAAGGAGCTCGATCCAATACACCCATTTTAGTAATAAAACCCCTATGGTGACGTGGCGCCACATGACGCATAACGCCCCCATAGGGGCTCCATCCACTATGCACGGTCTTAGTACATGGTCAAGTGACTTCTCATTTTCTTAATGTTAGTAAGCATTTGATTCCTCTTTTTAACGTGTAATATACAATGTACTAAGAGTAGCATCAATTTAATACATACTAGGTTAGTGGGTCGTGTATTACACAAACAGAAATTAATAAATTTTTTAGGTAAAAGGATTGTTTATTTGAATAAATATAAAATTTTGAATTTATGTCTGAAGGTGATTTTACGTAATTTTTTTTTTTGTAATTAGAATAATTGGATGAATAGAAAGTTATGAGAATTGCAGGCTCACTATTTAACAATTTAACGTATTTGCTAGTAAATTTATTATTAGGTGTATAAGATTAGAATATCACATAATCGTTAGACGTAAAAATTCGTATGAGCAATTAAAATATAATATTGAAAAACATTAAATTAGAAAATATAGTGAAATCATATAGTATAATGGAAATTATTGGTCGGGTAATATATGAAATTGCATTTTATAAAAATATATGAAATCATTATGTTTGATAATGTTTTATGAAAAAGCTTGAAAATGGAGGAATATCTTATCAATGTCAATTATCTTATATGGTGAAATGACTTTTGATTTTCTATTTTGGCATAAGTTAGTAAATTATAAGTAATTAAAAACAGAGGTTACATCCATGTTATTAGCTAGCTAATTATGGATGGAATGACAAACAAAGAAACATATTAAAACATATTTAATTTTAATTCTAATTTAAATTATTTAATTAAATAATTGTTAAAATTGGTAAGAGTATATATGACATCCTATATAAACAAGTTAGAATGATACCATATATCCACAATGTTTTGTTTTAATAATATAGTAAGATTTGTAAAATTACTCCGCTGAAATAAATCTTGGATTCATCTCTTACATTATGTTTGTATGAAAAAAGAAAGGTAATAAAAACAAGACTTTTAACGTAACAAAATATGATATGCTTAAAAGAACCATGAAAAAAAGGTAATAGAAACAAGACTTTTAACATAACAAAATATGACATGCTTAAAATAACCATGAAAAAAGGTAATAAAAACAAGACTTTTAACATAACAAATATGGCATGCTTAAAAGAACCATAAAAACATGAACTTTTACACTAAATGCGAAAATCATCATGTTTTCAACTAATTACAATTAAATCATGTATTCATCAAACATCATTATTTTTAAAATAGTATTAATGTAATGAAATACAACTTTTAAATATTGTTATCATTACACTTATAAAAAAGTAATAACATAATGACAAGCTGTATTCAAATCATGTTTTCAAGTGATATCATCTACCTATTCTAATAAAGTAAAATAACTGGGACACGTGTCATTTGCAGATTTATTCCTAGCCAAAATTTCCCGATCAAACTATTTTCCTATTTTTAATGAAAACTATTTATGTCAGTGTAATCAAAACATATCAATACACAATTTTATCAAATAACTAATTACCTAAATTAAATATGCAGGTATTTATGTCAGTATTAATAAAATTATTTATATCTTTAATGAAATCATATCTACATTCTTTTTATTAAATCAATTTATACACACTTTTCAGTGTATGAGATGAACGTGGTAAAAATTAATGAACGATATTTATAGGTCTAAGAAGATAAAAACAAGAAGAAATTATGAATGGATAACAATTTTATTCTCACGTATCCATTCAACCTCCATGGATCCATGGAGTTCTCATCCATCTCTTTTAAATCTATAATGCAAAATCGTATTTTAGTCTTGCTAATTTTATATATAATGCTCTCTTTTTATGTCATTTGTAATGAAACATCTTATCATCTTTTGTTATAAATCGTTATTCCATTAAAATATAATTACAATTTATATAATCACTAGGTGCATCTTTTTCGTGATTATGAAGAAATTGCAAAGGCACCACATATTCATATGAATATTCCATTTGAAAATATATTGGAACTTATTAAACTATTTAATTTGATAAAATATAGTTTTTTTTTTAATTTAGTCATTTAATTTCTATAGTTTAATTGTATTTCTTTTGAGCTTCCCGTACATCACACGGGTTCTAAAGCTAGTTACATCTATAAAACAATATTAACGTAACGAAACACATTTTTAAAAGGAAAATTAGATTTTATTGATCTCACATATATGAGGATGATCCATAATACTCTCATCTTAGAAAGTTGTTGACACCGGTTACACCTTACACACTATTTGTTCTCATTATACCCCCATTAAAAACAACTTAACTCCGCTAAGATTTTTTCGAATTTCAAACTGATTTTTTAGGACTTTTGATTGGAAGGAGAATACAAGTAAATTTATGTAAAACTTATCTTGAAACGATTATTCAAACTGCTTGATTTTTGTTAATTGAAAGTTTAAACAACCAAACTAAAGCACAGTTTCATCGTTTGGAGCATTGTTTCAAAATAAATGTTACATCAATCGACTCGTATCGTCCTTCAGATTAAATGCCTTAAAATATCGGTATGAAATTTGTAAAAAAAGAAACACTTAACGGCAGGGTCCAATGAAAACCATAGTATGATAGGTAGGACCAATGACAACAACTTTCCGCGATAAAATCATTATCAGCCAACCTGATGTTTTCATTTAACATCATTACACTTATGAAATAGTATTAACGTAATGAAATACATATTTAAATCATGTTTTCGTCTAATATCATTATACTTGTAAAACAATATTAACGTAACGAGATACAACTTTTTAAAACAAGTTATAAAAGGGGCTTTGATGTGCTTATATGAAACAAAAATCTTACCACCCCAACAAAAACCCAAATTCTTACATCCCCAAAGTCCAAGATTAGGGTTTGTTCGCATGGGTTGATTGACCCCAAATCAGACTCATATCTTCACTTATATGACTCATCTCCTCCCAAATTACAAAGGTAAATGTCACCGTTCATATTCTTTCTTACTTTATTTACCCATTTTTTTAATCAAAAATCATTGATTTCATTTCTAATTTCATTTTTTCTAACAAAAACAAAAACAAAAACAAAAAAGGTCTTTAAACATTCTTCCCCTATTTCTTGCGGTCTAACACAAAATGCATCAATTAAACCCTTAATTTTTATAAATCTTTTTGTCTCACCCACTTCATTTCCAATCTTTGTAGGAAATTTAAATGGGCTTTCTGCAAAACCTTGTACAAAGGTAAAATCTTTATGTGAAAAGAACCCACAAGAGTGTAGTAGTGTATCATCATGTTTTAGGGTTTAAAGGGTTCAAGATTCAGCTTTGATCACAGTTTGATTCATCTTTTTTGTGTAAAATTGTGTGGATTTGTTGTTTCTGTGTGTTGTGTGTGATTAACAAGGAAAAAGATTGAATCTTGATGCAAAGAATGGCTTATGATGCTGAATTGGGAAAGTGGTGTGATTTGAATAATGATAATCATAATAATAATGGGTTGTTTGTGAATCATGAATTATATGCAAGTTTGGACGGGTGTGAGGATGTTAGTGAATTAAGGGCATTGTTTGATCAAGTTTTATCCTTTTTCTTGAAAGAAGTGTCTGTTAACAAAAAGTTTTTAGGCCCTTTCCACCTAAGCTTGGTGATGGTCAAGATGCTGACTTGTTCAAATTGTTCTTGACAATTAGGCGAATTGGGAGTTACGAATTGGTTTCGGAAAATAATTTGTGGGAATTTGTCGTGAGGGAATGCGGTTTAGAAACTGGGCTTGTGGCATCGGTGAAGTTGATATATGTCAAGTATTTGAAAGAATTTGATCAGTGGTTGTTGAATGGAGGTTTTAAAGATGGGAAGATGGAGAGTATGGAGATTAGTGTTGTTGAGAAGTTAGATCGGTTGTCGAATCAATTGGGTAGGTCTTTAATTGATGTTGAGATCATTGGATTTAATGATCGTAAGGAGAAAAACGAGGGTGGGTCGGGGTTTGATCAAGTTCAAGACGGAATGAATCTTGATTGTACAGTTGACGGTGATGATGATGAAAAATTTAGTGTTGGTGATCATAAAAGATGTGATTTATCGCCCAACTTCGTTAAGAAAGTGGGAGTTTCGATAGTTAACGATGAGGTCAAAGTCAAACGAAACGAGATAGTGCCGAATGATGTTTTGAAAGTAAGACTTTCGGTTATCCCTGATGATGATGTGGATTCTGACGATGACGATGATGATGATGATGTTATGATAACTGTTAAGACTGTTGATGTGGACAATGTTGTTTCTGGTAATGTAAACAATCTGAAACGAAAGAGGGATGAAGAATCTTTAAAGTTATCAGAAATGCTAGATTGGTTGGCTAATGCTGCACGGGATCCGCATGATCGCGCGTTTGAAACCTCACAAAGAAGTAAAAAGGGAAAGAGTTCTATAAATAATCATTTATGGAAGCAAGTTTTGTCGGCAAGACGTGCACTTTTTGCAGAACTTAATCATTATTTAGGCAATGAAGCAAGCGGTTCTCAGGTATGACTCGTTTGCCTTTTTTATATTAAACGCTTATGCAATGTGTTTGTGATCATTGTGCTCCTTTTAGGTTATAACCTTGCTATGAGGTCATGAAGTTAATGGCAGTTTAATTTATTCTGATTTTGTGATTGCATACATGTAATAATATTTTTTCGTGTGGTTTACATTATGTGTGCACGGCTATTACAAAGCTTGAATGTTTCGAAAATTAGTATTTGCGCAACAAATACTAAAATTAGTATTTGCGCAACAATATATGTAATGAAGATTATGAAACCCTAAAGCAGTAGTTTTTAAACCATAAAATTGCATGGTCAAACAACTTTATAGCACCATGATAGTTTTATTAGATTATGAAGGCTGCTAAGAAACATCACTGATGTGACCGATCTAAACACTATTAACATAGGATCTTTTATGTGTAATCTTGCTTATAGACAATCTATTTGTTGATTCTGTTTTCTCGGGTCTTCATCTTTTGTGTCTCAATTTAATCCCCCTAAAATGGAAATTAACAATCTGATATTCGGATCTCGTGGCATAATAAGTATGATACTAAATATGGAGTGTTAAAGGCGTAAATGCAGTGTAGTACACCTTCGCTTGGCCAAATTCGAGGTCTGTGTTTTTAATGACAAAATTGCCCCTGAAGTCATATAAGGGTTTCGGGTTCACTTTGAATGTTTTTATGGTAATTTGTCATTACGAGTTATTTCTTGATCAAGATTTAAGGTATTAAATTTTTTTTAAACTCTTTTACATCATGTTTTCGTTCTCTGTTTCTATGCCAAATTGCGTCAATCTAGAAACCTATGTCAGATGTTAGTAATTGGAGATCGTCGGTTGAATAGAGTATATTTATTCCATTTAAATTATAGCTTGTCGAATTAACTTTCTAAGTTTTTCAAACATGTAGAAGAAGACTCAAAGAATGCATCCTTCAATGTACGAAGACAATAAACTTAAACTAAGATGCAGCAGAAGAACCACAGCTGCAGTAGGAATCCCCTTGAAACGCCAACAGACCGGATCTAATAGCATCCGAACGGACCGATTTCGTGAAATTACCGAACCACATGACCAAGAGTATAACCTGGGCCCAGATTACCAAGCCGAAGTGCCACCCTGGACAGGTGCAGTCTCTGAAAGTGAATCCAGGTGGCTCGGTACTCAAATGTGGCCCCCACACAACGAACCCGATAGAGAAAGTGAAGAGGGTAATTTTGTAATTGGGCTAGGAAGGCAAGACTCGTGTGAATGCGTGTTTCGGGGCTCTGCTGAATGTGTTAGGTTTCACATAGCCGAAAACAGGTTGAAAATCAAAATCGAGCTCGGCCCGCTTTTCTATAAATGGAAATTTAATAATATGGGGGAGGAAATTTCGCTTTCGTGGGTACCCGAAGAGGAAAAAAGATTTAAAAGTTTAGTGATTAGGGCGCGGTACGACTTGGTGCATAGCAATAAGAGTAGGCTTGAAATTATGAACAAGTTTTGGAGAAAAGCTTCGTACTTGATTCCTGATAAGCTAAAGCAAGATCTGGTGAGTTATTACTTCAACGTGTTTGTTATCAGGCGAAGAAGTTACCAAAATCGTGTTACTCCTAAAGAAATCGACAGTGATAATGATGAAGTGGAGGTGGGGTCCGTTGGTGATAGATTTGGGTATGAAAAGATTCATGGTTTGTCACTACCATGCTCAAAGAATTTGCAGCGCACTGATCTTGAATCTTGATCGTACATTGTTTGTTTTTTTGCCATCTGCATTGTGAAAATTTCTTATCATCTTTATACTAGGAATCTTGAAGTGTCAGCATATGCTTGATGCTTTTGGTTTTTTGTTGAACTATACAGTAGATTGGATGAACTCCTTTTATAAATGATGACCTTTTTAAAGGCAATTTTATTTTGGTGCATTTTCTTTGCTTAAGTCAATTCTTTTTTTAACTGAGGTTTGAGTTAAATGTTTGTGGGCAGTGGAAGTTTCTTCCTATATTCTCAGAAACAGACTCATCCACAGGTTTTTATGTGTTAAGATTTTGTGTCAGGCTTGACACAGAAACTTACTTTTTAATTCACCATATTGCATACATTTTTCACATTACTCCAATGGTCATTGATATAATCCCGGGCCAATCACCAAGGAAATCAGAGGCATTAAAAACATATTTCAGAAAAAAAGGGAAGAAAATCAAGACAGTTGTGAGTGAGAAGGAGTTCTACACTATTTTTGGCAACTTATTCAACCCATTCGGTAATAGTAGCAACTGATATCAATCAGCTCAATTCTAGAATAAATCACACCTTAATTCTAGGATCAGTTTATTTTCATATTTTCATTATAAGTAGGCAGACTAGCTATCTGTTTAGTATCTCATTATTATTTACTACTACATTTTGTAATCGGAGACCGAGCCCCCCTCGAATCGGGCCTTATCATTTCTGTTTCAATAAAGAAGTTAGTCTGCTGTTGTTTGCTTTATTTTCGTGTTTCTATCAGTCATGAATTTTTTTAAAGGTATATATGTGTTAAAATCTCGATTGACACCTATGAAATTTTGACATCGACACTCTTCCGACCTCTGTGAAGTTTTTTCCTGGGTCTGCCAGACTGCCACTGCATTGCACTGTAATTTCTGTGTATTTTCTTTGTTTGTCAAGTTCTTTTGCATGCTTTTTCACAATGTTCTAATACTGTCATTTAGAAATCAATGCATTTATTTTGATGGATGATGATAGACTGCATCAAGGGGCCTATTTGACATTTGACTAAAAGGCTTTGTGTTATGGTAATGTAAAAGGTGAAAAATAAAAACATACAGTCACACCATTCTTACATAGAACGTACTTAATCATAACATTAAAATTAAAAAGAAAATCATAATAAACGCACCAAACCAATTCCTAAAATTATTACATTTCGTATTTGTCCCTAATTTCTTGTTTTTACTTCTCGGCGAATTCACTATCTCGTCCCATACTCCCGTCAAATGACCGATGCTAACCCAAAGCAGTTTCAAATCAAAGTTCTTTTGCTTCTCTCTTCAATACGAGGAAATCCGGTATTCAAACTATGTTTGTAGTTGAACCCATAGAAGATGTTGTCCATTTCCCTTTGTAACCTGGGGGAGCAAATCGGTTCCTCCTGGGTTCCAAGCTCATCATCCGTGTTAAAACTAATTTGAGATTGGATATCCAAAGCAGTTTGGGACGGAGTATAAGCGTTGAACAATGCTTTTATTGTCCGTTTTGATGAATGCCTCGTCAATAAGACATTCGCCCGCTTGGTATTAGTTCTTAAAGCCTCCCTAGCTTTATTAAGATTAAACGTCAAACCCATCTCGTTTTATATTCTTCACACGAATCTAGGTAAATATCATGTTAATTTGTACCACTTTGTCGGTTGTTATAGTACTTGTATTTTTTGTTAAAGTTTCCAACTTTAAGACGAACACCCCTCCACTTGGAAAATATCATGTCGAGGGTACGGTATTCTCCCCGGTCATTACATTGCAAAATTTTTACTAATGCTTTTCAAAAAAATAAATAAATTATGTCCGTTTGATTATTCTCTATAACGAATAAATAATAACATTAATATAAAAATTATACTATATATTAAAGCAAAACGATTGGTTACGGTATAATATCAACTTTTACAATTTTAATCTCTTAAGTTTTGAATTGTTTCAATTACCTTAACCACATCCCTCCCCCCCTCAAAAAAAAAACCCATTTTTAAAAATCTCTTGAGTGTTAGATTGCTTCAAATTAGCCCCACATTTTCTTCTGCTAAAGTTTTGCTTACTTTGCAATTTAACTGTCCAAAATTTTCATATTTTAATTTGTCATGTAACATTTGTTTTCTCTTTTGTTATTGTATATATATAATTGATTGTTTTATAATGGTTAACACACGGAATTTTTTAAATTGTTTAGTAATCAATTACGACGTTTTATTTTTATTTTTGTCATGTTGTTTAAACGAAGGCGTATTCGCAATAAAGTATGTAAGTTTCGCTGAAAACAAAAATTGTATTCGCAATAAAGTATATATTGAGATCCGAGAGTCAGCACCGTATCGATACCCTAATGAGCTGAACCAAGACCGATCAAGTTCTTTTGATATTTAGATATACTTTTTCTTTATTGTGTCGAACCGAAAGTCATTATGAGGTGTTTGTATATCCGCATATAAAAGTTTGGGTATGTTACCGAGTTCTCGGGCAACGCACATGGATAACATACTAGTATATATGAAAAGACAACTTGGTTACTATATTTGTAAGTGACTATGAGGTGAGTCACAACCTAGTGACTACATGGTACATTGAGAGGTGATGATCAACAAGTACCATTTAAAAATAATGGGATTGCTACACACACCCAATCCTTTGGAAAGACAAGCGATCTATCTTTCGCGTATAGGTTTATTCACGGTGGATATACGGGGTGTCTCCTCAAAAGTTGTTTTTTTTTGTCTTTCTGTTGTTTTTTGTTTTATTTTTTTTTGTTTTTGTATTAGTAATTAAAAAAAACTATTTTTAATATTTTTCGTCTACAACAAACAGTTATACTTAATTGTCTTGATTTTAAAATTACAGCGAAACACCATAAATAAAACGATATTTATATATACATACTAAATCCATTACAACGAGTTCGCACAAAAAAATGTAAAAATCAATCTAAAGTGCAGCACCACTCACGTCGTCTTCGTCTCGTCTGTGTGTCCTCGGCCTATCCTCAGCATCGTCATCCTCTTGTGGGCCTCTGATGCCTGGCGTGCTCTCCTCGTGGTCGAAACGTGGTGGCGGCAGTCTATACGCCTCACCACGCTGTTGGGCGGCCATAAACTCTACAACCCATGCCATCTGACGTTGGAGGTGTAGCATCCCCTACTGGAGGTGTAACATCCCCCGCTCTAAGCTTTGTAATCGAGCGTCAGTGGCCGCATCCAAACACACAACGCGATATATACGCGGAACGTGCTGTGGTATCCTCCTGGTGAAGTGGCTGGTATCAACACGATAAATTAACGTTATTAACATGAAGAAACAAAGGAATTTGAACGATAATAAAATATACCTGATCACCGCCATCATCCTCCTCATCGTCATCCGTGATGTCCTGAATATGCACCTCTGATTCCTTGAATGGCGGAGGCTCGACAAGTGGGACGGTGACGTAAGCGGGAGCCCCCAGAGCAGTGACCAGCCTATCATGCCTGCCAATTTTCCGGACGATGTGCATGGTTCCTAGACACAATCCAGCTCGCGCGGGGCAATTGGTGACTAAATGGGTAACTCAAGAAGCCGCTGCACGTAGCCCAACCTGATCGCAATTTGTGTTACGTATGAGCCACCGAGTAACGACCCGCGGGCCTACCTGTTCCAGTAAAGGGCGAAGTAGTTGCCGAACGTGCGAGCCAGGTTGTAGTGTCTGCCCGTCAGCAGGCACCGCAAAAACAAGTCGCGGAGGTTGCAGTGATTTGCCCTCTGATGACGACCATGTATGGTCAAAGCGATCATCCTATACAAGTACATGTACAACAAAATACTATACTATACTATACTGTACTGTTTACCTGTGCAACGGGTCCCTGATGGATGAGGTCTTGACGTCGGTGGCAGTGTGCAGGAAAGCACTATCGCCAATCTTCGTCCACCAATGCCGCAACACGTCATCCAGTGTATTGTGCATGCTCTGCGTGTAAATTGGCTGGAATGCCACCTCCGGAGTGTACAAGCCAGTCGCCACCGCAAACTCCTCCATCAACAGGTAATGGTCGTCCCTGAACATGCGGAAAGAAACCTCAGCGTCAGCATGATCCGCGCCAGGAATTAGCATTGCACGCTGCTCCTGTCCTGGCGGGCGTGGCCTGAAACAATATTAACAAGTTAGGCAAATCGAGTTTGACAAGTTAATTGAAAAGCAAAAAAAATACCTGGAAGTAAACGTAGAGTAAAACTCTAGCGTGATCGCTCGATACACGGGCTCGGTGATGGTAAATAGTCTACGCCACGGCGAGTCCACCCCGATAATCTCAGTGATATTGTCCCTCTTGCCACAACCGTCCATAAAGGTCCAAGACAAGGTCGTGGTAGCTTGCAGCGTCATTGGCCGAAGCTGCTGGAAACGCATCGAAGTGGTGCTCTCCTCCTCAAACTTCAAAGGCGGGTAGCCTCCTAGAAGCTCATCCCCAACAATATATCGACCCGCCATCTAAATTTTAAACTATATTTGTAAAATGAATTAGTTAAATAATACTATAATTTATAATATTATTTAATATATTATTTTATTATATTACGATTATATTATTATATTATGAAACGTTTCATGAATTTAAATATTTAATATTTGCAGGGAAATTGCAAACATTGAAATAAAACTTGATTTTGTTCACCGGGCAATTATTTACTTTGTTCCCAGACATGCAAGGGTTGTACATCTTAGTTACCTCAAAACATAAGGTAAAATGTGTTACTTCCAAGCTAAAGAATGGTACTTTAGAGCCTTTTTGTCGTATTTCCTTATTGAATGAATTATATACCCCAAAAAATGCTTAAGTGCTTAATTTTAAAAAAGAACATGTATTAGTTTTGTATTACAAAAATCTGGTTTGAAAATACAATGTCAAAATACAATCTTCAAGAAAAATATAAACTTTGGTATAGTACATGCTGGTAACATAACGAATTAAACCGTTGCCAACCAAAATTTCCGCTGTGTCGCCGCTGTAACTCGCGAGCTCTCTCACTAGTATATAATTAAATACCATTGTAGACACTTCTTACAAACAATTGCACATGAATAATTATAAGCATACACACTATAAGCATGTAGATCGTAACATACACACATATTCTTATAAACACTTGCATTTATAAGTAATATAATTATTTAGAATTTAATATTCTAACATCACGCTTTAAACAACTTAGTTAAAATGACTTGACACACGGTATGCACACAGTCCCGAAAACATAAACACAGAAAGAGGCTATAAACACAGTGGATCCAGTTGCGTTCTGAATTTATAGTTATTCCTTTTCAACCATGCACAACTAACTGCTAAACAACTAGTTGGTAATTAATGAGTCTACCATTTAATGATAATTAATTAAGCTAAGCTAACGGGTTCAAAACTCCATTAACTTAATTAATATTACTAACACTTACTTTAACTGAGTTATCTATGTTGGGCAAATATATAGCACTGAGTATTCCCAAAGTTCATTTGCAAAGTGTATTTCCATTTGCAAGTTAGTATTTCCATTTATAAACTAGTTTTCCCGTTTGCAATTTAGTATTCCCATTTGCAACTCAGTATTCTCATTTGCAACTCAGTAATTCCATTTGCAAACTAGTATTCCCATTTGCAACTTAGTATTCCCATTTGCAAATTAGTATTTCCCACTTGCAACTTATTATTCCCATTTAGGGATGGCAAAGGGCCGGGTTCGGGCTGGGTATTGCTAATCCCATACCCGTACCCGGTTATAGAATTCAGTCCCATACCCGGCCCATTACCTATCGGGTATCAGGTATAGCAATTAGATTGTTAAAAGAAATTCGTTAGGATTTTTAAGTAGATTTTTTTACCATTATAGTTATCGTATATATTTTTATTTGTATATATGAAATGTTACAAACTAAAATATGACACATTACATCTATATAAACGTTATCTTAAATAAATAAATAATGGTACTATAACTTTTGTATAACTTTATGTATAAAGTTGATAACATATAAAATATAAATAATACTTTTTAATACATATCGTAAATACAAAAGGTTAAGAAAAAATGAAATTAATAATAAAAATTGTCGGGTTTTTATTTCGGGTATATAGTTCGGGTTAACGGGTATGCTTTTTCGGGTAATCGGGCAGGGTATCACCAAATCCCATACCCGACTTGTACCCACGAAAATTTTCAAAACTAATCCCATCCCCGGGCCAATACATGTTGGGCTTCGGGTATACCCGTCCCAAATGCTTTGGGTTTCGGGTATATCCGTCGGGTTTGGCTTATTTTGCTATCCCTATTCTTATTTGCAAACTAGTATTCTCATTTGCAAACTAGTATTCCCATATGCAACTTAGTATTCTCATTTGCAAACTAGTATTCCCATTTGCAAATTAATATTACCATTTGCAACTTAGTATTCTCATTTGTAAAAGACCATTCCCATTTACAAGGGGCATTCCCATTTGCAAAAAAGAGCATTCCTATTTGCAAAGGTCATTCCCACTTGCAAAAGAGAATTCCCGTTCTTTTTATGAACCGAACCTCACTTATTATGTATTTGGGGATTTAACAAATGTTCCATCCCGATCTAGTGGCATACTGAATTTCATCTAAAACCGACATCATTTACCTATCCTTTTTACGAACCGAAACTTACTCGTTTAACTCGAACCGAACCACTTAGCTCATTTATGATAAAGTTTGCAACTTTAACACTCATTATATTTGTAACATCTCGGATTTTTCATATTTGAATTCGTTTATGTTTAACCTGACTCGGGAATACAATTTGGATTTTTTGAATTATTTAAATCTTGTATTTAACTTGGTTTAAACTTATTTTATATCCTCTTAACTTTCAAACTCGTCAAACAACCCTTATCAACCTTAAAATCGTTTAAAACGGATAAAAATCGCGTTTATGGAAGTACAGGGACTAATTTTGCCAATTCTTTCCTATTTTCGACTAAATTAACGAAACTTAAGCTCCAAGAAATGTTATAACAAATCCCAATTCGTTTTCTTGTTGTCCAAGCCAGAATCTTTGAGTTAGTGTACCTAATTTGTCATTTATTGATTATTTCGTTTCCTAATCGAGTTGTTTAACTAATAAACAAATTTTAACCTTTAATATTTAATTAAGACATGTTCTAAACCCTAAAATATTATTGAAAACATCAGCAACCATCCCCTAAGAAATCCCTCTTCTCTTTTATCAATTTCATAAAGTTTGTTCACGTTCTTTTATCTACGGTTTGACTTTGGTATTCAAGACTTTTTGACTCATCTTTTCTCATCTCTCCTTTATGTTTCAGGGTAAGTTGTCTTCATGAAAAACGTTAGTTTTTATCTAACTGACAAAAGACTTCAATCAATTTTACTGATTGATGGAGTTTTGTCGGTCAATTGCTTTCCAACCTGTTTAAAGGCATTCGATTACTCAACCTTCTGGTCAAAACTAGCGTTCGGGCTAGAAGACTTTTTTGTTTCTTATTAAATTTTGAGTGTACTAGTCAGAACCCGACTCCTGACTCGAAGTTCGGATTCTGAACAATACCAACTCGCTTAAATATTAAAAACCTCATAAGTTTAGTTTTACACATCTGTTTGATCTGATTCCAATGGCTATGTTCTTGTTTTTAATTCTAGTTTATTTTCTCAAAGTTAGAAGTCAGTTAGTTTTGAATTAGTCAGCTCACTTAAGGCTTGGGACTCGTTTAATATCTTTATTTTATCGTTTAACTCGCCTAATTAATAAGGTGAATAATCACTCCCCTATTTTAAAGCTTTTAAACTTTAGGGACCTTATGCGTACCTTATAATATTTTTAAATGTCTTAATTACATCACTTGAAAATCTCAAATATCGTGTTGTCGATCAATTGATTGTTATATGTTAATTGCTTGCTTGCTTACTTGTTTAGTTATCGTACTCGGAGAGGTCCATCATAATCACATTAAAGTATGATCATACGCCATCTTAGTAGCCAGATCCTGATTCGCTAGGCAATGGTCAACAGGCACCTTTATTTGTATTTGTTTTGTCATAGTAGCCAAAGCCCGATTTGCGAGGCAATAGTCAACTGACACTAATTCTTTGCTTATCATTTAATTGTTCATACTCACGATATTGATTTTCCTATCTAGTTTACATATTATATTATTACATCACAAATTTGGTGATTACTTACTCAACATATGTTGTTGACAAACCTATTTTTACGCATATTGTAGGATGTATATCTTGGATGGTTGAAGTTATTGAAGAACTAGTTTATTTGACTTTTAGGTTATTAAAATAAACAAGAGTATTTGATTTATTTGGTTATTTGTAATTTCTTTTGAATATTGTGTACTTGATTTGAATTAATAAAATAATTAGATACTGTCACTAATATTGTATGTTAGTTCCTTATGAGCTGTGAACCAACAATTCGCGCCCCGGCATTCCGCCATAGGTTGGGGGTGTGACAATATCCCAATCTAATATAATGCCAATTTTTATGGCAATCCGACCTCAAATACATAACCTTTTTAGCTAAAACATATCTTTTATTATTATTTATCTTGTAAGACAGATGTTAAAGAATACGTGAACTGACTTAATTTTACTCGGTCTCACCCCCTGTCGGTGTAACGTCGCAACATATCAAGTTCTTCGTCAGTCATTTTCCTTAGAGGCGCATACCCATCCTTAAAGACAACGGGATCGTGGTTGACTAGTTGTGTGTCTCGTTGACTACCTCTAGCTTCCAACAATCACCTCCCGCGTTGTACCTTCAGACGAGTTTAAATGGGAAACACTTTTTAATACTCTCACTCTGCCTCATCATGGCCTTGAGTTTGAATTTCTCTCCACGATTTCATGCAAGGTCCACACTTTTGTTCCTTGACCTTTGGACCACGATAAGACAACCATGATCTTGTCCTCTCTTTTTAGCCCAATCCTCCAACTCATTACAAGAATTAAATAACCGAAACAAGTATAAGCTTATTTTTAAAGCGTGTTCAAAAAGAATAATAATAAGTTAAACAAAACATATTGTGTCATACATTATCCGTAACATACAAACTGTCGACTCACGTATGTCATCATCTTAATCATCTTCGCCTCCTTCACCATCAGAGTCGTCAGCCTCTTTAATGGTATCCTGAACATAATTCAGTACTGGTCATGATCAGTATGGTGGCTCTTCTACTATTAACTGGTACGAAGACTGGGTTCCGCAATAACGACTTTCTACCAGTAGCTCGTACGAAGACTAAGTTCCGTAATACGACCCTTCTACTGGTAACTGGTATGAAGACTGGGTTCCGCAATAAGGACCTTCTACCAGTAGCTCGTACGAAGACTGAGTTCCGTAATACGACCTTTCTACTGGTAACTGGTACGACGGCTGACCGTAAGACTGTTCTGCCGGTTGGACTTCGTATGTATTCGACATGCTGTTATCCACCGGCCACGAAGGGTGACTACCACCGTATATGAATACCCCTGAAAGCATAATGGCAACGTGTATTATTTAAAAATTAACTAACGACTACTATTATATTATAAAATATACAATGTAACCGGTTTGAATTTGGTAAGCCCGACTACTCGTTATATGTATAGCCCGGCTCCTCGTTCAAGTCTAGAAGTGCTTGCGAATTTGGTAAGTTCGGCTGCTCCTACTGATCGTTATATGCATAGCCCAACTGCTCATCGTTCGAGTTGGGAAACTAGATGATCAAATCACGACATTTTTTTTTCGACGATGAAAGCGCCACGTAAAATTACGGTTATTTTTTATTTTCTAATCGAGTTATGTATGTGTGTGTTGTGTTTGTGATATATAGAGAGAAAGGAGGGGGAGCTGAAAGGCTTAATAATTCAACATTGACCCAATACGCTGCGTATAGACCTATAGGCCGCGTATAAGGTACGGGGTTACTTTCTAATTTGATTGTCGCAGGTTGTCATATACCTTATCCACCGCGTATAGACCTATCTGCAACGAATAGGGTAAAACATAAAGGGACAACAAAGACAAAACCCCTCTATTCGCCACTTATAGGTCTATCCGTGACGGATTGAGAGGGAGTCTCCTAATTTCCTTGGATGCCCAAGAAGGACCCAAAAATGAAGGCATTTCCTTCTATTAAACAATAAATACTTTAACCTAAAATTTCTCAAAATTTAAATGTCAAAATCATATATCTTCTTACACAACTACTATACGGTATCATGTCCAGTTTGTGTTTCGAGCAAGAATTCGGGTGCGAGTGGAGTTTGTTAATTTGGAGTAGATTTCAATTGCCGGAAGTGTTGAATGATTCATTTGGCCGGTTTCCATTTGAGGGAGATAACTCAAGTTTGGTTCGTTTAGGTTACTTAGTTGATTTGTGTGGAATTGGCTGTTTTGGAAGAATAAGTGTTTGGACTGAACGAATTCACGTTTATAGAAGAATTATAGGTTTGAAAAGAAGTAGAAATTGTATAAAGATGTTGAAGATTGGATAGATATAGGATAAAAAATGCGTGAAACTGGGTTAATTTATTGGATTTTAAAAAACTGATTATTATTATTTTTTTCAAATAGCTAAACGACTCAATTTTTCTTGTTGTTTGCGCCACCGGACGGTCTCAATGCTCCCACGCCCGCTGTCTCACCCACACACCCACCATCTAAGCCCCTCTCACTGATAGTGGGCAATTATCCAAGCCCATGGGTCTAACGTCCTTCTTATTACACTAATATAATAAGTTAAAAAAACCATAAAACTTAAAAGAAAGACACAATTTAAACATTTAAAATATAAATATATAACTACCTTATTACAAAGTATTATTTTTCTTTAAAAATCATATTAATAAAACAAAGAAATAAAAAGTGTAAAGTAGTAAATGAATTAATAAATGATTCTTTAAAAGTTAAAAAATAAAAAAAAAGAAGAAAAAGGAAAATTAAAATTCGGTTCAGCTGGAAGCGACCAGTCGGTTCAAATCTACACAACCAAACTGGTTAGGTGTTTGTTTTGGTTCTGCCAACCATTCCGGTCAACCGCTGAAAACATATATGGATATATAGACTATAAGAGCATTCTCATTGGATTTCCTAAAGTTTTTAAAGTTTTGTGAGGGAAGTTTGTAAATTATAGGGTGTGGTTTTAAGTGATTGTAAGTGTAAATTATAGGGTGGATAGAGAAAAAATAGTGATTTTTTGTAAATTATAAGGTGGAGAGTGAAAACTGTATTGATTAAAGTACAAAAAAAATATATTTAATTAAACAGAAGAGAGAAATATAATGTTTTTAGTGTCATTATAGAGATGAGGATAGAAGATCGATTGATAATGCTCTAATGAAAACTTAGCTGAAATCTAAAAAAAAAAGACCATTATTAATATTTAAAAGAGATGGCAGAGCATATTTATTTAATATCTACAATAACAAAAAGAAGAAAAAGTTGTCACCTAATAAAAAAATGAGGTCAAGTACTAAACCATCTTTTAAGGAATCATCAACTACAAAACAAGTTAGGCTAAGGGGTGTGGGGGCTTTAATGGGGGCTCCAGTGAGGGCTCCAACCAATAATATTATGACGTGTGGCAGAGAGAGAAACTGGATAAGGGGGGTGTTGGAGCCCCTGGCCCTGGTGTGGAGGTTTTGGGGTATTATATAGGGGTTTTTAATGTTTTTTTTTTATTTTATCCGAGCTCAACGGCTCTTTTCGATATCCACAACACCTTTTCTCTCTCTTCTCCCGCGACCACACTCACGCCTGCCTGGGGGCTCGCGATCGCGCCCCGTTCGCGCCCCGGTGGTGTGGGGTTAGCGCCCCGGGGCGCGAGCGGAGAGGCTCTAGCGCCCTGGTTAGCGCCCCACACCCCTCAGCCTTATAAACACATACCAAATAACATAAAGGTATATGGAACTGTCCTTAGAAAAATCATGGGATGACGAGCACGCTGACAAACTTGTGGACTGGGTGTAGACTGTAGTGGTGGGTTGAGAGACTGAGTTGTACTATACAACAAAATAATTTATAAATAAAAGGTTGAAATTAATAATGCAAGGGTGTCAGGGTGACATTTATTCAATCATTTACATATATTAAAAACGAATAACATATGAGACAGTTTATTCTTCTTTAATATTATATATTATATAATAAAGATTATAAAGATTGAACTCATGAAACACAGCTATAAACTCAGTTTGCAAAGTACAATTATATGTGAAGCTTACTTTGAATCATTACTGTATTATTTATTGACTAAAATTGAGTTGATCACAAAATCATAATTCAAAAGAAAGTTAAAAATGATTGAAAGGATATGCATTTATTTTTAATCTAGTCTCACTATTTTTTAACCAAATAATTCTTAAGTTTCTTTTATGTTCAGAATATACCCACCTATTAAGAAAATTTATTACTGTATTTAAATTTTAAACGTCATACTATATTTTTATGGAAAATAAAGACGATATCTGTTTAGATAATAGTTTACTGTGATTGCTGATAAATATTATACGTAAATTGGGGTAAGTCTACCATGGTTAAACAATAGGATTAGCTATTGACGGGTGAAGAAACACTAACCGGACCCCGGGCAGATTACTGGTAACCTGGGGGTTAGATAGATGTTTCCCACGAGGGGTTAGACCCTTAGAAGATGGTTCTTCTGATAACCTGCAAAACAGACACCGTGAGCTTGTCACTGAGAAGGGGGGGGGGGTTCCTCCTTGTGACCACCCTCCGGCGTGAGAATCAGACTAGATTGCTCTTTAAATATAAAAGTATATTAAGAGATTGCTAGAGCAGATATCAGGTATAATATGATGATACAAGATATGATATGATGATAATGTGATAAGATGAGATGGTCATACCATTTGTGGTATTTATAGCCGAAGGTAGGTTTCCAAGGAGGTATGGCCGGCTGCAACAGTGTTCCTGTTCCACCAACAGTAGCCTATGCACGTGCCCTGCTGGTAGTTGGTGGGTAGGTAGCGGCTGATAGAGACCAGGCCTACTGTATACTATTCCTTTTCCACCAACTGCCGGCTACGCACGTGGTATGACAAGAGTTGGTGAGTAGGCAGCGGCTAATAGTGACATACAGTGTAGGAGCATGCTGCTCGCCATACTGTTGTCCATAAGCTGTCGTATCTTTAGTCAGATCTTTTTCCCATACCTCGTCAGGTACAGTACAGAAGATCTTCCCGTATCGTACGGACTGGCTTATTTGGGCGGGAGTATTCCCCCTCCCGCCCTTGTGCGGGATTGTTCCCGGCTTCGCTCATTCCTTCAGGTGACACTGAATGAGAGCTAAGTGCCTTGTGCGTGTAGCCTTGCTGCGCGGGTGGCCTTCCCTAATGGCTTGTATCCGAGGCTGCGGGGACAGGCGGAGTCCTTCACCATTGGGAGGCATTTCCTGCGGGACCAGCTTGCGTACTGCACGTAAGGACGTCACGTCTCTGAGCATGGTTGGTCCTGCGGATCCAGTTGGTTTCTGCGCAGACGTCCCTGTTTAAGGTGAGTCTTGCGGGTCCAACTGGGCTCTGCTGGGACCTACCTCTTCAAGTCCCCTCAGTCCAATGTTCTTCTCATGCGTGTTTAATAAAGTGAGGTGAACTTTTGGACTTAAGCAAAGGGTTTTGAAAAGGGTTTTTTAAGGTTTTCCATGGGTATTCTTCCCGCGGAAGTCCTTGTCACTTGCAGAAATTCCCGAGTTTCCTGCTTGGTCTTTGGGTATGATGCGGGTAGGTCTGTAACCTCCTCGCAAGTCAGGAGCGTTGAGTCCCACTTGTGTTGACTCTCCATGAGGTTTTGGTAGTTTTGAACATAGTGATCAATTATGTTAAAACCACCAATTCCATCCTGGAGCTTCAAACAACGTAGTTCTCGACGTTCCCGCTATGCGGGGATGTTATTTCCGTTTCCGCAAGCATTGCCCAGAAGATCCTTCTTGGTTTCACTTCCCAGCGGAGCGTTAGGTATGTGAAGGGTTTTGCCTTAACACTGTACCAGCGCTCGTCTTACGGTTACTTTACTTCCAAGGTATTCCTGGCGTCAATTCCCTGCGGGTGCTAGGTATGTGAAGGGTTTTGCCTTTACACTGTACCCGCACCCGTCTTATAGTTACTTGGTTGCCGAGGAATATTTGGCTTCAATTCCCTGCGGGTGCTAGGTATGTGAAGGGTTTTGCCTTTACACTGTACCCGCATCCGTCTTACGGTTACTTGTTTGCCAAGGTTTTACTTGGCTTCAATTCCCTGCGGGTGCTAGGTGCGTGAAGGGTTTTGCCTTTACACTGTACCCGCATCCGTCTTACGGTTACTTGTTTGCCAAGGTTTTACTTGGCTTCAATTCCCTGCGGGTGCTAGGTGCGTGAAGGGTTTTGCCTTTACACTGTACCCGCATCCGTCTTACGGTTACTTGTTTGCCAAGGTTTTACTTGGCTTCAATTCCCTGCGGGTGCTAGGTATGTGAAGGGTTTTGCCTTTACACTGTACCCGCATCCGTCTTACGGTTACTTGTTTGCCAAGGTTTTACTTGGCTTCAATTCCCTGCGGGTGCTAGGTATGTGAAGGGTTTTGCCTTTACACTGTACCCGCATCCGTCTTACGGTTACTTGTTTGCCAAGGTAAGGGGTATTTTCCCGCTTACTTTTTAATATTTTTAAATTTTGAATTTTGAAATTCGAAAGGTTGGTGGAAAGATAGGAACAGTCCAAACCTCTGAAACGTCGTGCGACGGTTTCTTCTGACTGTGTCAGGATGTGCAGGAAGTTATGGTGACGTGACATTATATGGTCATTCCAGACGCTTTTTACGGCACGTGGGCGCGATTTTTCGGGCGCGTGGCCGCGAAATTAATGGCACTCGTCCTGTCAACAGCTGTTGCCAGCTTGCCTGGTGCCATATGTCACGGTTTCATTGCACCTTCAATTTCTCTCTCCTTCGCATTAAATTCACCGCATTAATTGCGATCACTATATAAAGGGGAAGAGGGTCCTTTGTAATTCACATATTCACTTCTTCTCTTCATCTCTAAGGCGATTTCTGGTGAATACTCCCTTATTCAGTTGAGCATTCCTCCGAAATCGTTTCTTCTTCCTCTGCAATATGTCTTCCCATGATGCTGAAGCTGTAGCCGACGATAAGAGTACTGCTGGCGAGTGCCAGTGTGCTCTACCTGTCGATCAGTACCAGTATGTCGTCAGGAAATTCATGCTTGAGTCTCTTGAGCCTGAGTTTCCTGAACCCCACCAGACTGTGTACGATGCCCCAAGTGGCAAGATCGGGGTATATGCTGCATTCTTTGTTTATGGGAACCTTAGGTTTCCATTGACAAAGTTTGTGTACCGTGTCCTGGAGAGGCACGGTGTGCACCTGACCGAGGTGCATCCGATGGCGATTGCCAAGATCCGGCACTTCGAGTGGGTGTGCCGGATTCTGGGTATTGAGCCCTATGTGGACCGCCTGATGACCTTCTATACTTGGAGGTGCATCCAGGGGTGGTACACCCTGACAACCCGTATTAAGGGTTTGAAGATTTGCGTGACCGAGCGCAGTCTTCGATCGTGGAAGCGGGAGTTCTTCTACATTTCTGCCCGCGCCATCCCTATTGCCATGAAGTTTAAGAAGGGGCAAGCGCTTCCGAGCCTTCACGCTTCCAACTACCAGGAGGCGGAATGGTTCGCGAAGATATCCCGGGTCCAATCTCCGGTTTACCGGTTTGCGGAGTCCGGGATGGTGATGCTGGGGATGAGCCGGGTATGGAAGGAGGCGTCTCGGTTTCCCATCCTTCTCGAATACGGTTTGAACTCTATTCCTTATGGTATGTCTTGTCTTTCTTGCTGATATGAGTTTGTCTTCTAACTGTTTCTTTTCTTTCAGAGGGGAACGATTTGGAGTCGCTCCTGTACCCGCGGGAAGCTGACGGTCCCGTGCGGGTGGGTACTCGTGCTCTAGACGAGAACGAGTTGCCCATCCTGGAACAAACGGCGGATCGGTTTGTGGAGGTCTATCCGCTGGGCCACGAGATCCTGAGCCAACGGCGGCCAGGTAAGGCGATACTCTATCCTCAACCCCTCAATGCTGTACCCGCTGCTGGAATTCCTGACATCCTGTCTTCTTCTGAGGAATCCGCAGATGGTCCTCCGCTGGTGCGGAAGAAGAAGGCTGCCGGCGGGAAAGGGAAGGAGAAGGCGGCCTCCACAGCTGATCCGGTGCTTCTATCTGACACCGAGTCAGATAGTGAAGAGGTGGCGGGGAACCCCGGTGGTGAGAAGACCACTGCTCCGGAGGCTACGACTGTTACCTCCGGAGAACCAAAGGCGACGACGGTGACCGGCATCAAGAGACCGGTTCCATCGGGCTCGTCCCATCCCGTCCGTACGTTCAGGCTCAAGAAAACCCGTAAGTACAAACATCCTTATTTTTGTAGATTTGTCACTTTATAAATTTATTGAAACACTTATCTTCTTGTGCAGGCGTGGATGTTGACGCATTCCAGGGTGGAGCGCAGAGGAGTACCCCTCCGCCGATGACGGTAGGCTCGGTCAGCCTACCTGAGGCGACGACCCAGGCGCCTGCGCCTGCTCCTGCTGGTTCAGTTGCTCACTCTGAGCCGACTGTTCCAGCCGAGTTGACGTCACCGCCGGTGGTAAGTGCGATTTTTACAGCATCTTTCACCGAGCCGGCGGTTACGATTGCTGCGGATTCTGCGGCAGCGACTGCGGCGGCTGCCACCATGCCCCCGCCACCGGCACCGACGGCCGGCCCATCAGGTACGCATGGGAGTACTCGCCAATCTTTGTCACCTTCCCATCTGCCCGACCTTTTGGATGGATTTCCCTTAGGTTCAGGTGATGGGTTCGGTGGCTATCGGCCTGTGATCGACCCTACAGGTGCGTAGGGTTCTTTTGGCCTTTATATTTTTCTTCATCTTTTCCTAACTGCTTTGTTTCTTTTGCAGTGTCGGATTCCAATGAAGTGTATGTTCCGCGATGGAACATCCGCCGAGGAACAACCCTTCGTACCCCTGTGGAGTGCGTGGAATGGGCTCGCCACGCTGCTCCCCATGGTGCGTTGGGGGAAGCCATGGCTAGCTACCAGGAGGGTAGGCTAACCAATGAGCTTCGGGTTCTCCAGGCCCGGATGCAGCCGCGCGTCGAGCTGCTTTGTCGTGAAAACGACAAGTTAAAAGCAGCTCGCGCCAAGGAAATATCTCAAGCGCGGGCTCTTCGGGAGGAGAACCAACAGTTGGCCGCAGCTGCTGCGGAGAAGGAGAAGGCCTTCAAGGCCCTCGAGGTTGAGGTTCAAGCGCGACTCGAGGCCCGCTCCAAGGCTGCCCAAGCTGTTAACGAACAGCTTCGGCTGGCTAAGGAGACTGCGAGGAACGCAACCGAGAGGGCCACCAAGGCTGAAGCCGTTGCTGAGCCTTTACGCGTGGAGAATGAGGAGCTCAAGGCCAAATTAGAGGCTCTCCAACGTGCTCATGATGCCTTGGCAATGGAAGATGCCAAGAAACTCCAAGAGATCTTGGACCAGAGGGGCGTGCTTGACCACACCGAGCGGAAGCTTAAGGGCGTTGAAGAGGCTGCTGCAAAGGAAGTGCTACTTGCCAACCTTAACAAAAGCGAAGCCGAACGCGCCCGCACCCAAGCTCAAGCCGCCCTCCAAGAAGCTCTGGTTGCCAAGGAATGGCTTCTTCGAGAAGCGTTGACTCAGGTATGTTTAGCTTTACGTCTTCACGCTTTCCTTTGTACATAGAAAAGGTGTTTGACACTTGTATTTTCTTTGTAGGTTGTGCATCGGGTCTTCTCAGAGACTACTTACGATGATGCCATGAGCGCAGCCCTCAACGCTTCTCATGAGGATGGGGAAAGGGCCGGCTTCCTGCTTGGTCTAGGGTTCGTTGAGAAAGGCGTCCCGCCTTCCAACTTCCCTTTGTTCGATATGGACACCGAAGCTGCATATGACCAAGCGGTGAACCAATATGCCGCCTTCCCGCATCCGGTGGTGGAGAAGGTGAAGGAAGTCGCTGCTGCTGATGATGGGCTAGCTATCCTCAAAGCTTTCCTTGAACTGCCACGCTCTACTGATGGGGCTGGTCCAAGTGGAAGTGGCCCTGAAGCCTGATCCTGAAGATCCCTTCCCACTGCTAGGATAGTTTTAGCTTGTACAGATGTATTTATTTTCTTTTCATAGGCGGGTAGTTGCCCGGCCATTCTTGTAATAATTCGTTTGTGAAATATAAATCTTTTTGCGTATAAGATTGTTATTTCCTTCTTTGAGTTTCTTGCTTTATAAACTTATGACTTGCATACTTAGTTTAAATTAGCAATTTTCCAAGTGTTTAGAATAAGTTAACCTGTTGAACGTGGTTGATAATGGGTTAAAGTTTTGCTTCCTCTTTCGTGATTGTGCGGGTAGAACCGTCACTTGCACTTAGTAGGATGGCTAAACTTTAACCTTCATCTGACTTGCGTGTAGGTTTTCCTCATCTTTTGAGGATAAGTTAACCTTTGAACGTGGTTGATAATAGGTGTGAAGTTTTGCTTCCTCTTTCGTGATTGTGCGGGTAGAACCGTCACTTGCACTTAGTAGGATGGCAAAACTTTACCCATATCTGGCCTGCGTGTAGGTTTTCTTCATCCTTTGAGGATAAGTTAACCTTTGAACGTGGTTGATAATAGGTGTGAAGTTTTGCTTCCTCTTTCGTGATTGTGCGGGTAGAACCGTCACTTGCACTTAGTAGGATGGCAAAACTTTACCCATATCTGACCTGCGTGTAGGTTTTCCTCATCCTTTTAAGAATTTTGTTTTGAACCGTTCGACGCGCGGTTGTCAATAGGTTAGTGTTCAGTTTCCTTTCATGATTCATGCGGATAGACCGGCACTTTCATTTAATGGGATAATTGAACTCTTCCCCTTCAACTGACCTGCGTGAAGGTTTGTCACGTTATTGGGTTTGTGCGGGTAGGACCGCCTTCCCACGCAACGACTTCACGTAATGTGAATGCCGTCACCAGTGTTGCATAGTTTAACCGTTCGACGCGCGGTTGTTGATAGGTTATTGTTCAGTTTCCTCATTATGATTCGTGCGGATAGACCGGCACTTTCATTTATTGGGATAATTGAACTCTTCCCCTTCAACTGACCTGCGTGAAGGTTTGTCACGTTATTAGGTTTGTGCGGGTAGGACCGCCTTCCCACGCAACGACTTCACGTAATGTGAATGCCGTCACCAGTTTTCAGAAAAGTATAAATGTAAAATCATCAGCTTCGATGTTCTAAAGAGAATCATTTCCATTAGAAGTGGCTCTTGGCCTTTTCTTTACAAATTGGAATTGATTTACATGCAAACTGTGTAAATGAGCTCCCTTCCATATTGTTGGGATGGGAGTGCCATCGAGCCGATACGCACCTGGTTCGAGATCTCGTTCTTTACGCAGCATGTAGTCTCGACATTGAAGCTGGAATTTTTATTCGTGTTTTCCCCAGCTGGGGTTCTACACGCACCAGCCTGCTCAGCCTTTATTGCGCCACGAGGTGCGCGAGCGTCCCATCTCTGACAAATGCTTCGACCATGTCTTTTACGTCTATGCATTCTTCAGTGTTGTGGCCTTTTGTCTTGTGAAAGTCACAGTATTTGCTCCGATCAGCATCGTGACGATGTCGGATTATTGGAGGCTTTGGCCACGGGAGCTCTTCAGTGGCGAATATCTCAGTGACGCTTTTGGTGAGTGGCGTCCATCTGGAGTTCCGGTGCGGCTGTACATTATCCCTTCCGCCCAATCGATGTTGCAAGCCGGATGAGGTGTCAAAGTTTACCCTTGACTGCCAAATGCCTAGCTTCCGCTTTTTATTTAGTCGGGCGGTGAGGACGTTGTCTTCTCTCGTCTTCTGAGTGTAGAGGTTTGTGCTCTGTGGGAGATCTCTACCCAGTTGCTTCTCCGTTTCCGCATAGCGTTTTGCTGCTGTCATGATGGCATCCCATGTGGATGGCATGCCATCTTTACCCGTTAGGGTGCGGATGAGCTCTGGGTCATGCGCGCCCTGGATGAAGGCAGCGCGAACAAGATCTTCGCTGATATTGCCCAAACTTAGCTTCTTTGAGTTGAAGCGAGTGATGAAGTTTGGCAGAGATTCATCTTCTTGTCGTATGCATTTGAGGATTGTCCATTGCTCCTCGGTATACTTCCGTTGCTGGCTGAAGTGTTGGCTAAACTTCTGCTGGAAGTCTGCCCAGTCGTAGATGTGGTTGACCGGTAGACGATCAAACCAAGCTCTAGCAGCCCCAACAAGCGTCATTTGGAACATGTAACACCACGTGGGTTCCGTCCAATTGCTGACGGTTGCCCCCGCTATGAACCTGTTCAAATGATCGTCTGGATCAGATATACCGTCATATGTGCCTATGTTAGGCATTTGTTTGGCACTCTTTGGGGCGATTGATTCCGCAATGTCCCTTGCAAATTTGGACGTTCCCGCATTTGCAACGTTTGGTCTGAACGTTTTGGAGAAGTCTCGTGGACTTCCACCTGTGCTTTTTGGTTTGAAGGCTTGTCCAAAATGCCTTTTCGGTTGGGATTCCATTTCCTTACGCTTCCCTTTTGCCCTATGGCGAGGGTTCGCGTCGGAGTCGGATTCCTCCGAGTCATCCTCCCAGTATTCGAATTCGTCGGCCTGTTGTACGGAACGCAAGCGTTCGTCCAACTCAGCCTGGAATTCCTTTTGTCGTGCCTCCGCCCATGCCTTAACTTCATCGAGAGTTTGGCGGGGGAGTCTTCGTTTCTCAAACTGGGTATCAGTGGATCCCAGTAGGCAATCATTTACTGCACTTGCCCCAGCTTGAGTTACTGGGGTAGTGTTCGTAAAATTTACTTCACTTGCCCCGGCTTGGGTAACCGGGGTAGTGTTTGTAAAAACGTTGTTGCCGGTATTCCCCCCAGTAGCTGGGGTTGTGGTTACCGGAATTTCTCTAACCATCTTAGAAGTTTGAAAAAACTGGAGAAAAATAAAGTTCTAGCTTTATGCACGGATGGCGCCAATGAAGAAACACTAACCTGGGGAATACCGTAGATTGGGGTAAGTCTACCATGGTTAAACAATAGGATTAGCTATTGACGGGCCTACTCATAAGCTAAGGGGTCCGCCGTCCACTGAATTTTTTTTTTTAATATTAATATAGTGTAAAAATCCTGAACGACTCTTGTAAAATTTGACGATGACCTCATGAAAGTTTGACACTGACCCTAATAAAAAGTAAAATGAAAATTTGTACAAACATAATTATATAAATGTGATGTAAATAATTATTTCCATTTAATTTTGAGTTTTGATACGGAAAGTTTTTTATTACATACAAACAGAAGGCAAGCGGGCAACAAGCTGCGCAAGCACCCTTTTTTTTAAATTGCAAAACTCGATCTTTTAAAAACTACATTTGCTAAAAATTAAGTAGAGTTTGAATTGAGGTTAAGGGTTAGGTTATAATAGAAAGTATAGTTTTTGTAGGAAGGATAAGAAGTAATCTTGTCTATTGATTTTGAATATGGAGGGTTGAGATTAGTTTAGGGGGAAATCAAGTGTGAACATAAGGGGAATGGTATAAAAGGAATAACACATTTGCTGTCTTTCTCTCTCCACATGCAAGACACATGCCAAATTCCCCCATCATTTTAAAACGTCTATAACTTTTTTTTTACTACATTTTTATTTAAAAACAAATTCACCATAATAACGAGTGTCTTTTTATCTTTAATATGAGTAACATATTGTAATATAAAAATTAATAAAAAATTAGTTGGTTTTTTACAAATTGTGTTTTACCAAATTGTGTTTTACAAAATTGTGTTATACAATAGTATTTTTCATTGTGTTTTTTTTTTCATTGTGTTTTTTCCATTATATTTTTTACATTGTGTCATACAATTGTGTTTTTTTCATTGTGTTTTTTTTTCATTGTGTTTTTTTCCATTGTGTTTTTTACATTGTGTTTTTTATAGTTCTTTCCATTGTGTTTTTCCGGACTTTTCCAGCGAGGTGGTGGCGGTGGGTGACGGTTGTGGTGGCGGTGGGCGGTGGGGTGGTGGTGGTTGTAGAGAGTAAATATGTAATTAGGTTTTATGTAAGTGGGTTTTTTGAAATTAAATTAAGTAGGTTTTGATATTTAAGTGTTAGACTAAAATACGCTCATTCCTAGCCTTTTTAGGAAACCAAACTTCTTATTTGAACCTAACCATTGAGTTTAATATAAATTTTTAAGGGAAAAATTCCCAAAATAGCCCTATTTTGGAAATAGATTCCAGTTTTGTCCCCCCTAACTTAATAATTTCAAAAATGACCATCTCTAACTCATCTTTGACCATGTGTTAGGAAATTTAACACGTCTTTGACGACATGTTAGCATAAGACGCCGTCAAAAACGCGTTAGATTTCCTAATACATGGTTAAAGATGAGTTAGGCCTCCAAACATGTAGTCAAATATATGTTAGCATCAACGCATAGTCAAAGATATGTTAGTTTTTTGTTTGTTTTTTTTAATATTATATTTTTATAACTAGTTTTACTTATATTTGTTTTTCTTTTATAACTTTTAATATATAAAATTTTATATTATTTCGAATATACCAACGAGAAATGTTTACTTTTATCTACGGATCGACATAAATTTTATTTAAAACAGAGCGGGGTCAAATTTTATTGAACATTTCGATACTGATTTGGCACGGCTCAAGTTTGAGTAAGTTTATGTCTGTCAGTAGGTAAAAGTAAGCATGTCTCGTCGTATTATTCAAAATAATATTAAACTTTTATATATTAAAAGTTATAAAAGAAAAACAAATATAAGTAAAACTAGTTAAAAAATATAATATTAAAAAAACAAACAAAAAGCCAACATATCTTTGAATATGCGTTTGGTGCTAATATATCTTTAACTATGTGTTTAGAGGCCTAACTCATCTTCAACCATGTGTTAGGAAATCTAACACGTCTTTGACGACATGTTAGCGTCTTTGACCATGTGTTAGAAAATCTAACGCGTCTTTGACGACGTGTTATGCTAACATGTCATCAAAGACGTGTTAGATTTCCTAACACATGGTTAAAGACGAGTTAGAGAGGACCATTTTTAAAATTATTAAGTTTGAGGGACAAAACAAGAATCTATTTTAAAAATAAGGCTATTTTGAAAATTTTCCCATTTTTAAGTCCAATACTCTAATACCCAACCCAATTATATCTCAAACCAATTTTTAAGCTAAAAACCCAACTCATTCAAACTCTACCCAGTTTTTAGCGCAATACCCAACCCAATTCTAATTTTTGATAGTTTTGTCTTTGATCACTTGATAGTTGGGTTATATTTTTCTTTGATTTTATTATCATTAACTTGTTAAAAAATGATCCTAACTCCTATATGCTGCACGTGATTCACATATGCTGCTGCACACCTCGATACACCAATACACCAAATTGACATTTGAGAAAAAAAAAAGGTACAAGCTTTGCGTCCTTCATGTTCCATCAACCTTCTAATATGTTGACATCTTTACCAAAGGTCTGCCATCATCACTACGCAACGCATTGAGTTTCACTCCAGTTTGAGTGTTCAATATATACATATGCAGTTTTAGTTGCCATTAGGTTAAGCATTGCTAGTCACTGTCATGTACATTTGTTGATTTATTTAGTCACATAAATATCTGATCCGTCAATTAACAATATGTTTAAACTAGTTACAATGATTCACACTAAAACAATAACAACGCATTACGATATCAACATGTGACAAATGAACGAATTGTGTGTCTAGCACAGTACAAGAGTACGTCTAAAACCACTTGTAACACACCAGACGCATTCACCATCCACGAGTTTGAAATATGAAGCAAAACAGAAACATAAATGCAAATCATCTACTCAAAAATGGTGTAGTAAACTTTCTCTAAATTCAGTAACAATAAAATTAAGTAAAGCAATTATTGGTGTATAAGTCTAGGGTGAAGTATGAATTTGAACATTGGCTAAAAGTCTTGTAAGTTTACTAAGTGTTTCACGAGCAGACACGGTATCAGGATGATCCTCACCACATATTGAGCTTCTAATAAATATAGCTTTCCGAATAAGATCATCCCCAACATCAAACTGCCCTCTCTCGCCATCAACTTTGCCCGAATTTCCAGAACCGTTGCTCGACATGTCCCTAAATCTTGCCATAACCCCGGGTTTAACTGAGCGTCCGTTTGCACCGGTCTCCAACACAACGACTTGTCCAGCCATTTCTCCACAGGCGTCACGAGCGCCTCGTCAGCAGCTTCGAGTAGGTTCGTACACAACCGTAAGAGCTCTAACGCAGCCGTGCACCGCGAGAATCGAATAAACGTTCGTATTGCCAGCGGTAAGATTACTTCTTTCACTAGAAACGGTAGTTCCGAAGCTTTGGTTTCGATTACCACCGGGTCAGTCCCGAACCCGAGTAACAAGAAACACGCGGCCCAAATATGGTCAGAGTGGTTAATAACTGTACCGTTGGTCACGATCGTGTGTACAACCGCGTGTGCGGTCCCCGGGATACTTCGTTTTCGCGCGTATTGTTTGACCAGCTGGTTAAACCGAATGTAACCGTCCTTAGTACACGCCCGAGCTAAGTTGAACCGTAACAGAACCGAACACGCTTCGGTTTCGGATTTGTCGTATAAAGACGAACACCCGCAAGTTAACGAGTTTAAAATCTTCCTCCATAGCTGAGTCCGGTGACGTTTTTCTGGAACCCGTTTAGCAGCTAGAGCCAGTAACGGAACTGGGGTCGGACCTGGTGCGAACCACCCGCAAGCCAGAACCATCCGGGTGGCTAAACTTCGGGGACCGTCTGCATGGTCAAATATCGAGAAACAAACCTCGATAAGCTGCAAAAGAAACGTGTTTTTCCTTAACGAGTGACTTCCGCTCGATGGCATTCGATTTATCGTATCCAAAGCCGGCTCGGAGTTATCGGGAGCTCAATGAGAACCGTGCCGACAATGGCTAACCCTAAAGTCAACCTCCCGAGCTTCTCCTCAATCGCGCGTAATGCATCAATTTCCGAAACCGAAATTGCGCGGTCAGCAACGTGTCCTTGCATTAACGACATCACCTCCACACCAGATAAATATGACAGGCGTAACGGGTCCATGTTTATTAACCGTGCGAGCCGTGTAGAAATAAGAACATGCGTTTCGCCACCAAAACGCGGGAGAAGATCGATCACGTGTTTGTGATCCCACCAATCCTTTTCCGATTCTAAATTATCGATTATTATTAAAAACGGAATGTTTCGCATAAGCTCTTTTCGAATGGTGGTTATCGCAGTTTCTTCGTGTTCTTCAAAGCTTTTTGTTCTACTTTTATCCAAACCCGACTCTATACCGACATCGACTTCTAAAAACGACCATAAGTTTAAATAATTTTGTCGAATGTATCGGCTTTCTCCTCCGACCCACAACACCATTTTGTACCGTTGATGAAACCGATACGCGAATTCTAAAAGCAGTTCAGTTTTACCGATACCCGAGTCTCCTGATACGCGATTCCTTTCCCGTACACGACTTTTACGGCCCGTTTTCGTCTCCCGGGCTTCAGTTTGGGTGAAAAGTCCACATTTTGCATCTCAATTTCCTTCTCGGATTCTTTCCAAACAACCGGTTCTTTTCCTTTTCGCCTCCGAGTTCGACCCTCGGGTTTTGTTTCTCTTCGTTTTTCATCAATCGAGTTGCTTCGACCCCAATTATGAATCAAATTTTTTCGTCTCGGTTTCGGTCTTGCTTTAAGTTCAAAATAATCGTGTTCTCGTTCCCAGATAACATCACCAAAAAGCATAAACTCGAGCTCGGAAAGTTCCTTTTTTCTCCCAATAAAATTCTCATTTCTCGGATACGGAAACTCCTCATTTTCGACTTTTTCCCTCCATTTCGTTAATCTCTCAACAACGCTTCTTCGACCTAGTTTCAAAGCTAAAAGTGTCACAACCCGAAGGATACAATCCCGCCATTTCCCGTCATGGGCCTCGAGTTTCCATTCATCAACTCGCGTTAACCCGTTGACTGCTTCTTTCCACTTGTTTTCCAACCCACCATAGACGAGCCAAAGCTCTCCACCATGTCGTTCCCACGTTTCTCCCCGTCTCTCGACTATATCCCTAACAAGACAATCATCCGGGCCCACATCAAAATAAATCGGGACCAGATTCTTTTTACCTGCAAAGAATCTTAGCTCTTCGATCGTATACGGGTTCTTGAACGACTTTCTCGTTAATATAACGACCCCAAACGTCGATGCATCCATCGATTTTTCCACAATATTATGTTTTCTCGAGTTTCGACATTTGGCTCGATCGCTAACGAAGCAACTTAATCCTTGTACTTCTAAATCAGCCCGAAGCCAGTTTACAAACCGTAATAATAACGGTTTTCTCCCATGAAACCCGATGTACACGTCGAAGGATCTTAATCTTGTCGGACAGTAGGACGTTGAGGGCGGTGTGAATGACGATATCGGGCTTCTGTTGACTTTCTTTGACTTTTCTCGGTGCTCAAACGCCTCATTTTCGTGGCATGTAGTGTATAATAGCGTGTTGCTCGGTTTCTGATCATTGTTTTGGGGATCATTTGATACACTTGCTGACTGGACCGGATCATCGGGGGGCAGCCAAGACGACGATGATCTTGGAGAAAAGAATGGTGATTGATTTGCAGAGAAGAACACCGACGATGAAGACAATAAGTTCCTTAGATTCGATCCGATTCTCGAGCTTTCGACCCGTAAATCCATGTTAATATTATCAATCTTTCTTGGAAAATATTTTGATTTTAAACATCTGCAGATGAACAGGCAAGTTTCAAGATTTTTGGTCTAAAATGCATCTTTAAAAACCTTGAAATAAAAAGTATTAACATTTATACACAAAATCAAACATTTCAAGATATACATTCAAACACAGATCAAGAAAGATAAAAATGAAAATCATGAATTGGGTGCAAAGATATTGGGGCAATAAACATAAGCAAGAGCAATGGCAATACAGATCTAAAGAATCAATTACAACATAACATAAAGAATCTTCTAATGAATGATTAATATTATAATTATGATTAAAATATTTCAGATCTGAAGATAAAAAAAGGAAAGACTTACTTGCTGGGAACCCATGGAAATCACCGACAAAGATTGAATCTTTACACAATCCAACCAAAACCCAGATGCCAATTGAATCAAGAAACCCAAATGCCCTGGTCAACAGGAAAGTCAACGGCTGGATGAAACAATACCAAGAAAGAAAGAAAGAAAGAAGCCTGGCCTAATCTTTTAGGTGGTGAAAGTGAAGTGAAACTAAAAGGCAGTGTTTTGACATTTTGGATGGATAAAGATTTGGAAATTGACAGAAACCCTTTTCTTAGGGAGGAAAAAGGGGAAAGAATCAAAGGATTTAAAATTTATTAAAGGGTTTTGGTTCACACCGACTCAGGAATGAATTAAACTGCACTTACTAACCCTGGTTTGTATGGGCCTTTATATGTGTGTGTGTGTAAGTTATGTGTGTGGGAAAATGAGGAGCTGACAAAAGAAAGAAAGAAAGCAAGCAGAGGGATATGTATAGGAGCCAACAAGAAGACGGATCTGACGAGGAGGTTATGTAAATGTTTGTTACTGTCAAAGGTACAAACTTAAGTTGCAACCAATAAACTTGGAACTTTAACTAGATTCTTAATTTCCATACTTAAATGTTTATTGTTATCAGATCAGTTTTTATTAGATTAGATAATAATATGTGACATGTCCCTTTATGCAACTTTAATACGTGAAATATTATTGTGGTTGGAAGTGTTTGAATTACTTTTAATTTAAAAAGTTTACAAATATATTGTGAGATAAATTGAATATTAATAATTCATATGATAATTTATACTTGTAATTTAACAATTGAGAAATTGAGAGCTTTCATATTTGACAATCTCACTTGTATAACCACTATAGATTTATAGATTTATGGTTGATTTTCACTTGATTTAGGGTGATTATACACAAAATAGAGAATCGTACTTTTTGTGGGCCGAACCAAATTTAGATTTATGATAACCAAATATGTATAATGATAGTTATGTGTGTAGGATTTGTATCAAGCATGGACTATAGTTTAATTAATTAAAATATAATTTCTCTTTATAAAAAAATATTTGTACTTGATGAAATTTATGTCACAAAATTATTGATGCATAAATGGTTTTTTGGATCTTTGAAGGAAATCTTAACTTTTTTCCTTTGTCTAGATTCTAAAAAATAATAATTATGAATGTGTCTCCCATTTATGAAACTCTTTTTGGAGTTTTGCATGAAAACATATATGAAAAATTGGACAATGAGTATGTGTTGTTTTTGGTGTTTGGTGGGAAATGAATGAGAAATTAAAGAATATTTGGCCATTTAGCATGGAACGAGTTATGGGCATCCTTGAAAAGGTTGCCATCACATCTATAACTTATTATTGTAAATAATTATTACTTGAAAAGAAAAATAATGATTTTGGTTTCTAAAAGTCAAGGATATTGATGGTACTGTTGTACATATTTATCCTTTCTTCTCTTTTTTTATGGTTTAGAGTCATTTGTGTTGGTGAACTAATATATTATAGGAAACAAATTTTTTATTCAGATAAATATAAACATGTCATATAACTATTACATGCAGTTATTTATACGTTCACATTTGATTTGGTTTAAATAACCACAAGGAGTATAGAAAAAGTAATAATAGGTATTCATACGTGACTTAAAACAATTTTGTTAAATGACATGTTTTATCATTAAAACATTAATAAAATGTTTGTATCCACATTCCAAAAACGTTAATTTTAGTGATTACTCCGTGAGTTCCTTCTTTTTGGCGCGAGTCCAAGTGTATATGGTCGGTAAACGTTATAGTAAGCCCCGAGCGCTTGAACCCGAACATTGGTAAAACCTAAGCGTTCCAGTGGCGACCAACATGAATTTGATTGGTACCGTTTAATTTCATTACATCGGTTAAACCCGAGCGATGAAACTTGGGCGTCAGTAAAAGCCCTCGCGTTGTTGGTAAAACCCAGGCATGGCATGTCGACGCGAATTAAGTCGATATCGTTTACGTTCGTCATAGTATAAACAACATTTAAGGGGAAAAAAATCGGCCAATCAGATGCCACTAAATGGACCAATAGAAAACTTACAGCACCAAACTTTACTATTTATATTTATTTTATGTATATAATAGTTTGAAATTGCTAAAAACCGATATAAAGTGTACGTGATGTGTTTTGGTGGCTTGATGTGTCGTGACTCGTGCATGTGTCATACACGGTTTGTTCGCCTAAGCTTCAAACAACTTTGCTCAGCATACTTCACAACCTTAAGATAGTTTATTGCATATATACAAAAACTTCAAGACATGTCTTATATTTTTAAGTTATATTTGGAACTACTTAAAACACTTTCCACACCAAAAGATATATCGTGGATTAGCAGTGGAAGCATCTAGTGAAGCACCTTGTAACATTCATATGCAAACACTTGTGTCGTCGTATGAGCGGTGATCCATGCCAAAATTGGCATAGTTTCAAAATGCAATATATACCTTATTTAGAGAGGAAAATGGAGATCACTACAAACATTATTGGGAAAATAACATGGTAATCACTAACAAGTTTAGTGAGCACTAATATTAGGTTATCAATAATTTATTAGTGAAAAATTGTAACGATAATGTTATGAGCAACACTAACCTATATCGGATTAGAAATACAAAGAAAAACTTTTGGTTGATGACTATAAATTAATGAAAATGAAAAACTTTTAGTATCCAGCAAGCCACTGTCATTGCTATGTTTTATATTGATATATCTTATCTAAACGTTTTATGTATTACTTTTTAACCTAAAAAGTAAAAGCTAACTACAAATATATTTCTATAGCAAATAACGTATTAAAAAGGTAATCATCAAATCTAAGACTAGCTTATTCACCTCCTTTCTTCTAATTTGTATATCTAAATTTTTATTTTATTTACAATTTTAATTATAATTTGGTTCAAACGCAAAATACAGTTATATTTTATAATAAATATTTGAAAGAATTTGTAAAAATAACATGGGGAAAGTGAATCTAGAGCTGTTAAGTGTTTAAGCTTAGATGTGAAAGTGAAAGTCCATTGTTTTAAAAACCAGTACGTACCGGCCGGTTGAACCGGTTATACCGGATTCTCGTAAGGTCACCGGTATTTAGAGTCCGGTATTTTTTGATGGTTTAATAGAATATCGTACCGCCGGTTTTTTTGAAAATACCGGTTTAAACCGGCAAACCGGGTTTAAATCAAAAAGATTTTTGATATTTTTTGAGGCCCATATTTTTAAAAATGACTTTTAACATAGTGGATAAAGTTGAAATGAGTAAACACGATAAACGACGATTAGTTATTCTACCAATTTTGTATCATACAATTCCATGTTGGTTTATTTACATCTTTTGTAATCGACTAATTTTGTATACAAAGTATATAAACTTTCTATCTAACTTGACCATTGTTCATGTGCAATATTTGGTTCAAGTGTCATGTTTATTAATGTTTTTTGGGTTATTTTTTGAGTTGAAAATGCATTTATATGGAATTACAAGGTAAATTATTTAATCTGGTTGAATCACCCGGTATATTCCGGTTCAACCGGTTATACCATTTTTAAACCAAATCCGGTACGGGTAAAATACTGGTTTTTAAAACATTGTGTGAAACATTCAAAACTATGTCGTTTTGATCAATTATTGCATTAAAGCTATTCATTTTTATGTCAAATTTCTTTAAATAGATTCAATTAAAACATGCATAGAATATAAGGTAACGTTTGGTATGCAGCAATGACAAAGGGAATAGAATAATTCATTGCGTGGGAATGAAAAAAGTGACGTTTGGTTACTCAAATGAATGGAATCATCCATTACACATGGAATTCCATTCCATTAAAACCATTTCTTCCTACCCTCCTTTTTTTCATTCCATTCCTCCTTCACCCTACTTTCTCAACACCACCACCACTTAACAACAACCACTACCATCGCCACCACCACCACCTAACCATCACCACCACCACTGTCGTCGCCGCCACCGCCACCACCAGCACTACCACTGTGTGACAACCGGCAAAAATTCAAGTCAATATCCATACAACGTAATAAAAAAAAAATCATTATTATTTATCGTATGCATTTTTATACGCATGCATGATCATTCATCATTTAATGGTAAATAAACACCATGTATGCATGTCATACACTCTAGGTAATTATAGGAATTGCCGCGTCACATACACAAAAACACGTCACACACGAAAGTTGGTGATATTATATTTTGAGTACTAAAATAATACATATATAACTTATAGAAATAACGATATATTATATATAGATATCTTATTTGTATTTAAATAACGATTTCGAACCGTTTCCGAAACGTGACGGTACCTTAGATAAGGTGAACAAAACCACGTGAGCAAACATAATTTGCGACTAAATATGAAAACAAATCTAAACTTAAATCTAATAGTCTTTTAATAATTTTTCTTCACCTAGTAACAAAATAATCCATAGCTCATTCCTATTTATACAAAATTGGTTTTTCTCCCATGTGATGTATGCCATAACCGATGGCATGCACAGATGCCACCACAAACATCAAAAAATTCATTAAATGGTAATAAAAGTAAAGAATCTTATTTCTTATTGACCAAAAATAATACCCCATTTAACTATTATACAAAAGTGGGAGTTGAATTTTTAAAGAAATGAAAAGCAACATTAAAAGTTACTCCCTTTCACTACCCAAAATCCCACCCGTGAAACCTCCGTTGCATCTTAAAATATGTCACACACATTCACATTAAATATGAAACAAAAGAGTTAATAATATTTTGATCAAGAAACCTTACTACAAATATCTTTACACAAAAATAATATGAGAAAAGCCTTGTATATGGAAAGCAAAATGAAAACCATTCTAACTTTAGCTCCCACCCAACCCCAACCGTCCATTCGTTTGCCTCTAGCCCTCTACCTCATTCTTATCACACACACCCTCAGTATATACATATACTATATGTATAAGATAATGGCTATAAAATAAAACCTTGGGTTTGAAAACAACACACTTCACACTCAACAAACATCACAAACCGACAACTCTTTCTATTTCCATTTGCATAACTCTCGGCCACTTACCAAACTCTTCCCCTTTCTGTTTGATTTTCACCAACATACACACATACTCTAGCTTCTACAAACCCAAATTCCTAGTCAAACGCAATGGCATAATCAAGTCCAAAGAAGGGTAGTTAAGCTCAAGGATGAATCAAGGAGTAGGAAGATTCTACAAGTGCTAGAAGTTGGTTTGGAGTGCTTAAGATCATCTTCATCTTCCCATTAGAAAATCTCCACCTAGCTTGTCTAGTGGTATGAACACCATTCTAACCCTTTCTTTACACTAAAAATATAGTTAAGTTATGTTAGTTCATCCAAACAAGAATTATACACAAGTTAGAAAATTACATTGTTGTTGAAATCACACTAGCTATTTAGTTGGAACTATAAAATAAGATAGAGATTGATTTGTAGTCTTGAAAACATATATTTTTTTTATAAAAACTAGGTACGAAAAGTTAATAAAGGAATCGTTAAGATGGTTAGCTTACAAAAACGTAATCTTTATAATAAAATATTATGTCTAAGAAGCCATATATTTATAACAAAATATGAAAGTTGAATTTATTAGTAAAGACATTTTTTTAAGAATATATGTACATATATTATAAATTCATATACAATATATTGAAGAGCATACTTATTTATATATTTTTAAACTTAGTTAATCAGTGGAGTTTTTCCAAAAATATACATAAGCAACATATATATCTTAATAATCACCTAATCATATTTTAAACCCTTTATACACATATATGAGGTTTTTGTCAACAAAAAATTATAAGTTATATTCTTTTTTTAAAAATGAATATATAGCGTCACATGTATTTATTAATATTACTTGAGTCATAAAAATAAGTGTATAAATATATATATTTATGAAACATGTTAAAATAAACTTAACGTATCACCAACGAGTCGTACCATGCCTGGGGCTAGGTTCTTGGATGAACACATAGCATAAACCGACATAACTAATATGTCGTGCCGACCCTAACACTGACCCGTACTTGTCATAGGACACACTTAGGTCGGATACCGTCAAGAACTTTTGTCATCATTACTCACCGACACCGAGGTGAGTTTCACAACCTCTTTTTACTCTTTTATTATTTTTGGGGTGGAAACATACTTAATCTTTTAATACGTAATAAATGATCTTTATATAATCATGAGTAACTCGAGGCCCTTAGATCTTCGGATCAATGCGTTCTATAATCATTAACTATGGATTTAGCCGAGGAATATGTGTGTAGTACTATCAGGATTGATCCCCCGCTCATGGTTAGTAGCTCTAACCAACGTGATAATGGGTGTATATATTCTAACTTTATACCGTGGTGTTACGGTACCGGGCAAGCAACAACAGATTTAGGGTTGATTATAGGCTCATGTGTTATATATTAATTCGTACTCCTTGCAAGTTTACGGAGGATCATGCATTACATTACTTTTGTACCTTACATGTTTTAAATTCTTTATTTGACATAAACGTTTTAACTTTTGAAAACAAATGTTTTATATTGTGTCATTAAACTTGTGAGCTCACCAACATTATGTTGACGTTTTCAAGTATGTTTTTCAGGACACTAAACAAGTAAGAAGAAGTATTGTGGGTACCAAGCATTGTGTGACATCTGCCCCGATCCGACCCGACCCAGGTACCCGTTTCTCTGACCCGATCTCTTTCTTTTATGATTTAATATTTATTTATACTTATATTTTACTTTAAATAATAATATATTTTCCTTCCCGCCTCTTTCTCTCTCTTTCTTTCCGCCGTCCCGTCCCTCTTCTCTCTTTCCGCCTTCTTTTCCCTCTTGTCGCCGTCCCGCCCTTACGCCTTGTTTCCCTCTTTTTCTTCTAACTCTTTGCTTGTCCTTTGGTTCTTCCCGCCTAAGGTTGTCTGCGCAGCTCCACGCGCCAGACTCCTTACAAGGAAGCCTGCGTGAAGACCATCTGTTCCAGCGATACGCGAGACGAACTCTTCTCGCAGCGCGCTAAGAATTGTAATTCTTCTCGCAGCGCGCGAAGAACGGTAGTTCTTCCCGCGACGCGCTAAGGATTTGTAGTTCTTCTCGCAGCGCGCTAAGGATCGTAGTTCATCCCTCGACGCGCGAAGAATTATAGTTCTTCCCGCGGCGCGCTAGGAATTTTAGTTCCTCCCGCGGCGCGCTAAGAAATGTGATTCTTCCCGCGGCGCGCTTAGAAATGTAGTTCTTTCCGCGATGCGTTAAGGTTGGTTCTGTCTGCCTTCGCGCTCGCGCTCTCTTGACCTTCTGTGTCAGCCTTCTCGCGCTAAACCCTTTGAGTTTTCTTCTGTTTAATCTAGCCGTTTGCTTTTGTGTTGTCTTATCTTTTGAGCTGTTGACCTAATCTGCTTTATGTCTGAAAAGTTACTTTCGGCGCAGCATGCGCACCAACCCCTTTGGTTGACAGAAAAAGTGACTGACATTATCTTTTGAGATCTGCTTTTTCCATGCTTGACCAGTACCTTTATCTGACCCGCCCATGCTTTTTACTGTTCCCTGTCAGCTTTATCTTGCCTCTGCAGCTGCCATATCTTTCCATATCTTTTGCTTTTGGATTCTTATGCTTTTTGATATCTTTTGCTTGATCCTGTTAAAGATCTTTTCCCCTTTTCTAGGGATTATGTCTCCTAGGGTTTTCCTATAAATAATGATATTATTTTTCCTAACACATCACACACAAACACTTAATTTAACCTCCTCCTTGCTCTCTCTGCCGCCTTCCTCTCTGCCTCCGTCTTCCTTTCTATTCTGCCCTGCTTTTCCGGTAATATATATATTATATATAATAATTTACTTATTAATTATGCTAACTTGTAATCAAGACTTAAAACAAATCATTAAAACAATAATCTTATTTATAGGTTAACTTGTGCTTGTTTAAAGTTGGTTCTTGCTTTATCTTACACCGCATCGTTTATCAAGTGAGTAATCTCGTACCTAATCCCTTTTTGCTTTTAATGTTTTGGGATGTTCATGTGTTCATACAAACTTAGAGTCTTAAACTTGTTTATGAACTTTAGTCGCGCAGTATCCCATGTGTTGAGGACGTAGACTTGGCTGTTTATTTGTATGTGTGGATCATTAACCGTCTTGTCGGTCTATTCCGCAGTTCTCATGGTACCATTAGATGAACACGGGAGAACTATCGTTTATGATTTTCTCTTTTGTTTGCACATGCACAGTTTGTCTTGTTTGTGAGCTCAATTGTGAGCACTGGCAGTCTATGAATCTTAGAGTTGGTCCCGATCAGATTACACCCTTGTTGAAAACCAGACATACACATGTCGCGCGCAGATTTATGGTTATCTATGTATTGTATTAAACTTGATTTCTCACCAACACGCAAGTGTTTGACGTTTATTTTAACACATGTTCAGGTTTGCAGTAGCTGTTTTGGAGCTTGTGGACACTTAGGAAATTTTCTTTATTTTGGACCTAGATTAAAATGTATCAAGACAAGTTATTGCTGTTCGAATATTATGATTTATAATATATTGATTTATGATGATTTATGTTATCTTGTGTCTACTTTGCGCGTGCGCGAATGAATGTATTTATTAAATATTGACACCCAATAGTGTCACGAGTAATGAAACAATATGTGGCGCCCCGATGTATAATCCGCCTTTGGTCGGGGTGTTACACATTGCATGTCAGATCACCTATTTTGGAGGATTGTTGTCTATAACTTAACTTGTTTTTAAGTCATAGACTTGGAAATCCTATAACTAAGTCATGTTTTGAAATACTTTCAAACCTTTTATGTTGTAAAATAATTAAACTATTTGGTGATCTATGAATGTGATGTTTGCTTTAATCAAAAGCTGTGATTATCCATGATTCGTCGCACGCTCGCGTTTCTGCCAAGGCGGGGTGTGACACACTGCCACCGCAGCCACCACCACCACCAAGACCTTACAACTAGCGTTACCATAGTCACCGCCATCGTTGCGGTAACCACCGCAACCATTATCATCGCCTCCGCTTGGTCATCACCACCACCACCACCTTTGTCACTGCCTGATGACCATCACCTGACCGCCACCATCGTTGCCGCTACCCTACCATCGCCATCACTACCAATGCTACCACCGTTTGACCGCCGCCACCCCTACCACCATTACCAGCGCCGCCCCCACCACCACAACCATCACGCATGCCGCATGACCGCCACCGCCGCCGCCGCCGCCATTTTCGTCACCAGAGCTACCACTACCACCACCACCATCGCCATTGTAATTTTTTTTGTTTTAGTAAAAAAAATTATTTTAAGAAATGCGTGTTTATATTATTTCTATTTCATTCTTATAATTTTTTTGGGTACCAAACAATATAAGTAATAATTCATTTCATTCCTATAGGTTAACCAAACAAGACAAAGGAATGGTAATTATCCATTTCATTCCCTTATCCATTTTATTACTTTTCTCATTCCATTCCCCCATTCATTCCATTACCTCCAACCAAACATACCCTAAATAAAATATTATAATTAATTTTGTTTAACTTCCCTTCTCTTGATTCACACATCATCGTTCTCGTATATCTTCTTACGTAATTTTGTCCACTTAAATTTTGTATATATAATTTAAAGAACCATGAAAATCCCCACTAGATCATTATTTTTTTAATTATGATATTGAATTCATAAATTCTTTAAAACATTATACTATGATATCAGTTCAATGATGAGCTAGCAAAGAATCAATATCAGAAACATAGTTGAAACTTGAATTCCTTTGACGACTACCCAATTTTAGTTTTGGATTTAACCTATTATCGTCTTCAACATATAAGTCAAACAAAAAAATTTCAAACAAAGGTTTCAAAAAAATTTTGAATCTCTTTTTGGGTGATTTCGTAAAGCCCTTGAAGAAAAAAAGGGAAGTTTTGATGTAAGATTAGTCAAAACGACGTAGTTTTGAATGTTTCACATCTATTCTTAGACGCTTAACAGTCTCATATTCACTTTCCTCAAATAACATATAATGAATATGTTTATGCATCAACGTACCCTTCCCTTAAAAAACGCGTTACATAAATGTTGTTAGTGATTTTAGTGTAATTAGGGATTAATTTGTTGATCAAATTAATTGTAATATGAATCTAAATAAATCGGGTACGGGACGCACACTATGTTGTTGTGATAACTGCAGAGCAATTGTAACTGGCCCAACACTATTATATCATTCATCTTGAGCATACGTAACTTCTCTGGTTCATCATACTCTCACAAATATCATACTCAAGTCTTGCTCAAATCAATCTGAGTTTCATCCGGATAAAATATTTGAGAACCATAAATAATTTTGATCTCATAGTGTTTACATGACTCTCAAATATCCAAAAATACTCGTTTACAGAAATTCCCTATCAAATGTCTCTGGTCGTTCCTTTGTCAGCCAAAATCAAGCAAATAGTAAAAATTCAACATTATTGGCCATGTATATATTTACCAAAGCTATGTTATGTTAATATCTATTAAAAGTTAAAGCTGAAACATAAATAACCTAAAACCTATTAAAGAAACACAAAAGATGATAACACGTTATATAAATAACAGTGCACACAAAAGTGTGCTTTAATTTTTTTTTTCTTTTTTCTTATTTTTTGTAATCGTTCGATTAAGGTTTAGCCCAACAAAAGAATGAAAAGATATATCTGTTTAACTATATTATTAAAGCAAAACAATCTTTCCACATGTCATTAAACTAGTTCCTCCACATAAACCGTAAGTATAGAAGTTTTTATTTTTATAATTTTTACTTCATGAATGATATAATGAAAAATATGTTGTTGGTGGAAATGAAAATCATTACCTTACTTTTAAAATGTTTATATGGTTTACCAACTCAACTAGGATGAATTGATGGTAACCTTTTTTTTTTCTTAATTGGTACAGATTCACAACATTTTATTTTGATTTCTAATACAAATACAAATTAATCTTACTAATCTATATATTTTAGAAAATTATTTATATCTTGTGAATCCATAAGGTATGTTATTATGCATATTATTAAATTTAACTTTTTTTTGTATTTTTTTTAACCACGGGCTCTATCTTAGTAGCTTATATAGCTATAAAGTAAACATTACTATTTATTTACTTGAATGATATTCTTTAGATTTTCTTTCTTTCCGAGTGATAAAGCAAGAGGTTATCTTTCACATAGGGTGTGTTTGGGATTCCTTATTTTCCTTTTCTTATAACTTATGATAGTTGAATAAGTCCTTTTTGTGTTAACAAAGTGTTTGGGAACACATAAGGCCTTTTTCATGTCTTCTTATCAACAAAGCCAAAATAAAGGTTTTCAATAAATTGGAGTTTGCTAACTTATCTCCTTATAAGATTAGAATACCCATTGCACCCTTCCAAGTTCCATTCCACCCAACTTATTCACTTATACAAAAATGTCCTTTTTGATAATTTACATTAATAAGTTAAAACAAACACTTTTTAAAAAACAACTTATTGTCTTATGTTAATCAAAACACTTTTTTTAAAACTCATTATTAGAAAGCCATAAGACCTTTTCAACTTATCACAAAAGGAATCCCAAACACACCCATAGTTGGCCCCTTAAGGTTAGGCTAAACAGCTTTTACCCACAAAGTTAGATACTTACACTCCTACAACCACTATGAGTAATTATAGTTTAGCCCCAATTTGATAATAACAAACACGGGACTTGGTTATTCATATAAATACTACATCAAAATTTATCAAGTATTTTTAAATTATAAAATTGATGGCTAAAATACCTAACCATGATATAAAACGCAGTTTAAAACAATTAAATAAATAAAAAAACATGTTAGACAAGTCAATCCTCAAACTCATTACGGTTGACCCGAACAAGACTCAGTTAAACGTGTATGTGGGTTTGTTCCGAATTCAACTTGAATACATTTATACTAAACCCAAACCTATAACCTACGTGTTAGATTCTTGTCGAGTTTTTATGTCATTTGGATAATTAAAGCCCTTTCTTTGTATTACCCAAAAGGGTACTTGCCCTTTAAAAAATAAGTCCGTTATTGATCTTGGCCTAGTGGTATCAAGGATTCAAGGTATGTAAATTGATATTCTTTCTCGTGCGTTTAGTTCCTGTGATAAAATAATATTGTAGATTTAGAAGTAGAAATAGGTGTTTGCGCTAGCCATTAAAAAAGGAAAAAATAAACTAAATATCACTAAGTAATATATTTATCTAAATTTCAAGATACAATTATCACATTATGAAGTTTCCCAAAATTAAAATGACACACATTCGTTCAATCACCACCCCTTGATAATTCAAACAGCCGTTTTGTACTCAAGTTGGAAGCACATGGTTGCACATGATGTTGGGCACAGATGGACGGCCTTGATTCACAGTCCGACGAATTCATTCATGTAACTTAATGGTTCTGATTTTCAAATTTATTTCAAAGTTAACCATAGGAAAATGTATTTGGAGTTGTTTGTCCGGCGTGCTATAATATTTTGTAACCCATTTACAACTTTATTTTAATTTCTTCTTATCTAGTTCATGATTTATAGTTTGGTGTAAGTGTATATGTGAGAATAAAGGTTGAGATGAGTTAATTTATGTTATGTTACGCATATTCCTTTCATGTAAGTGTATGTGTTACCCTGATAAATAGATCATCTTGTCATTTGAAGAACAAGCAACATGACCCAGCCCATTCACCCAAGAGGCAAGAGCTATGAATCGTGATCAAGTTTAATTCAAAGCTATAATTATATTACCCATTTTCTATGGTTGACAATATTTAATAGAAAACCCAAAATAACAAAAAACAATGAAATATATGTATTTATTCTAGAAAAATCTAGTATATCTTGTTTTTGTGAAGTTGCATATGGACACATCTCTTTTAATAATTGTGTTCACATTGAAAGCACCTTAGCACCATACTTAAGTGATGGGTGTTTTGCCCACTTATAAGGAACATACGCATTTAAGCATGCATCAAGTAACGGATAGCCAACATAATAAAAGTTTATATGAATTTATACATATACATAACTATATCGTTAACAACACAAGTAACATATGTACCATCAATTAAATGGCTCTTTTATTTTTAAATAGAGGCACATTCAAGTTTAATATACTAAACTATACTTCATTGATCGATGATAATTCATACTAGCAACATAAATAATGAGAGTCATAATTTTCACTTTAATTGTAAATAACAATCCTATTTTGATGAAGAAGTAAGTTCGGACGCCTCTAACTTTCATATATGTAATTTCAAAATAATAACGACATTCTGATTGAAAAGATAATAATAAGAAAAATCATCGTTGAAGACAGACAAAGTTATAACTATGTTAGATTGAGATTGCTTTTACAATAAAACGAAAATTAAGACTACCATTAATCTTATCTTACTAATATATTAAAGCAAGATGATTCTCTCCACATGTCCTTATTCTAGCCTATCCACATAGGATTCCATGTAATCACATTTCCATATCAATAATTTCCACATATTCACAATTATTTTTAATTCACTAAATTAAAATAAGCATTCCAATTTAATTCAATTAATTCTACAATTAAATCTATTTATTCAAATTAATACAATTAACTCCATGATTAAGTCTATTTATTCCAATTAATAACCACCTTGTCAAATGTATGCCTTTCTTTTTAAGTTTCTGTTTCATTTAAATCTATTTATTCAAATTAATGCAATTAACTCCATGATTAAGTCAATTTAATCCAATTAATAACCACCTTGTCAATGATTTAATTTACTATTGGGGAAAAAAGAAGAGCCAGTGAATGGTGATCAACCCGAATGTTCTTTAAGTTTTATTGATTTATTAAGAAATGACATGAAAAATGATATAAAAATTTAGATATCTCTGAAAATTATTTATAAAAAACATTCTAAAAGAAAAAAGAAAAAAACGTTCTTTAGAACAGTTAGGAACATTTAGAAAAAATTAAATAAAGCTGTTTACAAAGAGATTTTCAAAAACTTAATGTGATACAGTTTAAAGCCGGTATGTATTTGTAAACTTAGTTTTCAATTAATATTACAAAATCTTTTACTAATATGTGTTTTTTATTTTTTTTCAGGTATAATGATTCATTTATGTTATATTATTTCTTATACATTACATTGTTTATTTATAAAGTATTTTCTTTTTATGTTATAAACTTAGTTTAACATCTTTTGTAACATCTGAGGGTAAAAAACTTATGTTAAATATTTGTGTTGACTGAATGCGTAGTTTATATTTTATATTGTTTGTTGAAATATTTTCCACCTGTGTGTAACACGGGCTATTATCCTAGTTTTCAATACGAATTATCAATGACTAATGTTAGTTTGGATTGTAAATATCCATTTGAACTTAAAACTAAATAATCTGTTTTTTTAACCTTTAAATTAATAACATAATAATATAAACATGTGCTTCATTTCTCTTTGTTTATGAAAGTGTATTTTCTATTAGTACGGTATAAAAATTTATGTAGTGTGGGGAAGACTTGTAATATCAAACCTATATTTTATTTTAGTGACATTTATTAAATTTTGATGAAATAAAATTTACACTATTGAATTTAAATGACTTTTATTACCATTTTCTATATTGTTTTTAGACATAATTACAGAAATTGTCCCTTGTCTTTTATCCAAATTTCACTCGTGATCCCTAATCTTCAAAATTGATCTTTTTTGTCCTTTACGTTTCAAAATCCTTCAGCGATTGTCCTTCTCACCTAACCCAGTTAGAAATCCTCGTTAAGTTAGGTCATGTGCCTTGCACATGATGGCAAATTAGTCATTTTACCTATTAAACTAAAAACATGTTTTAATAAATAAACAAAAACAATTTAATATATAATTATACTCTCTCTCTCTCTCTCTCTCCCTTCTTCTTCCTCCATAGTCAAGCTTTCCGGCCACCACCAAGTTCTCCGGCGGCCACCGCCGCCTTCTTCTCCTACAATACTCTCTCTTGCTTTACAGGTTGCGGGTGCAAACCCTAACCCTAACCCCATATCGGCGAATGGTAAATTTAAGAAATTGCCTGGGAATAAACGGATGCTGGGGCCCTTCGGGTCGAACCCGAAAGAGCCGAAGCATTTCAGGGTAAACGGAGGTGAAACCGATGAGAATTTGATGAAGATGTGTCGGCAGGCTTTGACGAAATTGATGAAGCATAAGATGAGCTGGGTTTAAATAAGTCGGTGGATGCGGTTGCGTTAGGGCTTCATGATTATCACCAGATTATTAAATGGCCAATGGATTTTGTAAGACCCCGAATCCCGGGAATCCTACAGTTGGTAATCACGTCCACAAATTCTCAAAAATTTAAAGTCAAACCATTTCATCTTATTAAAATCGTTTCAGAGTAATAAACAACGGAAAATCACAAGTACTAAAACCAAGTTCCCAAAATCATAATTTAAATGTTTAAAGTAATAAATGAAAAGAAAACCGGTTTGCGTATTAATCTCCGACTAGTTATGCCTTCAACAGTCCAAATAGTCTCGAGCACGTCCAAGCGGTAAGCATCCTCCTCTAAACCTGAAACTCACACTAACATACACACAAAGTCAGCTTGAGCTGAGTGAGTTCAAGTTTTAATAATATACATTTAAATAAATCATTCCAAGGGTTTAAATATAAAAACGGGATTATAAAACATTCCAAGAGTCTAAAATATAATACGGGATACGAACAGTTAGGCCATCATCAACACTAAGTATTCTTACTTAGACATCTATGTACATCCATTTATTTATATCCCTATAAATACCATCCAAATAATAACATCAGGGTCGAGCACACGTACAACCCAAACACGTAACATCCCTATATATATAACAATATATATATATAGATATAACATCCACGTATAACATTCAGGGTCGAGCACACGTACAACCCAAACACGTAACATCCGATGATGATCATGCCACACGAGCCTCCCCCCTCACGGGCTTTTCAGGGCCCGCCACAGGATTTAAGAACCTGAGTCGTATAGTTTGGCCCGGCCAAGACCACCATCCATCCGTACAATAATAACATTTAGGGCCGAGAAAACGTACAACCCCAACACGTAACATCCGATGATGATCATGCCACACGAGCCTCCCCCCTCACGGGCTTTTCAGGGCTCGCCACAGGATTTAAGAACCTGAGTCGTATAGTTTGGCCCGGCCAAGACCACCATCCATCCGAACAATATTAACATTCAGGGCCGAGAAAACGCACAACCCCAACACGTAACATTCCATTCAACGCATGCAAACCCGAAGTAGGTATACGTAACATTTCGTAGTCGATAACGACTACAACATCGCCAAATGTAGGCTATACAATAATTTATATATATATATATATATATATACACATACTATAACATTCCAAGGCCAACTATATACTAGCAAGCCTATATAAAATAGTTTAAACGTTTCATCAGGAAAAATCGTTTAATACTAGGAATTAATACTAGGCCTAATAGCAACCTCGAGCCTAGACCACAAGTAATATGTATAACCTTATGGAATATAAGACCATAAACGAGTCTACAATATCCTAAGGCATAAATATAATTCACAAATAGTTTTGTAAATGCACAAATATGAATAAGGCTATGTAATACCATCCAAATAGTTGTAACGAGTAAAATCGTGTAAAATTGTATTACGGTGTGCATGCTAGCCCAAAACTTGAAAAGAGTAAAAAGGGCATCATAAACTCACCTGAAACGAGCCACACAAACACCAAAGAGTTTGAGAACTTCAAAGCCAATCCACAGTTTACAAGCCTGTCGGATTGCACACAAAGATTACTAACTAAACGTACCGACTCGTTTATCCTACGAGACGTTCTAACATGATTTGATTGACCTAAAGCCTTGACATTACCAAATTCAATTACATCAGCCCTCGAGGCCATGTATTTACCAAAACCACCCTTAGTTAATCCCGGGGACAAAGGGTTCCCAATTTACCCCCGAAAGTTGTTAACTTTATCGAATACGCGCGTTAACGGGTTGTTTATGCACTTAGATACCGACTCAGCCCCGTGTGGACCAAATTTAGTAAAATCACAGCCAACAAGTCCACACGACGCTACACGAGTTTGATGGGTCGGTAATTCGCAAGCACGATGCACAAATTACCAATAAACGCGAATTTGCGCCGTACCGACTCAACCAATTCAGCCCCAATAACATAAAAATATAGTTTTTCACAGCCAACAAATCCTACCGAGGCTACAACATCCGAATTGGTTGTTAATTCCCTCAAACAACGCGCTAGACGCAACAATTAACAAACTAGACAACCGAAACCTAGTTTTCACTTCATCAACAGTTGACCAATCTAACGAATGCCAAAACTCATGATACTAAAGTATATTACACTAGACATACCTAAGAAGATGACGGAGCATGAACAACAATTATAACAGCCCCCCGAAAGATGCGAGAAAGGGCAGCCACCGGTTAAGCCTAAAACGAACTTATCGATCAATAACGAATATAACATGCAGATTTTAGCATGCAAAGATGCATTTTATTACATAGGAAAACCATGGAAGTAAATTATTAAATTTTTACTAGAGTTGCATAAATATCTTAAGTTTATAAAAATATTTTTATTATATTTTTCTATTGGACACAAAAATCATAAAAATTTATCCAACACAGAAAGGTATGTGCAGCTATTTCAGTGCGCAACAAAATGGTTTTATTTTTATAAAATTCATTACTAAGCCAAATTAAACGATTCTAATTGGGTTTGGTTCCTAACTCAAAATATTAACTTCTAAAGTGGAACCAACCAATTTAGACTTGTCGAAAAAGGGTTATGATGTAGGGAAGACAGACCAGAATCCGTCATCCCGCATCAGCTTTGACACTCAATTTTATAAAATCATAAAAAGTATTCAAATCTCGTCCAAAAATTACGTATTATACATTTCTGGAAACTAGACTCAAAGTAGAACATCATGGAAATAAGAATAGATCAAAAACATGTGACATTTGAGCCAAAACAAGGTACACCTCAGTACGTATTTACCGATTAAGCAAATAAACGCTTTTTGCATAACAAACGAACGATTAACCGAACGGGTCGGGTTGTGACCCAGATATCTCGGGGGGCCATCTATGAGTGATATAAGTTTAATACAAGCTAAAACATTAGAAATATGGCCTTAGTTTGATAGCAAACAAGTTAAACGAAAATATGCTCGTTTAACTACCCGCTACAGATTTAAACGCAAAAGATAGTTACAAACCAAGCATTGTATCATCCGTTAAGCCGAAAAAGACTTACCAAACACTTATTTGAAAGGTTTTAAGCGATCCGTGAAAATATTTTTGATTTTTACAAACATATAGTATGATTTTATAATTTTACACGAAACTAGCCGAAAAACACTCATTTTCGCGCTGTTTAACGCACCCGATAAGTTTTTCGCGCCAAAAACCGAACCTGAACTAAATTTGGACCTGGGCTTTCGCATTTGGGCCTTTAGAATCAGATTAATGGGCCAAATTGGGCCCAAGGCAACCCAATAAAACTTCCGGCCACAGCCCACCCCCCACCCCCATTCTTTTATAAAACTTATTTTGGAAGCTTGTTCATTCATTTTAGTTGATAAAAATTGAGGTCCAAGCAGCTATAAACCTGAGTTTCCAGAAAACCTTCAAACCCTAAGGTAAGGAGCTTAAATAAGTAGCTTTTATGCTTGTTTAATACCATAAAAACATGTCTTGGTTACTAAAAATCATTTCTAACCGTGTAAAAATCCTAAAAATGCTCCATAAACATGTTTTGATCATACACATGTTAAGGAACCTGTTTTGATAGTTTTTTTGGCCATAAACACGGATTAAAGGGTTGAAACGACGTTTTTACGGTTCAAAAGTTCGTTTTTGTGCACTAGCCGAAACCCTAAGTTAAGGGCTGTTATGTTGATGAAATATTGCTTGGTTTGTGATATAGGACTTTTACCTAGCTTGCTTAGAAGCACAAGAACCTGAAAACTTGATTAAAAAGTCGGAAACGAGCCAAACCCGCTAAGGTAATGCCGAAACACTCGCTTACGGGCTATTTAGGTTAAGGTTGTGATGTGCATATTTTTAGGACTTGAAATTTTGCAGCGACATCAGGGACCATTTCAATGAGTCCCTGTTCAAATTTGTTAAAATTTTCAACCATCCGAGAATATTTGGCGAATTTATTACCAAATTGGGACGTTTATTTGGGAAAAATAGCCAAAATACTTCAAAAATTATGAAATTTTTCTGGGAACTCAGATTTAATGTAGTTTGATCACATCTGAATTTTGGGATCATTTGGATAAGTTTAAAGGTGTTTTGTTTATTTGCGTTCGTGTGAATTTTTACAGCCGAATTTGGGCCGAAAAGAATATTGCACGAGCTTTTTACATTCTGGAATTGATACAGGTTGTTTTGGGACATGATTTGAGTATTCAGGAATTTTTGTGAAATTTTTGGAAATTGTTTGGGGTAAACTGACGATTTTCAGGCGAAATATAGCTGATAAAATAAATTTTTATAAATTAATAAATCAGTAAATAAATTCCAGAAATATTTTTATAAAAATCTACATATTTTAATTGATAAGTGGTTTAATTTTCATAATTTAATGATTAACGGTTAATTAATTATGCTAATCTGAATATTAAACAAATTCAGTTTTTATAACAACCGGCAAGTTCGCGACTAGTGAACCTGCGGGAAAATCAAAACACCAAGAGTGATCAAAAATCATATGTTTGGACTAATTAAGTGAAAATGAACTTTTCTATGAGAAACCTGGACAATCCGGGTGGATTGTGCGCGTTTCTTCTCAAATCAAACTGAATAAACGGAAGCAGGCCCCGTGGCTAATCCGGGACCCCATTATGTGATCTTTCTTTATAACTTAATCATGTTATTAACCAATACATTTACCCAAGCTTATTTTCCCATAACTGCTTTCTGAACGCGTAAACGAGCAACTTGGCACAGCTGGGAAAACGGGAGTCTGAGCCAAGTTCGGTTTTAAGTATTAGACATTGAACAACATCACAACCTAAACCTATTGCCACTTTCTGGGCGTTCCAGCTACACCCAGATTAGTTATACAGCCCAGTTTAGTATTTATATTATAATAATATTAAAATATTAATATTATTATAATATTGATTATAGGAACTACTGATAGCGGACTGAACAAACAACGAGTTGATACAGTACCGAATATCTACTAAACCGTGAGTTTCATGACCCCACTTTTAAATTGTTTTACGAACTTTTGGGGTGAAAAGCATGTTTGATTACATATACATACCTGAAACATGTACTGATGTGAATTATCTAAGTGCTAACACACGAAAGTCCCCACGATCACAGTGATTAACTTCGAGCCGGTGGCTTGTGAATAGTACTATTGGTTTGACAAACCCAAACGGAATCGGCCTGGTTGCCGTGTCGCATGGCGCCGTTTGCACATGATCATATTTATACAAACAGGCTATGTAGTTTTAGACATAGCTACCGGGGCATGTTGTGGGCGGAAGGGGAGCCATAGTGGTTGATTGAGCGTGGGAAATGGATGCACGTAGCACATACAGTCAAGGCTTCACTGTAGCTTAGCATAATTACATCATTTACATACATACATACTTATTTCATGATTACAAGTGTTAACTTGTGAATACTCATTACTGTTTTCTTGAAACTCGTGAAACTCACCAACTCTAGTAGTTGACCCGTTTTAAACTGCTTTTCAGGTGTACCTAAATCGGAGTAATTTGGTGATTTGTTACTTGCCTGAAGTGTGTGGTCGATGCTATGTGAATAGAAGCAAGGGTGTTAGTAGTAAGAACGTTTAGTTAACGAATTAGTTTTGTTTGTACCACCTAGACTGTAAAACAATGATAGAATAAGGAAATGTAATATATTGTAAATTAGTTTGTAATGTTTCTTTATAAACAACGTGTTGATACCAGAGGTGTCTGTTACATTCCCGTTTTACGCTTCCGCATTATGCTAATCGGGGTGTGACAGAAGTTGGTATCAGAGCCGTTGGTTATAAAGGATTAGGTTATCCCTTAGGGTACCTAAAATATAACCGTAGGCTCGATTAACTCTGGGAAATAATTAAATAATAAATTAATATTATATACTGATGGATGCCGGGATGAACTTGTAGGGCAAGTGAGTTATTGTGGGCCGAAACATAATAACAGACTTGCTTGTACGAGGGAATTCGGGGAGAAATCGCGGAACGTGTGGTTAGGTAAAAGTGGCAACATATGTGTATAAAAGGTAATGGGAAAGTATATATATATGTAACACTCATACGTGTTTATGTGGAACAAGGTGTATGAATACGTGTACGTACGATACCGTTGATGACGGTACATTTTACTATGAATATTATATTCAGTATTTATTTAAATAATAATAATTAAAATTTTAATAAAACTAATATTATATTATAATATAATTAATATTAAATTTGGTTTAATTAATTAATCTCCTTGACAATTGTTAGTGATAGCAATAGATATTATTCTTATAACTAACCTTTGTGCAGAGTCATGTCAAGGAATAACGACTACGTACCGGAAGAAGAACCGGTAATATCTGTAGAGGAGGATCCCGAGGAAGAATCAGAGGAGGATCCAGAAGAGGAGGACCCAGAAGAGGAACCGGAGGAAGAAGAGGAAGAGGTGGAAGAAGAAGTTATCTGTAGAGAGCTACCTAGGAATGTGCCTGATCTATCTGGTTACAGATGCGATAGTTATCCACCCAGGTCACCACGCAGGGATCAAGACGAAGTTAACAGTCAATATCGTTCACCTGCTAGAGTAGCCAGATTACCCACTCTACCTATACACCTGTCGCCGACGACTTCAGCTACTACGTGAGTCCGGCAGACTTCTCGTATTCGGCTAACCCCGATTGACCCTACTTCTATTCCATTCAGATCTACCCATGACCGGGGAGGACCTTCACGCCCTAGGACAGATACTTCATTTTCCCGTTCATTGAGGATACCTACCCCTCGCCCTGACCTCCCAAACGCATGAAACAACTCTTGGATGGCTGTCCTGACTGACCGTGTGATAGACCACTCGATAGCCATAGCTAACATTAACCAGGAGAGGAGGGACATGACCCAGTACTTATCGACGTTACATCAGATAGTACTGAACTTACAGCAGTCAGATGCCTACCACCACTGTTGTTTAGATAGGGTGACAGTTCGGCTGTGGAACTGTTACTGGGTGATTACAGTGCTGTTATTTTTATGTTTGTGGTTAGCCTATCGTCTGTATGGATAGATGCGGAATATTACAATTATGTGTACATGTTCTTTTGATACCCCATATATGTATATAGTAGTATGTTATGTTAATATGGGACACAACTTTGTACATTATTACAAGCACTGACCCTTATAGGGTTAAGTCTAACAGTCACTTAGTGACAGATTTTGATATATACATGCAAGCACTGTCCTTTATCAGGCTAAGTCTATGTACCTTTTATTATCAATGTACAGAACAATTTGTGAAATGTCAGTATGTTATTTGGTTTACCTGTACAACATTTATTGTGATTATTATTACACAGTGCCGTAGACTGGAATTAGTACTAATTGGCTTATATTTGTTTATCATTATAGAATGGCCCCAAAGAAAGCAAACCCTATGACTGAGGCAGAAATAGCCGAGATGATTGCTCGGCAAATGCAGGCAGTAATTCCGCTTATTGTAACACAAGTAACTGCCGGTGTAAACGCAAATATGCAAACAAACCAACAACAAAACAATAATGCTCCCCCAACCAACAATGAAACGGTTACAAATAACAATCCCCCACCTAATACAAATACCCCTACCAATGAAAATAATCCCCCACCAAACCCAAGCAATGACAATAACAACCCTAATCCCCCTCGAAGGGAATATTCGATCAAAAACTTTATGGCCTGTAAACCGATTGATTTCAAGGGCACTGAAGGGCCAAACGGGCTGATTAAATGGATCGAAAAGACTGAATCTGTCCTCAATATCAGCAATTGTCCACCCGAAAACATTGTCAAGTATGTTGCTTCTACTTTTACGGATCATGCTTTGATGTGGTGGAACACTACGGTGCAGATAAAAGGTCAAGATACGGTGAATCGCATGACATTGGCTGAACTCAAAACACTGATGCTGGAACATTTATGCCCAAGGAACGAAATTCAAAGGTTAGAACATGAACTTTGGAGTTTGGAGATGAGATGAGCGGATCATTTGGGATACATGAACCGCTTCAATGAATTGGCTCGCTTAGTACCATGGTTAGTAACTCCTGAAAATAAACGAGTTGAACGTTATATTTGGGGTTTAGCCCCGGAAGTGAGGAGTTTGGTGAACTCTGTGGGTCACACTTCGTTCGAGAATGCCGTGACTCAGGCCGGCATCGTAACTTTTGACTTGGTAAGAAGCGGAATGTTGAGAATGGCCGGGGAATCATCAGGTATGAAACGAACTGACTATGGGACGAGAGCACAAGGAGGACAATCAAGCAAACGTGCACGTCCGACAATCAGAAATTATGCTATAACTGGTTCCGATACGAAGCAAGACAAGTATAAGGGACCCTTGCCAAAGTGTGACAGATGTAATTACCATCATGTGGGAGAGTGCAGATTGCAGGTATGCCAGAAATGTGGTCGAACTGGACATTATGCCCCTAATTGCAGAGCAGGTGCAGAAATTGTGAGCCGACCAACTCAAACAACTCAACCTCGTCGTCCACCGCCACCGAGGCCTTAGCCAATCCGCCAACAACCTATCCAACAAACTTCAACCGCAGCAACCTACCGTGCCTGTTATGAATGTGGCAGTACAGATCATATTAGAAGAAACTGCCCCAAGTTGAATCCAAGAGCAGTTACTAGACCAAACCAAGCATCGACTTCAAGTGCGTTTCGGGGACGCGCGTTCGTTATCGGGTCTGGAGAAGCACGACAAGACCCGAACGTAGTAACAGGTACATTTACTGTTTCTGATCAATATGCTTATGTGTTATTTGATACTGGTGCCGATAGAAGCTTTGTTTCCACTAGGTTTTGTATCCTTGGGTAACATGCCAGTTAGTGAACTAACAAATCCCTATACTATAGAACTCGCTAACGGTAACTCTATAATTGTCAACAAAATAGTCCAAAACTGTTCAATCATTCTTAATGAACACCCATTCCTTATTGACCTACTCCCGGTAGAGTTAGGTAGTTTTGATGTTATTGTCGGCAAGGACTGGTAAACCAAGAATAAGGCAGAGATTGTGTGTAACGACAAGACAGTTAAAATTTCCTTTTTGAATGGTGAGATGATTGTAGTACAAAGAGAGAAGTCTGGTTCGATATTACCTCTCGTGTCTCATCTCAAAGTGTTGAAATGTTTACGCCAAGGTTGTATGGCATTTTTGGCAAACGTGACTATAAAGAACCCTGATGAGAAATGCATTGAAGAGATTCCCGTTGTACGTGAATACCCCGATGTCTTTCCTGACGATTTACCCGGATTACCACCGAACCGACAGGTTGAATTCTGCATAGACTTAATTCCAGGATCAGCCCCTATTGCTAAGGCACCTTATCGATTGGCACCCTCTGAAATGCAAGAACTATCCAACCAGTTACAGGAATTGTTAGATAAGGGTTTCATTCGTCCTAGTTATTCTCCTTGGGGAGCACCGGTATTGTTCGTAAAGAAGAAAGATGGAAGTTTTAGAATGTGCATCGATTACTGGGAATTAAACAAAGTTACCATCAAGAACCGATACCCTCTTCCACGAATAGATGATTTGTTTGACCAACTCCAAGGGGCAAACTATTTCTCGAAAATTGATCTTCGATCCGGTTACCATCAAGTTAAGATTCAAGAGGAAGACGTGTCTAAAACGGCGTTCCGAACTCGTTATGGCCACTACGAATTCTTAGTTATGCCGTTCGGACTGACTAATGCTCCCGCAGTTTTCATGGACCTTATGAATTGAGTTTGTAAACCGTACCTCGATAAATTCGTTATCGTGTTTATTGATGACATTTTGATATATTCGAAAACCAAGGAGGAACACGAGCAGCATTTACGAACTATCTTGGAGCTGTTGAAGCAGGAAAGGTTGTATGTCAAGCTGTCAAAATGTGAATTTTGGCTACAAGAAGTACAATTTCTAGGACACGTTGTTAATCGACACGGTATCCATGTAGACCCGAGTAAGATTGAAGCCATCAAAAATTGGCATGCCCAAAGTCACCGAAAGAGATCCGCCAATTTTTGGGTTTAGCTGGGTATTATCGGCGTTTTATTGCTAACTTTTCCAGCATAGCCCAACCTTTAACTCTTTTGACTCAAAAAGATCGTGCTTACGTTTGGGGAGAAGAACAAGAAGCGGCTTTTCAATTGCTGAAACAGAAACTATGCCAAGCCCCGATACTGAGTCTTCCAGAGGGAACTGATGATCTGGTAGTTTTTTGTGATGCGTCCCAGAAAGGTTTAGGGTGCGTACTTATGCAAAGAAACAAAGTCATAGCATACGCTTCTCGACAATTAAAGGTGCACGAGAAGAATTATACCACCCATGATTTGGAACTAGGCGCGGTTATTTTCGCACTCAAGATCTGGAGGCACTATTTGTATGGCACCAAGTGTACAGTATATACCGACCACAAAAGCCTACAACATATTTTCGACCAGAAAGAACTAAATATGAGGCAGAGGAGATGGGTATAATTGTTGAATGATTACGACTGTGAGATTCGATACCATCCGGGCAAGGCTAATATAGTGGCAGATGCTTTGAGTAGAAAAGACAGGATCAAACCACTACGGGTCCGAGCACTTGGAATGATCGTCCAAACCAGCCTCACCAAGCAAATTCGTATTGCTCAAAACGAAGCTCTGAAAGGAGATCACTTGGAAAATGAAAACTTGCAAGGAACCGAACAAAACTTTGAAGAAAGAACTGACGAAATTCTATACTACAAAAATCGAGTTTGGATTCCCACTTTCAGCAATCTACGTGACTTGATCATGGACGAAGCCCATAAGTCCAAATAATCCATTCATCCTGGAACGGATAAGATGTACAAGGACTTGAAGGAGTATTATTGGTGGCCCGGTATGAAGAAGGATATAACCATGTACGTCAGTATATGTTTAACGTGTGCGAGAGTTAAGGCTGAATATCAAAAACCTTCGGGAATGTTGCACCAACCGGAAATACCACAATGGAAATGGGAACAAATTACCATGGATTTTGTAACACATCTCCCAAAAACCTCCCGAGGAAACGATGCAATATGGGTGATAGTTGACCGATTAACCAAGTCCGCACACTTCCTTCCAATCCGAACCACGTTCACAACCGAAAAACTTGCTCACATCTACATCAATGAAATCGTATCCCGACACGGCGTACCCGTTTCAATTATTTCTGATCGCGATAGCCATTTCACCTCTCGTTTCTGGCAAGCCGTACAAGAAGCTTTGGGAACCCGTATTGACCTAAGTACCGCCTACCATCCCCAAACCGAAGGTCAATCTGAGCGAACCATTCAAACCTTAGAAGATTTGCTTCGTGCTTGTGTACTAGACTTTGGTGGAAACTAGGATCAACATCTTCCACTGGTCGAATTTTCGTACAACAATAACTATCACAGTATTATTCAAGCGGCACCGTATGAAGCGCTGTACGGACGGAAATGTAGATCACCCTTGTGTTGGACTGAGGTTGGAGATACCCAAATTACACGATCTGACTTGATTTAAGAAACCACCGACAAAATCCGTAAAATCACAAACAAATTGAAGATTGCCCGAGATCGACAGAAAAGCTATGCTGATGTTCGTAGAAAGCCGTTATCCTTTGAAATAGGCGACAGAGTTTTTCTGAAAGTATCCCCGTGAAAAGGCGTCATTCGATTCGGAAAAACCGGGTAAACTAGCCCCGCGATACATTGGGCCATATGAAGTCATTTCTAAGATAGGTCCGGTAGCTTACCGGCTGAAACTTTCTCTGGAGTTGAGTTTTATTCACGATGTCTTTCATGTTTCGAACCTGAAAAAGTGTCTTACTGACGAAACTGAAATCGTGCCATTAAAAGACTTAAACATAAACGAAAAACTGAATTTCGTTGAAGAACCGGTGGAAATATTAGAGGGAAAAATAAAACAATTAAGACACAACAAAATCTCTCTAGTAAAAGTTCGGTGGAATTCACAAAGGGGACCCGAATTCACGTCGGAGCGGAAATCCGAATTCAAAAAGAAATACCCGCACCTGTTTCCAAACAAAGACAAAGTTGAATAACCGAATTTCGGGGACGAAATTTTCTAACGAGGGGAGAATGTGACATTTGAGCCAAAACAAGGTACACCTCAGTACGTATTTACCGATTAAGCAAATAAACGCTTTTTGCATAACAAACGAACGATTAACCGAACGGGTCGGGTTATGACCCAGATATCTCGGGGGGGGGGGGGGGGGGGCATCTATGAGTGATATACGTTTAATAAAAGCTAAAACATTAGAAATATGGCCTTAGTTTGATAGCAAACAAGTTAAACGAAAATATGCTCGTTTAACTACCCGCTATAGATTTAAACGCAAAAGATAGTTACAAACCAAGCATTGTATCATCCGTTAAGCCGAAAAAAGAGTTACCAAACACTTATTTGAAAGGTTTTAAGCGATCCGTGAAAATATTTTTGATTTTTACAAACATATAGTATGATTTTATAATTTTACACAAAACTGGCCGAAAAACACTCGTTTTTGCGCTGTTTAACGCACCCGATAAGTTTTTCGCGCCAAAAACCGAACCCGAACTAAATTTGGACCTGGGCTTTCGCATTTGGGCCTTTAGAGTCAGATTAATGGGCCAAATTGGGCCCAAGGCAACCCAATAAAACTTCCGGCCACAGCCCACCCCCCACCCCCATTCTTTTATAAAACTTATTTTGGAAGCTTGTTCATTCATTTTAGTTGATAAAAATTGAGGTCCAAGAAGCTATAAACCTGATTTTCCAGAAAACCTTCAAACCCTAAGGTAAGGAGCTTAAATAAGTAGCTTTTATGCTTGTTTAATACCATAAAAACATGTCTTGGTTACTAAAAATCATTCCTAACCGTGTAAAAATCCTAAAAATGGTCCATAAACATGTTTTGATCATACACATGGTAAGGAACCTGTTTTGATAGTTTTTTTGGCCATAAACACGGATTAAAGGGTTGAAACGACGTTTTTACGGTTCAAAAGTTCGTTTTTGTGCACTAGCCGAAACCCTAAGTTAAGGGCTGTTATGTTGATGAAATATTGCTTGGTTTGTGATATAGGACTTGTTCTTAGATTGCTTAGAAGCACAAGAACCTGAAAACTTGATTAAAAAGTCGGAAACGAGCCAAACCCGCTAAGGTAATGCCGAAACACTCGCTTACGGGCTATTTAGGTTAAGGTTGTGATGTGCATATTTTTAGGACTTGAAAAATTTCCAGGGATATCAGGGACCATGTCAATGAGTCCCTGTTCAAATTTGGTAAATTTTCGACCATCTGAGAATATTTGGCGAATTTATTACCGAATTGGGACGTTTATTTGGGAAAAATAGCCAAAATACTTCAAAAATTATGAAATTTTTCTGGGAACTCAGATTTGATGTATTTTGTTCACATATGAATTTTGGGATCATTTGGATAAGTTTAAAGGTGTTTTGTTTATTTGCGTTCGTGTGAATTTTTTCAGCCGAATTTGGGCCGAAAAGAATATTGAACGAGCTTTTTACATTCTGGAATTGATACAGGTTGTTTTGGGACATGATTTGAGTATTCAGGAATTTTTTTGGAATTTTTGGAAATTGTTTGGGGTAAACTGACGATTTTCAGGCGAAATATAGCTGATAAAATAAACTTTTATAAATTAATAAATCAGTAAATAAATTCCAGAAATATTTTTTATAAAAATCTACATATTTTAATTGATAAGTGGTTAAATTTTCATAATTTAATGATTAACAGTTAATTAATTATGCTAATCTGAATATTAAACAAATTCAGTTTTTATAACAACCGGCAAGTTCGCGACTAGTGAACCTGCGGGAAAATCAAAACACCAAGAGTGATCAAAAATCATATGTTTGGACTAATTAAGTGAAAATGAACTTTTCTATGAGAATCCTGGACAATCCGGGTGGATTGTGCACGTTTCTTCTCAAATCAAACTGAATAAACGGAAGCAGGCCCCGTGGCTAATCCGGGACCCCATTATGTGATCTTTCTTTAAAACTTAATCATGTTATTAACCAATACATTTAACCAAGCTTATTTTCCCATAACTGCTTTCTGAACGCGTAAACGAGCAACTTGGCCCAGCTGGGAAAACGGGAGTCTGAGCCAAGTTCGGTTTTAAGTATTAGACATTGAACAACATCACAACCTAAACCTATTGCCACTTTCTGGGCGTTCCAGCTACACCCAGATTAGTTATACAGCCCAGTTTAGTATTTATATTATAATAATATTAAAATATTAATATTATTATAATATTGATTATAGGAACTACTGATAGCGGACTGAACAAACCACGAGTTGATACAGTACCGAATATCTACTAAACCGTGAGTTTCATGACCCCACTTTTAAACTGTTTTACGAACTTTTGGGGTGAAAAGCATGTTTGATTACATATACATACCTGAAACATGTACTGATGTGAATTATCTAAGTGCTAACACACGAAAGTCCCCACGATCACAGTGATTAACTTCGAGCCGGTGGCTTGTGAATAGTACTATTGGTTTGACAAACCCAAACGGAATCGGCCTGGTTGCCGTGTCACATAGCACCGTTTGCACATGACCATATTTATACAAACAGGCTATGTAGTGTTAGACATAGCTACCGGGGCATGTTGTGGGCGGAAGGGGAGCCATAGTGGTTGATTGAGTGTGGGAAATGGATGCACGTAGCACATACAGTCAAGGCTTCACTGTAGCTTAGTATAATTACATCATTTACGTACATACATACATACTTATTTTATGATTACAAGTGTTAACTTGTGAATACTCATTACTGTTTTCTTGAAACTCGTGAAACTCACCAACTCTAGTAGTTGACCCGTTTTAAACTGCTTTTCAGGTGTATCTAAATCGGAGTAATTTGGTGATTTGTTACTTGCCTGAAGTGTGTGGTCGATGCTACGTGAATAGAAGCAAGGGTGTTAGTAGTAAGAACGTTTAGTTAACGAATTAGTTTTGTTTGTACCACCTAGACTGTAAAACAATGATAAAACAAAGAAATGTAATATATTGTAAATTAGTTTGTAATGTTTCTTTATAAACAACGTGTTGATACCAGAGGTGTCTGTTACATTCCCGTTTTACGCTTCCGCATTGTGCTAGTCGCGGTGTGACAAAACAATGGGTTATCATCAAGTTACAGGGCCTACAATAAACGAGTACGAATCTGTCAAAACTTGTTAAAATCAAAACTCAAACCCTAACATGTTTATGACATCTCTAGGGTTCAAGAAATGCTTTAATGGTGAAAAAGACATTCAATCGAACAATACTAACCTGGAATTAGACGAATATGGTTGGGTTATGACTGGAATCCTTGTAAAATTCGATGGTGGTGGTGAGGTGAGGCTGCCGATAGGACCAAAGAAGGGAGGGGGAAAAGCTAGGGTTTTTGTTATAATATATAACACTTTAGTCCCCCATCTTGTAAATTACGATATCTTGGATTAAACGTTAAATAAATAGGCTTACAAGAAATACAAAGAGGTTCCCGAGGAAGGCCAGATCGAGTCTCAGTAAAAATACAAACTCTACAACATATAGATCCTTTTAACGAAAATTTGCGGGCGTTACAAATTTGGGCACGGTGAAGTCAAATTTGTCGAAGCATTTGTATAGGAATCCCGTGGATTTTGCGATGGATGTGAGATTGGCGGAGTTTAAATATATATATTTTTAGTTTTTTTTTATTGTTTTTGTTTATTTATTAAAACATTTTTTTAATTTAGTAGGTAAAATGACAAATTTGAACTCATATGCAAGGCACATGACCTGACTTAACGAGGATTTTTAACTGGGTTAGGCGAAAAGGACAAACGCTAAAGGACTTTGAAACGTAAAGAACAAAAAAGATCAATTTTGAAGATCAAAGATCACAAGTGAAATTTGGGTGAAAGATAATGAACAATTTCTATAATTCTATCTTGTTTTTAATTTAATACTATCAAATACTTAATTATTGCCTCACTGAGTAGTACAATATCGGTGGAGTGGGATTTCATCCTGCAAAGTATATATCAAAACCCAAATATTTGAAATCTGTAAGGACTAAAAGTGCCAAATGAATATTTTGTTTTCTTTTTTTTTCTTTTTTTTTTTTGTGCACCAAAAGTCAAATTGGTCCCCTTCGTATATTTGACTATTTGAGAGAGAGAAAATTTGTGAGTTAAACATGTTAAGTAAAACTAAAATTGAAGGTAAAATCATAAATCTGACATGCTTGTGCTGATTTGCACTCAGCCACTATGGATTCGATTGTATCTCCCGGAAACGCTAACTCTCTCAACCCGCTTTCCACCCTAATAGTTATTGACTTGCTTTAAGTTATCTACTTACTTTTACGGTGTTAACTCTACTCAACCTCATCTTGACTAAACTCAAACTCGATTTGTTTAGCTTACGATTGTTTGAGCTTCATTTGTTTTTCACTTAACATTAAAGCTTTAGCTCGCTTATGAGTAGTTTTTCAATCTTAAACTTGATTCAGTTTTTATTTAATTAATTTATGCATGTTTGTATCATAACTTTAGTGCTCAAGTTTCAAAAGTTATTACTTTATACCAACTGTTTTGCACGAACGTAATGAAATTAGGGGATGTGAACGGTTTAAGCTAACAAAACATGAAATAACCAAACTATCCTTAACATTTAATAAACATATTTTAAAAGACGCATAACTTATGATACAAAAAAAAAATAACATATTTAAAAAAATGTTTATTCGATGGGTAAAACAAGCGTGTTGGGCCGGCCGGTGAGTCAATACAAATTCAATTGTTTTCGGTTATGTTTGTAATGGTATCAGAACTAAAACAAAAAGAAGTTAATATATAATATATAAAGAAAAAAGATATGAAAAATAATCAAAAAACACAAAAAATAAAATAATAAATAAAAATATCAACGAATAAAATAAACCTACTTCGACTTACTATAAATAATGTGATTGGAAGTGAGGTTCGTATTCTTAAGAATACGTTTTAACTATATTATACCATATTTTCTAAATACGTTTAAAATGCAAATAAAATTGTATTGTATTGAATAAGAAAGATTTTGGTTTGAGCATCAACTTGATGAAAACAAAATCGTCATGGAACCTTAACTAAATTTTAAGGTGAATTCAAATATATAAAATCTATTTCCAACACTACGACAGTTTTTTAATTTAATTCTAAATTATGATCATTAACAATTATTATGCAATGATGTTTTTTTATATAGTTTATAGACGTCGCTTTATTCTAGCATCTGTTTTGGTAAAAAAATAACAAACATGATTTTACAACCAAATTAGTAAAATGAGACTAGGTGCTTGTAAAAATGGCTTGAACACGGAGATTTGTTGTGAGGAAAAAACCTGTTATTATGAGGATAACAAGAAAAAAACCCCGGGTGGTGAAAACTATCACCCCAGTTTATTAATAACAAAAATCGGTTACAAGTGTGGAGCTAAAACTCGATCGTGATTACAGAGAATGCGAGTACTAGTAAGTCTCGTGTGTCTAGAGTGTTTGTTTTGATCCGAGTTGGTGCTCTATTTATAACAAGGAGAGAATAACAATATTGCCTATAATTTAGGAAACAAGAGACCGGATCCAATTAGCCGTTAATCACTCCATTAAGCACGTTCCGTTTTTCATCACATTCTATTAACGGAATGTCCGAGTCTTTAGGAAATCAAGCCAACGTCCCTTGACCTGTTAAACAAGGAAAATAGCGAACAATGTGTTAGTTATACAACATATCTAGGATACCTGTTACCTTGGAGGATACCATTTCCTTGAGCTATCCTGAACATATTGCATGCTAAGGATATCGAAAATCCAAGCCCTAACAATTGTCCCCAAATTTAACAGCTGTAGATATGGATTACAGCTATAAAATTTTGAATTCTTGCATGTGAAGGATCTCGTTGCACATGTCAGTCATCCGCGAGCGAGTAAACCCTAGATCACCCTTATAACTACCTGGATAAATAATTCCTTTATTCATCGGTTCTTCAATCCAGGTAACTTCCTCCTTTTCCTTCTTCTTTATCTTCACGAAATCATGGCCTTAAAGCTTCATGCTTCCGGTATTGAAGATTTCATGTCCCAAAATCTTCTTGCCAACCTCGTGAATGAGATATGCACGTTTAATAACAACGATATTGCGAGCCTACAATCCCGAGACTGTTTCCCTCCAAGAACTGTTTTTCGATCCTTCGATCCAACTATCTTATCCGATCTTGTTTCTAAGACCTGGATTTGTTTTCCATTTTTTCCATTCAAGATCGGTTTCTCTTACCCATTTCCGGCCTTTACCACCGAGTTCTTTACTAGAACTGGACTTAGTTTTTTCCAAACCATGCCCATTGTTTGGAGGACCTTGTTTGTTTTGGAAAGATTATTCATCGACCATGCCCTTGACTTCACCCTTTCTGAACTTGCTTCTGTGTATGACCTTTGTAGCCATGGTTCCTCAAGATACCTTCTCAAAACCAGATCCGGTCGTACGCCACTCGTTTCGAGAAACACCCAAAACAACGATCAGTGGAAGAAACAGTTCTTCTTTGTCATGAGAGATTCTCTTCCTCATCCTAACAACCTTCCGTATATTTGGGTTTCCAAAAGTAGGATACGTTATCTTGAAGATGTATGCCGATATCTTCGTAACTGATATGTTTTTGTCTTTGTTGTTTGCAGCTTTGAAGTTTTTCGAGATTGCCCCTCCCACCAAAGAGACTGAGACCAAGCTCAGTTCTTTCTTTCTCATTGACGAGGAGGAAATGACGTTTTATTTTCAGTCAAGTCTCCAAGAACCATAGCCATCAGTAGGCTCCGTTATGTCTGGTAAGAAATATTGATATGTTAGTAGGTAAATTTAAGGATTAGGGATACTAAACTGTATAATCGTAGGTAAATCCGCTTCAGTCTTTGCTCTGGACGACATTGATAGCATGGTCTCTACCCGTAGCACCAGGAAGAAAGAAGCCGCTCCCATTCCCCAGCCTAAACCCGAAAGTAGCCGTGCCAATGGTTCAAAAAAGAGGAAGACCCAGGATACCGCCGACTCCTATTTGACATGTGATCTTGAATTCAACCAGGTATGCCTTTATATTTTATCCTTATATCCCGTAGATAATATATGCTGAGGATACTTTGATTTGAGCAGGGGCTAGGATTTTTATCCTCCAAATTCAATGATCTCAATCATGAGCTCCTCGAGGCCAACACTCGTATTGCCGAGATGTCGAAGATGGGGACTGCTAAGACCAATCTTCTCGACAAGAAAAATAAGCAGAACGAGGACCTTAAGTAGGAACTCACACTGGCCAGGAGGGAGTTAGTTCACCAAGAGGCAAATGCTTTGATGAGGATCCAAGAAGTTGCTGATGGAGCCAAGAAATATGCGGCGATCTCAGTCTTCCAATCTCGTCTCAATATGGCTACGGAGGCTAAGGATGCTGGTGTCGATACTCCTTTCTGGAATGTGGCTGCTTGGGAGAGAGTCTTGGCTGAGCTAAATGGTGAGAGTGTGGAGGAGGCTGTAGAGGTGGCGATCAAAGATGCGGTGAAGGCGGTTGGTGACGAGGTGCAATTGGGCGATGATAGCGGTAAAGAAAAGGCTTGAGCCCAATTTTTTATGTGTTTGTGGTTTGTGATGTTGGGTTGTAGTGGTCTGTTGAACAATTTACTTTTCTGTCTTTAAACAATATTATGCTTAGGATATTAGGATACATGGGTGGAGGGATCTTGACTTTCCAAGACGAAGCCCATGTTATCTTGACTTTTGGACATCTGGCAATATTCGGGTGGAGGGATCTTGGCTTTTTAAGACGAAGCTCGGGTGTTGCCTTTTTAATTTCCTGCACTTATGATTAGTAATAATATAATTTTTTGGCTTTAAGCATTGTGTTTAGTATGTTATTTTTACATAGCTTATCCAAATAAGTTTTAATTGAAATACTTCATATCTCCAATTTTCTAAAATAAGTTATTCCGAGGATAATATATCCTGAAAACATGCCTCTCGAACATTTTGAGGACTATATATCTTTAAGACTCTCAATAAAACATCTTGAGGATCATGTATCCTGAGCATAAAATATATTAAAGATTATATATTTTTAGAAAATATAATCAAAAGACTTATTAGGAATTGAAATAAAATATCTTAAGGATAATGGAATCGAAATATAATATCTTAAGGATGATATATCCTTATGCCTGTGTGAGTTATCACAATCAAACCAAAAGATCATACCTTGAAATATAAATTGTGTGATAAAACTAAGTGTAAAGAGTACCTTTGTGGAGATCAGTTATAAATCTAGTTAGCTTACATATGATGTCCCCAACTGTTGATCTTTTTAAGTATCATGGTTCTGGAATTTTGCTAAGTTAAAAAAACTTAATAACATCTCTACACTTTGCGACCTGGCCGATCTCCGATCTGTCAAAACAAAGTTAGATAATCCTGGCGATAAAGCCCATTTACTGGCGATAAAGCCTTTTTTACTGGCGATAAAGCCTTTTTAGTGGCGACAAGGCCTTTTCTTGAGAGACATGAAGATGTCTAAAGCTTAGATAAAACTGGGGAAAGTCCCAAACGTATGGACATGAAAATGCCGAATCTTTAGATAACATGAAAATGTTATAAACCTTAGATAACATGAAAATGTTATAAACCATATGTGTGACACGTCTGCCACTTATCTTAAGGATTCGGTATATAGCCAACAACAAACGGATTATCAGCTGGTCTAGTCCACCTGCCTCAAACTATATCCGAATCATCGTGCGCTCCAGGCGGCGTTAGAAAGGTGAAGACATTTAAACCTTAGAAGATATTAGGGATATCATATTCGTGCGCTCTAGACGTTCGTTAGAAAGGTGAAGACCTTTAAACCTTAGGAGACATCAAGGATATCATATTCGTGTGGGAGGTGATTAGCCTCTTACTGTTGTCGAGATAACATATCCTTAGGATAACTGCAAAACACTAAGCTCTTGATGAGGGGTGGGAGTTAGCATGGCTAACACCCCTCCGATGCTTAAGTCAGTAAACTTGATAATAAAAAGTTTAAATATGTAATAATGTAAAAAAATATATAATGGAACATACCTTTATCCTGAATTGTTGAGGATACGAACATAATAGGGCACGGATTTTCAGTATCCTCAGCAAAGATTATATTCTGGACGAATCCAGGATGCGGTATCCTCTAAGGTAACTGGTATCCTAATTACATTACATAACTAACGTGATGTTTGCTACCTTCCATGATTACTAGGTCAAAGTCTGTTGCTAGATCTCCTAAGAACTCGCATTTACTGTTATTGGAGCGTGGCAACTAAGGAAACGTGCTGATTAGAAGGATTAACGGCTAATTGGACTCTTTCTAAAGTTTCATTAAATATAGGGCATATTGTTAGACTTTGTTTATTATAAATAGAGCTCTAAACAAATGATCAGAGCTCTAAACAAATGATCAAACACACACTCTAACACTCGAGAACTTACTAGTACTCGCATTCTTTGTAATCACGATCAAGTTTGAGCTCCACGATTGTAATCACCTTTATTATTAATAAACCGGTGGTGATAGTTTTTACCGCCCGGGGTTTTTTGCTTGTTATCCTAAGGATAACGGGTTTTTTCCTCGCAACAAATCCTCGTGTTCAAGCACTTTTACGTTCATTCCATACAAGCACCTAGTCCTGATTACTAATTTGGTTATGAAATCGTTGTTGTCAATTTTTGACCAAAACAATTTGGCGCCCACCGTGGGGCTAACGGTGCTTTAATCCATTAAATCGTTTATTTCATTCACCCTCATTCTCTTTACAATGGCCTCACAACCAAAAACCAGTTCAGTCTTTGCTCCAGTGGTCACTACTGCTTCAAGTGTCAACCCAGGACCTCCAGCACTGCCGAAGAAAAATACTCAGCCCAGAGAAGAACTTCCACCATTCGCGGGATCCTCTACACGGGTAGACCTGGTTATTTCTAACAATGATATTTTTGCTTTGATGAAACAGGTCAAAACGCACATAGAGCAGCAAGTGAAAACCAACTCAAGGCTATTCAAGGAGATTGAAGGAATCAAAAAGAAACCAGGGTAGGATGCCACTCCAATTATGCCCAGGGTCCTTGATTTTAATTCTCCAGGATCATCTATCCTTCAGAATCCCGGATCCTTAGGGACACAATCAGCAAGGATTCCATCGCAGCAGTAATCAGGATACTGGGGAGCTTCCTTCGGTGTCCTCGGAGTTACCCGGACCAACGAGGCCAGGGTCCATCAACATGCAGCCTCGATCAACCGTGCCTGCCGTCGTATACTCATCAGGATCCCCTATGATGTCCTCGGAAGTGCATGTTGGAGATGACATCCCTATGCAGGCTCCGCCTTATCCTGGGGATACCATCAATGGAGGAATTAACCACCCAAGCTCAGGATACCAGAGACCTAACGAAGATCCTGGTAACAGTTTACTTAATTCTAATTTATACACTAACCATGGATTTGTGCAGGACAAGGGGATATCCCCCGATATAGCCAGGGAATTACAGAAGATGAAAGATATGATTTCCAGTATCCCCAGGATAATCCATCCCATAGCTGAAGTTTCGGCGGGCAGTCACAAACTTTCCAGGTTCACTTGGCCCATATGCGACGTGGAGATCCCCAGGAAATTCCAGACGCCCAACATGAAACTTTATGACGGAACTACGGATCTTGAGGAGCATATAGCTCAATACAGAGAAAGGATGGAGGTCAACCCTATCCCCGCAGAAATCAAAGAAGCCTGTCTATGTAAAGGGTTTGGTTCAACACTAACAGGGCCGGCCCTCAAATGGTTATTAAGTATTCCTACCAATACTATCACTTCCTTTGCTCATTTTATTAACTTGTTTAATAATCAATTTTCTTGTAGTAGATCTTTTGAGAAAATGACAGGTGATTTATATAGAATTGTTCAGCATAACAATGAATCCCTAAGGGATTACATAATCAGATTTAGCAGGGAAGCTTTGGAAATCCCCAACCTTGATATGGCAGCTGCTGTTGAAGCCTTCAAGATGGGACTTAGGAAGGATTCTCCTTTCTACGACGACCTGGTCATGACCCCATGCAGGAATCTTGACGAAGTCAGAAACAGGGCATTGAGATACATTTGGCTGGAGGATGATAAGAAGGCTCACAGAGGATTGGTTATCCAGAAGTATTAGTCTACCAACAGGAAATCAGACTCTCCCCAAAAGTTCTTTAGGCCGAAGCCTTATTCCAAGCAGAATAATCCCAAGATCAACGCTGTGGAAGAAGACGAAGATGACGAAGAATATCCTAAAATATCCGAATATAGCTTTAACCTAGATATTGGTGGTGTGATTTGTGCCATGCCGGATCTAGGTGACAAGGCTAGATGGCCTAAGAAAAATGAGAAGCCCGGATCCAACAAAGACAAGTCAAAATGGTGTGCATTCCATGAAGACTTTGGCCATCGGATAGACGATTGTATAGCACTCTGGAAAAAGATAGGATACCTACTCAGTAAGGGACACCTGAAGGAACTATTTGGAAGAAATAAGAACAAGAGTCAGAATCTTGTCAAGACACCTGAAAGGGCACCTTCTCCACCACCCGGAGCTAAGGTCGTATCCTTCATTTCGGGAGAATCTGACATCTGTGGGACCTCGTATTCAGCAGCCAAGAAACGTTCTAGAGAGATGAAGATGGACAACGGAGAAGGACCTCTCCGTACTTCCACATTGACAACTCAAAGAATCATATCCTTCGATGAGGAGGATAGATGTAACCTTGTGGATCCCAACCACGACGGTTTGGTAATCACTTTATGTATAGCTAACTGTTTTGTGCGCAGGATACTCGTATATGGAGGAAGCTCTGTAAACATTACCCAGATGGATGCCTTGAAAAAAATGGATATCCCAGAAACGGAAATTATCCCAAAATGCTCAGTCCTTGTCGGATTCAGTGGCAAAACCAAGAACACCTTGGGAGAAATCAAGCTTCCAATATATATTGAGGGAACTAACTCCCTACAAAAGTTTTGCGTTATTGATTCTTTATCTTGTTGTAATGTGATTTTAGGCAGGCCCTGGATCCACAGCATGAAGGCAGTACCCTCAACCTACCATCAGTGTGTGAAACTCCCAAGTCCTTGGGGAGTCATCAAAATTGAGAGTGATAAACAAGATGCCAAGGAATGTTATGCTTCATCAATGAAGTGGACTACAAAGCCTACTCAAGCATATCAATTATAGAAATAACCAGGGAAGGTCCTGCAAGCAAGAGAGCAGGATGTAAAGGAAGTATCTTTGGACCCTCAGGATATTGAAGTCAAAGTATTGTTAGGATCAAGTATTCCTGAGGATATTGAGATGGAATTGATATCCTTTCTAAAGAAAAGAGCTTCTACCTTCTCCTGGAAACATGAAGATATGACAGGTATATCTAAATCTATAATCACTCATAAACTTGGTATAGACAAATCTTTCAGGCCAGTACATCAAAAGCGACAGAAGCTTGCTCCTGAGAGAAACACTATCATACAAGAAGAGGTGCAGAAGCTGCTCAAAACCAAGATGATAAGAGAAGTCCAATATCCTAGATGGTTGGCCAATCTAGTTGTTGTCCAGAAGAAAAATGGAAAATGGAGAGTGTGTCTGAACTTCACAGACCTGAATAAGGCCTGTCCAAAAGACCCATTCCCACTCCTATACATTGACTCAATGGTGGATGCAACTGCTGGCCACGAGCTGCTAACATTCATGGACGCATCCTCAGGATTTCAACATATTCAAATGGAGCCTTTAGATCAAGAAGACACGGCCTTCATGACTCCCACAGGTATATACAGTTACACTGCAATGCCTTTTGGACTCAAAAATGCAGGTGCGACATACCAAAGGCTCGTCAACATGATGTTCAAAGACCCACTGGGGGACATGATGGAAGTCTACATAGATGACATGGTGGTGAAGTCAAAGAAGGCTAAGGATCATCTCCAAGACTTGGCAACATCATTTGATATCCTGGATGAATACAACATGAAGCTGAATCCAGCCAAGTGTCACTTTGGGGTCAAGGCCGGAAAATTCCTGGGATACATGGTCACCAAAAGAGGAATAGAAGCAAGCCCAGAGCAGATCAAGGCTATCCTGGATATCAAATCACCAAGGAATGTCAAAGACGTCCAAAGGTTGATCGAAAGAATACCTGCTCTCAACAGATTCATCTAAAGATCTTCAGAGAAGTGTAAAGACTTCTATGATATCCTAAGGAAGAATCAAAAGTTCGAATGGGGAGAGAAGCAAGAAAGGGCATTGGTATCCCTGAAAGAATACTTATCCTCAACACCACTTCTAGTGAAGCCAGTTGATGGTGAGCCTTTATCCCTATACTTAGTCGTTTCTGGGAGTGCAATCAGTGCCGTCTTGGTCAAGGATCATGAAGGTCAACAACATCCAATATATTATGTAAGTAAAAATTTACTAAATGCTGAATCCAGGTATTCTTATCTTGAAAAGTTAATTTTAGCACTTATAATGGCTTCAACTAAACTAAGACATTACTTTGAAACTCAAGCTATACATGTAAAAACTAACTATCCTATTAAAGCTGTTTTGAGAAAACCAGAAATGTCAGGTAGGATGGCAAAATGGGCTGTGAAACTTAGTGCATACGATATCTTGTATGAGCCAAGAACAACCATCAAATCTCAGGCACTTGCCGACTTTGTGGCTGATTTTAGCCAGGATATACTTGAAGAAGTTGAAAAGGAAGTTCAACAATTGAACGTCAAGGAAAGTTGGACTTTGCATACCGATGGTGCCTCCAACATAAGAGGAACAGGTCTAGGTATCCAGCTAAATTCGTCACAGGGGGACATAATACCTCTATCTATATATTGTGAATTTCAGGCTACTAATAATGAAGCTGAATATGAGGCCTTAATAGCTAGTTTGCAATTAGCTAAGGATATGAAGGTCAGGTATCTCCAAGTTTACTCCGATTCTTTGTTATTAGCTAACCATTTCAATGGCTCTTATGCAGCTAATGTAGAAAACTTAGCAAAATATTTAGAAATAGTTAAGCAATTAGAAATGTGTTTCGAAACATTTGACATAGTGCAGGTACCAAGGGAAGAGAACACTGAAGCAGATGCCTTAGCAAACTTGGCATCAGCTCTCAAGATACCAGGAGATGTCAAGTTACCTATCGTGCATATCTTGACTCTAGCAACAAAGGAGAACCTCGAAATCTTAGAAACTTCAAATTCTAAGGATAATCCAGCATCTTGGACCAATCCCATAATACGGTATCTTCAGGATAACGAGATCCCAGAAGGAGAAAATCCCAGAGCATTCCGAATGAAGGTAACCCAGTATATTATCCTAAATAATGTATTATATAGAAAATCACTTGCAGGTCCATACTTGAGATGCTTGGAATATCAAGAAGCACAAGAAATTCTCAAAGACATACATGAAGGCGATTGTGGAAACCCCATTGGGGGCAGAGCCTTAGCATCCAAGATACTAAGGACAGGCTACTTCTGGCCAACAATTAAGAGAGATGCAATGGATTTCTCCAAGAAGTGTGATGCTTGCCAAAGACACAGCAACATATTACATCAACCAGCTGAACCATTATATCCTATCATCTCCCCATGGCCATTTATGAAATGGGGAATGGATATTGTGGGAAAGCTGCCCAAGGCTCCTGGTGGAAAAATCTTTATGTTGGCCATAATAGATTACTTCTCCAAGTGGATCGAAGCAGAGGCATTCGTTAAAATTAAAGAAAAGGATGTGATCTCATTCATCAAACGCAATATCCTCACATGATTTGGTATCCCGGCGGAGATTGTTTGTGATAATGGCTCACAGTTCATCGGTAGTAGAACAACCAACTTTTGTGAAAGTTGGGGAATCAAGATGGTGACTTCAACTCCAGTACATCCTCAAGCTAACGGTCAAGCAGAATCCAGTAACAAGATCATCATCAACAATCTGAAGAAGAAATTGGGATCCAAGAAAGGAAAGTGGGCAGAAGAACTACCATTTGTTCTTTGGGCTGATAAAACCACTTTGAAAAATGCAACGGGACAAACAACTTTCTCCTTGGTGTTTGGGGCCGAAGCTGTTATCCCTACAGAGATGGTGATCCCCACAGCAAGAACCAGCATCCAGGATACTGATTCCAACAAACAAAATCTTACCGAAGACCTAGATACCATCGATGAACTCAGGGATCTCGCCAGGATCAGAATGGCAGCATACCAAAAAAGAATAGCCAAGTCCTACAACAAGAATATCAGGATTCGAAGATTCCAAATAGGTGACATGGTATTAAGAAAAGCATTTCAGAATACCACTAACCCAGCCGATGGAAAGCTAGCTCCAAAGTGGGAAGGTTCTTACCTGATTGATTCGGAGGCAGGAAAAGGGGCCTACAGGTTAATCACTATGGAAGGTGTTCCTATACCGAGAGCTTGGCATGCTATCCACCTCAAGGCGTATTTTTGTTAGTATACTTAACTGGTATGTTGGTATCCTCAAGATGAAGGTATGTTCCCTTATCTATTCTTACATTTTTTTACTTTATTATCCCTAAATCAAGTTTACTGACTTAAGCATCGGAGGGGTGTTAACCAAGCTAACACCCACCCCTCATCAAGAGCTTAGTGTTTTGCAGTTATCCTTAGGATACGTTATCTCGACAACAGTCAGAGGCTGATCACCTCCCACACGAATATGATATCCCCCAAGGTTTAAAGGACTTCACTTTTCCAACGAACGCCAGGGGCGCATGAATATGATATCCCGGATATCTCAAAAGGTTTAAAGTTTCACCTTTCTAACGATGCCTGGAGCGCACGATGATTTGGGTATAGTTCGAGGCAGGCTGACCAGACCAGCTGACAATCCGTCTGTTGTTGGCTATATACCGGATCCTTAAGATAAGTGGCAGACGTGTCGCACAAATGGTTTATAACATTTCATGTTATCTAAGGTTTATAACACGTTCGTGTTATCTAAAGTTTCGGCATCATCATGCCCATGCGTTTGGGACTTTCCCCAGTTTTATCTAAAGTTTAGGCATTTTCATGTCTCTAAAATAAAGGCCTAGTCGCCAGTAAAAAGGCTTTATCGCCAGTTAATGGGCTCTGTCGCCAAAATTATCTAACTTTGCTTTGACAGATCGCTCATATAAGAAGGTTACTAAGTTATCTTTTACTTAGCAAAATCCCAGAAGCTTGATACTTAGAAAGATCAACGGTGGGGGACATCACGTGTAAGTTCATTAGATTTATAAATGATCTCCAAGATGGTACTCTTTACACTTAGTTTAATCACTCGATTTATACTTCAAACTATAATCTTTTGGTTTGATTGTGATAACTCACACAAGGAATAAGGATACATTATCCTTAAGATATTTTTTATCGGTTCCTAATAATTCTTTTGATTACGTTTTCTAAAAATATATAATCGTTAAAACATTTTATGATCAGAATACATTAATCTCAAAATGTTTTATTAAAATTCTTAAAGATATATAGTCCTCAAAATGTTTGAGAAACATATTTTCAGGATACGTTATCGCCAAAGTGACTTCTCTCAGAAAATGAAATATATGTAATATTTTAACTAGAACTTATTCAGATAAGTTATGTAAAAGTAACAGACACAATGCTTAAGGCCAAAAGACTATGTTATTACTAATCATAAGTGCAGGAAATTAAAAAGGCAACACCCGGGTTTCGTCTTGAAAAGCCAAGATCCCTTTTCCCAAATATTGCCAGATGTTCAAAAGTCAAGATAACATGGGCTTCGTCTTGGAAAGTCAAGATCCCTCCACCCATGTATCCTGTTATCCTAAGCTTACTATTGTTCAAGACAGCAAAAAGTAAATAGTTCAACAGACCATTACAACCCAACATCACAAACTATAAACACATAAAAATTGGGCTCAAGCGTTTTCTTTACCGCCATCACTGCCCAATTGCACCTCATCACCAACAGGCTTCACCGCTCCCCCATGTCCACTGCCTCCTCAACAACCCTCTCCGCTCCGCTCGGACCAGCCTCCTCTACCGCTTCCCTATTCAGCTCAGCCAGTATCTTCTCCCAACCACCTACATCCCATAAGGGAGTCTCAAGCCCAGCATCCTTCGCCTCTTTAGCCATCTTGTGCCGGGATTGAAACACCGAAACAGCAGCAGATATTTTCGCCCCTTCCATGGCCTCGTGAATCTTTACCAAGAATGCGGCTTCTTGATGAACCAACTCCTTCTTGGCCAGTGAAAGCTCCAGTTTCGCTTCTCCCAGCTCTTTAGTCTCTTATCAAGGAGACTGGTCTTTGTGAATCCTATCTTCATCAGTTCGGAGATGCGAGTGTTGGCTTCATGGAGTTCGAGGCTCATAGTGGCGAACTGGGAGGAAAGATACTCGAGGCCCTGCAAGGATAAAGGATCCTCAATATAAATTATCCTCAAGATATAGGAAATCATGACAAATTAAAAAGATACCTGCTGAGTCTTGTTCATGGCATCGTGAAAATCAACATCGTGCACGGGAATGGATTCACTGGTCTCTTGACTCTTCCGCTTCTTAGAGCCCTTTGCGCGGCTACCTTCAGGTCGAGGGATAGAGCTGGGGACATGTTCCTTCTTGATAGTGCTTTGGGTGGATACCATGCTGTCAATATCTTCAAGAGCAAAAGCAGAAGCAGACTTGCCTACAAATATACAGGTTAGTATCTCTAATCCTTAAAAATTCTAATAAAATCTCGAATATTTCTTACCAGACATAACGGTGCTCACGGACTGAGACGGATCTTGAAAGCTCGACTGGAAATGAAACGTCCTCTCTTCCTCGTCAATGAGAAAGAAAGAGGCAAGCTTATCCTCCGTTTCTCTTGTGGGAGGAGCAATCTCAAAGAACTTCAAAGCTGCAGAAACAAAAGAAAATACATCAGTCACAAAAGATATCGATATATATTCAAGATACAATATCCTACTTTTGGAAACCCAGAGATAAGGAAGAATATCAGGCTGTGGAAGAGAATCTCTCCTAACAAAAAAATATTGTCTCTTCCACTGGTCGTTACTATAGGTATTTTTCAGGACCAATGGAGATCGACCAGATTTAATTTTGAGAAGATATCTTGAAGACCCATGGCTGCGAAGGTCATATACAGAAGCAAGCTCCGATAGGGTAAGATCTAGGGCATGGTCAGCAATTAGTCTCTCCAAAACAAACAAAGTCCTCTAAACCATGGGCATGGTTTGGGCTTAACTAAGACCAGTTCTTGAAAAGAACTCGGTGGTAAAGGCAGGAAATGGATAGGAAAAACCGATTTTAAACGGCCAAAACGGAAAACAGATCCAGGTTTTTGAAACACAATCGGAAGAAAGGGCGATGCCAAATGGTCTGAAAAGAGTTTCAGCGGGAAAACAACCCCGAGACCGAAGATTTGCGATATCAGTATTGCCAAAAATGCATATCTCACTCACTGGACTAGCAATGAGATTTTGCGATACAAAATCCTCAATACCGGAAGGACGAAGCTTCGGACTCATGATTTGAGAAGAGAGAATAAAGGAAAGTTACCTGAATAATGGAAGAAGATGGATGGAAATATTATTTATCCAAGTAATTATAAAGCCGACCTAGGGTTTACCCAAAGAACGGATAATTGACACGTGTATCAATAATCTACCACACATGCAAAGATTTGAAATTCAAAATTCAAAAATTTTACAGTTATAATGCCTATCTACAGCTGTTAAAATTTGGGGACAACTGTTAGGGCACGGATTTTCAGTATCCTCAGCAAAGATTATATTCAAGACGAATCCAGCACGCGGTATCCTCTATGGTAACTGGTATCCTAATTACATTATATAACTAACGCGATGTTTGCTACCTTCCATGATTACCAGGTCAAAGTCCGTTGCCTGATCTCCTAAGAACTCGCATTTACTGTTATTGGAGCGTGGCAACTAAGGAAACGTGCTGATTAGAAGGATTAACGACTAATTGGACTCTTTCTAAAGTTTCCTTCAATATAGGACATACAATAGACTTTGTTTATTATAAATAGAGCTCTAAACAAATGATCAAACACACACTCTAACACTCGAGAACTTACTAGTACTCGCATTCTTTGTAATCACGATCAAGTTTGAGCTCCACAATTGTAATCACCTTTATTATTAATAAACCGGTGGTGATAGTTTTCACCGCCCGGGGTGTTTTGCTTGTTATCCTAAGGATAACGAGTTTTTTCCTCACAACAAATCCTCATGTTCAAGCACTATTACGTTCATTCCATACAAGCACCTAGTCCCGATTACTAATTTGGTTACGAAATCGTTGTTGTCAATTTTTGACCAAAACACCTTTATCCTGAATTGTTGAGGATACAAACATACCAGTCAAGGATACTAGCAAAAATATGCCTTAAGATGGATAGCATTCCAAGCTCTTGGTATAGGAGCACCTTCCATAGTGATTAACCTGGAGGCCCCTTTTCCTGCTTCTGAATCAATCAAGTAAGGACCTTCCCACTTGGGAGATAGCTTTCAATCTGCTGGGTTAGTGGTATTCTGAAATGCCTTTCTTAACACCATATCTCCTACTTGGAATCTTCGAATCCTGATATTCTTATTGTAGGACTTGGCTATTCTTTGTCGGTATGCTGCCATTCTGATCCTGGAGATATCTCTGAGTTCATCAATGGTATCCAGGTCTTTAGTAAGGCTTTGGTTGTTGGACTCAGTATCTTGGATGCTGGTTCTTGCTATGGGGATCACCATCTCTGTAGGGATAATAGCTTCGGCCCCAAACACCAAAGAGAAAGGTGTTTGTCCCGTTGCAATTTTTGAAGTGCTCCTATCAGCCCAAAGAACAAATGGTAGTTCTTCAATCCATTTTCCCTTCTTGGATCCCAATTTCTTCTTCAAATTGTTGATGATGATCTTGTTACTAGATTCTGCTTGACCATTAACTTGAGGATGTACTGGAGTGAAGTCACCATCTTGATTCCCCAACGTTCACAAAAGTTGGTTGTTCTACTACCAATGAACTGTGATCCATTGTCACAAACAATCTCTGCCAGGATACCAAATCTTGTCAGGATATTGCATTTGATGAATGAGATCACATCCTTTTCTTTAACTTGGATGAATGCCTCAGCTTCAATCCACTTGGAGAAGTAATCTGTCATGGCCAGCATAAAGACCTTTCCACCAGGAGCCTTGGGCAACTTTCCCACAATATCCATTCCCCATTTCATAAATGGCCACGAGGATATGATAGGATATGATGGTTCAGCTGGTTGATGCAAGATGTTGCTGTGTCTTTGGCAAGCATCACACTTTTTGGAGAAATTCATTGCATCTTTCTTTATTGTTGGCCAGAAGTAACCTGTCCTCAGTATCTTGGATACTAAGGCTCTGCCCCCAGTGTGGTTTCCACAATCACCTTCATGTATGTCTTTGAGAATTTCTTGTGCTTCATGATGTTCCAAGCATCTCAAGTATGGACCTGCAAGTGATTTTCTATACAAAATATCATTTAGGATAATATACTGGGTTACCTTCATTCGAAAAGCTCTGGGATTTTCTCCTTCTGGGATCTCATTATCCTGAAGATACCGTATTATGGGACGGGTCCAGGATACTAAATCATCTTCAGGTTTTGAAGTCTCCATGATCTCGTGGACCTCCTTTGTTGTTGGAGTCAAGATATGCACAATGGGTATCTTGATGTCAGCTGGTATATTGAGAGCCGAAGCTAAATTTGCCAAAGCATCTGCTTCAGTGTTTTCTTCTCTTGGTACCTGTATTATATCAAATGTTTCGAAATACATAGCTAATTGCTTAACTATTTCTAAATATTTTGCTAAGTTTTCTGCATTCACTACATAAGAACCATTAAAATGGTTAGCTAATAACAAAGAATCAAAATAAACTTGAAGATACCTGACCTTTATATCCTTAGCTAATTGTAAATTGGCTATTAAGGCTTCATATTCCACCTCATTATTAGTAGTCTGAAATTCACAAGATATAGATAGAGGTAGTATGTCCCCCTGTGGCGATTTTAGCAGGATAACTAGACCTGTTCCTCTTATGTTGGAGGCACCATCGATATGCAAGGTCCAATTTTCTTTAACCTCCAATTGTTGAACTTCTTTCTGTACTTCCTTAAGTATATCCTAGCTAAAATCAGCCACAAAGTCGGCAAGTGCCTGAGATTTGATGGCTATCCTTGGCTCATACAAGATATCGTATGCACTAAGTTTTACAGCCCACTTTGCCATCCTACCTAACATTTCTGGTTTTCTCAAAACAACCTTAATAGGATAGTTAGTCTTTACATGAATAACATGAGTTTCAAAATAATGTCTTAATTTATTATAAACCATTATAAGTGCTAAAATTAATTTTTCAAGATAAGAATAACTGGATTCAGTATCTAGTAGGCTTTTACTTACATAATATATTGGATGTTGTTGACCTTCATGATCCTTGACCAAGACGACACTTATTGCACTCCCAGAAACGGCTAAGTATAGGGATAAAGGCTCACCATCAACTAGCTTCACTAGAAGTGGTGCTGAGGATAAGTATTCCTTCAGGGATACCAATGCCTTTTCTTGCTTTTCTCCCCATTCGAACTTTTGATTCTTCCTCAGGATATCATAGAAGCTTTACACTTCTCTGAAGATCTTGAGATGAATCTGTTGAGAGCTGCTATTCTACCTGTCAACCTTTATACATCTTTGACATTTCTTGGTGATTTGATATCCAGGATAGCCTTGATCTGCTCAAGACTTGCTTCTATTCATCTCTTGGTGACCATGTATCCAAGAAACTTTCCTGCTTTGACACCAAAATGACATTTGACTGGGTTCAGCTTCATGAAATATTCATCCATGATGTCAAATGTTGTTGCCAAGTCTTTGAGATGATCCTCATCCTTTCTTGACTTTACCATCATGTTGTCTATGTAGATTTCCATTGTGTCCCCAGTTGGTCTTTGAACATCATGTTGACTAGCCTCCGGTATGTTGCACCTGCATTTTTTAGTCCAAAAGCCATTGCAATATAACAGTATATACCTGCGGGAGTCATGAAGGCTGTATCTTCTTGATCCGAAGGCTCCATTTGAATTTGTTGAAATCCTGAGGATGCATCCATGAAGGTTAGTAGTTCATGACCAGCAGTTGCATCCACCATTGAGTCAATGCGTGGGAGTGGAAATGGGTCTTTTGGACAGGCCTTATTCAGGTCTGTGAAGTCCACACACACTCTCCACTTTCCATTCTTCTTTTGGACTACAACTATATTGGCCAACCATCTAGGATATTGGACCTCTCTTATCATCTTAGTTTTGAGCAGCTTCTGCACTTCTTCTTTTATGATAGTGTTTCTCTCAGGAGCAAACTTCCTTCGCTTTTGATGTACCGGCTTGAAAGATTTATCTATACCAAGTTTATGAGTAATTATGGATTTAGAGATACCTGTCATATCTTCATATTTCCAGGCGAAGGTAAAGCTCTTTTCTTTAAGAAGGATACCAATCCTTGTTCGATATCCTCAGACATACCCGATCCTATCAAAACTTTGATCTCAGTATCCTGAGGATCCAAGGATACTTCCTTCACATCCTGGTCCCTGGCTTGCAGAACCTCCCCTGGTTGTTTCTGTAATTGATATGCTTGAGTAGGCTTTGTAGTCCACTTCATTGATGAAGCATAACATTCCTTGGCATCTTGCTAATCGCTTTCAATCTTGATGACTCCCAAGGACTTGGGAGTTTCACACATTGATGATAAGTTGAGGGTATTGCCTTCATGCTGTGGATCCAGGACCTGCCTGATATCACATTACAACAAGATAATGAGTTAATAACACAAAATTTTTGTAGAGAGTTAGTTCCCTCAATATATATTGGAAGTTTGATTTCTCCCAAAGTATTCTTGGTCTCACCACTAAACCCTACGAGGACTGAGGATTTCGGGATAATCTCCATTTTCGGGATATCCATCTTCTTCAAGGAATCCATTTGGATAATGTTCATAGAGCAAAACCCATCAACGAGTATCTTGCGCACAAAATAGTTAGCTATACATAAAGTAATTACCAAACCATCATGATTGAGATTCACAAAATCCACATCTATCCCCGTTATCGAAATATATGATTCTTTGATTGAGTATCTTGCGCACAAAACAGTTAGGTCAATGTAAAATATTATAAACTAGTTTGTATTGTTCTTTTTATACAATGTGGTTGATACCAGATGTGTCTGTTACATTTCCGTTTTACGCTTCCGCAAATCGCTCAACGGGGTGTGACAGAAGTTGGTATCAGAGCCATTGGTTATAAAGGATCAGGTTATCCCTTAGGATACCTAAAATATAACTGTAGGCTCGATTAACTCTGAGAAAATAATTAATAATTTAATATTATATACTGATGGATGTCGGGATGAACTTGTAGGGCAAGTGGGTTATTGTGGTCCGGAACATAATAACAAACTTGCTTGTACGAGGGAATTCGGGGAGAAGTCGTGGAACGTATGGGTAGGTAAAAATGGCAACATATTTGTATAAAAGGTAATGCTGAGTATATGTGTGTGTGTGTGTGTGTGACATGCATACGTGCTTAACTGAAACAAGGTGTACGAATACGTGTACGTACTGTACTGTCGATAATACTAAATCTCCGTGTACGAATATTATATTCGATTATAATCAATATTAATTTAAAATTGTATTTTATTAAAAATAATATTATGTTTTATCAAAATTTATATTGTATCTAGTCATAGCAAATAAAATATTTTATTTTGCCTTAAGTAATAATACTCTTTACTCTGATTCCTGTTATCGAAACATATTGTTTTTATGACAAATTGTTGAACCGTAAGATGTCGAGATCGATAGCCTCATATCTAATGAAGATCCGGTGTTACCTAGAAGCGAGAATTTGGATAAAGCTTTATCGAGACCAAATTGAATCTTATTGTATGATCAAACCATAGACCGGGCGTAAATTCAAGGCCTAGAAAGGAACTGTGGAAGGTATGATATACGTACGTCCATCTCAAGGGAACACAACACTTCTCGATTCGGTCCTAATCTTTATCTCATATACCAGTTTCTAACAGTAAACTGAACTATTTTCTAGCCATCTCTCCACTTCCATTGTTCAAAAATAAATACTACTCCTAAGAAAATACCTAGTAAAGAATACGGTTTATCAAATTATAAATATAATAACTATCTTATTGAATTTTCAATAATATAACCAATCATGACCTCCTATATATATCATACACCATATACAAAATAATAATTCCTTTATACCTCACCAGTACCACCGACCTTGATGAACCCTATTTAACTAATAAATTCTTCAAATCATCTATGTATGAGTATCCCTAACCACTCCCATATTGTTGTCACTCCGATCGATTTATCATAAAAGAGAAACCCTACGCTTGCGGACCAAGGATGTGTCTTGGCTTGTATAGAACGTACTTACTCCCAACTAATAAATTATCACTTTTAGTAGACCTAGTAGCTTGTGATACCGAATGACCTGATGAAAGAATATTCTATGGTTACATCTAATAGCATCTAAAGGTCAAGGGGAGTATACAAATGCCTCCCGATTATAACATACTGTTTAAACTCATAACTAACAAATGTCTATTTATAGGAGAGACATGATAAAATAGTTAACCAATAGTGGGATTACATCTGAATAATTGTTGTACAAGTTGTGAACTATTCGCGATTGTTATAATATGTGCTCGGATAGACAAGGATAGTATGGCACTGTTGTGTATAGTTTCGATACCCCATGCAAGCATTTGGTAGTGTGCTATGCGGATATAGGAGACGATTTGGATATAATAGTACAAACATTGACCCTTACCGGGTTAAATTACTAGTAACGGGATGACAATTTTCGATGTATATATTCAAACAATAGCCTTGTTAGGCTAAATCTACGTGCTATCCTACGTATATAGATACATGATTTGGTATGTGTAATACGTGTCTACTATTTGAATTACCTGACTGTTAGCTAATGTGATTCCCTGCGCAATGAGTTATAGGGAAAATTACTATTATGTGAAGTTTAGCTGTTTATCATTATAGAATGGCCCCGAAGAAAATAAACACATGATTTGAAGCAGTTTTGGCCGAATGATTGTTCGGCAATTGCAGATAGTAACTCTTGCAATCGCAGCACGATTCGCTGCTGGAATTAATACAACAATGAATACAAATCAAAGGCCAAGCACTATTATGGCCGCGAATATTATTTAGCTGCCCAATACTAATACACCTACAAATGTTATTTTCTCGATAAATACGAACATTATCACGAATAATGCTCTCCAACGGGACACTGGTGATACTGCCAATAACAATAATTTCCCCCACTAAATGCCATTGGAAACAAAAATCTTTTACCGAACATGAATACTAGTCGTAACAACCGTGATCCTTCACGACGGGAATACTTGTTTAAATGATTTAAGTCGTGCAAACATGTAAATTTTAGTGGTACTAAAGAATCAAATGAATTAGCAAAATGGATCGAAGAAATAAAGTCGGTTATCTATACCATTAGTTCTCAGCAAATTGTATCGGTGATCACGTTATTATTACAATACTTAGCCACGCCCTTGTGTGGTAGGAAGCGATTGTACGAACTTGGGAACAAAAGGCAAGTATCGGCATGGCCAAGGAAAGACTTAAAACCTTTATATTGAAATATTTTGTCCAAGGAATGAAATCCTAAATGAAAGGGTGGGTCAACTGGAATGCACAAACCGTTCTAACGATTTGTTTCGACTAATACTATGGTTAGTAATCCGAAGGTAGAGAGACCTTAGTTAATCCAGTTAGCCACTTAACTTTTGAGAATACCAGGACGCAAGCCGGGGTGGTAGTTTTGAATTTGGTCAGTAAAGGTGTGTTGAGAGTACCGGAAAATCATCTAGTACAAAACGAGTTAATCATGAAACAGGAGTACAAGAGCTACAACAATTTAAACGTGCGACCTTACAACTCAAAATAATACGACAATCACTCTAGTTCAGAATTAAACATATACAATGAGCCTTTGCTAAAGGGTATGTCGAATCAAGGCATGTCATAAAAGCGGGAAGATTGGATGCTATGCCTGTAGCCGTGAAACCATTATGAACACTGTAAACCAACCATTCTAACCTCATCACTTATAGTTATCCCAATCGTAACCAATTCGATCACAAACTATGACAAACCCTCATGTTTACCATGAGTATGGAAGTACGAAACGCCCCAAAAAGAATTGTCCCTGGTTAAACCAAAAACAAGCATCGACATCTAACTCAACTAGAGACCGCGTTTAGTGATTGGATCAGATAATACATGACAAGACTTAAATATGCTTCAGTTTCGTTTGATATAGATACCGATGGAAGACTTAGCCTCTATTGACTTCGTATCCCTGGAAAATTATACCAATTAGTGAACTAATAGATCCCTAGGCTATAGAGCTCACTACCGATAAATCTATAATTACTAACCAAATGTTACAAAATTGTCTTATTATCTTAAACGAACAACTTATTCTTATTGGTCTGCTCCCAATACAGTTAGGAACCTTCGATATAAATGCCAGCATGGGTGAGTTATTTGAGTATAAAGCACATATCGTTTGTAAGGAAAAAGTAGTTAAAAACTCCTCTTTCGAATAATGAAGCGATTATGGTACGAGGAGAGAAAATGGCATAATATCACCTCCCGTGTCTCATCTTAAATTGTTAAAGTTTTTATGCCAAGGGTGCACGGTATTTCTAGCAAACCTAACTATAAATAACTCCAATGAAAAACATATAGAAGAGATCCCCGTAGTGAGTGAATACCCCGATGTCCCTCTTGATAAACTACCGAGATTACCACCTATCGGACGAGTTGAGTTTCATATTGACCTAACCTTAGGGCAACTACTATTACCCAGGACACCTTATCGTCTGGCATTCTCCGAAATGTAAGAACTAATTACACAACTACAAGAATTATTATATAAGGATTTTATAGAACCTAGCTATCCTCATTGGGAAGTACTGGTGTTGTTGGCAAGGAAAAGGATGGAAGATTAGGATGTGTGTTGATCACCGGAGAACTAAACAAAAAGCACTCAAAAAAAAAAACTAACATCCCCTCTCATGACTCAACGATTTGATCAATCAACTTCAAGGAGCGAATTACTTCTCAAAAATCAACTTCCTATCCGGCCATCTTCAAGTTAAAATCTAAGAGGAAGATGTTTCTAAATTGGTGTTTCAAGCTCGATATGGTCACTCTAAACCTTTAGTTATGCCTTTCGGACTGACTAATACACCTATAGTTTCCATGGATCTTACGAACCGAGTTAGTATATCGTACCTCGACAGATTCACTCTAACGTTATTGATGATCTCTTGATATACATTCGAAAACCGAAGAGAAACATGAACAACACTTATGATCAATCTTGGAGGTGTTGAGGCAGGAGGAATTGTATACCAAGTCGTTCAAGTATGAATTCTAGCTACAAGAGATACGATTCTTAGAACACGTTATTAGTTGACGCGGAATTCACATACACCCGAGCAAAACTGGTAAGCATTAGGGGCACCAAGAGAAATTCGCCAAATTTTGAGATTAGCTGGGAATTACCAACGCCATATTAAAAATTTTCTAATATAGCCCAACCTTTAACCCTCTTAACACAAAAAGAGCCGAGTTTATGGTTGAAGAGAAGAACAAGAAATAGCTTTTCATACTGAGAAAGAATCCTCAGAAGGGATTATTGACCTTATAAATTATTGTGATACATTTCGAAAAGATTTGGAATGCATACTAACGCATAGAAACAAGGTTATAACATATGCTTCCCGACAATCAAAATCGCATGAGAAAATTTTACTATCCTTAACCCGGAGTATGGGACGATCACTTTTACACCTAAGGCATAGGAATAATATTTATATGCCATTAAATGCACAATTTACATGAATCACAAAAGCCTATGACCTGCAATTGAGCGGTCAAAACTAGATATGGGATAAGGAAGACGAGTAGAGTCGTGGAACAATTGTAATTGAGAAAAACCGATGCCTTAAGATGAAGGGTTAAAAGTTAAACATTGGAAAGTACGGGTATTTGAAACGATTGTTTAGACAAACATTATCGGGCATATTCATATCGCCCAAAAGAAGTCCCTAAGAGCGTAACATTTAGAAAAAAAAAATTTTGTACGGGGACGATAAAAACTTTGGAAAGGAAAACCGATGAAATTCTATACCTCTAACAAACCGAGTCTAGATTCCAACTTTTGTTAAACTATATGACCTGATTATGGACGAAGCACATAAGTCCAAAGATTCTATTCATCTAGGTGCCGATAAAATGCACAAACATTCAAATAAATATTATTGGTGAGTCGAATGTCTGACTTGTGCAAGAATTAAAGCAGAGAATCAAAAATCCTCAGTAATGTTATAACAACCAGAAACTCCCGGTGGAAGTGGGAACAAATTACTATTAGCCTCGTAACACGCTTTCATAAATCATCCCTAGAATGCAGTATAGTCCGGGTACTAGTTGACCCACTAACTTAATTTGCATACTCTCTCCCGATCCATAGCAACTACGCAACAGAAAATCATAGAATGGCGCGTCTATCCCATTTATGTCAGATCAAGATAGACATCAGGCCTCTTATTTTTGGCGAAACCTAGGAAACCGAATCGGTTTAAGTACGACCTGTCATTCCCAAATAAAAGAGCGATTTGGACGAACTATTCAAATATTAGGATAATTACATTGCAACTGTATATTAATCTTGAAGGAAATAAAGGCCAGCATTTTGCACTGGTATAATCCTCGTATTCTAATAATTACCATAGTATTATACGAGCAACACTATAACTAGTACGATGCGAGCAAAATATAAATCGTTACCTTAATAGGCTAAAAGTTGACAACATTCAAAATGCGAAATCCAATTTGATTCTGGAAACCATAGATAAAACTATATCGATAGTACATAATCAATTGTTGATCTTTGAAAAGTGTTATTCGATTTGAGGAAAGTGATAAGTTGACATCAACATATACGGAACCGTACGAAGTTATCCTGAAATTAAACCCCGTAGCATATCGACTAAAACCATATTTAGTGTCGAGTTTTAGTCCTACAAATAATTTTCTATATACCAAAACAAACAAGTGCCTTATTGATGAGGCAAATATAGTACCACTTGAAAACTTACTTATAACTAAACTTGGTAAAGAACCTGTATGAATAGTGGACGGGAAATTAAAACAGTTACCACTCGTCAAAAATTTCATTGATCTAAGTTTGGTAAAATTCACAATGGGTAACCAAATATGTTTGAAAACGAAAACAAATATTCATGTTTGTCCCTAAGGAACATATAATTGGCATATGAATTTCGGGGACAAAATTTCTTAACGGGGGAGAATGTGATATTCGTGACAAAACCAGGTACACCTCAGTACGTATTTACCGATTAAGCGGTTAAACGCTTATTATGTAGCGAACGAACGATTAACCGAACGGGTCTGGTTATGACCCAGATATCCCGAGGGGCCATATATAAGTGATATATGTTTAATATAAGCTAATATATTAGTATTATGGCCTTAGTTCGATAGCAAACCAGTTAAACAAAAACATACTCGTTTAACTACCCGCTATAGATTTAAACGCAAAACATAGTTACAAACCAAGCATTTTATCATCCGTTAAGCCGAAAAAGACTTATGTAACACTTATCTGAAATGTTTTAAGCGATCCGTGAAAATATTTTCGAATTTTACAAACATTTAATAAGTTTTTATAAATTTACACAAAACTAGCCGAAAAACACTCATTTTCGCACTGTTTGGCATACCCGATATATTTTTCGCATCAAAAACCGAACCCGAAATAAATTTGTAACTAGGCTTGCACGTTTGGCCTTATAAAATCAAATATAGGGCCAAAATAAGCCCAAAGGGGGGGGGGCTATTATGGTCCGTACGTAAAGAAAGAACCCCCCCCCCCCAAGGGTTTCTTTTTTTTATACCACTTGCAAGATATTTGTGTGCATCAAATTTGACAAAGTTCTAGACCTTTTCCCCGTTCTTCAGCTCAGCCCCAAGAAAACCTAAGTAAGGTTAACTAAATCCATCATTTATAACTAATTTTAATGATGTTTAATATCATATAAACATGGTTTAATTGCCAAAAATCATTCCTAACCATGTAAAAATCTTAAAAATGGTCCATAAATATTTTTTGATCATACACATGGTTAGAAACCTGGTTTGATAGTTTTTTTGGCCATAAACACGGATTAGAGGGTTCAAACGGCGTTTTTACGGTTCAAAAGTTCGGTTTTATACCCTAGCCGAAACCCTAAGTTAAGGGGCTTTTGTGTTGATGAAACTTGCTTGGTTTGTGATATAGGACCTGTATCTAGCTTGCATAGAAGCACAAGAACCCAAAAACTTGTTAAAAGGGCGAAAACGAACCAAAACCGCTAAGGTATTGCCGAATCTCTCGTTTACGGGCTGTTTAGGATTCTATTGTGATTTGCATATTTTTTGATCATGAAAATTTTCAGGGACATCAGGGACCATATCATTGAGTCCCTGTCCAAATTTGGTAATTTTCGACCACCCGAGAATATTTGGAGAATTTATTACCGGATTGGGGCGTTTATTTGGGAAAAATAGTTAAAATCCTTGAAAAATTATGAAATTTTGTGGAGAACTCATATTTGGTATATTATGATGATATATGAAATTTGGGGTCATTTGGAAAACCCTACATGTTTTGTAGATTCTTGTTTATTCGAGTTTTTATAGTCATTTTTGGCTCAAAAAGGTAATTTGTCAAAAGTGTTAGGTTTTCGAATTTTTACAGGTTGTTTTGGGAAGTATTTTTATTACTCAGGAATTTTGGCAGATTTTTGGAAATCGTTTGGTATAAACAGACAATTTTCTGGCTAAATATAGCATATAAAATGAATTTTTATAAATTAATAAACCAGTAAATAATTCCAGAAATATTTTTATAAAAATCTGCATATCTTATTTGATAAGTGGCTAAATTTTTATAATTTAATGATTAATGGTTAATTAATTATGTTAATTTGAAAATTAAACAAATTCAATTCTGATAAAAACCGACAAGTTCGTGATTAACGAATCTGTTGGAATATCAGAACACCAAGAGTGGTCAAAAATCATATTTTTGGATTAATTAAGTAAAAACAAACTTTTTATGAGAAACCCGGACAATTTGGATAGATTGTGCGCGTTTCTTCTCAAATCAAACTGAATAAAAGGAAACGAGCCCCGTAGCGAATCCAGAACCCCAATGTGTGATCTTTCTTTATAAGTGAATCATTTCATCGACCAACACATTTACCCAAGCTTACTTCCCCATAACTGTTTTCTGAACGCATAAACGAACAACTTGGCCAAGCTAGGAAAACGGGAAAACTGAGCCAAGTTCGGTTTTAAGTATTAGACATTGATCAACATCACAATCTAAGCCTACTGACATTTTCTGGATGTAACAGCTAGACTAACTATACAGCCCGATTTAGTATTGAGATTATAATAATATTAAAATATTAATATTGTTATAATATTAATTATAGGGACTAAGTGATAGCAAGGGAAGCGAACCCCGAGCTGACCTCGCACTGAGTGCCTACAAAACAGTGAGTTTCATGACCCCACTTTTATACTGCTTTTACGAACTTTTGGGGTGAAAAACATGTTGATACACATCTATATATACCCTGTACTGTTTGATGATAGGAATTATCTAAGTGCTAACACACGAAAGTCCCCACGAACACAGTGATTAACTTCGAGCCGGTGGCTTGTGAATAGTACTATTGGTTTGACAAACCCAAATGGAATCGGCCTGGTTGTCGTGTCACATAGCACCGTTTGCACATGACCATACTTATACAAACAGGCTATGTAGTGTTAGACATAGCTACCAGGGCATGTTGTGGGCGGAAGGGGAGCCACAGTGGTTGATTGGGCGTGGGAAATGGATGTACGCAGCACAGACAGTCAAGGCTTCACTGTAGCTTAGCATAATTACATAATAAACATACAAACAAACATACTTGTGAACGTACATACATACATACTTGCATATTTACAACTGTAATTGTTGTATGCACAACTGATTTTTTGAAACTCGTGAAATTCACCAACTATTTGTAGTTGACCCGTTTTAACATGTTTATTAGGTACCAGACTTGGACTAGAAAGTCAATGTGCTACGTGTTTGATTTGTGATCAATATTGGGTGAATTGATGCAAGTGTGCTAGTAAGAAGTAAAGTCGCTTAACGGGCTGGATTTAGTTTGTATCACCTAGTTGTAAACAAAGTTAGGTCAATGTTAAATATTGTAAACTAGTTTGTATTGTTCTTTATAAACAATGTGGTTGATACCAGAGGTGTCTGTTACATTTCCGTTTTACGCTTCCACAAATCGCTCACGGGGTGTGACAAATATAAACACATATCTTTCATACCTGAAATATATGTTTTAACCCATTCCGATGTCTCTTAGCTGGACACATGACGATAAATATAAATAAAGAAAATAATATTCATATATAGCTAACAATACGATATAATGCGCTTATGCATTTAATTGTGGTATTTTCAAACTAATAATATATCATATTAAGGTAGGGAATGATATAGAGTGCATTGTTGGACATCCTTTAACGTACTCAAAGAATGAATCTTGTCTTTGGTAAAATGTCTCAACATGTTTTAGATGTACTTGGATGGATTGATAAATATATAATTACATATATATACTCGAACTACAGGTCGAGCAATAATCGCATCATGTCAAGGAATTTCAAAAATTCTCCTTCTAAAAGTTCTACAGTTTCTATCGATGATGTGTACATCATCAATGTAAACTGTGATCATATGAACTTTTAGGAGTAAAATTTTGATAAAAGTATGACTAATTATATCTAACTTATCTCCCTCTTTATCAAAATATTTATTGATTGTACCAAGTTCAATCCGACTATATTAGTCCATAGGAAATAATCATAACTACATGCATTTTTCAATCCATCATGGATTTCTTTCCATCTTGGCAAATTATGCATGTGCATTCACTTCCTCAAGATTTTTGCTTCACAAACTTGCTCATTTGACACATCAATTTCTATATCATATATCAAAACCCATATTCTATCATTCTTTGTTTATTTAGATATGATAAGGTATAATTTCTTCTATGTATGCTTATTTGTGCACAAGAATTACATCTTTAAGATGTTTCAATTAACCTTTTAAGCATTCACGTGTTAGGAACTCTTCAGGAGTTCCAGCTATATTTTTCATATAAAGTAATCATAACGCATTCAAATATGAATTTGTATACAACATGAGTCATAGTGTTCTCGAGAACATAATTTACATGATTTGATAATTCAAATCCTTAATAGACTTTCATGTAAACTTTCAGTGTCAACTGAATCACAATATTTATTAGACGCATATCAATTCTCTCTTCGTATTACCAGATTATTTAAGTATCAGAAAGTAATTGCTTCCACCATTGGAGAATGTGTCTCCTCAAAATCAATCATGGATCTTTGCAAAATCCTTGTGCCATCAATTTTGCCTTATATCACTTAATTGAATTTTCATAACTCGCATAAAAGATCCGTTTATATCTAACACATTTTACAACTTTAGTTGTATGGATTGTTGGTCCAAAAAACTTTTCGTTATTTAGAGAATTCAATTCTGCCCTATTTGCGTCTTTCCAATTTGGCTAATCATTTTTCATAGGCAGATCTTAAATCATGATCCTCATCATTTTCAAGCGCTATCTTATATACAAAATTATAACGACGTCGATTTTATTTCGATTCCATATGACATGATAAAATACAATTTACTAAGAGCTCTTTGTTTTCAGGTACCTGAGGTTTTTTCAATAACCATCATGTCTAACGTCTCTCAAGAGACCTTTATACTATACCTCAACTTGACCATCTTTATTACTTGCTCCAATTTTCGAGGAATCATTATTCTTGAAATCGACTAGTCTACCACGCTTCAGCCGTGCCTTAGACTCACTAGTCATTACCAATGTATGGTTGTCCTTCCAGGACGTTTATATTAATTGGAGCATAAGCAGTTGTTATAGGTGTCTTAGCTAGACACTTTGTTTTGGTCAGTGAATCGTCTGGTAATTGATTCGTTAATCTTTATACATAAATTATTCTTTGAACTTTTAGTTTATATAATTTAATTTGAGGATCAATGATAATTCAAACTAATTTCGTTTTCTAACTGCTTTATATCTCCTCCTAATTTTGGGAATGTTACTTCACTAAAGTGAAAATCAATGAGCCATAAACAAATATCTCATTAATAGCTCTAACTCTTTAATCATAGATAATATATAATACCGACATAAATTCCCAACTTCCATTAAGGTCTCATCTTTGTGTCTTGTGGTGGATTAATTTTAATATATAAAACACACGGAATATTAGATGAGAGATACTTGGTTACTGACCAAAAACCAATTGCAATGGGGAGGAAGTATCATAACTTGTTGGCTCGATGTGAATGTATGTAAAATGACAAATACCCAAATAAAACATGAACTTTTGCTCTCATTGCAACCAATTGTAGACGTTTGATGATCGTCTCAACAAAATCAATTCGTCTATTAATAGTGATTTACCAAATAAATATGAAAATCTAGAATATTGTGCTTGCTATCTCATTAGCTAAGCCACAAATCACACAAACTTCATGTTGTGAAATTAATAACCATTTAGACGATGCATCGATTTTAAAACACTAAATGGTATCATGTTAGGATATGTGTACCCCTTTCTCAATTTCATACATTTAGGGATTCACGCCCTCATTAAGTTGGTAAATAAATAATTCTCCTTGAGAGCAATGTTATAGTATAATTATTAGGAAGAATCTTTTGGTTCTTCAATAAATTTCACATCATTAACTCGGTGTGGTCTAACCGGTTATGCCATTAGATAATCAAGATCCATAAACTTCAGGTTTATGATCGTATATGTATTATGTTATTTTAATGCAAATAGTTAAATATGAGAGAACCTTGTATTATCGTTTCAAGTGATGTGATTTCACTTTTGTTTTTCCACATTTTGTTCTCATATATGATCAATCTCTTTGCCACTTGTAGTGGTCGATCTCATTATTAGCATGACCATCATTATAATTCCGATGGTCGATCCCATTATTAATATAATCATCGTTACAATTTTCTCGATTATGTCCATGATTGCAATGATCAACACATTGTCATATTCACTTCAGGAATGGTATAAAACCAAACAATTTCCATGGTTTATTCATATTTTCTCATACACGAACACAAAATCACTTCAAAATTTTCATACATTTTTAATGATATGCTACTTCGCGAACATATTTGAGGTTTGACAAATGAAAAAGTGTCTTATTTAGTTTTTCCTCATAATTAATCTTCTCTTCATATAAAAAGTATCGAGAAGTAATTACATGAATGAATCATGTAAGATTTATCATGCTAATATTTTATAACCTTCAATAATAAGATTTACGTAGCTTGAAACATCAAGTGTCGTGTTATATATGAATCTTAACCATTATTCAAACGTATTTATAATCTTTTGTAACGGTGATACAAAACCACATCTTTAATCATATAGTATTCTTCAATACTATCATCAATCTATTTAATATATGATACCAAAAAGAATGCAATTAAAATTAGATTTTACAATGCACGACATCATAACATGTCTCTATATAAAACAAGTTTTGTTAAAACTTTGTGAAATAAGATGTTTATTTTTTCATCCGTTACAGACAAATATATAAGTCATGTATCTCAGTATCATAGCATAAGCATTCACACATATATATGCTGCATATAAATATATTACTACACTTTGAAACATAAACAAATATCTTAATGAATTTCTTTAATGTTATAATAAATCTTTACTAAGGGATAAAAACCTTTATTTTCGTAATATATCATTCTTTTCCGTATGTGTTGAAGATCTCAGTGTTACAAATATATCTTTTGTCATACATATGTGTCAAATATATTTATGAATCTAAAGTTATAAAATGTATATATAATAACATCCATATACTAATTTCTATATCCACGACACACATAAATTAATAATTTCTGTCTAGTTATTAAAAAAACAAGAATTTAGTTTAAAACAAGGATTCGTTTAAAACTACACAAAATTATCATGAAGCTTACCATAAATATATTTTATGGAAAGTTTTAATTAATTTGGCAACCTTGTACGTAAAAAATTGTTACCATTAAATTGTAAAACAATCTTTATTGTAAATGAAACTTCTTTGTCAAGAGATAGTTTATTAATCTAAATCAACATTTTATATAATTTCTAAACATGATGAATTCATACATCTTAATAACCATAGTAACATTATAGATATCTTTGACAGTATTATTATTATTTTTTTTTTAAGATTGTTAAAAGAAACTATTCAGTTTTACAAAATATAATACATGAACCAATAGTATTTTTTTTTAAAATAAGAAAACACATGTAATTACTATTGTAATCTCTTTTTTCTTTTCAATATGATAGTTAACTATCCATTTATTCTAGACCTAATATAAAATTCATAAGCTTACCTGGTAGAAATTTCGAAAATCTTTAAAAAAGAATCATTAAATTTTAATATAATTAAATTACTCTTGTATGCATAATGATCAATAACATGTTACTAGACCCATGAATAATTTTTTCATAAACCAATTATATATTTGGAAAAAATTATCACCGTAGTGGACGAATTATATATGAATAATATCTTTTATTTACCAAAATCAGATTACAACCCAATATTGACTGATTCCCCTTAGGTCCTAGTCTGCGTGAAAAATAATATCGAAATAAAATCGAGATAATTTAGCCTTTTTAACTTTTTTCTACGATTATTGTTTTATGAAAAAAAAATTGTTTTGTTTCCAGTTAGTTTACTAGAAACAGCCTCTTATAAATCAAAGACGTGCGCATATGAGTATAAACATAAATTACAAGGGCTAGTCTTGTTACCTGAATTATGAATGAAGAACTCATTTGGTTGAGATAACTGTCTCACCCCCTAGGTTTTTGGCAAGCTAATCATTGACTTCCATCTTCTCCTTTCTGTGGTATCTCCATGGGGTTTTGACCAAAGGTAGGGAGTAAAAAAAAACGAGTTGAGCAACTTGTGCTGATAACGTATTGTAAAACAAGCCTAATAGCAAATCAATATGACAAAGAGATGTAAGGAGAAAGAGAGGGATTTCATTAATGTTTTTTTTTGTGAATATATAAAACCAAGCTTGTTAATCGAGAAACAGAGATTAAGAAACATCATCATCATCGTTGTCGTACTTGGTAATTCTACCAATAGCAAAGCTATGTTAGAGTATAAGAAAGGTAAACGATATTTCATTTGAAGTGTTTGATTTTTTAGTTTGCTAGTCATTATATACATATTAAAAAAGTAACTTTTCATACCGTCACTGCTATTTATAAAAACTTTGAGTTTCAACCGCACAATATTTGTTAGTCAGCCTTCTCTCTTTTTTATCAACTCACTTATCAACCACAAAACTCATTTCTCTCAAATAATTTATTAAAAAACTACCTTTCTTTTCTTCAATTTTGCACACAACTTTAGCAAGTATACTTCTAGGCCCTTATACTTTAACACTATATAGTTTCATTTATTCAACTTTTACTACACAAATTTAACAAACATGTTTTTAGGCCCTTATACTTTAAACGCATATACTTTTAGGTTTTCTAAACTTTATTTACAAACTTTGGTTCATTATAAATTTAAAACAAAAGTTTCACATATATACTTTTTGACTCATCAATTTTAGTTTTACATATTTACTCTTTGACCTATTGACTTTGGTAATGAAACTTTTGTCACAAACCTTTTACCGTAACAAATCGAACCAATACCGACTGACTTCCCGCCACATATCCGCTGCAAAGCGTGGATAGAATCACTTGTTAGGTATTATTAGCCAAAGAGTCTTTAACATAATAGTATCAAGGTTTTGGATAAAATTCGTCCTTTTAAATGTTGAGTCAACCTAAGCATAAAAAGATTTTAAGTTGGTTAGACACAAGACATCACAAATAATATATGAGTTGCGTTTGGCTGAAGAACAGGCCCGATTCAAGGGGAGAGCGAGGAGGGCGATAGACCCATGCCCACTCTCTCGAGAGGCCCATAATTGTTAAAAAAATAAAATCTGTATTTTATATATAATCTTGTTTTAACACAAAAGTGTACAAAATGGCTGTATGGTTGAATGAAAAGTGTTCTAAACTATGGAAACAAAGGGTCAATTGGTTCAATTCACAATTAGTGTTATTTTTATTATAGAAAAAAACTTTCATTTGTGTTTTATATGAATCATTTTAATAACATGTTTATTACTGTTTGTTTGTATTGAGATTTTGAAAGACAACCATATTAGTAAAATTGTCAAATTATCTATTATATAATTGAGAACGCGATTTTAGGAGCCTGCCTTTTTACTCCTCCCAAGCCTCAAAATATTAAGAGATTTTTGAAGACGCTGTTGAAGAATTCAACATGCCTGACCAAAATCTATCGGCTCGTCAACCGGACATATGCATACGCGATGTACCACCCGAATTATATCTCATTTATTTATTATAATAATTTAAAATTTAAGTTGTTTTAATAGGTAAAGTCGTGGTGGGCAAGTTGGAGAGAAGTTTTGAAGTAGGGCCCGCTTATACCTAGACGAGTGAAAGCCATTATTGACGTAGATGGACACACGTGCGGCTTATTATTATATTTATACTCACTAACCCTACACTATCATCATTCAATTCAATTAGTTTAAGCATCATTTTTATCATTTTAACCACTCATTTTCGAAATCAACTTAGCCCCCACCAAGTACATTTTTGTTGATATGATTAACAATTAACTTTTTTTAATCAAATAAGAATCTTACATTTTGTTTACAACTCGTTTAAGTAAATTAACCATAGTTCATTATATTTGTATTAATCTAAAACTTTAGAAACCATATAAAAGGTTTAGGAAAATCCATCTACACAAACCCGAAACTATTTTATACATAACCCACACAACTTATACAAAATTGATTGATGCTACCAAACCCCATGTGATTGGACTGGGGTCTCAATAGAAGTGTTGAAGTGTGAATACATGGCCAATCTTGCTACAAGAACAAAACTACACAAGTAGAAATCGTTACTCTCGTCTATGAGGAAAGAGAGATTCTTGTGATTGAATTCCAGCATGAGAGAGTGAGAGAAATTAGGAGTAAATGCTGAGATAAAGAGTAGCTAAATGAGTATTGAAGGTGGTGTTTTCGTCTTTACTCAGATCTAAACCCGACAATTTTCCCCGACTTCCCCATTTCTTCTTGCATTTTCTTACAATGCAAGAGAAACCGACTTGTAGTCCCCAGTTCGCATGAAAAATATGGATCCAAGGGATGGCATTCAACGACGGCCCCATTTTTTCACTGTCTAATCTCGACTCCCACTCGGTCCCCTTCATAAACAGTACGATGTATGTATCAAACTATAAAAATAAATATACATGGTATTTTAAATTTCTTATTGAATAGATATAATATCATTCAACATTTAATACAAATAAAAAAATTATTATATGTATAAGTACAAATATTTCTTACTTTTTAGCATTAATCACATGGATGTTGATCATATTTCATGTGATATGTATACATTATGGTTTTGGCCTAAAGTTTGAGAAATTACATATTTGTATCAAAAGTATGTTCAAACATTACACCATCTCCTCCTCAACAACTATAAATGTTACTCATCAAACATAATAATAATAATAATAATAATAATAATAATAATAATAATAATAATAATAAATTTTTTTAATCAAATGTAGATTTGTGTCAAATGTTAGGTCAACCAAATAATACTTCAAACTCACCAGAAGGGCTTTATCGTACTTTCACAAAAGTTACATTTACCCCCCCTAAAAAAAGGTAAGAAAATCACCTTTTAAACTTAACTTTTAACTTTTTGGCTTACATTCCCAATACCAAAATGAAGTCTTTGCCGTGTTTGACCCCAATGTGATTCACACCCATCATCATATATTCATATTCATTTCATTAATCATTCATTCTATTCTCTTCTCACAGCTCAAACCCATCAAATTCAGATCAAATAACCAACGTGTTTGATTTGATTTGATTTGATTTGATTTGATTTGATTCCTTCATCATGAATGATCCTACGGCCACCATCAACGCCGCCGCGTCGGTGATCGCATCGGCCGAAAACAGAGCACCTCAATCGACTCCGGTTCAGGTTTATTTTGATCAAATTGAAATTGATTATTGTGTTTTGATGAAATTGGTTGATGGGTATTTGATTTGATGAGGTTTTAGATCTGGGTTTGTTGTTGATTGACCGTTGGTGAATCTGATGCTGATATTTGTATTGATTTGAGTTTGTGTGATTGTGATTGTGTGGTTATTGATTGTTTATTAATTAGTGGAATTGATGACGATTCGTGTGGTTTTGGACGGTTTATGTGCAATCATGAAGCTAATTTTGTATTAAATTTTGTTAATTTTGCTGGGATTTATGTTATAGGGTTTTTGATTAATTAGGTGTGTGTATATATGCCCTAATTTGTCTAATTGTAAGACTAATCAGTGAAGTGATTTGATCCAAATTAGTTATTAGGGCTGTAAACGGTTGGTTCGGTGAGCTGTACGGCGGGAAGTTCGTTTATGTCCATTTGTTTAATAAATGAACGAACATGAACAAGGAATTTCGTCTGATTAACTAAACGAACAAAGGGCGTGCTCATGCTAGTTCGATAATGTTTTCGTTTACGTCCGTTTATGTTTGTTTGTTACTTTGTTCATGTTTGTTCATTATAGGTTTTTATTAGTTTTTGATGAGTTTTCTAATTTTATCATTTAAATTTAAGCAAAATTATTAACCATAAATCAAAAATATATAAGGATATTATGTGATTGATTTATAATTAAAAGTAACATAAATGGGCAATGACCTTTAGCTCAACTGGCATTGGATGGGAAGTGAAAATTTGGGCTGGAGACTACAAGGTCTCAAGTTCGAATCTAATCCCAGCCGGGTTTTACCGCAGGGGGGCTTTGGGCTGCGGGTTTTCCCCGGAAATGGAGATTGTTGGTTTGGGCTACCCAGCGCTTTTTGTGATCGCAAGCGTATGGGATTGCCTTTTGCCATTGGGTTACCCTGGTGGCCGGGGTTTATTCGTTGGTCTTTCAAAAATAATAAATAGATGAATAATTAACATAAATGAGTCATTAGGTTAAATGTGCTTGCTCAATTTGGAGCTCAACTTGTTATAAATGATGACAGTTTTGTGTAGTTAAAACTTAAAAAATCCTGGAATGCTAGGGAAACAACTGTTACTACTGGCTAATTGTTGAATTATAAGATACTATATGTTAATTGTTTGTCATTTTTGTTATACAGAAAAGAAGATGGGGAAGCTTTTTGAGTATTTCTTCTTGTTTTGGATCGCAAAAGCAGAATAAGAAGATTGGGCATGCGGTTCTTGTACCCGAACCTAGTTCATCAAGAACCGAGACTAGAACAACTGAAAACCCGACTCAAACGTCTACTTTGGTGCTTCCGTTTATTGCACCGCCATCATCTCCTGCATCTTTCCTCCAATCAGAACCGCCATCCGCCACCCAGTCACCTGGCGGCTTATTATCCTTCACTGCTATACCCTCCAGCATGTATTCACCTACTGACCCGACCAACATGTTTGCTGTCGGGCCTTACGCCCATGAAACACAGTTGGTCTCGCCGCCAGTGTTTTCAACTTACACCACCGAGCCGTCAACCGCACCGTTCACTCCACCTCCTGAGATGGTTCATTTGACCACACCGTCATCACCCGAAGTGCCATTTGCGCGGTTTCTTGGTTCAGCTAGCCAAAATGTTGAACCTGGTCGGAAATTTTCATCATCGCCACATGAGTTTCAGCTGTATCAGTTATACCCCGGAAGCCCAATGGGCCAACTGATATCGCCCGGGTCGGTTGTGTCCAATTCTGGAACCACCTCTCCGTTCCCAGACGGGGAGATCCCGCGTGGCGTTCCGGTTATTCTTCACAACCCGACGCGTGCAAAGCTCTGGCCACAAGGGTGGAAATCCCAGCAACAATCCGGGGTCACGACTCCTGCAGGCCCGCAGTCGGTTTTGGGCCGACAACACTCAGATGTGGGCCCGTTAACGAGTTTTTCAAACGATGATCAGCATGTTGCTGATCATAGAGTGTCGTTCGAGATCACGCCGGAGGAAATTGTAAGATGTGTTGAAAGAAAACGTATTGCTGATGTGGCGAACGGGCGAGATTGTGGTCTTGATGACGTGGCAAATGGTCATAGATCAAGTGGCACTCTTGGATCTGCTAAAGAGTTTAACTTTGGTAGTACAGATGGAGGGGATTCTGGCTGGTGGGCCAGTGAGAAGGTTGTTGAACAAGAAACTGGGCCTGGGCCCACAAAAAACTGGGCCTTTTTTCCTATGGTACAGCCAGGTGTCAGCTAATGATTGGTGTAATCTAAAATGTTCAAAGCTAAAAACTTTGTTAGAGGAAAGAAGTTGGTGTAAGATCCACAAATCACAAGGTTTGTTAGACAGATGCATATAATATCAATCAGATTTCAGTTCTTTGTTTGTTTTTAGATTCTAATAAAGTTTCACATTATTTATAATCATAGTTATGAAAACTTTTTTTATTTTATGGTTTCATAATTTGAAGTTTAAAGCTGTTTTTTTATATTAACAAAATTTTATTATGGTTTTTGCAGTCACAATTCTCAGAAGAAAGAAAAATTGATGACAAAAGAGCATATGAAAGTAGATGGAGATTTGGATCTTGATATCTACATACATGGGTCTCACATTATTTGATAATCTAAAGGAGTCGAGCCCGATTTTGTTGAACTAGCTCGAGCTTGAACTCCGATTGTTTCAAATCTATGTCTAGAGTTTGAGCTCTCGAGTAACTTTACAAAATCGAGTTCGGGTCGGGTGCAACTCGTTTGTTAGTTAATCATTTTTTATGTGTACATATATATTGATTATATTCATTTTGAGTACGCTTTGGATTTTAATAAAATGCCAAGGAAATCGAATAGGTTTTGAGAGTTGAGCCAAACCCGAGTTCGCCCGTTTAACTTAAAATATTTTGAGTTCGACTTTTCTAGAGCTTTATTCTGAAGCTCGAGCTTAGTTCACAAGTAATTGTTTAAGCCTGAGTTTGGATAGGGCCAGACTCGCTTATAATTATATACGCATATAGTATTATTTATATATATTTTTTTAATTAAAATCTTCTTATATAGAACACAAAAAAAGATTTACACAGGGTAGTGTCTATGGTATGTTTGTTTTATTGATTTGGTCCCTATGCATGAGAAATTACGCAACATGAATGGTCCTTGATAACAGTCGGTAAATAATATGCTAAGTTCTCGTAAAGCGACTTATACGTGATACGTGCATGTTTTAATTTAATTATTAGTTTTTGTTTACCACTTTATTTTAGTTATTTAGTAATGACTCTATGAATTAGTTATGGGTAGTTAATATTCATAATGGTTAGTTTATTTGGAGTCATATGTGGGGTAAGTGATTTGCATGGCTATTTATAGTTTGTTTGTAATTGTTTTTAGTATGAATGAAAAATATAGAAAATTGGCAAAAATGTATTGTTCACTTCTCTAAATTCTTGGGAGTGTTTGCCTACTACAAAAGGCTAAACGGGAGATTGACCATCTCGAATCGGTCCTTATCAATACGCCTCTTCGTCAAAGCTGGATATGGTTGACCCTTAGCTCTCCGTACTTGCATACCTAACTGGGTCAATAATTTCTACAAGAACAAATACATAATCTTGGTTAATTTAAACCAAAAAATGTATGAAAATTTGGCTAGTTCGCTGTAATTATGATACAAACGGTAATCGGGCTAAAGAATTGTAGAAGAAGAATCACATAAGGAATTAAACTCTCAAATCAATTACTGTTTCATTACCTATCATCTCATCGCGTCTCGGTGTAGATGCTACATAGTTGGTTCTCATCCTTCAGAGACTACGAGTGGGGTTGGGTTAATTCAATAATAGACGCATGTTGGCATTCCAGCCTTCCTTCGCCTTTCATGACCACATATCTCTCCTTTGAGAATAATCAAAAACGGAAAGTGTTCAATAAGTACACCCAACACAAATGAATAATTACACATACAACCTCATATTATGCTATTGTTACAATTCGCCACTCTAATATTTACTACCAAACAGCTGCCCCAAATTGAACCATGTTAAACAGTAACGAGAGTGAAATCATATTAATCACACCACAACGGAGAGTGAATATTGGTATTGAAACCCAAAAAAAAAAGCGAAAAAAAAAGAAAGAATATACAGAAAGTTACATTACAATATTCAAACCTTCACTTCTCAGTTTCATGATTTCATCTATATCCACTTATTTGTGTGTCACTGTTGTGTGTCACTGTTTCAGTGTTCTACAATCAGGCCTGTCTTTGAGATTTGTTAAAAAAAATTTTGTGTAGAGGTTGAAAAAAACTTTGGGCCTTAAGTAAAGGGATTTTGTTGTTTGAACATTTAAATTTTTAAACAGGCTTGATTGGTTATGATTTGGGTTGTTTAAAAAAGAATTTATGTCTAAAGTGAGACAAGAACCTATAACTTTTAGGCATTTCCCACTACACCTGGTAGTTGTGTAATTGAGTTTAGACATTTAAATTATATATTTGTTTCCAGGGTTGAGTTAAAATAAGAAGTTAGGTTTTTGTAGAAAGGATAAGGAGGATTTTAATCCATTTATTTTAAATTTGAATGGTTGAGATTAATTTAAGAGAAAATCATGTATGAAATAAGGGGAAGGATATAAGAGTAATAACACATATTTGTTGACTTTCTCTCTCCTCATTTAAAACACATGTTAATTACCCTCATAATTTTAAAACGTTTATAACTTTTTAATACGACATTTTTTTTGGAAAAAAAAATCTTCATAATAACGAGCGTTTTTATATTTTTAATATAAGTACCATATTGCTATATAAAAATAAAAAAAATTTAGTGGGTTTTGTATACATTGTGTTATATGCTTAGGTCATTGTGCTTTAGGAATTGTGTTATATCAAATTGTGTTTTAACATAGTGTTTTTTTTATAAGTGTGTTATTTCATTGTGTTATAGGGTATGACCATTGTGTTTTTTGTTTATTGTGTTATAGGGTATGGTCATTGTGTTTTACTGTGTTTCACTAAGTTATTTTGTGTTTTTTACGACTTATGATTACAATTTATTGTGTTTTATAAATAGTGATGAAAAGGTGAAACGTCATAGAAAAGGATAGAATTGTGTTATAAAATAAAATTGTGTTATAAAACACCATGCTTTACTCTATTCTTAAGATTCTTTCTAATTTCTATCTCCTTCAACCTCCAATGAACCGTGAAAACACAATGATGTTCACCACAAATCTCTCATCTACTTGGCTCACTGGATGACGAGTTCATCGGAAAACGTCCTCACCGGAAAATCTAGTGGGGTTCTCCATGTCGGCCTTGAGAAGAACACCACTGTATCTTCCTCCTGCTGTTACTTCTACCGTCTTCCTCGCCTAGTGCGGCTGTAAGGGTCGCCGGAATAGGAACTTAGATTTGTAACCGTCTTCATCGGAATTAGATTTGAGCACCGTTAGATCTTTAACTTCCACCGTCGTCGCCGCCGCTACTGTCACTTCTGACGTACCCGTACGGAGGGAACTACTACTGCCGGAGACATGGCAGCGGCTCCATTTCATTCGTGATGTTTTTCCAGCGAGTAGCGCGACACCGCTAACCACTGTATGTTACCTAAGTATTTTGGCGGTGGATGGTGACAGAGGAGGGCCAATTCCGGCGAGGATGCCGGTGGCGACGAGCAGTGATGGTGGAATAGTGGTAGCTGCGTTTTGAGTTAGCGTAGTTTATGATGTAGTTGGTAGTTGAGGATGATGAATTAAGTGGGTTTTTTAAAATATACATGATAGGACCATAATACCCTCCTTCCTAGCCTTTCTACAAAAACCAAACTTTTTATACTTAACCCTTTGTTTACATATATATATATACATATATATTTTTTAAATTTGGGCTAACTAGGTGACGGGCCCGGGGCGGTCGACCACCCCTGCCCCCTGCTAGGGTAGGCCCTGTCAACAATCACAGCCAAACAGGGATGTCAGCAGGACGGATAGGATAATCTTAGTCTCGTATATGATTGTAAAAGTATGTTCAATACCCAACCCAATGGTATGTGTTTTAGATAACCTTTTGTTGGGTATTGAGTATTCTCGTTAGTTTATTAAAAATTATCCATTGGGATGTCAGTTAGATTTCTTACTTTTTAAGTTTTATATATGTTTATTACTTAGATAATATGGAAATAAAAATTCTAAAATTGGTGAATTAGTAGATTATTCTATACGGACAACAAAAGAATATAAAAATAAAAAGAAATGTTTGCGGGTATGATTCTAATAAACATGTAAGTGTGTTTTGAATAATCAGGCACCTAATACCATCCTTATCTCGCATCCGCGGAAATTTTTAAAATTAATATCATACCATCATACCGAATCTCATACCCACATACTTGTTCCGTTGCATGCCTAATGTTTCACATTTTGAGTTTGTACATTGGGTTTAGCTTCAATTGTCATCCCATACCTTTGCCTTAACGGGTAGACACGGGAATAAGGGGATGGTGACGAGGGGTTGCGTTATTGGCTAGGTTTGTTATGGTACCGAACCGAAACTAAATAAACAATAACATGGGTGTTGCGGTGACGACGCGTTGCGTTTTTAATTGGTGTCACTTAAATTCGTTGCTGGAATTAAATCTAAAACTCAATTTCCTCAAATTATTATACTTCAAAAAAAACCTTTAAAGAATCTTGATTGAAAAAATAATAATGCATATGGAGAGCTAAGGGGATTTGAACCCTGGTAGTTGAACTACAAAGAAGTTAGTGAAACCCATTTAAGCCAACAGACCATTACTATAAACCTGTTTAAGTGCTGAAACTAAATCATAAATATAAAACAGTTGGTTTAGTTGTGGCACCACTATTTATTTTATCTATATATATAATATGTCTATCACATACTATTTAATTATTATCATAATTACATGTATTATTATTCTACTTACATAAATAATATGTTATTTTAGTACCACGAACCTAATCAAGTTGAGTAGATGAAACACATGCTGAAACTCGTTTATTACAGAGCTTAAATTTAGGCGTGAGGTCGTTTAATTGTTTAAGCTTAACTTGACCCAAACTTTTAACGAATCAATTTCAAGTATCTCAAAAGGGATATTACCCTCCTACTTACAAACCACAAATTTCTATATTTTACCTTCTCTTTATATGTAGGTTTGGTTATTTATGTGACTTTCATTTAAAAGTGGTGTTTTTTTTTTTTTTTTTTGTAAATGGGTCATCAAGGTTTTCACTTTTTATCAATTACGTTCAACCCGTTAACTCTGTTAGATTTTTAACTCTAAGTAAAAAGTAAGAGCATTTACAACAGCTCATCTGTAATTATGTGAAAGAAATCTCTAAATTTTTTAGAGGGTTGTAAGTGGTTGCGAGTGGAGAAGAGAGAAAATTTTAAAGAAATGAGTAACTTTGGAAAAACACTCTTCACTTTCTATTTATTTTTTTAATATATTTGAAAGTAGTTGTGAGTGAATGAGAGATAAAATATAATGATAAAAATATAAAAAAGTATTATTTAATTGCATATGAAAAAAAAAATTAATAATTTATAGTGTAATTACAAAGAATCTGTCAGGAATCCTTTCAAACAATAGAAAGAAATCGAGGATGAGTGGAGAGGGTCATCATGCAAATTACAAATACACCCTTTATTTTTAGTTGGGAACTGATGAATAAAGTTTTTCTTGCATCACGGTCAATATAGACTTTTCAAAAAATCAATATGATCCCAGTTTAACCACCTTTTGTTAGACTAATAATAAAAAAATGTATTATTGTGGCCCAAAATCGAGTCAAATAAATGTGTTTTCCAAAAGTTTCTTGTGCAGTGGACAGGAAACAACATAGAAACTGTCCTTTCAGAATTATTACTTGCTTATTTTTACTTGCTAACGTGAACCTGGTTCCATTGCTTGTAGGGATTAGCTGAACCCAATAAATTTTCCGATTTCGAATTTCTTAAAGAGGTACCGGCACTGACGCCAAAAATGTTTGGTTCGGTGTTAGTACGACACGCTACCGATATAGTACCTGTTCGGTACCGCTACCGTAGGAAAAAACTCTGCAAATATCGGGTACATATGCCGATTTTTTTAAAACTTGGTACCGGTATGGTATCCATTTACTCATCCATAATTGTTTGTTTGTTACTCAACGTCCAATAATATAATTCTAACAGTGTAAAATCGTTTATTTACAATTTACGTCGATATATGTTTCTTACTTCATTTCATGTCATGAAGAGAGTTTTAGTGATTCCGTCGAGGAAATATGTGACACTTGATTAATGATCGCTCTTCAAAAAGTATGCTCAACCATTCTGTTAACAAATAAACCATTCAATATTACAAATATCCAAAACATTCAAAGTGGTAACATCCAATCACGTATTCATAGCAATTTAAGAAAATATTGTGAAGCAATGGAGCTGGAGGTGCACAAACGGTTACAAAGTCAAAATCGGTTCGGGTTGTATATTGAGTGCCTGGGTCTGTTTTGGTTCAGCGGTTTGGAGAATGTCATAAACCGGTTCTGAACCTAAGGGTTCGATCGGATCAAAACTAGTTTCTATCTTATGGAACATTATTGAATATTGAGTGACTTTTGGCCATCTGCCATTGGGTTAAGCATCACTAGATTAGATATTGTATGACACGACCAAATACTTTAACTTAGATTTTTATTTTTTATAACATAAATGAGTGAATACAAGCAAATCGAATCGAATTTGAATGTTTGCAAATCGAATCCGAACCTTGAAATTTGAATTCTAATTGAATTACAAGTTTTCGGAGCCCAAAAACACTCCTATTCATGCAAACATATAATCGAATATGCGACACAAAAAGAAATCCTCAGGGTTACTTCACCTTGGCGCCTTTGTGCGCCCTAGTCGACAATTGTTAAAGCATAAGTTGTTACATCGGGCTAGTACTCGTGTGTAGGGGTGAGCATAAGTTAGGTAAGACCCAAGCCGATCAGACCCGATTATATTTTGATAGGGTCAGTTCCCGGGTCTAAAGAATACCATTAACCGGGTCCGAGTCGGGTAAGACCCATTTGCTCCTATTGGAGTGGGATAAACCGGACAAGGCCCGCAAGACCCAAACCGATTAGACCATGTTATTTACAATAATGTTAGTCCTGGAACTTTATTCACTAGAAGTAACAAAAAAGACAACCAGTCTTTCATCACAAACTTTATTCACTTTGCGCTAGTCAAGCCAAGACTTAACTCCCACAATTCCTTGGCTAACTCTTCATCTTTAGCTCTCGATGACGCCTGTGCCAAATTACCGTTTGAAAAAAACTCACCCGTCACGCCTTTCACCTTCGGGTGTAAAGCTAGGTAGCTGGCCGCACCCTATCAGAGAACAACAAAAGTAATTAACCAAACAACTGTACACAACTATTAGACAAATCCTGTTGCTAAAAGAAACCTAGAATACAAACCTGTGAAACATCTTTTATAACGTAACTCAAAATTCTGTTGCAGATAACTGTGACAGAAAAAACACGTCAACTCAAGCACGATCTTTAAAACAAGTTTCAAGTTAACATTTGTAGGGGCATATCCGTACCCGAGAAAATATTGTGGCCACGAAAAAGTTCGGTGTCGATGAATCCAGGATGCAATGAGTTTGTAGTGATGTTAGCCCCCCTCCTCCTAATCAAGATGGGTTAGTATATTTTACATAAATCTCACATCAAGCCAAGCCAACACTGGTTAAAACTTCAGAAAAGGTATTAAATTCACCTTCAAAAGCCTTGCTAGCTGGTTAGCATGAAGTATATTTGCCAGTTTCGATAATCCATATGCATATACAGAATTATAACTGCATGGTATAAAATAGCAAGTCCATGTATTTTGCAAAAAACTTTGTTTAGTAAGGAGATAGCTTTTGAGTTTTTCTAAACCTTGATTCATTGTTTATATAATCAGAAAAGGTTCCACTGTATGACAAACGATGTCCTTCGGATGATACATTGATTATTCGTCCTTCTGTGTTTTGTTCATATGAAGTTGTCTTCATCGTCTCCAACAACAGATTCGTCAAAAGAAAATGGCCTGCAAAGTCGAAGCATTGAAGCTATTAATGATAAAGGAATTATCAAAGAGTTAGCCAAATCCTACTTGGACTAGATTAGATAGGGGAAAACGAGACAAAACACTAGTCCGGGCCACGAGTGGAGTTACGTGACCCATATGTAGCTAACGTTGTAGGCGGTTTGGCCAGCTGTCGGACTCAAATTCCATCACTAAATACTTTCCCCAATTATTGGAATTTCATTTTTATTGTAAAAACGAGTAATGTTTTATTTGTTAAATAATAAACCATTTTGTCTGAGAATTGTGATCGTTACTTTTTTGTGCTTTCGATATACATCATATATTATAGTTTCTGAACTAGAAACAACAGCGAATAAATATAAACACACCTAAATGGTTAGTTGCAAAATGTAGCTCAATATTCTCCTTCGAAAGCGTGAAATGCGGTGACAAAACACCTGCATTATTACTTGCAACAAAACAACCCCGTAACTATGAACCGTTATTCAACCAACCCGCCCATTAATCAATCCGTTTCAAGATCTTATGCAAGTTGCATATGGTATCTTACATTAGAATGCTTAGGGGAAGGCCCGAGGAGCAGTATTTGGCTACAAAATCCCGCACAGATGCCATAGAGCTTAGATCTAACTCCATTACATCCACTTTAGCATCTGGTGTCTCTTTAAGTATACTCTCTTTAACTTTCAAACCTTTTTCTGTGCTTCTTACTGCCATAATAACATGTACTCCACGCAATGCAAGGAATCGCGCGCTCTCAGACCCGATACCACTTGTAGCTCCTGAGTGTATACACATGCCTTAAGCGTTCAGTACCAACTTATGATGATGTGGATTTGGCTAATCAAAAGCCAAATAAATCTTTTATAAAAATATTTGGAATTTATAAATTGAATAGAAGTCATTAATTTCATTTTTGATTTGATGATAAAAACAAAATGTGTAAATGACTCGGTGACATGTGGTAGCCTCAGTATGCCTTGAACTAAATTGCAGTCTTTCAGACTATTAATAATTTAAAATACAATTAAAAAAAACCTTTTGTTTTGGTTAGCAGAATAACAAAGGCATTCACTTTTGTATATTTTTACAAAAACTCACAACAATATTATGGTTTACTGTTTCAGATGATATTTATCTTCATCCCTCCATTGCATGGATTTATTATTTATGTGTTTAATTAATTCACCTTTTCTTTTCTATATTAACTTTTCTCCCAACTTGATTATTTTGAAGTCAAGAACACAGATTTAGATTAGAAAGATAAGTATTAAGTAGTAGCCAACAAAACAGTCTTGACTTTTTATGAGATTTCATTTACAAATACAAATCGCGTACAAATGAATTAAGAGAAAGAGAAACATCAAACTAGCATGATCATACCGGTAACAATGGCGGTTAGGCCGGATGCATGGATTCCTTCAGTAACTTCCTCCGCAGTTGAAGACGATGAAAACCCCGATGCAGCTTTTCGACAGAAGATCCACGTGATATTCAAATCACAGGTTCTATGGATGCTGCCATTAATGCAATATAAATACACTGACTAGACCTGCAACCATATTTCTTTATATTGTATAAATAATAAAATACTCCTTGCTTATTAATTTTGATGAGAAAAACTTATAATCAGTGATTTACACATTTGACCAACCAACTTTATAAAAAAAAAATAGACCGAAGACCGATCAATATAACCAATTTATTTAACCAATAGAAGATGCCAACGCGTTAGTTTCAATGAGAAAGTGACTTTCTTATCAAATTGTATTTATTTAAAAAATAATAATATTTTAATGCAATCTCGCCAAGTCAGCAAGATTGCATGAGTGTTTCTCGCTTTAAAAACCTTCTCGCCAATTAAAAAATAGAGAAAACTAAATTACTTTTCAAAGGAAAAAAGAAAATTAAGTTAAAAGTTTTTCAAATTTAAAGGAGAAAAAAAGTTATTTATCACCATTTAATATCCATGTGAACCCAAGGCTTTAAACACATCAACAAACCAAACACTAGAAGTAACAAAAAAGACAACCAGTCTTTCATCACAAACTTTATTCACTTTGAGATAGTCAAGCCAAGACTAAACTCCCACAATTCCTTGGCTAACTCTTTATCTTTAGCCATGCCAATTGAGTTGGAGTGTTGTAAAATAATTGGTTAAACATGTCATAAGCGGTTTAGTGGGCACTGGTGGACCCAAAAGCTTTTGTCATGGCATGTGGAAAAATTTGAGGGTCTATTTTGTTCTTACTTTTAGATGAACTATGTGTTAGTTAGTTTGTTAGTAATATTTTTGTTTGTGTTTGATTTGTGATTCAATCTGAACCAAACTGACATTGTTATTTTAGTGTGTTTTTGGATCCCGTCGCATCACGCGGGTTCCTACTAGTATATGCTTATGCTTATGTAAGCATATGCTTATGTTTATGTTTATATATGCTTACGCTAATGCTTATGCTTATGCTTGTATATGTATTTATTTTCAAGGCGATTATCATCTAACACCATCTTCGCCACATACTTGAGAAATTTTTTAAAAAACTAATCTCATACATGGCCGAATACCCAAACATCTGTCCCACGTGTTTCAGGTTGGCACGTCAAGTTCGGGTTAGTTTACCATCTTGCTAGCAACAAACTATTACACACCTAAATAATTAGTCGCAAAATATAGTTCGATTCTCCTTCGAAAGCTTGAAACGTGCTGCATTATTACTTGCAACAAAACACTTGCAACAAAACAAACCCGCTCAACCTATCCATTTCAAGATCTTATGCAAGTTACATATGGTTTCATACATTAGAATGTGTAGTGGAAGACTCAACGACCGGTATTTTGCTGCAAAATCGCGCACATATTCCATAGAGCTTAGATCTAACTCCATTGCATCGACTTTAGCTTCCGGTGTCTCTCTCTAAAGGTATGTTTGGTTGGAGGTAATGGAATGAAGGGGGAATGGAATGGGAGAAGGAATGGAATTGACAAGAGAATGAAATGGATCATTACCATTCCTTTGTCTTGTTTGGTTAACATATAGGAATGAAATCAATTATTAATTTTTATTGTTTGGTATGTAAAAAAATTGTAGAAATAAAATAGAAATAATAAAAACACTCATATCTCAAAATACTTTTTAACCCAAAAAAAAACTACAATGGAGACGGTGGTAGCTCCGGCGACAAAATTGGTGGCGGCGGTGGCAATGGTGGCGGCGGCGGCGGTGGTGTCGGCAGTTGGTGGTGGTGCCAATGGTAGTGGTGGTGGTTGTTGTTAGGTGGTAGCGTTGTTGAGAAAGTATGGTGAAGGAAGAATGGAATGAAAAAAAAGAAGGGGGGTGGGAAGGAATGGTTTTGATGGAATGAGATTTCATGTGTAATGGATGATTCCATTCCATTGAGCAACCAAACACCACTTTTTTCATTACCACATAATAAATTATTCCTTTCCTACTGTCATTCCTGCATACCAAACACTACCTAAGTATATTTTCTTTTAACTTTTAAACCCTCTACCTTTTGTTTTTGGTTCATAAGGCAACCACCACCTTACGCCTGGATACCGAATAACACCCCAAGATCTTATCGCACTCCTCATTGTTCAAATCACAATCGTTTTAGACTATGGTGATTTTAGAAGTAGAGCGTGTATGTGCTTGAAGGTAAATAAATAATTAAAAAAAAGGGGAATTACAATAGCGTCTAAACACGATTTCTAAACATAATCTTATGTTATGTTCTAGAGCCAAGTTTTAATGTCTAGGCTTTAGCCATTGTACTGCCATTCTTTTTAATCATTCAAAAATGTTGGTCTCAGTTTTACCCACATTATTTTAATGCAAATTAGCAAATCATAGAAGTTAATGGTTTAAAAACCATGGCTTTTAAAGTGATATTTTTAGTCTCCTATAAATTTCTATATAAAATATTTGTATTTATAACGTGATATTTTTTAGTTTTGTAGCAATAATAAGCATTTCTATAAATTATTTTGCCTAATAGACTCACAAACCAAGTAACCAACTACATCACTATCTGTATCTATACTATAAATATAAACTAGGAGGGTGTCCGCGCGATGCGGCGGGTGTCCGAACGCAAACCCTGCGAATCACATAACAATTAAGAGTGTTTATTGTTCGATTTAAAGCCTTTAAACCTTTTAAACAAGTCATCAGTTTGGTTTCACGGTCGGTTTTTTTTTACTTTCACTCGGTTGTTTGGTTTCAAAATTTTCAAACCGTAGCTAAAGGTTTGGTTCCCGGCTTATGCTGTAAACCGAGCATATGAAATCAGACCAAACTTAAGTGTTGTATGTATTTTAATCTTTTTTATTATTTAGTATTTGACAAGTTTTGTTACATATATTAAACATAGTTAAGATATAAATAAATAAAGTCTTTTTTAATACAAGTAAACATGACTATTACAATTTTAAATTAACCTAATTCCAGTATGACTTTTTATAATCTTCGTTCTTGTTATAATTTCGCATCGTAGGTGCTCCATTAATCTTTACCATTTATGTTGCTAAAATTATCATTTTTCCTATTTGGTTATATATAAGAGAGTTGGTAACGATTCGATTTCAATTTTCAATGATTCAATTTTGGTTTGGACGACGAAAAATCGATGCTAATGGTTTGGCTCACAAGTTTAACTTACAAACCATCAGAAACCGGCATCGAGCACCCCTACGTAACTTATTAATTTTTTAAAAATTGAAAAAATTATAACAATATCATACTCAAATTAAAGATAATAAAATGCTCGATTTTATAGTGCACTTTTTTTACAAAAATATTAGCATACGAAAAAATTATGGTTGTTTAAAAATCGTGGTGGTAAGTTATTTTAAGATTAAAATTAAAAACTGAATATGGTTAAAGATGAGGGGGCAAACTTGTAAGTTAGGTGAATTGTGTTTAAAAGACAAGTTTACCCCTTTTTACACATGTATATTATGCATTAGCATTTGTAAAACTCTTAAAATCAAGTGTCTTAATTTACCTTTGTCTCATATATTATATATAATATAAATAATATAGAAGTGAAGGATAAATAAAGACGGTGGATTTTAAGGGATTTACAATTGTTTAAGCATATTGTACAACTTGGGGTAACATGGTCATTATAACACAAATACCACGTGTCTTTTTTGTTTTTACCATGATAGTTACAACTTTATTCTCTCAATTTTAATAAACTTTTTGAAAATTTAAAAAATAGTTACAAATTTAACCTTTATCTTTTACTTATCTACTCTTTTTAATTTCACTTTTAACCCAACTTTCCCCACGATTTTTAAACGGTCTTAACTTTTTCGTACTTTAATATTTTTTTAAAAAAAATTGCACCATGAAAACGAGCGTTTTATTCTCTTTAATTTGAGTATGGTATTGCTATAGTTTGTTTAAGTTATAAAAATAACATTTTATGTATAGGTTTCGTGGTCGGGTTTTAATGGTTTTGAATTAAACTATGAGTCAAATCATTAGTAATCTGAAACCTGACTATTGAAAATTGAAACCAACCAAACTAAATCATTATCAACGATTTGGTTCCGATTTGGCTTGTACTTCAATGATAAATTGAGTTTAAAATAAGAATTATTAATCTACATATAGAACAATAACGTCCATAAATCTACTACGTGATTACCAAGATTGTGTTTTCTCACTGCATTGCGCGGGCACCCAGCTAATGTATTACAATATTACATTGCAAATCTTCTTTGCTTGAGGTTGACCTTAAACGAACCAGTGAACCATTTACTTACTCTCTGGGCAAATAGTCACTAGTACATGTGTTAAATCATTGAACTCAAACACAATCCGTACGTTTATAAGCGTCAAAACATTTGCCCTAACTTAAAATACTTAAAACCGTGTAACTCAAACACAATCCAAAGCGTTGGCCCAACCAAAACCACTTGATTAATGATACATAGCCCGGTTCGAAAAGCCCAAATAACCCGGAGGCCCACAAAAGGAGTCAAGTTCTGGGTTGAACATAGGGTCGTCCAAACCGTTCGACGCTCGAACTCGCTCGCCGCTCGTTTGTAATTTGCTCAAAAAATGCTCGCTCGATTGTAAACGAGCCGTTCTGCTCGGTTCGGTTTGTAAACGAGCCAAGCAACGAGCAAAAGTCTGCTCGGTTTGGTTCGGCTCGAATATTTTTAATTTATTTTATATATAATTATATATGAACAAATATATAAATATAAACATAAAACATAAAATATAAGTATGCAATTTTTTAAACCCTTTTAAAATTTTTTCTATTCTGTTAATTTTATAGTTTTATTTGTTCGATTCAAATTTTCAGAAATACTAAAAGTTTGTTTAAATGTTCGTTATATCTCACTTCAAACTTTTTTTTTAAAAAATTTACAACTTATTATACGTTTGTCTAAAACTACTAATTTGTTTACAAAATATATTATTTACGTCCTTCAAACTTGTTTCTTATTGAAACTTTTAAAGTGAAAAAGAAATAAAAAATGCTCGAAATCGCTCGATGTTCGATCGAAAAATGCTCGGTTCGATTTTGGCTCGTTTCATTTTTCGCTCAGTTCGAATTTCAGCCGTTCGGTTCGGTTGTAAACGAGCCAAGCAACGAGCAAGCCTTCGCTTGGTTCGGCTCGGCTCGTGAACAGCCCTAGTTGAACAATAGCATAGGTTTAATATGGTTCTAATGGTGAGTGTGATTATTTATCAAGGTTGCTGTCACAAACAAAAATGTAATAACCAATTCAATCAACGAGATTAAGATCATATCTGTTTTCGGAGACACAACTAGATTATTGGGAATACAAATCACAATCTATGTGTAACATACTATTTAAACATGGTTCAGGACATGCAAATTTAATATGCTATCTAGCATTTTTTAGTAAAGTCGAGTCGGTTTTAATCTTAAACAGACCTAACAAAATTGAAACCGGGGACGGCTTACTTTTGGTCAAATCTCCATTTAATTGTATGATTTAATTATTTTCTGTTAAAATTTTAAACCATTAATGTATAATAACCATAGTCGACTCAGTACCGTTTACTCAGTTATTAGAAACATTACGAACCTATATCACTTAAACATAGTGGCGCAGCGGAAGCGTGGTGGGCCCATAACCCACAGGTTTCACTATCGAAACCTGAGTCTGATATAGACCGGAGTGGCGAAGTGGCTTCCGCAATTAAGTCTTTTTCAGTACATTCTTTTTTGTTAGTAAAGATGTCGAGTTGAAAATTTTGTTGTTATCAAACCAAGAACAATTTCAATCAATTCATGTTTATTCAGTGCTGTCTTTCATAATTTAAATGCCCTTTGCTACTAGTAAAAATGAGCACTGACTTGATACTTTTTGGATCTTTCATCTATTTTTCTTTTATGTTTTTAACTACCGGTTAGTTGTTTAAGAGACATAATTTCTAAAAAGCATATTAGTAATAAGTTTCAAGCTATTAGCTAAAATTATTCTAAAGTAAGCTAAATCAAGAGCATTTTAATCATAACGTGCGGAAGATGAAAATGGGGTATCACATCATTATATATAAAAAACAAAGGGAGATTAATTTCATGTTTATTGTTTCATTTAAATTGTCTTGTTCATAGTTTTGGCTACTACAACTGGGTAATACTATTTATACGTTTATCGAACCAAGTTTAAGCAATTTCTCAAGTATATACTCTTGTTTAAAATCATAGTTATTCTTTTATCTAATGATCAAGTCATGCCATGCTTTAGTTAATTTGCATCTCATGTGATAATATTTCAGCTTATTTGTATTTTATCTGATAATACTCGTAAATTTAAAAGGGACAATTGCATATTTCTCTCTCCTTAACATGTTAAATGCATATTTACCTAACCCATAATTTTAATTGCACATTTACGCAACCTTAACTTTAAAATTGCATATATACTCTTTTTGATTTATTTTATTAACAATAGTTTATATAGTGACCATATTTTGCCCTTAAATGTCCCCCTCCTAATTGTTAAATGCATATTTACACAACCCAAAAATTTAATTGTATATTTACCAATTTAACCAGTTTTTTATGGGTTTTTACTCGTATCTTAATTTTTTAGCTAGATATTTTTTTACAACTTACTAATTAGTTTTTCGTCTATCATGGGCTTTTAAAATAACTAGAATCATAAAAATACGCTCACAAATGACAATCATCAAAATGAAATAAATAAATGCCAAAATTTTAATCCATGACGGTACAAAAAAATTATTCTAAAAAACAATGATCCAACATCGACATAACAATATCCAAATATCAAAAGCAAATGTCAAAGTTTTGACTAGTAACTTTAAGGGGTTTTTTACTCTTTCCTCGTCCTCATTTACTTGTTGATGATTGATCTTGAGATGCCGCATTTTTGCATGTTTTTCCTTGGTGTCCATACTCACCACGCCGCCCACATTGACGTCTTTTTTTTGGCTCGTCATTTTATTTGATTTGATTCAATTCTTTCTTGGTCTTCCAGGAGGGCGTTTGATAATAGGTGCATGTATCTTCTCCTCGGTATCATTGATCCTTTGTAGGCATAAGAGCAACTTCTAGAGCATAAGTCAATTTTACTTTCTCTATAGTAAAGTAAGAATCAACAAATTTATCCCACTTTGCATACCTTGTGAAAGCTATAAAAGCGGCTTTGTGCACACATGGAATACCTTTAACTTGCCAAACCCGAAAAGTGCATTTTTCGCTCATAGAGTATGACCTCCCAACGCTTTCCTGCATGTTTCACTTCAGCTCGATTTTCACCACTTCTACATACGTCGTATTCACCCAAGTTCTACATACAACATTAAAATATATATTAAGAAATGAGTCAGAGTTTATAAATGATTCATATTTTGAATAGCCCCCTCATATTAATTAACTTAAAGACACTATTAAGAAATTAAAAATGCTATATCTCGAAGATTGCATACTGTTTTTAACTAATGATATGAAAATACTACTGTTAAGATATTAAATTGCTACCACCTCAGCTCCATTTTGCACATTAAGTCTCTGATTTTCCATAACATATACGCTATCATCTTCCATCTTGAATCAATCAATTGGTGCAACCATTATCAATCGGGTGAAAAAAAAAATTAAAAAAAGTAAAATATATTATAATACTATTAGCCTAGAATGAACAATATGACAGGCCCTTTAGGCCTTCATGACAAATATATTAGAATAGTAATGATAATGATAAAGGGTAATATGGTCAATACAATTATTATAATTAAGGTTGGGTAAATATACAATTAAAAATATGACTTGGGTAAATATGCATTTAACAAGTGTGTATAATTAAAAGTATGACTTGGGTAAATATGCATTTAACAAGTGTGTGTGTGTGTGCGGGGGGGGGGGGGGGGTGGACAGAGAGATGCAACTGTCCCAATTTAAAAAGATGTTTACATGATTTCAGACCTTTGATACTTAAAATAATTCACTTTAGTTACATGTAAATTTATATGTAAATGGTTCATGGGTTTCATTTCTTGAATAATTCGGCGATATTGGCCCTTAAGGAATAACTAAAGTTTTTCTTCTATTTGTGCTTCTTGGGCTCAATAACATGATACAGAGATGCCTTCAAATTTTCCAGTTCGTCATAAATGGGCTCCAAACAGGAAAAGAAAATAATAACAATTTGTATATTTATAAAATTTATGGCCCGTGAAAATGAGCCGGTAGCCCACCCCGTACTTGGCCTGGGCCGGCCCTGAGCTGATATGCTGAGGGATCGGTAGGGATGAGATTAGTGTTATGAACTAAACGTGTTGCATCTTAGCTAACAATAGACCAAAAGTGAGCCGATACAATACAAACATGTAATCATTCTCGCCCAAATTGGTCTTCTACATGATATTATACATTTCTAGATGAAATGAACCAGACAATTCACTAAATAATAATAGTATAAGACATTCGGTTCAAGTGCCGGTCCGTTTTTAAAAACATTGTATAAATCTAAAACTAATTAATAGAAATTGCAATTTTCATTAGAAATGATTTCTTTTTAAATTTAAACTCTTTTTGACCAAACAACTATATGGCATTCAAACGTTGAACTAGTCCGGAATGGTAACACGAAATCTTGGGATACATTGATGATAGTCTTCAGTTTCAGTTATATAGCTTATACTATTGTACAATTTTCAACAAATAATTAATTCACTTACTTTCATTGAATTAAATACAATAAAAGAATATATTATTTTTCTGGTTATATAAAGGACGATATGCAACCTCTAAAACACAACTCGGATCCCAGTACGTACTTTTATTAGTAGAAATGGGAACCAAGATTATGATATCTTCAATGACCACTCTGTTGTTCACTCTTCCGGTGGTTATTATTTCTTTAAGCTTCTCGTCATTGACTTCCGCTGCCCCCCTTTATTCATCGCCACCACCGGTTTACAAGTCGCCGCATCCACGAACACCATTTTTCCCGTATCATTATGTTGGACCACCACCGTCACCTTCACCAGTTTACAAGTCACCAACACCATTTTTTCCATATTATATTACGTTGGACCACCACCTCCACCAGTTTACAAGTCATCACGACCACCGGTTTACAAGTCACCGTCTCCACCAATACAATTTTTTAGGCATTATTATGTTGGACCGCCACCTCCACCAGTTTACAAGTCAACACCTCCCTCAGTTTACAAATCACCACCCTCACCGGTTTACAAACCACCACCGCCTCCAACTGTTTACAAGTCACCACCACCGAACCCCACATTACACCTACAATTCACCACCTCCTCCTAACCATCATTGAGGGAAGATTACCATATTTAAGGCAAGTATTTTCATGCATGAAATCTCATTTGGAGTTAATTAAGCAGTCAGTCCTAACACTTACTCTTTCTGTTAAGTTTGCTAGAATGACAAAAGACACTTCGACTTTTCAGAAAAAGGACTATATACTATATGTTTGTATAGTTGGAAACAACGTGCTTAACATACGTATCAAACAGAATACAACTCATTTAACTACTTTATATGTCGACTATAAGACAATTTTAAGCTTCATATACCAATCTAAGAAAATGATGGAATCTAGCCTTCTAATTTCAATCATTTAAGAAAATAAAATTAAATCACATACCGTATTTTTTTTATTAATAGGTCTTATTGTCTTGAACAGATACCAAATTGTTCGCCCTATTAAATATGAATGTATTATTTTGCTAGCAGTTCTTTCCATTTTTGCAGGATTGAATAAATACAAAAGTTTGATATTATACTTCGGGCCTTCCAGGAGATCATGAAAATATTTTGGAGGACAAAGAACGAATGGTGTACGGAAGGGGCTTTTATTTTCATATATTCAATAAAGAGTTATTTTTCTCTTTGTGTTTGAAAATAACAAAATAATTATATAGTTGTTCTTTTACTTCATGGTGAAAACAAAAAAAATTCACAGGGGCCGGAATTTTTTTTAAGTCGGTACTTAATTAAAAAAAATTGTCCGGTTCAGCCTTCATGTCCGGTCAAATCGGTGTATAAGTTTTTTTGGTCCGTTCCGGTCGGGTCAAATCAGGTTAAATGTGGGTTGGGTTGAGTACTGAAATTGGATAGGGATCGATTGAGTTGGGTACTGGTATTGTAAGGCCCCCGACCTGGGTGCCCTACTTTCACGCTGGTTGGATTTATTCATTCAAATAATTCGTAAAATCAGAGTTAATTAAAACATTTTGCTGAATTAAAAGTCATTCATTCATAATATAACCATCTTGTCTTAAAATATCATAACATAAATCCATAAAACATAAAACATAAAACATAAGACATAAAACATAAAATGACACGGGTGTCTTCTTCATAGCGATGCCAGTCTTCCTCTTATTGCCACATGTCCTCATCAAGCAACTTGCCTCATTCTACTTGTCTGTGTGCATACTAAAAGTCAGCTACGGTGAGTGAGTTCTAGTTAATTAAGATAAATTACATTCACTTACTTACCAATACGTGTCCGAAGATATGTATTAGTACTTACCTGCTCATCCATCATTCAACCATACATACATACAAACATTCATACATTCATACTTCTTACTGAACACATACCTCGGATACTATAAAGATCCGGTTCTCACTTACCTTGGATATTATAAGGGTCCAGACCCTACATACCTCGGAATTAATAAGGATCCGGTGTCCTACATACCTTGGATCTCCTTAGAGTCCAGTCCCTACTTACCTTGGATATTATAAGGGTCCAGTGCCCTACATACCTTGGTTATTATTAGGGCCCGGTGCCCTCTATCATACCATACCATTTTAACTTCGTTACATTTCCTTTCTAGTTCCTTCAATCATAATTAATATAACATTACGTGCATACTATTTAAACAATCCATATCATTCACATTCATACGCAAACATATATCTAATATACACTTACCATTTAAGTTAAGTGTATAAATCTAAACATATTGTAGTATGCACACAGCCCCGAAAACATAACACATAAAAGGGACTAGAACTCGCCTGGATCCTGTTACGCTCCCCGTTAATAGTAATTCCCTTCTTGAGTTGTGCACGGCTAACTGTTTAACATGTATATTCATCAATTAATCATGTACTAACATAATTAATTAAATGTGTATTTATTAATCTAGCGTACTTGATACGCTAGGCTCGTTTGTTTGGGGCTAATGAATCAAACGAGATTACTTTGTTTAGTTTCTCGTTTACACTCTCCAATTATTATATTCATATATATAGGTACCTTCCTCTTAATTTAATATTATATATTTCTTTTCTTTACTATATCATGTATTTTAATATATATATATATATATATATTGAGTTATACGGAGGTGACGAGGTTGGTTGGTTTGTGTTGATGGTTCATCATGGATTAGATAGAGAATAGGCTTATTTAGCTTTTGGGCTTGGCGAGATCAGGCCCAACAGAACTATAGTAGTATCTGGGCTAATTCCCTTCGCATCGCATAGGCCCACTTCGATTCGCATAAGCCCACTTCGCTTCGCATGAGCCCACTTCGCTTCGCATGGCCTTCTTCGCATAAAAAGAATTCGCGCTAGAGCCGGAATTCGAACCCGGGTCTCTCCGCCCACAACCCCATGTCTTAACCACTCCACCATTCCACTAAGTGTGTTATTCATATTATCTTATTATTGTTAGACTAACTTTCATTTTTATGACAAACTGAAAATTTTTCTTACTTTTCATCACGACTTGACTCAAATTTTCGGGACCAAAATTCTTTAACAAGGGAATGATGTGACAATCGTCAATTTCAGGTTAACTCCATTAACTCAACTCCGTCAATTCAAACTTAAGATCATTGAATCTATAACGCACACCTCATTACATTTAAACTAGGGTTTAAATGACGCTTAACACTTACTACATGTGTAGTCTTTCGGGAATTGCACCGAAACGCAAACGAGTTGACGCAAACGATTGGTGAATAAACGAAAAACGTCAAAACAGTAATTATGTGATAATTATGTGTTAGACTTATGTGTTATGTGATAACATGGTTATAAACGTTAACTCAAGATGTAAACAAGTTAGTTTAAGCTAGTTAAGTAATACTTAGAAGTGGAGGGGCCAAAGTGTAACATAGTATTATTATAAATACTAATAATAATAAACCCTAACTATTATTTTCTCTTCTCCCTAAATCCCGATCGGCCTTTCCCCTTGGCTCCTTGGCTGCCGTCACCTATACACACACATACAACCATCAATTTCAACTTTTGATCGAAGATTAAGGTGCTAGGAAGGTATAAACGACTATCCTATGCATCCTTTATACTTGATTTTGATGTTTAATGGGTTAATTGAAAACCCTAGATGGCCGATTTCATGTGTGTATGTAACTAATATAACTGTTGTTGATTTGATAATGATTTGATAACTAGAATGAATATTGTTACATGTTAATTGTTGTGTCTTTGATTTGAGTTCAAACAAAAACCCTAATCATGTATGTAATGTGTAATTGATGTGCATGGATAGTGATTATGGAGTCTAGAGTGTTATATGAATGCATGATGGTCCATAGATAGTTAATATGTTGAGTTTGGATGCAAACAGTTTCTGGACAGATTGTGTTATTGATGTTTAATTGACTGTAAAGAAGTGTAAATGTGAAAATTGGTTGAGATTATTGATACTACAGTAAACTAGGTTGAGTCTAGTTTCTAAAGAATGTAAATTTGCAATTTTTGGACGCCGAAAAGTTAACTTTTATGATTTTACAAAAACGTTGTGCAAAGCTGAGTTGTTAGACCTGCTGTTAGGTTGTTTTGTAAATGTTATATCTCATGAACTATGAGACCAATTGGGTTTGTTCCACTTCTGGAAGTTGACCTATTGAGTTAGGAACCTAACCCAAGTGGTCTTGCATTTATTGGATTTTTCGTTTAACGGGAATTGCAAATAACATTCTGTTGCGCATGAATTTGACTGTTATGAGTTTGCTGTAATGATTTGATGATTGTGAGAAACCTATGTGAAATAAAAATAAAATAAAACATGTTCTGGAAACCTAATACATGTATGCTTTTGTGATGATTTTTGATGAATTAATTGAGATGCTATGATCGGTGGAATAGTACAATCTTTCAAGTAGAATTTCTGTCTCGGTGAAACTAGCAGCTGAGTTTTGTGAAAATGCATGAAACATGATACTTGCTATATAATTGTTATGATTTGACCAAATTGCCCTCATGGGGAATAATGGCTAGTTAATTGTTATGTGTTGACCAAATTGCCCTTACGGGGAGTAATTTCTAGTGATGTACTTTATGAATACATGACACGTAAATAATTGCTTACACATGTAACGTATCACAAATACATTTGTTAAAGTCACACACGATTCACAAACGAAACACGAAACATGTTATGTGCATAGGTATTATGTGCCGGGTCTAGAGACTCGATAATATTCCGACACTTAGAAAAATCTCTTTGTTGTTTTAGAACGCTAGAGAGAGTTTTTCTGTGACGCGCATCTTGGTGATTTAATTTGGGAATTTCTTCGCAAACAGTGAGTTTTACTTTCCCCTTTTTAAACTTTTTTAAACGCTTTTCACTTGGGGGAGATAACATACTCCGAAAACGCATTTAAGATTTTGTTAATATAGATTATATATCACTTGTAAAGACTAAGTGGCAAACGCGTTAACTAAAGTCCTTCATTCACATCGAACCGTTTAATATTGGATAATAGCGAGTCATTGTTGAGTAGTACTACTGGGTTTGACAAACCCCACCCAACGCTAAACTCGACTGGAGGTCGAGTGGGTGTAATCTTGGCTAAACACATACCATGGTCTGGATGACCTGGTGGCAAGGCAAATGATAAACAGTCAGCTTCGGTGTCGAACACTTAGTGATATTTGTTTTATAGGCTAGCTACCTATAGATATATAATTGACATAACACTATCTGGTAACGCAAAACGCTGTAACGCAAAACGCTGAACGCAAAAGCTAAACGCTTTATTTTTATATAACTTGTGAACTCACCAACCTTGTGTTGACACTTTTAGTATGTTATTCTCAGGTAGCCGAGGCGGGCGCGCGGTTTAGGAAGATGCATTGCTTGAAACATTCTAATTATGAAAAATTTATTTTAAACTATTATCATTGGGTTTTAAGTCATCCTGCGTGACGTAACATTGTCTACTATGGTTTTACGCTTCCGCATTTAACTACTCGTAAATGTTTTCATGGTTTTGAAACTTTGTTTTATGGTTTGATTATAACTAATGATTCCGATCCTGCTAGTTCACACCCTCTGACGGTAAAACTCCGTTAGTGGATTTTGAGGGTGTGACAATTTTGTTATTATTTTTATTATATTATTATTATTATTAATACTTTTATTAATTTATTTCTATTAATATTAACAACTAAAATATAGACTTGGTTAGATTCAAGCTTCAAATATTTTTATTCTAGGCTTACAAAGAGCCAAACTCGCGTTAGATCTACAAGTCATGAACGAGCCGAACTTAACTAACGAGTTAAACGAATCCGACCCTCAAACTTCAATTTTTACGTCAAGTTTATATTTTTATGAACCCTTAGGCCCCGATCTATGGTTCTACCACTTTTCATGGAGAACCGACAACAAATGAACCACCTTTATACTACCAACGTACCTCTAAGCGAAATCCGGTTTTGGGTTTAGTCTTGACACGAGCTAGATCTTGATTCTTCTTGTCGTTTGGATACAAGAATCACTAAAACAACTAGGATCTTGTTCTCGGGTTTCAAGGTAGGGAGAGTGTGTGTTGGTAAAAATGGAAAGGTATGAAATTATGAGATCTAGGGTTTTAGGAAAGGTTTAAGGGGTACTTATTCCCTTAGCTCATAGACCTTAGGCCCATTAATTTACTAAGTCCATGTTTTATGGTTAAGTCCATAACCATTTAAGCATGCTATCTCTCATTTTTATTAATTTATTTATTCTATGAGAAGTAAATAACAAAGTTTATTTAAATGTTACTTCATTTATTATTTCTAAAAAGTCGGACCTTACAAGTCTCTCCCCCTTAAAGAGTTTCGTCCCCAAAATCTACCTATTACATAAACAATTGCGGGTAAAACTTACGCATCTCCTCCTCTGGTTCCCATGTCGCATCGGATCCCTTACGATGTTTCCAAATTACCTTAACTAAGGGGATAACCTTTCGTCGAAGTTGCTTATCCTTACGGTCAACAATCTTTATTGGTTGCTCGATGTAATTCAATCGCTCATCTACCTCTATGTCCATTAATGGCACGTGCGAAGTGTCGTCTGCAAGACACTTACTTAGGTGAGAAACGTGAAAGGTAGAGTGAATTCCTTCCAGTTCTGTAGGTAGATCGAGCTTATACGCTATTTCTCCAACACGAGCAATGATCTTAAACGGTTCAATGTACCTTGGAATCAACTTTACTCTCTTTCTAAAACAGATGATACCTTCCACGCGCGAGACTTTAAGCATCACGTTGTCGCCAGCGTTAAACTCAATCGGTCGTCGTCATTTATCATCACAAGACTTTTGACGATCTTGAGCAGCTTTCATCCTTGCTTTTATTTGATCAAACCTCGAGGAGGTTTCTTGCACCACTTCCAGACTACCAATCTCTTTCTGACCAATCTCTCCCCAACAGACGAGAGTTCTACAACGTCTACCATATAACATCTCGAATGGAGGCATACCAATACTCGAATGATAGTTGTTATTATAGGAGAACTCTGCTAAATGAAGATAATCATCCCAGCTTCCTCCAAAATCTAACACACATGCACGTAGCATATCCTCAAGGGTTTGGATAGTCTGCTCAGACTGTCCATCTATTTGAGGATGATACGCCGTGCTGATGTTCAATCTAGTTCCCATTGCTTCATGAAATCTCTTCCAAAATGGGGAAGTAAAATGGGTATCTCTGTCTGATACGATCGACAACGGCACTCCATGCTTCGTCACTACTTCTTTAATAAACACATTTGCTAACGTTTCCAACGAGATGGCCTCTCGTATAGGCAAAAAGTGAGCACTCTTAGTCAAACGGTCCACAATCACCCAGTTGGTATCATGATTCTTAGTTGTATGCGGTAGCTTGGTTATGAAATCCATAGTGATGTGTTCCCATTTCCACTCAGGTATTTCTAGAGGCTGTAGCTTCCCATACAGTTTCTGGTGTTCTGCTTTAACTTGTAAGCAAGTCAAGCACTTGCTGACATAATCCACTACTTCATTCTTCATACCTGGCCACCAATAGTCTTTCTTCAAGTCTTGATACATCTTGTTAGAACCTGGATGAATTGAATATCGAGATTTATGAGCCTCTTCTAGGATTCGACTTCTGAGATTCCCATCGCACGGAATCCACATTCGATCGAATCTGATCTTTACGCCTTGCGTATTATCAATAGCTCAGTCTGTTGCCCATAAATCCTCTCTTTCTTCATTAACCCTTCGTCTGCCAGCACTTATGTCTGAGCCTTGCTGATTTCTGTAAAGAGATCCGTGTTGACAATCAGCTTGTAAGACTTCACAGTCGCTATCACTTCCTCATTCTTCTGGCTTAAGGCGTCAGCAACTACATTAGCCCTTCCCGGGTAATACTTGATTTCACAGTCATAGTCTTTGATCAACTCTAGCCACCTTCTCTGTCTCATATTCAATTCTTTCTGCTCAAAGAAGTATTTCAAACTCTTGTGATCCGTATAGATAGTACACTTAGTACAATACAAGTAGTGTCTCCAGATCTTAAGAGCATGTACTACAACTGCTAACTCTAAGTCATGCATCGGGTATGTACATTCGTGAACCTTCAGTTGTCTGGACGCATAAGCTATGACCTTTCCTCATTGCATCAACACGCAACCTAACCCTTGATATGAAGCGTCAGCATAAACTACTAAATCCTCGTTACCATCGGGTAAAGCAAGAATCGGAGCTTGCGTGAGCTTCTTCTTTAATTCTTCAAACGCCTCTTCCTGGAATCTACCCCAATTGAACACCACAGTTTTTCGGGCCATACTGGTCAATGGTGCGACTATCGTGGAGAAACCTTGAATGAATCTCCGATAATAACCGGCCAACCCTAAGAAACTGCGTATCTTAGTCGGATTTTGCGGCGTCTTCCAATTCTTTATTGCCTCAATCTTAGCTGGGTCCACAGTAATCCCTTCAGGAGTGATTATGTGACCTAGAAACTGCACTTCACGCAACCAGAACGGGCATTTCGAGAACTTTGCGTACAGTTTCTCCTCTTTCAAGATTTCCAATACTTCTCTCAGATGCTTAGCATGGTTAGACTCGCTTTTTGAATAAATCAGTATATCTTCGATGAAAACGATAACCGACTTGTCTAACATTAGCCGACATACCCTGTTCATTATGTCCATGAATGCCGCAGGAGCATTTGTTAGGCCGAACGACATCACGAGGAACTCGTAGTGTCCATACCGCATCTGAAACGCTGTTTTAGGAATGTCAGCCTCTTTCACTTTCAACTGATGATAGCCCGATCGAAAGTCTTTCCGTGAGAACCAGCTAGCACCTTATAACTGATCGAACAAGTCATCAATCCGTGGCAACGGGTATCTATTCTTCACTGTAAGCTTATTCAGCTCACGGTAATCAATATACATTCTCATACTTCCGTCTTTATTCTTCACGAACAACACCGGCGCGCCCCACGGGGAAACACTCGGTCGTATGGAACCTGTATCGAGGAGTTCTTGCAGTTGGGACATCAATTCTTTCATCTCGGACGGCGCCAGTCGGTATGGTGCTTTCGCGACGGGCTGTGCTCCTGATACTAACTCAATCTGAAATTCTACCTCTCGTTCCAGTGACAACCCCGGAAGGTCCTCAGGGAACACTTCGGGATAGTCGCACACTATAGGAACATCTTTCACTTCCTTTGCCTCCGCCGTAGCGTCGACAACATACACTAGGTAGGCACCGCACCCTCGCCTTAACATCTTATCGGCTTTTATCATCGAAATGACGTTAAACCCTTTACTTTCCTTATCACCATGAACCGTCACTGTACCACCATCCAAGGACTTTAACCTTATTAACCTACTCTTACACACTATCTGAGCCTCAAACTCGGACAGCCAATCCATTCCCAAAACCACATCGAACCTTCCTAAGGTCATTACATAAAGGGTAACAGGGAACTCACGTCCCTCTAGTTCTATCTTACCGTCCTTAACCATTCTCATTATTCTAACAGAGGTATCACTAGCCGTTTCTACCATAATCGTTTCAGGCACTCGACAACATGTCATTTTAGCTAACTTACAAAACGCTACATCTACGAAACTTCTATTAGCACCTGAGTCGAACAAAACAGAAGCAGAAATACCGTTTACGAGAAATGTACCTGTCACAACATCGGGAACATGTTTAGCTTGCTCCTGGATCATCATCTAAGCCCTGGTCCTCAGCCTATTCTTCTCAGCATCTTTCTTCCCACTTCCTCCAGCTTCACCCTCAGTGCATTCTCGAGCCATATGACCTGTCTTCCCGCATTTGTAACAAGTGGGTTTTGTGTTACATTCATGAACATAATGCCCCACCTTCCCGCACTTAAAACAGACTTTTGACCTAAGTCTGCGCTCTCCTCCATGAGGCTTCCCACACTTATGGCACACATCGGTACCAGCACCCCACTTATATTCACCACCATGAATTTTCCTACAAGTCTTACACGATTTCCTTTCCCACACCTTCTGCTTCTTATCCTTAGGATTCCACAACTGAGCACCGTGCCTCTTTCCATGATTATCGCACTTCTTATACTTCTTCACTTCCACCACAACGTCGTCCACCGCCAAGTCATCATAAACCATTTCCGCCAGTTCGACTGCTGAATCAAAAGTAGCAGGTCTATTTGCCTTGACCAGTGTGCGGACATGCTGTGGAAGTTCTCTGATATAACACTTTGTTCTCTTAGCCTCAGTATCCACCAATTCGGGCACAAGCCTGGACATACGGTTAAACTCAGTAGTGTACTCGCGGTGTGTCATCTTCCCCGCCTTCAAGTTCAGAAACTTCATCTCTTCTTTCTCGACCTCAGTTTCAGCACAGAACTTCCTCATTATCATCTCTCTCAGATCATCCCACCTCATAGCCTTAATTTCAGCAGCAGTCTTTCTCTGTTCAACAGTTTCCCACCAGAACATAGCTTCATCAGCAAATGATTGGGTAGCAAAACCCACAGCTTGGTTGGGACGGCACTCGCTAATGCGGATAACCTTATCCATGGTGGTTATCCACTGCAGGGTAGCAATTGCGTCACCAGTACCGGTCAGCTTAGGCGGGTCACAACCTTTGAAGGTTCTGTAGTTGCAACCGCCTCGACCTCGCTTACCACCATTAACCTTCACGGAACGATCTTCACTCGATGCCTCAGCCTCAGTCTCAGTATCCTTTTCACTACCCTCCCCAACCTCATCAACAGTATTAGCACGGCTTTCAGTAGACTTGTCTGGTTGAAGATTCTTCACTGCAGTAGCAACAGCTTGAGTAATCGCAGCTTGAATGGCAAGATCGAGCTGATGCTCTTCTTCTCTCACAGTCATGCCTCGTTCTTCACTACGCTCATTAACGGGTTCCTCAGAGGGTACTTGGTTAACACGTGGCCTACCACACGTCCCTTGCGTCCCCATTGTCCAGTAGTCTTAGTACCAGCCATTTGAATTCTAAAGGAAAAACACAAACATCGTCACGTGAGGAACTATTTAGTACAAGGATAGTAAGGCTGTAAGTAATAACAATGGCCAGCTAGGATTAGCTGCCCACGCTACCTTCCGTGTCCTATACACTTCCTTTCGTGAGTCTACTTGTGCTCAGTTCTACTTAATGCAGTTGAACAGTCAATCATTTCAAACATAAGCAAGCAATTCTATCTTAAACAATTCATATAAACCTCTTACTTATCCCTACGTTATACGTGAGGAATTCAAGTATTAGGCTTGCTTGAGTGATACATGGCATTCTCTAACTGGCATCTTCTTTCTTTTCTTCTTTTCGTCCCATTCTCTATTCGAGTCTAAACATGTAGGATGCTTATTCTCTCGAACTTATGCTCTGATACCAAACTGTAAGGCCCCCGACCCAGGTGCCCTACTTTCACGCGGGTTGGATTTACTCATTCACATAATTCGTAAAATCATAGTTAATTAAAACATTTCGCGGAATTAAAAGTCATTCATTCATAATATAACCATCTTGTCTTAAAATATCATAACATAAATCCATAAAACATAAAATGACACGGGTGTCTTCTTCAAAGCGATACCGGTCTTCCTCTTATTGCCACGTGTCCTCATCAAGCAACTTGCCTCATTCTACTTGCCTGCGTGCATACTAAAAGTCAGCTACGCTGAGTGAATTTTAGTTAATTAACATATATTACATTCACTTACTTACCAATACGCGTCCGAAGATACGTATTAGTACTTACCTGTTCATCTATCATTCAATCATACATACATACATACATACATTCATACATTCATACTTCTTACTGAACACATACCTCGGATACTATAAAGATCCGGTCCTCACTTACCTTGGATAGTATAAGGGTCCAGACCCCACATACCTCGGAATTAATAAGGATCCGGTGTCCTACATACCTTGGATCTCCTTAGAGTCCAGTCCCTACTTACCTTGGATATTATAAGGGTCCAGTGCCCTACATACCTCGGTTATTATTAGGGCCCGGTGCCCTCTATTGTCACACCCTAACCTAAGGCGAAAATGTCGGGGCGTGATCCGATTGGTCACAGCTCGAAGATACTATCGTAATATAAAAGTGACAATATCTAATTATTTACTTTATTTCAAATATACACATAATATCCAAAATACAGCAAAACTATTTAAGTAAATAAATATGATAAGTTTAAATCCATGTTTGTCTTCATTAAAACCTAAGGTCTTTCAAAATGTCCATACTTCAACTTCAATACAAGCAACCTGCGTTTGCGTAGAAAATGGAGTTTGTCAATAACACATGTTGAGTGAGATGATCACCAATTTTGACACAACAAATAATATATATATGATAGATAATTGATATCTGATAAGTGATAAATGCGCAAACTAACCATGTGATAGTAATCAATCAAATCATAGCAAAACATGTATATAACCAAATCGTGCTAGTGTGCCAATGAATCGTTGCCAAGCGAATCAGGCATTGATTACAATGACTAAAATTGTCGTTTTACCTTTGCCAAGCGAATTGGGCTCCGGTTACTAAGACGGTCGTATGATCATACTAATGAGATTCCAAGACTTTATAGAATACAAACACACTTAAACAAGTAGCAATTTGCAAATAGCATTCACTTGATATAACACACAATGATTATGTTTGCGATTGTTTGAGATATATATATGATAGAAAATATTAATAAGTAGGCATATGTCCCCAAAACGTTTAAAAACAGTGTAAAAAAAGGGGAATGATCAAACTCACCTTAGATTAATGACGAACGAATATAAATATGAATAAGTGAGCTAACGAATAAGCGAGTCGTCCACTACACGTCAAATGATATATACGCTTCAGAATATGAGATATTAGGATATGATAATATGTATAAAAACGAACTCGTTGCTGCTGGAATCAATCAAAACAGACGTTTAGAACTCAAGTTATGTTTGTTTTAAGATTTAAACGAGCTGGTGCTGACCAGAATTCGAACAGCGATTCGGAAGTCAGGTTTTGGTCAGTAGCCTTAAAATTTCATTTCAAGAATAAAAGTCTTCTGGACCGAACGTTGAATCCGATCAGATGTATGAGAAAACGTTAAGTCAAACTAGTTGACTATTTTATCCTTTAACGAGTTTTAAACGATTTGACCAGTCAACACCACCGAAATTAATTGAAGGTTATTGACTATGGAATATATATGAATGATTTCTATGTTTACAACTTACCCGAAAATGTAACGTCCGTTAATTTCCGATAAAAGGTTTAACCTTGTAGTGTTGTGTACACCTTTCGGGCTTGACCCGTCATTCTCCCGGGAGCTCCTTGCCACCCTAGTAAACCTATCATACTTAACTTTTCATGAAAGTTCAACCATTAGTAAAGTTGAGGGGCTAGAATGTTATATTGTTATTATTTTATAAAAAAAAAATTAAAACCCTAACCCATACCCTAAATTCCGATCGGTGCCCCCCTAGACCCCCCCCCCCCTTCTCTTTTTGCATGCAAACCAGCCCTTCTCCATCCTCCCAAGACTCGTTCCAGGTTGGTACTATATTGTTTTAACTCTTTTTCACCTTAATTCATCCATATGGCTCGTTTATTCGTCAAAAAACGGTTGTTTTTAGGCTTACCGGGTGGCTGTCAAATTGAGCAATTTCGGGATTGTTTTGGTTGGGGTTTTTGCACCAAAATCTTCGTAGGTACGTCTAGTATAACATACTTTATAATCGTGTCCATTGGTGTTCGTTTGTTTGGTCAACTAGTTGTAGATTGAAAACTAGTTTTCGGTTGTCTAGAATAGTGTTTTGTTGCGTTTAACGTGAGGGATGAAGTAAGTGATGACCAATTCAGTTCGGATAGCTTCGGTTTAATGTATAAGCTGTTGTAAAATGATTTTTATAAGTATTGGGGCTGAATTGGTTGTCGGTTACTCAAACGGGTTGGTACAACGCGTATTCGCGTTTATGGATTAGTTGGTGCGTTGTGCTTGCGAGTTACTGACCCATCTGACTCGTGTAGCGTCGTGTGGACTTGTTAGCTATGAATTTATCATATTGGGTCCACACGGGGCTGATTTGGATGTTAATTGCCTAAACAACTCTTAAACGCGCGTGTTGGTGTCACCTAGTGCTTCCATGGGTAATTTGGGAATTATTTATTCCCGGGAGTATCTAAGGGTCGCGTTGATGAATGTAAGGCCCCGGGGGCTGTTATGATTGAGTTTGATGAGGTCGAGGCTTTAGGTAACTGGAACCATGTTAGAACGTCTCGTAGGATAAACAAGTCCTTTCGATGTCGTTAGTGATGATTGTATGTAAATCGACAGGCGTTTGAGTTTTGGGGATACTTAGGGGTTCTCTAGCTCGTGGTGAAATCGTGCCTTGTGTCAGGTGAGTTCATGATGCCCCTTTTTACCTTTTTATGTTTTGGGCTAGCATACACACCCATTACAATTTTACCCGATTTTACTCGTTTAAACTATTTGGATGGTATTGCATGGCCTTATTTGTGATTGTGCATTTAGAAAGCTATGTTTGAATTATATTCTATGCCTTAGGATATCTTAGACTCGTTGTGGTCGTATGTATTACTTGTGGACTAGGCTTGAGGTTGCTACTAGGCCTAGTATTAATTCCTAGATTATCCATTATTTATGGATTGAATGTGATGATATGGCTTGGTTGAGTGTTTGAATTAGATGTTTGTAAGTGTGTATGTGAATGTGTATGTGTTGGTAAACTGTGACCGGGTCAAATATATTACTTGGGGAAGACCCGGGGTGAGGAGGCCCGTGTTGCATATTTATGTCCAGGCGGGTCAAATATATTACTTGGGGAAGACCCGGGGTGAGGAGGCCCGCCGTCCCTATACCGTGGTCGGGTCAAATATATTACTTGGGGAAGACCCGGGGTGAGGAGGCCCGTATCACGTGTTTAGGTATGTTAAATCGTGACCGAGTCAAATATATTACTTGGGGATGACCCGGGGTGAGGAGGCTCGCGTTGCATGATTTTGGTTTTGTTAAACCGCGACCGGGTCAAATATATTACTTGGGGTAGACCCGGGGTGAGGAGGCCCGTGTTGCGTGTTTGATCAAGAAAAAAATATTTATTATTTTATTTACTTATGATTTGATCAAGAAGGGTTATTTATTATTTTATTTACTTATGATTTGATCTAGAAGAGTTATTTATTATTTTATTTACTTATGATATGACCAAGGAAAGTTATATATCTACTTACTTAAGATTTTCTCCTACATTTTATACCTATGAAATTAAATTGCTTGATGGATGTTACTTATAAAACTTGAACTCACTCAGCTCAAGCTGACTTTGTGTGTATGTTAGATTGATTTCAGGTTGAGAATTGGAGATTACCGCTTAGACGTGCTAGAGACTACTCGGACGGTTGAAGGCATATCTAGTCGAAGAATTAATAACGCAAACTGTTTCTTTTAATTTATTACTATAAGCATTTAAATTTTGGTTTTGGGCACTTTTCGTGGTTTTTGAGAATTTTGATGTTTATTATTCCGATGTTTATTACTTTGAACTGATTTTAATAACATGAACATGTTTGGTTTTAAATTTTTGAGAATTTTTGGATATAATTACCAACTGTAGGATGCCCGAGATTCGGGGTCTTACTGGAAAATGAAAGGATTGGTGAGAAACGGAAGTCAAAGGTCGGTACATAAGCAAAGTCAACCGATTAAGCATGTATCTTCAACAATAATGCAAAAACCAAAGAGAAACCAAGGGTATATGATATGTGACGACTGAGAAAGGTTTATTTAGGGTTTAGTGAAGTTTATGGCAGAGATTATAAGTCTTGTTTATATAAGAATAGCAAAAACGAACCATATTTGGAAGATTTACTCGTTTAAGTAACAAAATACGATTTAATGAGAATATCGATGTAATAAATCAAAGATTTCATAATTTAACAGTAATTTAACAATATGGACTTGTATTTTAGTTATAATCCTTTTCTTGAACCTTAATTTACTCGATTTATGTCAAAAATAAGTGATTTTGATGCTAAAAATAAATTAAGAAACAAAATACGCTATTTAATAAGAAAATCTAGTACAATAACTAATAAAATTTGGCTTGGACACCAATAAAACGAAATTGGACCAGCTATAACATTTCTTGGAGATTAAGTTTTGTTAATTTAATTGAAAATAGGAAAGAATTGGCAAAACTAGTCCCTGTAGTTCCTGAAAATGCGATTTTTAGCCGTTTTAAGCGATTTTAATGGTTTCTAAGAGCTATTTGGCATAATTGAAAGTTATGAAATTATAAAATAAGTTAACTAAGTTAAGTACCAATAAATACAAGTTTTAAATAGTTCGGAAGATCCAAATTACGTTCCCGAATCGATTTAAACTGAAACGAACACAAACACGAAAAATCCGAGATGTTACATCTATCATACCATACCATTCTAACTTCGTTACATTTCCTTTCTAGTTCCTTCAATCATAATTAATATAACATTAAATGCATACTAGTTAAACAATCCATATCATTCACATTCATACGCAAACATATATCTAATATACACTTACCATTTAAGTTAAGTGTATAAACCTAACACATCGTAGTATGCACACAACACCGAAAACATAACACATAAAAGGGGATAGAACTCACCTAGATCCTGTTACGCTCCCCGTTAATAGTAATTCTCTTCTTGAGTTGTGCACGGCTAACTGTTTAACATGTATATTCATCAATTAATCATGTACTAACATAATTAATTAAATGTGTATTTATTAATCTAGCATACTTGATACGCTAGACTCGTTTGTTTGGGGCTAATGAATCAAACGAGATTACTTTGTTTAGTTTCTCGTTTACACTCTCCAATTATTATATTCATATATATAGGTACCTTCCTCTTAATTTAATATTATATATTTCTTTTCTTTACTATATCATCTATTTTAATATATATATATATATATATATATATATATATATATATATATATATATAAGAGAAGTATAGTTTGAAAACCCTCTTGAGTTGAGAAAACCCGTGAAAACCCTATGTAACATCGTTTTTTTCTTTTTTTTGTTACATTTAATATATGTTGTTACATTTAATACAAAACATCGAAAACATAAAAAAAAATGTTTTGCTAATTTTTTTATATTTTTTTATTAATTTTTATATATGTTTTCAGGAGAGAGAAAATGTAAATAAACTTTTACATTTTTTTATTAACTTTAATTGTGCACCACAAGATTTAATCTTTAATTAAAAACATGTGATTGAGAATGAGTTTCTAGAGTTTTCACAACTCAAGTGAGTTTTTATTCTAACCTAACCCTATATATATATATATATAGAGAGAGAGAGAGAGAGTTATACGGAGATGACGAGGTTGGTTGGTTTGTGTTGATGGTTCATCATGGATTACATAGAGAATAGGCATGTTTAGCTCTTGGGCTTGGCGAGATCAGGCCCAACAGAACTATAGTAGTATCTGGGCTAATTCCCTTCGCATCGCATAGGCCCACTTCGCTTCCGATAGGCCCACTTCGCTTCGCATGGCCTTCTTCACATCGTGTGGTCTTCTTCGCATAAAAAGAGTTCGCGGGAGAGCCGGGATTCGAACCCGGGTCTCTCCGCCCACAACCCCATGTCCACTCCACCATTCCACTAAGTATGTTATTCATATTATCCTTATTATTGTTATACTAACTTTCATTTTGTTATTATTTTTATTATTATTCTTATATTATTATTAATACTTTTATTAATTTATTTCTATTAATATTAACAACTAACATATAAACTTGGTTAGATTCAAGCTTCAAATATTTTATTCTAGGCTTACAAAGAGCCAAACTCTCGTTAGATCTACAAGTCATGAACGAGTCGAACTTAACTAACGAGTTAAACGAATCCGACCCTCAAAGTTCAATTTTTACGTCAAGTTTATATTTTTATTAACCCTTAGGCCCCGATCTATGGTTCTACCAATGTTCATGGAGAACCGACACCAAATGAACCACCTTTATACTACCAACGTACCTCTAAGCAAAATCCGGTTTAGGGTTTAGTTTTGACACGAGCTAGATCTTGATTCTTCTTGTCGTTTGGATACGAGAATCACTAAAACAACTTAGATCTCGTTCTCGGGTTTCAAGCTAGGGAGAGTGTGTGTTGGTAAAAATGGAAAGGTATGGAATTATGAGATCTAGGGTTTTAGGAAAGGTTTAAGGGGTACTTATACCCTTAGTTCATGGACCTTAGGCCCATTAATTTACTAAGTCCATATTTTATGGTTAAGTCCATAACCATTTAAGCATAACATCTCTCATTTTAATTAATTTATTTATTCTATGTTAAATAAATAACAAAGTTTATTTAAATGTTACTTCATTTATTATTTCTAAAAAGTCGGACGTTACATGTATTTAAAATTGGGTAGAGATTGATTTGATTGAGTCTTGCACTTAAAAATTTTGTATTAAACTCATATTTAATTAGATAAATTATTTATATTACATTTATATAATACTTGTTTTCATTTTAATTTTTATTAGGGTCGGTCTCGAACCCCAGTAGGTCGTTTTCGAAATTCCACAAAGGTTGGTGTCAAAAGTTTACGAGGGTCAGTCGGAAATTTTACACTATAGTAATACTACACTGGGTCATTCTCAAAATACGTAGCAATTTGCTACCCATTTGAGATAAAAACATATTTTTATTTTAAGTTTTGTCACAAATGTCAAACATATGTGGATCCCCACGTGCGACTTACAATCCATTTGTGTTGGCGTCACAAACGGAACATGTGTTTTACAAATCATACCCTACTGTAAGTTGTGATATGAAATATCTATGGATAGTTGTCAAGAAAAATCAGGATAAATATATAAACGCGATGCAACTAAATTTATGCGAATACGGAAGAACATGGGCTCCTTTAGTCTGATGAACGGCTTGAGGTCCCAAACGAAGTAACTAGGAGTCAACATTTTGTCACAAATACCTATATGATGTATATAAAATGGTCGACGAGGAGAATGAAAGATTTGAAGACGTAGCATTAAAAATTAAGCCTAATACATCTTTTTAGACAATATTTTTAAAGACAACATTTTGTCACGAGTTTCATTTGATTATAAAACAACTAAATTTCAACACAAAGAATTTATTAAAACATCTTATCTAAGCCCTTTATATTGAAAAGTTATAATTTTATTAAAAATAATAAGTAGTTTTATGTAATTTATATTTACTTTTTATAAAAAAATTTAACATCTTATCTAAGCCCTGATTCAGTAGATCATCTTAACTTAACATACGTGAGGATTAATCAAACTCAAACCCAACTATACTATTAAAAAAGACATATTTTATATATGACATTCAACTAGGCCCTCCACATAGGTTGCCAAGCATACAAGTTTACAATTTAACAAATTTCACTTCATTATCTATTTTGTTTAATTAAAACTGTTCCATTCTTACAATTTTAAACCAGAATGATAAAATGAAAAATATGTTGTTGGTGGAAATCAAACTCACTACATTGCTTTTAAAATGTTTGTAGCTTACCAACTCAACTTCAACGCATTGTTGCTAACATTCTCTTTCCTTATAATGTGTATAGATTCACAACCTTCAATTTTGATTTATTTTAAAATACAAATACAATTTATTCTTACTAAACTATGTATTTTAAGAAATATGTTAGGTGTTATTAATGATTAAATGATTTCACTCAATTTGTCTTTATATGTTGTTTTGCTTAAATAAGAAACAAAAATTTTTGTTGTAATTTTAATTTCAAACCATGCAATTACCATTCATTGATATTCATTATTTTTTAGAACAACTTTTATTAAAACAAAACTAGCAAAAGGTAGAAACAAAAACAAAATAGTTACATAACAAGAAGGGGATTTTTAAGCCACTCGGTCCAATTTATAGTATTTTTACCATCTTTATTTGTAATCCATGAAAACGAATAAATAAGAAGAGATTTGAAAATGAGGTATTTTCTACTAACTTCTATTTGAAAAACAACTTCATTTCGAGCCCGCAGGATGATCCACCACGCAGAGAGAATAATACCATGAATTGATTTCTACTTCTTACTATTAACTGAAAGCGTATCGAGCCATATCAAGATCCCCAAAACAGAAAAGTCTTGCATCAAAGACAAATCAAGCCACTTACATATATTGTTCCATACTCTAGTCGCTACACCCACATGCACCAAAAACATGATCTGAAGACTCCTCCGAGTTAAGGCAAAAAGGACAAAGAACTGAAGGGACATCTATACCCTTATTCACTAAATTGGTTCGTAAAGGCATCCGATTATGATAAATGCGCCAACCCAAAATGTTTACTTTTATGGGAACCAATCTATTCCACCGCGTTACAGAGCCCCAATCATGTAATGTCATGGCATCAATATGCTTCCTAATAGTTTTGACTGAAAACTTATCGTCTACATTAAAATCCCCAAACCACGAATCCGGATGATTAAAGAACTCGATCTGAGAAATCTCCGCAAATAAAAGATCAAATTGCTCCTTTTCCACGCCTCCCCTGACTGGTCTCCGCCATGACCAACTCCACCCGACCATTCCACGTTTAGAGGCAATGGAACATCTCTTATCCGTTTCTAGGCAATACAATCCATTGTACTTAGAACAAAAAATCACTTAACCACAAATCCTCCCAAAATCTAGTACCCTCCCCATTCCCCACCTTCATTTTAAGCGTGTTCCAAGTAATAATGTCTTTTTCATGAAGGATTCTACTAGACTTTACAATTCAGTGCCAAACTCCATTACCCAAGCCAATCTCAGTCCCGCCAATAACTCCTCCCATATTTCCGTGAAACACTTTTATCACTTTAAACCAAAGATCATTAGGCAGACTAACGAAACGCCATCTCCATTTTTGAAGAAGTGCTAGATTGATGCCTTTGAGGCTACCAATATCTATACCCCCTTTTTGTTTGTCCGCCAAAATCATATCCAATTTAACCCACGGAATTTTTTTCTCCCCCTCACCCGAGCCCCAAAAAAAATTAGATCTAATTGATTCAAGTCTTCGATACACATTATCAGGCAAAAGAAAGAGGGACATATAATAAATCCCTAAACTTCCCATAACCGACTTTATAATAGTGTACCTGCCACTAATAGAAAGCAAAGAAGCTCTCTAACTCGATAGTCTAACTCTAAATTTATCAACTATTTTTTGCCAACTTTGCGCCTTATTCATATTACTTCCCATCGGAAGCCCCAAATAAACAAAGGGGATTTTATCTGACTTACACCTAGTAATCTGAGCATAACAAGTGACTTCTTCAAAGTCAACTTCGACCCCATAAAGATTCGACTTATGTAGATTTAACTTGAACCCACTTGCTAAATAAAAACAATTAAGTGTTTGAATCAAAACTCAAATATTATCACAAGACCATTCCATAAGAAAAATGGCGTCATCTGCATAAAATAAGTGAGAAAGACACGGCCCTTCTGTTCCCAAACTTACCCCTTTCTAAAGACCGGCAGACACAAGATTTTCTATAGCCACATGTAAACCCTCCATGTCTCCTTATCTCAAACCCCGCCCCACCTTGAATTCAGACGTGGGACTTCCGTTCACCAACACAGAAACTCTAGCCGAAGATAAACACGAATGAATCCAGTTAATCCACGTCCCATTGAAACCCATAAAAACCATAACTTGCGCCAAATACTCCCAACTCAACGAGTCATACGCCATCTCAAAATCAGTTTTGAATATCATTAACTTCTTATTCTTCCTTTTGCAAAAATTCACCGCTTCGTTCGTTGATATTCATTATGTAATACCTTATAGTTATAAAATTATAGTTTTTATTATGTAATTCATATATGTATATTAACGTTGTTTATACTTTTCACCGGTGTGTTCATGGAGTACTAACCTAGTATTAATTCTTGAAAACCATGTGGGTTATGTTTTAAATCTCTAATGGGTCAAACATGTTATGTTGTATCTTTAATAATATGAGCTCAGATAATTTATTATCTCTTAAACAGGTATAATTCAAGTTATTTATCTATAATGGGCTGATTCGGGTTATGCTTTATCTATAACGGGTCAACCGATTTTCCGTTGCGTGCATTTCGAACTTGCGGTAAAAATTGCATATGTTAGACTGCTATGGCGCAACGCGCCAAGAGCATCACTAGTTAAAATTATGCTAAAAGGAAACATTTTGTTAAGTCTACGGGTGGTCATAAACTAGTCCACGCCAATCAGAACATAGGCCCAATCAAAATAACTCTAGTAGTGATATATAGCTCAGTTTTAAAAACCCAAATAAACCGGCGGCCCGCAGAAATAACCAAGTTTTTTCTAGGTGAATATTTATCGAGGCTGCTTTCACAAACAAATATGTACTAACTACTAACCGATTCAATCAATGAGATTAAGATCAATCCATGTGTAACATATAACATGCTATTTAAACATGGTTTCAGGACACGTGAATTTAACATGCTATCCAGACTTTTTTTAAGAAAGTCAAGCCGGTTTTAATCTAGGGCAAACAACAATGAAACGATGACCAGCTTTAAACACCCACACCCCTAGTTAAATGATTTAATTATTTTCCTGTCAAAATTTTAAACCGTTAATGTGTAATGGCCATAATCGACTCTACCATTTGGTATTTGATATTTGTCTATAAAGGAGGTATCAGTTATTAAAAATGTTGTGCGAGCTTACATCACTAAATCAGAGTGGCGCAGCGGAAGCGTGGTGGGCCCATAACCCACAGGTCCCAGGATCGAAACCTGGCTCTGATATATACCCGGAGTGGCTTCCGCAATAAAATTTTTAATACACTTTTTTGTTCCTTCGGTGAATACCGGTGCAACTAGCAAAAACGGTTTCATGTATTCTCTTTTTATGTTTGAATATAGTTGTTTAGGAGACATTAATTTCTGAAAATCGTACAACTTTCAAGCTATTTGCTAACAATATTTAAGTAAAGTAAATCAAGAGCATTTAATCATATGGGACGGATAAGAAGGGGAGATTAATTTCATGGTTATTGTTTTGTTTGTCTTATTAATAGTTCCCGTTGACTACAACTATAGTAGTAGTACTGTCTGTATTCATACGTTTATCGAACCAAGTTTAAACAATTTCTCAATTATATACTCCTGTTTAAAATCATAGTATTCACTTTAATAAGAGGAGAGGCTTTTCCCCTATTCATAAAGCGAATCACCACTGCAACAAAGAGTCATTTGTCCGATAAGTAAAGAAAAAACAAAATAATATGCATGAGGCCAAGATCAGATTCGCTACCTCTTGTTTTTAAGATGCAATGCTGACAATTGAGCCTAGGCGCAAATCGTTAAAATAATTCTTCAATAATTTTACCATGTGCGGTCGCTTACCATACACTAGACCCAGTTGGCCCTGAGCTGATATGCTATGAGATCAGATGATCATTAGGAGTGAGATTTAGGCTATACTAGTAATTTCACAATAAAGTTAACAGAAAATTAACGTTAGTTAGTGTCAAGAACTAAAATTGTTACGTTTAAGCAGATAGTATGACTAAAGTGTAAGTTTCAAAATTATAAGCCAAAACGGTAACACAAGCATGTAATCGCATTGTCCTCAACTAGCCTTCTATATGTAATTATACAATTTTTTGATTAAATTTCTAATTGACTTTAGCTATGTTGATGGATAAAAGTAACCACATGTGTCAATGTAGCCCAATATTAACCCCTTAGAAATAAATAAAGGAAAACAAAAACATATACATATGAAATCATTAAAAGACATGATCTTCCTTCCATGGTTTTAAAGATATTACAAAGAAGAAAGAAATGAAACCCATTTAGGGGATGTCATAATTTACATAACATTTATTAACAACAAACAATAACACAACACCAAAAACCACATTCAAAATAAAAACAAGAGACATTTAACAAAAAGATTTTAAGATTTGCTCTTGAAGGGAATAGCTCTGATCACAATCACATGGTAGAAAGAAGCAAGTGCAGCTCCAATAAATGGACCAACCCAGAAGATCCACTGCAACACACAAGTACAAAAAAGTCAAATTTTGACCAATGTTTCATACATGTTGACTTTAAAAGTCAACCAAAACTTACATGGTCATTCCAAGCATGGTCCTTGTTGTAGATGATTGCAGCTCCAAGACTTCTTGCAGGGTTGATACCTGTTCCGGTAATGGGGATAGTCGCCAAATGGACCAAGAAAACCGCGAACCCAATTGGGAGAGGGGCCAAAATCTACAAACAAAAAAGTCAAAGTCAACAAAGGTTTGACCTTTATAACTATGTTAATTGACAAAGGGGGAAAGTTTAACCATACAGGAACATGAGAGTCTCTTGCGCTTCTTTTGGCGTCAGTGGCCGAGAAGACGGTGTAAACAAGCACGAAAGTGCCAACAATTTCAGCGCCGAGACCCGAGCCCTTGGTGTAACCGTGGGCTACAACGTTGGCTCCACCGCCCAAAGTGTTGTAGTCGTGTTTGCCCTCGAATCCTTTGACCACACCCGCACCGCAGATGGCTCCAAGACACTGCATCACTATGTAGAACAGTGCTCGGGTCAAGGATAGTTTTCTTGCCAATAGCAAACCGAATGTCACGGCCGGGTTAATGTGTCCTCCTGTTTTACACATAATTTTATAAAATTAGATAACTTTCACCCCAATGTTAATATTTAGTAAAAACTGAAACTTTAGTTCAAAAGATGTGGGATTGTAATATAGAGACAAATCTTTATCATCTAAACACTTGGATCCGGAATAAAATCTTGGCTAGTCAAATATCACCAAGCATAATTTAACCTAAGCTAATGTTCACTCTTAATGAATGATAATCTTAGTAAAAATTGAATCTTTAAATCAAAAGATAAACAGGGTTTGTGAAACAAAGAAAAAAGACAATCTAATCTTTATCATCTAAACTACTTAAACTAGTTAAACATCACTAATCATATAGTCAACATAATAAACATCAAAAGCATGATATTTCAATAATCATATATGATCAAGATTAAGGCTTTGATATGAATAATAATCCAAGTAAAAATTGAATCTTTAACTCAAAAGATAAACATGGTTCGCATAAAAATAAAGTAAACCTAAGGGTTTGCAAAAAAAGACACAATCTTGATCATCTAAACATCACTAAAAGTTTAAAAGGTTATGATGAAAGTATACCTGAGATACCAGCAGTGCAATAGACCAAAGCAAAGATCATCCCACCAAAAGCCCAAGCAATCCCTTGGATCCCAACAGTCCCACACTTAGTGGGAGAATTGACCACACCCATGACAGTCAAGACAGAGATATAAAGAAACAAGAAAGTTGCATGCCAGCCCTGTAAAAAGACCAAGAAGTCAGCTCCCCAGGCTCAAACAGAGGAGCTGGTGGTGGCTCCTTGTAGTCTTTGTCTGACTGGGCTGATGTCCCAATTGGCTGCCTTTCTGAGTACTTGTTGGCTCCAAGCTTCACATCTTCTTCCTTACCCTCCATTGTTGTTGTTTTCTTTCTCTAGGAACAAGCTTTAGTTTTTTTGGGTTGTGAGTTAAGAGTGTGTGGTGGGTTTGTGAGGATGGAAGATGTTGGTGCACATTGTGTGGCCGTCGCTTGGCGAATAGTTTAGAATGTTTATGTTGTATGCTGTACACCTAGGTAGTGGTTCACGCTGAAAGTGATCCATTTGAAAGAGCATTTTCAGATGGATACTCATTCGATCGAATGAGTTTCTGATTCGATCGAATGAGTCTGCCATTCGATCGAATAGGACTCATTCGATCGAATGAGTCCTGACCGAATGGCAGCGGGTATAAATACCAGCTTTCAGGCGTGAACAGTAGAGGTTTTGCGTGCCCGGGGCCCAGGTGCTGTCCGGATGAGGGGGGAGGCCATGCTCGACCTCCCCCTGCCATAGATCGTGATTTCAGTGTTTAAACAAGCATGTAATCTTTCGTTTTTATCAATGAAATCGTTTGTTTCGTGTTTGTTTATATCCGTCTTTGGTCTTCAAACCTTCCGTCTCGAACGCGCTCGGATCGTCTCGGTCCCGGCTGATCCAACAATTGGTATCAGAGCCACGGTTACCGCTAGAAGGGTCTAACAACCGTTCTAGCAAACCGAGCTCTTGATTTTATGCGTTCTGGACGTTAAAATGTTGGTGTGTTCTTCGTGTTCTTCGCGTTTTCTGGGCTGGCGATGAAGGAGTCGAATCTGCCATTCGATCGAACGAGTTCCCCATTCGATCGAATAGGCCTATTCGATTGACTGATTCGATCGAATCAGTCTTCCCGCTCAAAAGTGTCAAATTCAAACGCCAGTTTTCCCGCCCATTCGATTGTCTTCATTCGATCGAATCAGATTGTATTCGATCGAACTGGTTTTCCCGCTCAAAGTGTCAAATTCAAATAGCTGATCGAACCAGTTCTTCATTCGATCGAATCAGATTGTATTCGATCGAACTGGTTTTCCCGCTCAAAGTGTCAAATTCAAATAGCTGATCGAACCAGTTCTTCATTCGATCGAATCTGTTCTTCATCCGATCGAATCTGTGCTTCATTCGATCGAACATGTTCCAGACCAAAAAAAAAAAAAAAAAAAAAGAGTCTGGAACGCCCGCTTACACGAAAATTTGCCCAAGCCATTTTTATCAGTCGGGAAGTCTTCTGAAAAAGTTTGGCAAAAATAAAATTTTTTCGACAAAATTTCCGGGAAATTTTCGGTTAATTTTCGGGTCAGTGATGAAGATTTTTCTGGACATCCTTTACAAGTTGATTACTTTCCAGAAAAAGTTTGGTGACAGTGAAATTTTCACTGATATTTGCCGGCAAAGTCAGAGCGTTTAAATGTTTAATGGTTAAAGCGGCAAATTTGGGCAATGAACAAAGCACAATCACCTGAAGGAATTATCGTTTACAAGTTTAATGGCCAACCCCTTGTTCATTGAGCTTCTACAGTGGTGATTGTTATAAGAACACAGAAGAACAGAGAAAAGTGATTACTGATGAGTTATGATGTCAGACCTTGAAATATGAATAGCAGTAATCGAGTTATTGTGGGGTAGTCAGGAGCATCTGACTATTTATGGGCCAATCAGCGTCAAATATTTATTTTCCGCATGTGAGAATTCCGCTTCGTGGAGGGAATCAGTCTGTGATTATCTGGAGATTAAGGAGGATCAAGCAAAAGAGTCAAATGTTCCTCAATCATCTCCAAGTTCAACAATTCCTGCAGAAGCTGCTACTGTTGAAGAAGTCAACGAAGTACTGTCAAAAGCAACTTCTGCATCTTTTCTGGAGGGAATTCTGTTGAAGAATGGTGATTCGCAATCACGAAGTTAATGATGTGTCTTTGTCTCCGATGATGAATCTGCATACTAACTAATCTGTTTAGGGGGAGTAGCTGTGGATCGGAAGCCTCATCAAAGATTGCCCAATACATTATTAAGTCAGCGGAAGACGATATGAGCTTACACGTCTATATATTGGGATACACGCCAACGTCTGAGGGGGAATTTCTATAGTTGGTTGTTTTTAAACAGATTGTTTTGTCTGAAGATATCAGCAATGGAGAACACTTTGCATCATTAACTGAGAGTTCAGTCTAAGGGGGAATCTTGCTGCAATGATGGTATTCTTCAACGTGATTATCAAGATAAAGCAGAAGATTTGACTGAAGATTGCAAGAGGTGTCTACAGCAATTCGCAAGCAACGTCCAAGGGGGAATTTGTTGGTGCACATTGTGTGGCCGTCGCTTGGCGAATAGTTTAGAATGTTTATGTTGTATGCTGTACACCTAGGTAGTGGTTCACGCTGAAAGTGATCCATTTGAAAGAGCATTTTCAGATGGATACTCATTCGATCGAATGAGTTTCTGATTCGATCGAATGAGTCTGCCATTCGATCGAATAGGACTCATTCGATCGAATGAGTCCTGACCGAATGGCAGCGGGTATAAATACCAGCTTTCAGGCGTGAACAGTAGAGGTTTTGCGTGCCCGGGGCCCAGGTGCTGTCCGGATGAGGGGGGAGGCCATGCTCGACCTCCCCCTGCCATAGATCGTGATTTCAGTGTTTAAACAAGCATGTAATCTTTCGTTTTTATCAATGAAATCGTTTGTTTCGTGTTTGTTTATATCCGTCTTTGGTCTTCAAACCTTCCGTCTCGAACGCGCTCGGATCGTCTCGGTCCCGGCTGATCCAACAGAAGATGGGGTTTTATAATGCAATGTGTGTTTGTTTAATGGAGTATTTAATTTGGTAATTTTGTGGTTAATGATTGTGTAATTTGTTTGATAATAATGTAGGTTTGGTTGTTCTAGAAAGTGCAGAGGGTGTGACAGATGGATTTAGAGTTGTTTCTTTGTGTTTTGTGTTTTTTCAATTTTATTTTTTATTTTGATAATAATGTGTTTTTTCCTTTATGTTGTGTGGTGTGTTGTGTTGTTATCCAGTACAGAGTGGCATTCAATTATTGGTCATTCAATATTTATTTATTCTGGATAACATTTTTGCTGGATTTTTGAATTTTAGCTTTTAATTTAAAGATGTATACTAAACTATATATATTTAGTTATTATATAGTTTAGGTGGGTTCCTTGTGCTAAGTGACGGGAATTCAATTGATCTTGATTCAGTTCTTTGTATTACAGGTGTTTCTCTGTAGTAATTGGAAAGTAAATCAAAAAATAAAGCTATGATATATTGAAAATGATATTAACATGTGTTTTATTTTGATTGAAAAACTACAAAACGAATTCCCATATCAATTTTGTTTGTTCAATATCCGTTCGATTCGTCACATTACCAATATAGTACCGAAACTCTTGTAACTTATGATATATTGGAATTTCATGAAAAGACTAAAATATAATTACTTAATACTTATTCAGGTTTTTAGAAACATAACCCATACGAGTTATTAAAGAAAGGTTAAATTAGTAAAATAAATTAGCCGTTGAAAATGAAAATTGAAAAAATAATAATAATTTCACTATTCATTTGATTGCTTTGCGGGGTAAAGTAATGTGTATTTTTATTTTATTTCATGAGTTGTATTAAAACCATTAAAATGTTGTAAATAAAGGAAGACGTTTGCATGATGGGACCATTTAACGGACGAAAAGAAATATGTGGCTGTAGGCAATTAGCCGGTGCAATTTCTGACCGTTGATGAAAGCGACTGCTCACGAAATAATGATAACTCACAACTCAACTCTAAGGCTGAGGGGTGTGGGGGGCTCTAACGGAGGCGCAAGTGGGGGCTCCAGCCAATAATATTGTGACGTATGGCAGAGAGAGAAACTGGATAAGATGGGTGTTGGAGCCCCCGGTGGAGCCCCTGGCCCTGGTGTGGAGGGGCGCGAGCAGGGGCTCCAGCGGATTTTTTTTTTATTTTTTTATAAATATATTCAAAAAACGTATTATTAAAAAAAACTCATAAATTATTAAAAAAAACACACATTAAAAAAAAACATTAATATCTAAAAATAAAATAAAAATTAAAGTACTAAAAAAACATTATTCTTATTCTTCGGCTTGGTCTTCTTCGATCAACCTCTTTCGGATACGTTCCTTTTGCTTTTCCATCAGCATTTGATCGACCGGATTTAGGTTACTGAAGTCTCTTGTAAGGAAGTCCAAATCTCTCATTCGACTTTTTTCCTTTTTGTCATTAGAGACCACCTCCATGGTTTTGTTGAATTTATTGAGGGATTCAACAAGATCGACGATGTTTACGACTCCCCCCTCAGCCGGTTTTTTCCCCTTGGCGTCCCGTCCCAATGGCCGCCTCCTCGGCGGTGAAGACGTTTCCTCCCCCGCAATGTTTAGGTCGAATCCAACGCGGCAATCCGACGCGGCAGAAGTGCTATACGCTCCAGACGAACTAGTTTTAGTCCGTTTCGGCCCTACTTCCGCATCATGGTCGGGCGCCACCAGCTCAACCCACTTGGCACACCTTTTCAGCCTCTTCCACAACTTTACATCGTCACACGTCTTCACCGTCCCATACCTCCGCAGACACTCCTGCTTCCACTCTTCGACAGTGAAATTGTAAACCGCCAAATCATCACTGCCACTTGGTCTCATACGACCGGCGTTCCTGTTGAAAAGATTAGTAAACAAGCCGACAAATTTTCAGATTTCGGACCACCGACCCGAAATCATATCGGCGTTCCGCTCTGTACTCCCAACGAGCGAATAGAACGTCTCCCTAACCTTTGTCCAAAAGACCTTGCTCTTTTGGTAGTCGGCTGCAAAATGAATAATTAAATTAGATTTCCAGTTAACTTTTGTAATTAACTTTTTTTTTAAAAATCATTATTAAAAACGTTAAAACAATTACCGCAACGCCGATCCTCAGAAATGACTATCCAAGCCCGACACAAGGCTTCCTTCTCATCCGATGACCACAGACTGGTTTTCCGTTTCATCCTCGGAGTCGAAGCCGGTCCCGGCCCGTCCGTTGCAAGTTGTTTTTTTCGGTGGACGCGTCTTCTTGCTCCCGTAGCATCACCGTGTGATTCTTGTGTCTCCGGAACAACAAAGTTAGGAGACGGTTGTATGTTGGATTGTTGAAAGCCGGATGTTTCTTGCGACCCCGAAAAAAACATCGATTGGTCTGGTGACGACCATAAATCGTCGTAACTATAACCTGAATCTAGGTTTGGGTACCAATTTCTAGACATGTTTTTAAAAAAAAGTTTGGAAGATGGGTTGATTTTGGGTTTTTTTTGAAGTTGTGGTAATTGTTTTATGTGATTTTGGGTGTGGTAATTGTTTTAGGTGATATTGGGTTTATATATAGGAAGAATAATTTTTTTTTTTATTAAATTAAAGAGCCCAACGGCTCATTTGTGTACACTCCAACGGCTATGTCACGCACCCCAATGCTCCTTTACGCCACCTTTCTCCCGCGACCCACCTTGCGCCTGCTTTGAATTCCGCGCTCGCGCCCCTCTCGCGCCCCGGTGGTGTGGTGCTCGCGCCTGGGGGCGCGAGCGGAGGGGCTCTCGCGCCCCCGCTGAAGCCCCACACCCCTCAGCCTAAAAGGATATACAACTTTCTTAAAATCACTTTTTTGCCCTTTCTTCTACATCCTTTCACAATTTTCGTTCCTTTATTTTTGATAATGAAAACCATGTGTGACAATCGTCAATTTCAGGTTAACCCCGTTAACTCAACTCCGTCAATTCAAACTTTAAGATCGTTGAATCTATAACGCACACTTCATTACATTTAAACTAGGGTTTAAATGACGCTTAACACTTACTACATGTGTAGTCTTTCGGGATTTGCACCGAAACGCAAACGAGTTGACGCGAACGATTGATAAATAAACGACAAACGTCAAAACACTAATTATGTGATAATTATGTGTTAGGTATATGTGTGTTACTTGATTGTTATGTGGAATGTTAAACAGGAAACAAGAACCAACTAGTTTAGGCTAGAGATGTAACACTTGAAAGATTAGGGACTAGAGTGTAACTTGTATTATTATAAATATAACCTTAACACTAAACCCTAACTTATTATTATTAACCTACAAGACCGATCGGCCTCCCTCCTTGCTCCCTCACGGCTGCCGTCCACAAGAACACACACATACACACATCAAATCAATTGATTAATCCAAGAACTAGGTGCTAGGAAGGTATACTTGATCATCCCTTACCTCCTTGTTGTTTAATTTTGATGTTTAATGGGTTAAGTATAAACCCTAGGCAGCCGACTTTGGTTCATGTATATGGTTAACATGATTGTTGTTATTTGGATAATGAATTGATAACTAGATTGATGTTGTTGCATGATTCATTGTTGTCTTTGATTTGAGTTAAAACACAAACCCTAATCTTGTATGTATGGTGTAATGGAGATGCATGGATAGTAGTATTAGTGTCTAGCATGTTATATGATTTATTTGTGATCCATGGCTAGTGAAATTGTTAAGTTTTGATGTGAACAGAATCTGGACAGAATGTGTATACGATGTTCAAGTGACTGTAACGAAGTGTAAACGTGAAAATTGGTTGAGATTGTGGGTACTGCAGTAAACTAGGTTGAGTCTAGTTTCCATGAAGTATAAGTTTGTAATTTTTGGACAAGTATAAGTGTGCTTTTATGATTTTACAAAAACGTGGTGCAAAGCTGAGCTGTTAGACCTGCTGTTAGGATAAGTTGTAAATGTTATATCTCATGAACCACGAGGCCAATTGGGTTGGTTCCACTTCTGGAAGTTGACTCATTGAGTTAGGAACCAAACCCAAGTGGTCTTGCATTTATTGAATTTTTCGTTTAACTGGAATTGCAAATAACATTCTGTTGCGCATGAATCTGACTGATATGAGTTTGCTGTAATGTTTTGGTCATTATAAGAAAAATATGTGGAATAAAAATAAGATAAAATATGTTCTGGAAACCTAAGATATGTATGCTTCTGTTATGATTTTTGGTGAATTAATTGAGACGTTATGATCGGTGAACTAGTGCAATCTTTCAAGTAAAAATTCTGTCATAATGAAACTAGCTGCTGAGTTGTGTAAAAATGCATGAAATATGATAGTTTTTATGTAATTGTTGTGTTTTGACCAAAATACCCTTGCGGGGAATAGTTGTTAATTGATTGCCATGAATTGACCAAATTGCCCTTATGGGGAATAATGGTTAGTTAATCTTTGTTTGTTGACCAAAATGCCCTTACGGGGATAATTGCTAGTAAAGTATGTTATTAGTACGTGACACGAAAGTAATTGCTCACTCATGTATCGTATCACAATTGTACTTGTTTAAGTCACACACAATTCACAAACGAAACACGAAATCTGTTACGTGCATAGGTATTATGTGCCGAGTCTAGAGACTCGTTAAACGTACCGATACTTAGAAAATCTCTTTGTTATTTAGAACGCTAGAGAGTTTCTACGACGCGCATCACTTGGTGATCTAGATCGGGATATTCTTCGCAAACAGTGAGTTTCACTTACCCCGCTCTTTGAACTGTTTTCAAACGTTTTTCACTTGGGGGAGATAACATACTCCGATAAACGTATTTTCTGAGATAAACGCATATTTAAGATTTTGTTATAAATTATATATCACTTGTAAAGGCTAAGCGGCAAACGTAACATTTGAAGTCCCACACATCGGACCGGTTAATATTTGGAATAGCGAGTCACTGTTGAGTAGTACTACTGGGTTTGACAAACCCCACCCGACGCTAAGCTCAACTGGAGGTTGAGTGGGTGTAATTTTGGCTAACACTTACCATGGTCTGGATTGACCTGGTGACGGGCACTTGATAAACAGTCAGCTTCGGTCGCGAACCACTTAGCGATACTTGTTGTATAGATTAGCTACCTATCGATATATAATTTGACATAACACTATCTGGTAATGCAAAACACTGAAACGCCGTAACGGGGTTACGCAACACTTAAACGTCGTAACGGGGTTACGCAACACTTAAACGTCGTAACGGGGTTACGCAACACTTAAACGCCGTAACGTGGTTACACAACACTTAAACGCTGTAACGAGGTTACGCAAAACGCTAAACGATTTATCTTATTTAACTTGTGAACTCACCAACCTTGTGTTGACACTTTTAGTATGTTATTCTAAGGTAGCCGAGGCGGGCGCGCGGTTTAGGAGCATGCATTAATTGAAAACATCTTTATTCTGCAAACTTAATTTTAACAGTTATATTTGGTTTTAAGTCGTCCTGCGTGACGCAACTTTTGAATTAAGGTTTTACGCTTCCGCACCTATTTACATTTAAACGTTTTTCTTTGGTTTGATTATAACTAATGATTCCGATCCTGCCAGTTCACACCCTCTGACGGTAAAACTCCGTTAGTGGATTTTGAGGGTGTGACACCATGTGACACACATTGATTCTTGAATGAATACTAACAAGAAAAACTAGTTCATTAAAGCAAACTGATAATTGAGGTGTTTGTATTCGGTTGGTGATGTTAAACTTAAATGAACAAAAGCATGAACAAGTGTGCAGCTCAAAGGACAATTTACGGTGGTTAAGAAATGGTAGCATTTGGTTTGTTGTGGTTACACTAAGTATCTATGAAGGGCCACCCATGTGGGTGTATAGTTGTACATACTCGACTAGGGTTTGTGATAGGTCGGTTCATAGGTCCCACTAGAAAATTGCAATGGTTTGGAAGATTGGTTACGAAATGTTTAAATGAGCCTTTGTTGATGGGTTGAATTAATTAGTACATTGAAGAAACACTAAGCGACCTCGGCAGATTAAGGATAATCTTAGGGTTAAGTAGATGTTTCCCACGAGGGTTAGGTCCGGCAAAGATGGTTATTCTTCTGATGACCTACAAAACAGACACCGTGAGCTCGTCACTAAGAAGGGGGGGTACCTCCTTGTGACCACCCTCCGGCGTGAGAATCAGACTAGATTGCTCTGAATATAAGTGTATATTAAGAGAAATAGCTAGATAAGATAACATCAGATGATATGTGATAAGATGTGATATCCATACCGTTCCAAAGTGTTGGAGTATTTATAGCCGAAGGTAGGTTTCCAAGCAGGTACAGCCAGCTGTATAATATTCCTTTTCCACCAACTGTGGGCTACGTACATGCCATGCTGGTTGGTGGGTAGGTAGCGGCTGATAGTGACATGGCCGGCTGTGTACTATTCCTTTTCCACCAACTACAGGCTATGTACGTGCCACGATGAGGGTTGGTGGGTAGGCAGCGACTGATAGTGACATTTTGTACTAGAGTGTGCTCCTCCTCGTACTGTTGTCGGTGAGCTGTCACCCTGTGATTGGTTCATGGGCTGCTTTGGTCAGATCTTGTCTATTTTGTCCATACCTTGGCAGGTATAGTACAAAAGATCTTCCAGAAGCGTACGGACTGGCTCATTTGGGCGGGAGTATTCCCGCCTTGCTCATTCCTTCAGGTGACATTACTGAATTATTGAGTTAGTGCCTTGTGCGTGTAGCCTTACTATTAGTGCGGGTAGCCTTCCCTGATGGCTTGTATCCGCAGCTGCGGGAACAGGCGGGGTACTTTACCATTGGGAGGCTTTTCCTGCGGGAACAGCTGGCGTACTGCGCGTAAGGTCTTCATCTCTGAGCATGGTGGGTCCTGCGGATCCAGTTGGTCTTTGCGCAGACGTTCCCCTTCAAGGTGAGTCTTGCGGGTCCAACTGAGCTCTGCTGGGACCTACCTCTTCAAGTCCCCCCAGTCCATTGTTCTTCTCATGAATTGTTAATAAGTGAGCTGAACTTTTGGACTTAAGCAAGGGGTTTTGAAAAGGGTTTTTAGTTTTAAGGTTTTCCGTGGGGATTCTTCCCGCGGTTTTCCTAATGTCACGTGCAGAAATTCCCGACTTTTCTGCTTGATCTTTGGGTATGATGCGGGTAGGTGTGTAACCTCCTCGCAAGTCAGGAGCGTTGAGTTTCACTTGTGTAGATTCTCCACGAGGTTTTGGTAGTTTTAGACATAGTGATCAATTATGTTAAACAACCAATTCCATCTTGGAGCTTCAAACAATCTAGTTCTCAACTTTCCCGCTATGCGGAGATGTTATTTCCCTTTCCACAAGCGTGGCCCAGAAGATCCTTCTTGGTTTCAATTCCCTGCAAGTGCTAAGTATGTGAAGGGTTTCGCCTTGACACTGTACCCGCACTCGTCTTATAGTTTCTTGATTTCCAAGGTATTCTTGGCTTCAATTCCCTGCAGGTGCTAAGTATGTGAAGGGTTTCGCCTTGACACTGTACCCGCACTTGTCTTACGGTTTCTTGGTTACCAAGGTAAGGGGGTATATTCCCTCTTATTTTTGAATCTTTGTTTCACGCATATTTTAGTTTAACTTAGCAATTTCTTGAGTAGTTTGGATAAGTTAACCTTTCGACGCGTGGTTGTCAATAGGTTAATGTTCAGTTTCCTCTATCATGATTGTGCGGGTAGGACCGTCACTTTCATTTAGTGGGATGACCAAACTTCACCTATAACTGACATGCGTGAAGGTTTTCCTCATCTTTTTGGAAATTTTCTAAGTGTTTTGAATAAGTTAACCTTTCGACGCGTGGTTGTCAATAGGTTAATGTTCAGTTTCCTCTATCATGATTGTGCGGGTAGGACCGTCACTTTCATTTAGTGGGATGACCAAACTTCACCTATAACTGACCTGCGTGAAGGTTTTCCTCATCTTTTCCTTAGAAATTTTTACCGTTTTTTGTGTTTATGCGGGTTTTGCCGCCTTCCACACGCAACGACTTACTTTCCCACTTATTTATGCGGTGAATACCGGCATATCAGTGTGGAAAGTTCATAAGTATAAAGGTAAGGCTATCAACACAATGTGATAAAGGAGAATCATTTCCATTAGAAGTGGCTCCAGGCCTTTTCTTTATAAGTTTGGAATTGATCTACATGTAACATTTGCATAATTGAGCTCCATTCCATGTTCTTGGGATGGGGGTGCCATCGAGCCTTTCGAGCCGGTATGCGCCATTTCCCAAAACTTCTTTGATAATGTATGGTCCTTCCCAGACCGGGACCAGCTTTCCTGGGGGCTCTTGGTTCGAAGCCTCGTTGTTACGCAATATGTAGTCTCCTACATTGAAGTTGCAGAGTTTTACCCGCGTGTTGTAGTATTTTTGCATTTGTCGCTTGTAATTCTCTTCACGCGCTGCGGCTAAGTCTCTGCATTCTTCGGTTAGCATAAGGTCTAACCGTCTTTCTGCATCATTGTCTTCTGGCTAAATCAAGACCCTTGGTGAGGGTAGACCAATTTCGACCGGGACCATGGCTTCAGTGCCATAAGTGAGGCTGAACGGGGTTTCTCCCGTACTTGCCTTTTTCAGCGTTCTGTTTGCCCAAAGGACGTGTGGAACTTCGTCCACCTAGCCGGATCTGTGTTCCAATAGTCTTTTCTTTATGCCGTCGACGATGCTCTTATTTGCTCTTTCCACCTCAACATTACCCTACGGGTGCGCCACTGAGGTAAAGGTGTGGGTGATTTGAAGTTCTTCCAGCCACTTTTGTAGCTTCTTGTCGGCAAAGTTGGTGCCGTTATCGCTCACCAAATTCTGGGGAAGTCCAAAACGACAAATAATAAATTCCCAAATAAATTTTTTGATATGTTTTGCGGTTGTTTGGGCTAAGGGTTTTGCTTCTATCCACTTGGTGAAGTAGTCGATGGCTACCACTAGAAACTGAACGTTCCCTGCTGCTGTGGGAAATGGGCCTGTCACATCGATGGCCCACTTCTGAAATGGCCATGAAGAGGTGACTGGAACAAGTTCATTCTTCGGGCGATGTGTGTTGGGTGCGTAGAGTTGGCAAGACCTACACTTTCTGATGTATGCCAGCGCATCTGTATGCATCCCCGGCCTAAAGTATCCCGCGTTGTTTAGATTAGCTACAACAGCGCGTGGACCTACGTGTACCCCACAGATGCCCTCGTGCACTTCCCTTAGGAGGTAGCCAGCATCTTGGTTGTCCACGCATCTTAGGAGTGGGCCAAGAAAATTACGCCTGTAAAGGATGTCATCGATGAGTTGATAGTTCAGTGCTTTACAGCGTATTTTTCTTGCCTGTATTTTTGACTCTGGTAGTATACCCGCCGCAAGGTAATTTATTATTGGTGTCATCCACGTTTCTGTGCCGGTTTGGATGACACAGATTTCCTTGTGCGGGACTGATGGTGCTCCAAGGAGTTCAATGCGGATGTCCTTTCCCAAGTGGGTGAAGGCTAATGATGCAAGCTTGCTTAACGCATCCGCAGATTTGTTTTCACTACGCTTGACGTGTATGACCTTACAATCGTTAAAATCGCGCATAAGGGTTTTTGCTTGTGCGAGGTACAGGGCCATTGTGTCGTTCACGGCCGTGTACGTCCCGTTTATTTGGTTGGCTACTAACATGGAATCCACGTGGGCTTCCAAGTTTTTCACTCCCATCTTACGCGCAATTCTCAGCCCGGCCAGGAATGCTTCATACTCCGCTTCGTTATTCGTACTTGGAAAATCCAGTCGAATAGCGTAAGTGTATTCTTGGCCTGCTGGGTTGGTTAGTTTCAACCCTGCGCCTGAACCCTCGTTGCTGGCTGCTCCATCAGTGTAGAGTCGCCATACATCATCGATGTCCTGTGCTAGAGAGGGTTGAGCCTCCTCCTGGCACTCTTTCTCCAGCAAAGCGGGGACTTCTGCAATAAAGTCGGCCAAGACCTGGCCTTTTATGGCTGGCCTCGGTTTGTACTTTATCGCGTATTCTCCCAATTCTATTGCCCATTTGGCTAGGCGTCCCGACAATTCGGGTTTGCCTAGAACGTTTGCGAGTTTGAAGTTGGTGAGAATGGTGATTGGGTGACCTTGGAAATATCGTCTTAGCTTGCGTGAAGCCTGTACAAGTGCTAAGACTAATTTTTCCAGGGTAGAGTACCGGGTTTCTACGTCTGTTAGGACACGGCTAACATAGTAGATTGGCATCTGGATGCCTTTTCGCTCTACTAGCAGGACTGCCCCGGTTGCTCTATCTGTGGCGGAAAGGTATAGGATTAATTCCTCCCCCGCTTCTGGTGCTGTGAGCGTTGGGAGCTCGACCAAGCGTGACCGAATTTCCTGAAAAGCTGCTTCCGCTTCTGGTGTCCAGCGGAAGTGTGTTGTCTTTAAACAGTTTCTCAATGTTGACACGAATGAGAACGATCTATCCGCATGGTTTGCCAAAAAGCGGTTAAGTGCGACTAGTCGTCCATTCAGTGTCTGAGCTTGCTTGATGGTAGTAGGTGATTCCATTTTGATAATGGCTTCGACCTTTTCAGGGTTCGCTCTGAAGCCATCTTTAGTAACAATGACTCCTAAGAACTTCCCTTCTTCCATCCCAAAGGAACACTTGCTCGGATTGAGCTTCATGTTTATCTTTCTGAGCGTGTTGAAAGTTTCTTCGATGTCTTTCAACATCGCTTCTGGCTCATGGCTTTTGATGACCAAGTCATCCATGTAGACTTCCAAGTTCCTCCCAATTTGGGCATGAAACTCTTTGTCCATCAGGCGTTGGTATGTGGACCCGGCATTCTTAAGTCCGAATGGCATCATTTGATAACAAAATGTGCCATCGGGCGTCCGAAATGTGGTTTTGTCCTGATCGTCAACGGCCATGTGGATTTGATGGTACCCCTTATAGGCATCAAGGAAGCATTTAAAGCGAAACGGTGTTAACGAATCTACCTTAAGATCAATTTCGGGTAACGGGTAACAATCTTTAGGGCATGCTTTGTTTAAGTCTTTGAAATCTATGCACATGCGCCATTGTTTGTTAGATTTCGGTACCATGACGGGATTTGCAACCCATGTTTGATATCTGCTAACGCGTACGATGCCCGCGTCAAGGAGTTCCTTGACTTGGGTTCTACACGCGTTAGCTTGTTCCGCCCCCATTACTCTGCGCTTTTGTATGACTGGCGTAAAAGCCGGGTCACACTTGAGTTTATGCTATGCCTTACTTCGAGGTACACCAGTCATGTCAGCTGGTGTCCACGCGAAGATGTCAGCGTTTTTCTGTAGTAAGCGTTTGAGTAAGGTGCGCGTAGGATCAGTGACTGTTGGGCCAATGGTAACAGATTGGTCAGGGTATTTGCCATTGAAGGCCCATTCTTCTGGTTCGGTGATGGTTGGTTTAGCCATCTTTGGTTTGGGTTTTGATGAGACAGATGCGATGCATACCTGGGGAATATCGGTGATCATCGCTACACCCTCAGCTGTTGGCCATCCCATCATGCCGTGGACTGAAGATACCACGGCATTGAATCTTGCCATCCCGTCTCTCCCGAAGAGAATGTCGTATGTGTGGTGTGGCTTCCTCATTACGACAAAGTCTACGTCTTCTGTGCGGGAGTGTTTCCCGTCCGTGAGAATGACGGGGAAAGATAGGATACCCAGGGGGTGTTTGTGCTGCCGTCGAACCCTTCCATCGAGGCGTAGACCGTTTCCAGGCGTTCCTTGTCTTTGTCGTCTAGCTTGTTGAAGAACTGCCTGTACATAACCGTTGACGAGGCGCCGTTGTCAGCAAGAGTGCGGGAAGTGATGTAGTGCCCCAGCTGGCTTTTGATGACGATAGGGCCTTCTTTGCTGGGTCCTCCTGGCACTCGCGGGAAGCGCACCTCAGCTTCCTTCCACGCGCATGGTTCTGTCGTTCGTCTTTTTCTTCCTCTGACGTTACTATAAACCATGTGGATGCTGATGTCAACGGGCTTTCGTCCGTTGCCTTTCTATCGGTTATCATTCCTTCCTCCATTCTTGATTGATGCCACAAGGTGTGTAAGTTTTCCATCCTTGACGAATGTTTCAACAATATCCTTCAAGGATGTACACTCCTCAGTGGTGTGACCCTTTGTCCCGTGGAAGTCACAAGATTTGCTCTGATCCGCGTTACGTCGCTGCCGGACCATTGGAGCTTTTGGCCATGGTAGTTTTTCGGTGGCAAATATCTCCGTGACGCTTTTGGTGAGTGGCGTCCACCGGGGGTTTCGGCTTGATGGGTGCGTGTTATCCCTTCCGCCTATTAGGGGGCGAGAGCTGGATGAGGTGTCAAAGTTTACCCTTGACTGCCAAATACCTAGCTTCCTCTTTTTGTTTTGCCGGGCGGTCCGGACGTTGTTTTCTCTAGTCCTCTGCGTGTAGAGGTTTGTACTCTGGGGAAGATCCCTACCCAGTTGCTTCTCCGTTTCGGCAAAGCGCTTGGCCGCCGTCATGATGGCATCCCATGTGGATGGCATGCCGTCTTTACCCGTCAACGTGCGGATAAGCTCTGGGTATTCGGCGCCCTGGATGAAAGCGGCGAGAACAAGATCTTCGCTTATGGTGCCCAGACTCAGCTTTTTCGAGTTAAAGCGAGTGATGAAGTCTAGTAAAGATTCATCCTCCTCTCTAACGCAGTTGAGGATCGTCCACTGCTCTTCAGTATATTTCCTCTGTTGACTGAAGTGCTGGCTGAACTTGTGTTGGAAGTCCGCCCAATCATAGATGTGGTGGACCGGTAAACGATCAAACCACGCCCTGGCCGCTCCAACCAGCGTCATCTGGAACATATAACACCACGTGGGTTCCGTCCAGTTGCTGACGGTTGCCCCCGCTATGAATCTGTTCAAGTGATCGTCTGGGTCGGATATACCATCATAAGTGCCGATGTTGGACATCTGTTTGGCACTCTTCGGGGCGATTGCTTTCGCAATGTCCCTTGCAAACTTGGATGTTCCCGCATTTGCAACAGTTGGTCTAAAGGTTTTGGAGAAGTCACGTGGGTTTCCCCCCGCGTTCTTTGGTTTGAAGGTTTCTCCAAAATTCCTTCTCGGTTGGAAGTCCGTTTCCTTGCGCTTCCCTTTCGCCCTATAACGAGGTTTTGCGTCACTGTCGGACTCCTCCCAATCATCGTCCAAGTACTCGCACTCATTGCTCATGTTGAGCTGTTGTCAAGTGCTTCTGAATTCGTCAGCCTATTGGAGTGAACGTAAGCGTTCATCCAACTCAGCTTGGAATTCCTTCTGACGTGCTTCCGCCCACGCTTTAACTTGATCAAGTGTTTGGCGGGGGAGCCTCGTCTGTTGTCTCTCCAACTGGGTATCGGTGAATCCCAGTGAAGGATTGTTTACTGCACTTGCCCCGGCTTGGGTAACCGGGGTAGTGTTCGTAAAAATTGTGTACTCGCCGGTGTTCCCCCCAGTAGCTGGGGTTGTGGTTACCGGGGTTTCTTGGTCACTCGCTGGCCTTGGCACCGGAGTAACCTTAACCATCTTTCCAGAGGTTTTGAAATAACTGAGAAAATTAGTTCTAGCTTTTATGCACGGATGGCGCCAATGAAGAAACACTAAGCGACCCCGGCAGATTAAGGATAATCTTAGGGTTAAGTAGATGTTTCCCACGAGGGTTAGGTCCGGCAAAGATGGTTATTCTTCTGATGACCTGCAAAACAGACACCGTGAGCTCGTCACTGAGAAGGGGGGGTACCTCCTTGTGACCACCCTCCTGCGTGAGAATTAAACTAGATTGCTCTGAATATAAGTGTTAAAAGAAATAGCTAGATAAGATAATATCAGATGATATGTGATAAGATGTGATATCCATACCGTTCCAAGGTGTTGGAGTATTTATAGCCGAAGGTAGGTTTCCAAGCAGGTACAGCCAGCTGTATAATATTCCTTTTCCACCAACTGTGGGCTACGTACGTGCCATGCTGGTTGGTGGGTAGGCAGCGGCTGATAGTGACATGGCCGGCTGTGTACTATTCCTTTTCCACCAACTACAGGCTATGTACGTGCCACGATGAGGGTTGGTGGGTAGGAAGCGGCTGATAGTGACATTTTGTACTAGAGCGTGCTCCTCCTCGTACTGTTGTCGGTGAGCTGTCACCCTGTGATTGGTTCATGGGCTGCTTTGGTCAGATCTTGTCTATTTTGTCCATACCTTGGCAGGTATAGTACAAAAGATCTTCCAGAAGCGTACGGACTGGCTCATTTGGGCGGGAGTATTCCCGCCTTGCTCATTCCTTCAGGTGACATTACTGAATTATTGAGTTAGTGCCTTGTGCATGTAGCCTTACTATTAGTGCGGGTAGCCTTCCCTGATGGCTTGTATCCGCAGCTGCGGGAACAGGCGGGGTACTTTACTATTGGGAGGCTTTTCCTGCGGGAACAGCTAGCGTACTGCGCGTAAGGTCTTCATCTCTGAGCATGGTGGGTCCTGCGGATCCAGTTGGTCTTTGCGCAGACGTCCCTCTACAAGGTGAGTCTTGCGGGTCCAACTGAGCTCTGCTGGGACCTACCTCTTCATACATGGCCGGCTGTGTACTATTCCTTTTCCACCAACTACAGGCTATGTACGTGCCACGATGAGGGTTGGTGGGTAGGAGGCGGCTGATAGTGACATTTTGTACTAGAGCGTGCTCCTCCTCGTACTGTTGTCGGTGAGCTGTCACCCTGTGATTGGTTCATGGGCTGCTTTGGTCAGATCTTGTCTATTTTGTCCATACCTTGGCAGGTATAGTACAAAAGATCTTCCAGAAGCGTACGGACTGGCTCATTTGGGCGGGAGTATTCCCGCCTTGCTCATTCCTTCAGGTGACATTACTGAATTATTGAGTTAGTGCCTTGTGCATGTAGCCTTACTATTGGTGCGGGTAGCCTTCCCTGATGGCTTGTATCCGCAGCTGCGGGAACAGGCGGGGTACTTTACTATTGGGAGGCTTTTCCTGCGGGAACAGCTAGCGTACTGCGCGTAAGGTCTTCATCTCTGAGCATGGTGGGTCCTGCGGATCCAGTTGGTCTTTGCGCAGACGTCCCTCTTCAAAGTGAGTCTTGCGGGTCCAACTGAGCTCTGCTGGGACCTACCTCTTCATACATGTTCGGTCATCTTTAGTAATATTAATGGTTAGTTCGTCTTATCTATGGTGTTAACAATGAGGGGCCACATCTATTCATTTCGATTGTGTGGTTTGAAAGTCGTGGGTATTTATGAATGTATATACGCACAAGAAATCTAGACGGAACATAATTAATGACAACTTATAAAAATTTCAAGAAAGTTTGTATAAATGTAATGGGAACTGTTTCTCGTCCTTTTATCCTACAATTCTAACACACATGACACATATGTGTGGGTTCGAGTATATTAGTTTGCCATTTGTTTTATGCATTATAGATTTCACATGCATATGTAAATGATACAAAATTAGAATACATACAAAAAAAAATGGTTTGATGGTTCTTTTGTGCACATGACATACATATGTGTACGCAAAAAAACATAATAATTCTAAAAATATAAATCATTAATAAAAAGGTTGCACGATTTACATTTGTTCTTCTATTGCCATGATTATATAGTTCTATGTAATGATTCTCAATATATATAGTAGTTTCTAGGTGGGTAGTAAAAGTGTTTATTCTTAAATGGTTGAAGTGTGTAATAGAAGTCTAGAAATTTCTAGGCGTGATGTTTCTAAGTTTTTTAGGCATGCTGTTGTACAAGAACCACATAAATTTAAAACAACATTTCTTATTTTAGTCATAGAGAACACTCAACTGAAAGTTTTAATGTAATTAGTGGCAGAGCCAAGTTTTATTTGGTGTGGGATCGGTGTTTTTCGGTCCTTAATTTGTTTAGGACTATCTTTGAGACTAAGGTGCCCCGAACGATTACAAAATATATAAGTCTTTATATAAATTTTTTTTCTCATAAATCAACAAAAAGTTGTGATAACAATACATAAACACAAAGTTATTTTAGCAATAAACATATAAACTTAAACAATAAAGAAAACAAAGTTAAAAATAGTTAATGATGCCCAGTAATCGAATGCTAACCGAACTGAATACTCTAATAATAACAAAAAATATCATTGTATGGAACTTATCATGGTTATTGATTAACTAATAAAAAAATACAGCTACATCGTAAAATTCTAAAATAAATATACCAGGAAACAATTTGTAGGAAAAAAGAAATACTATAAAATTGCTATAAACTATTGAATTCAATTATGTGTGTTGTCAATGTTATCGTAGAGATCAATATCTTCTTCTAAACATTCCTTTGTCTTTCTTTATTTAGAACCAGAGTTAGTCCAATTGCGTGAAAACTGAAAACACGACTATGACTATCTATCTTCAGTGTTCTTTTCCTTTAATTTTAAAATGGTAATGGGTTTGATCGCCGAAAAAGAATGAGTTTGGTCATTAACACGATACTATACGTTTTATATAAAACCGAAATAGACCGGAGGTAGCTCCGCCACTGAATGTATATGTTTCTCCGTTTATACATATCAAAGCCATTATTTTAAAACCCTAGAACCAACATAATTGCATATGTTTCTCCGTTTATATCTCAAATGAATAAAGACAACCAAAGACGAACAAACTTATTTTTTAATGAATGAACACAAAATTCTTTCAGTAAAATGTATTTTTAAGTCCGTTGCCTCTTTTAAGCTTAAATTAAGAAAGACGTGAACAAGCCGCGGTTGTTATCATTTGTTTGGTTTATAAGTATTCTGCAATGTCTATTTTGATTGGTTGATATTGTATCCTCATTTTTTCAAATGAAATTTTCTTTGGGGTTAATTTTATATGAGAGTTTATATATTCAAAACATGAATGAAAGTATAGATATTGTTTGGCTTAAGGATGAAAATTTGTTGATACCCTCGCATTAAGGTTGTAAATGATTGGAATTAACATGGAGTTTTGTTCGTTTTTAATTTACAACGAATCAAATTAACATGGAGTTTGGTTCTAACTATATAACTGAAGAAACGCATACACATAACCAAATACTTTTTTCGTGTTTGTATATTAAGGAAATGACATTGCCCATATTCATTTATCTTCGTTCATTCCATGCGTAATGAACATACGTGAATGTGTTAACAAATTTTATATATATATATATATATATATATATATATATATATATATATATATATATATATGACATATCTCATATAAAGTGGCCAAATACATTGTCTAATATTTATTACGAAGAATCGTGCTGGTATATATAATAACGATATATTTTCAATTTCCTTCATGATAGACTTTAGAAAATGCATTTAGTTACTTTATACGAACTATCAATATATTTTAACTCCTTAACTTGCAATGAATCTCAACACTTAGTTTCTTGTATTTTGCAATTTGTTTATGGCTAAACTGGTAATTTTTGTTATGTTATCAACAATGGATGTAATCTAACTTATGATTCCCATTAATGACCATGCATTACCTGAAAAAGGTGATTATCATTATGACAGCAATTATCGAAAAAACCCGATATATATTCAAGTTTGAAATGTGATTAATGGAATAAATTAATAAAAAAGGAAAAAAAAAGGTGACAATCTTTGTGATCACGTTAGTCTTGTTTGGAAGATTTTAACTCGATAGAAGTATCTGTGACAGTGGATTCATCACATGTAGTAGCCGATCACAAATAGTATATTATTACAATCAAAAATAAAATTGTGTAGCCAACTCAAATGACAATACTACTCAATTATCTCTTCACAATAAGTAGCTTTAGTTGACTTTTACCTTTTAAATCTTAACATGGTGCCCTTGTATCAACAAATCTTGTCTAGTTCTAGTGCAGTAAGTTTACAGATTTGTTTTTATTAGCCAAGTAGAAACTTTTGATAACGTCAGTGTAAATGGCTCCTGTCTAAATACGTGTAATAGTGGTTCTCTATTATCTATAGCCAATGCGATCAAAGTAGGTTGATGGTATTTGAGGTGAGATTAATATTTGTTTCATAGTATATCTAGTGTGGATGTTGGTTTTTTAAAACGTTCACATTCGTTTCTCTATCTTCATCTCTATAATCTAACTAAATATCACATTTCTTTAAATTTTATTTAACGTACCACATTAGATTCTCTATCTCTAACGTATGTGCCTTTAGTAGGAAAACAAAATAAAAGCACTATCCATCGATCTTGAAACAAGCATAGACCGTTCACCATCTTCATCTTTTTTAACAAACTAAGACTTTATTTATTTATTTTATAAATAAATAACCATATAATTGAACTATAACTGAAAAATGTTAACAAAATATGCAATAATGTGAATATTATACATTATCATCATAAATATTATAAACTTTGAAGTCAATATTCTAACATTAATTGAGAATATTACACCTTGATTTTGAGATTAGTTCAAATAATCTGGGTGTTAAATAATAAATAAAGTTGTTGATAATGTAATTATTTGAATACTTTTTAATAATGTTAGTTTTGCATAAGCACTACGTACCAATACTCGTATTATATTTTCTGTTAATCAACATTTTCAACACAATGACATTGTATTGACATTTAAAATACGGAAAGAAAGCAACCTTTTACATATTTTATAAAGAAATAGGGTTTCAAGCGATTGTTATGTGACACTCTTATCCTTATAAAGTTCATTTTTTTTTCTAACTCGAACTTATAATAGGAGTGATCCTAAGTCTGCATGATTGTAGTGTTGATATGGCTATACAGTATTGAGACGTATAAACTTTTATTAAGGACACTCCAAGGTAGAGGCGGGCAAAAATCCGGTTTTTAGAACCTATTTGATGACCCGACATGAACCCTAACCAATTTGGACCCAATAACACGGAATCCGGTTAGAAACTGACTGAACTGGTCGGGGGACTAGTTTGGAGGTTTTGATGACAAACCGGTTTGGACCCGACGATTTACGACTGATCCTGATAAACCAATTTGGAAACCCCCCCCCCCACCCACCCACCCAACACACACAAAACGAAGTTATTTCTCTGTTACTATTAAAATCGTTTATTGCCCTCCCAAAATTTTTCTATTTCATTATCCTTAACTTTTCAAATCATTTATTTTTCTTCATTTTAAATTCTCAAATTGTTTATTCACACAGAATTATTATCTGATTTAAACTTAGTATAAACTGCTAATTAAGTTAAGTTATTATTTAGTTGTTTTATCAATAAACTATGTAATCAAACTTAAAACAATTAGATGTCCGTATAGTATCTAGGATAGACCGATAGATTTATCTCAATAAACAAATATTGGGCTTTAGCCTGTTTAAAGAACAGAAACAAAGATTCTTTTCTTGGACGAACTATAAACCAAACCCAATAGAAACATTTACAAAGGCTCATTTTTATAGAAAAAGCAAATAACAAACTGTGGGCCTGTGGGCTGTAGCTAATGACTACTGAGTACTTGGCTAGTCAAAACAATTAGACCCCCACGTTATGAGAATTTAAAGAGTGGCAAAATGATATGACAAGGCTTTAAAGCCCCCAACACCGTGAAGGGGCGGTAAGGAAAGGAGGAGTTGATAAATGGTGAGGCCCAAATCTAAATAGGCGAGGCTTTAAATCACAACTGGCTTTAAAGTCAAAGCCCCACTATCTACATGACACTTTAACATACCCTTTAAAACACATCCACAACAACCAGCCTTAAGGTAGCATTATCAATCACTTTTGGTTTGAGCATCTTTTTATATAATATTTCCAAAAATACGTCTATATATGATGTAAATGCTCGTATTTATAAAATAAAACCATTCAACAAATATATAAAAAAAAAGCTTATGAAAAATTAGCAAATAAAGATACCTTAATTTTAATTAAGTTACGGTGTGACGGAAAAAACTTTTCTTTTGAAGAAGTTATCTGCATCTATAAGATCTGAAGGTAAAGTTGTTTTAAGTGTTGCTTCAAGTGGAGTTGCATCCATGTTACTATCAGGAGGCAGGACCGCACACTCCCTGTTTCACATTCCTACAAATTTAATTGAGGATTCAGTTTGTTACATAAATCCGGATAGTGATCTTGCGCGTTTATTACATGAAACGTCGCTCATTATTTGGGATGAGGCACCAATGGTACATAAACATGGATTTAAAGCTTTGGATAGATCATTAAAAGACATTTGCATTTGAATTACCATTTGGTGGAAATGTTATAGTTTTGTAGGAGATTTTCGACAAATACTACCTGTTGTCCCTGATGGAAGTAGACAACAAATTGTAAATGCCTCTTTAAGTTCGTCTTACATTTTGAGACACTGCAAGGTCCTTAAATTGACAAAGAACTTAAGGTTGTCCGCTTCAAACGACTCATTTGATATAAAAAAGACAAGGGTGTTTGCAAATTGGCTTTTGGATACAGGGGAATGTAATCTTGGTAGTAAGAATACAAGTGAGGCAATTGTTGAAATACCGGAAGACCTTCTCATCAAAGATTCCGAAGATCCTATTTCAGATCTGATAGACTTTGTATAGTCATCTATTCTAGGTAATTTCAAAAGGAAAAATTTCTTTCATGAAATAGCAATACTCGCTCCAAAAAATGATGTTCAAGAAATTAACTATCGGTTGCTCTCTATATTTCTTGGAGATGAAAGAGAATATCTAAGTTCAGATAGTATATGTCCAACAGAAATGGTTAATCATAATTTAGATGAAAGTTTATGCTCACCTGATATTCTTAATGGAATTAAAGCTTCAGGTTTGCTAAACCATAGATTAATACTAAAACTAGGTGTTTCAGTTATGCTTCTTAGAAATATTAACCAGAAAAGTGGTTTGTGTAACAGAACTAGTTTAAAGGTGGCGTCGTCGGGAAATCATGTTATACAAGTAGAAATTATATACAGAAGTAACATTGGAGATCGTCATTATATTCCAAGAATTACGTTGATACCCACAGACAAAAAACTTCACATTAAACTACAAAGAAGACAATCCCCCCTTGCCGTACGTTTTGCAATGACCATAAACAAAAGTAAAGGGCAATCATCATCAAGAGTTGGCTTGTTTTGAAAAAAAAACAGTTTTTACACATGGCCAATTGTATGTTGCATTATCAAGAGTTACAAGACGAGACGACATCAAAGTTGTTATTGTAGATAATGATGGTAATCTTTCAAATACAACATCAAATGTTGTATAAAACAAAGGCGTGTTTAGAAATTTGTAATGAATTGTTAATATTTTTGTCAAATTCTGTGTTATATTTACGTTAGTTATTTACGCAGTTTTTTTAAAATAAAAAATTTGTTAGATGACATTTTTTAAACACACGTAACAAAAAAAACTCAAATTTCAACCGGAAGCTTGAAGTTCAATGTTCTAAAAATTGGGTGTCTAGCTGCAATGTTAACTTCTGTAACATTAAACCATCAAAGTTAGTCAAGAAAATAAGCTTTTAATTAAAACTCAAAGTTACTAAATAACCTAAGAATATGATCGGCGTGTGTTTTGTCATAAAGTAAAGCACTTGTAACATGACTCATGTTGGATAACATCCTGTTATAATAACACAACTAGGATAGTGCTCGTGTTACACACGATTAGAACATATTTAAAACGTAATATATATGTGTATATTATAAATTTAGTAAAATGTAAATGCCATATTTATATAAAAAAAGGATACCTTTACATAAATTATGAGACATAAATTGTTACTTTAATTCAAATACAAAACCATACAAATACTAACAAAGATAAATAAAAAGTTAAAACATCTTTATAACTTATAACATGAGAACAAAAAACACATATTGAAAGTTAATCGTCTAATTAAATCAACATCCAAAATGTCATGCCTCATACACAATAACTAAAATATAACAAAAATAAACATTGTGTGAATTTCAACACGGATACATTAGAAAAAAATAAATAATTAGTGATAAGGAAATTAATTAATAAAAAGAAAAACTTTACATAGACATAACTGAAGAAAGCATAACTTGATGGTATTTATGTTATCCAAGGCAATTTGGAACCAGTAAAATGCCAAAACCTATGAATACAACACCTCAAATTAGTTACAAATTCAAACAATACCCCAATTTATATCCTAAATTACTGCAAAATTAATAATAATGAAACCCGTATTTGAATTAGTTACAAATTAAATATTTTTTTAATTAGATTGCATATATAAGTTGTTTTAAAAGATTTTGATTTTAATAATTTCTATAAATAATTTGAATGAATAGTAATGAAAGTTTTCATTCTATTTTGAGAAATATTTATTTTATGGTGAAACCGTTTAAAACTTAATGAGCTAGTCAAACCTATAAAACAGACATTTATTTAAAAAATTTAAGAGTTTTAAAAGAGCATTTAAACAATTTATAGGATATAAACATTTGTTTCTAAATTTATAAAGTTAATTGATTAGATGTTTAAACTTTTAAACTTAACATATTTGAATAAAGTCAGCTACTATAAAATGAAAGATTTAAAAATTTTATAATGAATTATGATTTATTTTTTTGTGTGTATTGATTGATAAATGCTCGTTAATTCAATTACCATTGTTTGACTAATATTATACCAAATAAAGGAAAGTGCTAAATATAATAAGCTAATATTTTAATTATTATAACAGTTAGGTTCCTATCCATATATATAATAAGAGTTTCAAATTTTAAATTGTTAGGTCATAAAAATAAATTAATATTAGTGAAACTTGGAAAAAGGCGTATAAGGAACAAAAAATCACAATATATAAACATAATTTTAAGTAACAAACATATTAAACATCATATCGATTAACCAATAATTTAAAAAAATCATACCTTTAAACCCTAAATAGATTAAAACATAAATCGATTAATAGGAATAGATTAAATATCAAATCTATTAACCGTTAGTATAAAAAAATCATGCAGTTAAACCCTAAATCTAATAATAGTGAATCAATTTGATGTTGTTCTTCATAAAAATCGATTAAACACTAAAATATAAATCATACCTGATAATTGCAAACGATGAACATATTTGATGTTGTTTGGATTAAGAAACCTACAAATCATGAAGAACCGGTTATATATAGATAAGGCGAAGAATCTGGTTACAAACGATGGGAAGCGTTATGATTTTTGAACGAAGCATGTGCCTTTTAAAGAAGAAAAGATGAACAATTTAAACCTAGTAAATTTAATAAGTTTTTTAATTTTAACAATAATTAGAATAATTAATATCATAATTACATTAATAAGTTACAAAAATATAAAAGTCAATATCATTGATTATTTTTTATTATGAATATGTGAAAATTATATTTATGAAAGGTTGATGACATGGAAGCCTATATGGACAACCTAGGTGAAGGACATGTGGACAAAATTATGTTGCTTTAATATATTAATATATTAGTTAGACACGGAAGTGGTATATTTTATCTTATCTTTGAAGAGTCAAAAGAAGAAAATAAATTAACTTAAAAAGGAAACGGGTTTAAAGTTGTTGAAAGGCTATCGTTGATGCATACAACCTACTAAGTCATTTTGTTAAACTACATAATACTTGTCAAATTCCAACTCCATCCGTGCCCTATGCCAGCATCACTTAAGTTGGGTAAAAGAATAGATCTACGAAGTGATAATAAGAATGAAACAAGAAAAATTAAGGGGAATGATCTCTCACCTTATTACTTAGGCGAGTTTGAAAGATAATAAGAATGAAACAAAAAACCAAACTTTAACGTGCTGACTGAGTTAACCCGAACGAACCCCAGAGATGAAGAGAAGGATAAGAAATTCGTGGTCAAAGATGTCTTGAACACCAAAGTCAACCTTGAACTCGATCAAACTTGAAGAAAATAATAAAAAAAAAGAGGGATTTTGTGATTTTTGAGGGCGGCGAATGAGCTACAGTAATAATTAGGGGATGCAGATTATTATGGGCCTATGGCTTCATTTATATCGGAATAGTAGAATAACACTAATTTTGGTCAAAAGACTCGTTTAAGCGAGAATATCTCATTTAATGACCAAATCAAACGAAATAAAAGCCAATATTCGTTCTTGAGGAAGGGGTAAACGTATATGGACATGCACCATGTCAGGATGGTTTTCTTAGAGCCAAAAACATGAGATTGGGTAAAAAAACGATTTATCATTAAAACACGAAGTTTGACCAAATAACGTATCTGATCTGATTTGCAGACATGGCCACGCCACGCGGCCAGGTTGGGCCATCCTCCTCGCGCGGCCCAGCGTGAAGGGTGGTCCGGCCACTTTTGTTTTGAACAATTTGGTCACGGAGGTTCCCAAAATATCCTTTTTGGCCTTTTTTTTAAAAAAAGATTTTAAGCAATAAATGACAAGCTTAAGTAATATAGAGGGTATGAAATAAAAATACACATTCAAATAATTATAAATGCATGATTTTATTAATAGCCAAGATCCAAATTATATTCCCGAATAGGTTAAACAAATACAAATATGAATACGAAAGCTCCGAAATGTTACATAAGAACCGATGAATAGAATAAATAGGGTTAAAGAAAGAACTTTTTATAATAAAAAGAAGAAAAACAATACATATGACTGATGCGATATTCCGAGCAGATATCAATGATTATGCTATCGATATACAAAAGAATGAAGATTCAAGATCCGTTTGTTAGACCATCACCTATGCAAGATTAAAATCCTTACATTTGTATTTGCCACATCATCTAACAGTTCACTCTCTTTCATTTCTATATTTCTTCATTTAATTCTCCACTACTCACAAACAGCATTCTCTTTCTACAAATACATGTACTTCATCAAGGTTTTTTCTTTATCACTCTATCTTCTCTCACCTCTACCTCATCTTCTTTTCTTAAAAAACCCTCACAAATATTTGTCACATCACTCTATTGGAGATGGTCTTAAAAAACCCTCCACCTCATATTCTTTTCTTAAAAAACCTTAACAAACATTTGCCACATCACCTTATTGGAGATGGTTTTAGAGACAGAGAGGAGTAAGATACATAATTCAAAGGCTAACAAACCAGTATATTTAGGCTTTTAACTGAACTGAACATTCGACAAATTGTTTGTGAATTGTTTGGTGGAAAGTTCGTTTGTTTAGTAAATGAAAGAACATGAATAAGAAATTTCGTTCGATTAGCTAAATGAATGAACACGAACAAATGCCATGTTCATTCAATTGTGTCCGTGAACGTTCGATAAGGTGTTCGTTATCGTCCGTTTATGTTCCCTAGTTTTATAAGTCGCCCCGTATATTTATACTACCGTCTTCTCTTTTATAAAGTCGCCCTGTATTTTATGTAGTTGTTCTCTATTTTATAAAGTCCTCTCATATTTTCACAAAGTCAACCCTCTCTTTTATAAACTTGTCATCTTTTCTATAGAGTCACCTTATATTTTAAAGTCGCGTCCTATGTTAAAAGGGACAAGTAGTAATCAATCGTTGATCATAAACATTTCTTAGAATAAGATGAGATTAATCATGAACATTCTTAGAATTTTAGTTGATCATAAACATTTCTTTGACATGGACATCAAAAATGAACATTTTAAGGATTTTTCATTGTATTTACAAGAGATGCATAATTCAAAGGCTAACAAACTACTATATTAATAACTTTTTTCGGCAAATAATTTACCAACTTACCATAAAATAGATATGTTCATACAAAAAACTAAAAAAAACAAAAAGAAAACTAGATAGATTCCTTGGAGTGACAAGACCGTCAAGATGGTTCAGTGTGTTAAGTTAAAAGATGCTTTGTTTGGCTAAAAGATGATTCCTTGGGCCTGATAACCTTTGTTTTCGGCCCTGCTTTTATGTTTTCTAGCGCAAGATGGTTCAGTGTGTTAAGTTAAAAGATGCTTTTATGGAGTGACAAGACCGTCAAGTTTTTCTCACCAAATTATTAGTAGTATACGTTTAGAGTCGTTAAATGGTCGAGCTTGTGGGTTTACATATCAAACCCGGACATGGCATGAAGCAAAAATCATGTAGGACACATGAGTCCAAACACGACACGAGTTCTTCGAGGGTTGACGAACATGGCTTGTTTTACCTAAAATTTTATTTTTGGCGCGCAGATATGATGCCGCATTTATCTCTTCAAATACTTTGTCCGGTGTACTGCGATGTTGATGAAGATCTTGTTATTATGTGATTTCTACATAAATCCATAATGATGTTGGGATGATTATTTGAAGCAGCTTCTTATATGCAATTAATCCGCTCACATCCTTTGAAAATTCCACTAAACTTCCGACGGAAATGTTTAAGCTGCACCAACTGTCTACCTTGTCCCATGTATAATTCGCTAACTAATAGTCAATAAACAAATGGTCCACGGTTTTTTATGCGAGCTATAACAAACACAAGCTAGATAATTATATATTAGTTAGATATAAATGATAAGTTTGGTGTCTCTAAGCCGTTATTGGGTCACTTGGCGGCACCTAACTTGTCCATAGTATTTTTTTTTCTGTTTTGTACCATAATGAACATAACGGAATCTGACCGAATGATAATTTTGTTTTTTTTGTTGTTTGTTTTAATTCCGATATCATAAAGAACGTGACGAAAACCGATCGAATCCGCGTAGACTCAACGTCTCAATGCTCGGTTTTACCAATGCCCGAGTTTACCGATTGACGTCACCCCATTGGTCCACCCAATTTTTTTTAATATATTTTCCCCCTTTTTTAAGCTCCGGTACCATAACAAACGTAGTCGAAACCGACTGAATTCTGGTTCAGTTACTGCCTCAATGCCCAGGACCGACAACGCGTGGGTTTTATCGCCGCCTGGGTTTACTGACCAAACAAACGCCATTTTAACTAATTTATTTTTTGTAGGTTAATTTGATGAATATATTTTTTTGGACACTGATGTGGCCTAAAATATATATATTATTATATAAATATTCCATACAATTTCGAGTTGTTTTGAGTTGGTTTTGTATATAATAATTACTCCTATTAGCTCATATTTGAATTGTAAATGTTTCACAAGATAACGAGCTAAAATGGAGTGCGTTTACTATGCTTTTGAGCAACGAGTGAATATTCAATTCGAATGGGTTTTATATATTACTAATATTATAATTATTATTCATCTCGTAATTAGATAACAATATTTGATTGATATTAACAATAATTTCAAAAAGAAACACAATTGCTTTATTTAAATATTTAATACTAACAAGCTAAGCATGTTTGTTTTGGATAACAGGAACGTGATGCATGCCTTAAATTAATTGATTGAAAGTGGCCAACTAAATAAGTTAAAACTCATAAACATCAAATGAAGTTAAAACATCTTGGTAACGTTTGGTATGCAGGAATGAGAGGTGAAATGGAATGGACCATTACGAAGGAATGAAGAAAAGAGTGTTTGGTTGGGCTAAGGAATAGAATCACTCATTACCTTGTCCATTTCATTCTCTCTAAAATACCCCAAATTCATTTCATCCACCCCCCTTGTTTTTCTTTTACATTCCATCCTCTCTTCCACCCTACTCATCTCCATCACCCTCCCACTATTACCATCGATCACCATCACCACCGCCACTCACCACCAACGCCACCTCCACCACCACCAGCCCCACCCCTACCACTGCTGACCACCGCCGTCGCCTCCAACCACCGCTTTCGCCGCCAACTGCCGCCGCCACATTAACCATCCACAACCACCACCGTCACCCACCATCACCGCAACCTACCCACCACCTCCCACTACCACCACCGCTAATACCCACCACCACCCCTTCTGTTATCGCCAACCACCACCACTGCCATACCACCTGCCACTGTCACTGGCCATCGCCAACCACCATCACCAATCGCCTCCCACTCTCGCCACCGCTCACCACCACTACCGCCACCACCATCACCACCGCTTACCTCCAATTTTATTTTATTCTCTCTTTTTTTTTTGCCTAACTAACAGCATTAATTAATTATTTATTTCATTTTTAATTTTCTAGAGGGTAACCAAACAAGACAATGGAATGGTAATGATCCATTCCTTGGTTCATTCCATTCCCACATGCATTCCATTCCCTCGTCTATTCCATTACCCCATACCAAACACACCCCTTGTGTTACGCATAGGGAATCGGCTATGGAAATAAAAAGACACTATGTTGGGCTAAATATATGGACTCGTCTTTTGGGGGCCTACAATCAATAGATTAAAACACAAGAAATTAAAAGGCTATATATATATATATATATATATATATATATATGAATGGGAGGTAGCTGCAAAGAAAGAAAAAGTCAAAAGGGAATGCCGCAAAAAGGAGTTTTCTTCTGGGTTCGGAAAAAGAGACAGAAAGTCATACGCAAAAGAGAAAGAGAAAGCCACCTTGGTTTGACCAGATAGCGTCTGGGTTCAACACCAACTCATCCAAACTTCATTAATCTTTGGTTTGAATTAATTAATATCTTTATGAATTCAATGTTTGAACTTATTTATTTTGGTTTGTTCTTGAGTATGGTTGTTGGCTAAACCCCTAAACTGCCTAGGTTATGATGAACTTTTGTTGACGTTGAATTTTAGTTTGGATTTTGCTTTTTGTTATGGTTTATGATTAAGTAAGAGGTTTCTTGTTATTTATTCGATGCATATGTGTGCTTAGGATTGTTTGATGAGTTTTATTGTTTCACAGTTTCCTTAGTGATTGTCTGTCATATGATAGGATTCTGTCAGGTCATCTGCTGTGTGTTTTTGACTAGTTTATGGTTGATTTGCAATAAAGCCATAGGAACAATATTAATTAATCAAGTAAACCTAAGTGTGCTGCTAATCTAAATAGCTGTAAGGTGATAGATTATATGATAAGTTTTGGTTGTTTAAGATTGCTAGATTTAGTTCTTCGTAAGGAGTCTGTCTAGGTTTGACTTTTCAGCCTTGTTTATCTAATCGAGTGAATACTTTAAACTACCTTTGATTTCCACGCTGTAAGGTAGGATTTCTTATAGAAGTACTTGTTATAAAATAATTAGCGACCGTAAGCGAGTCTAATTAAACTGGTGTTTTTAAGAACTTAATAGAAATCCATAAGTGTCTTCTTGAGAAGGGTCAGGGGTCCTGTTTGGGTTTTTCTTTAAGTGAATAATTTAAGATCCCAGTTCCATAAATTAGCATTTTCCAACTATTTGATAATTGATACATTAGGGATTCTAGCTAGGTGGTTGCTTGTCATCAATTGAATTAAGTCTAGGTTTAACTCATCTTTAAGTCTTTAGTTTTATTAATTAGTTTAAATTAGTTTAAAATTAGTTTATTAGTAAACCCCCCCCCCCAAAAAAAATAATATAAATAAATAGTCGCGTCTGTAGTTGAGTCTAATTTAGCTAGTTTACATAATTTAAAGAGTCTCGTGGGTTCGATATCCGGACTTACTTAGCTGTACTAGAGTCGACCGGTTCACTTGCTGGTTAGTAGTTTTAGTTAAGTTAAGAGTCTAGAATTATTACTTAGGTCTAGATTAGCGTTTATTTAGTTAATAAATTAATAACTACTTTTAGCACATCAGACGCTAAGGTTTTACTAATTGTGTCTATACCGTAAAGAACGTAAATAATACTAACTGAATTTGTGTCAACTCACCGATGTAACGCTCTAGCTATACCAACACCCAGGTTTCAACGTTGAGGTTTTATCAATTGCCCCGGCGCAACGCGCCGGGTAAAAATCTAGTTGTTGCTATAACGGGTATAGCGACAATGAAAGTATGGCAGTCCAAGAGTATGATACTAACAGAGATTCCTAACCTACTAAGATCAAAGAAAACAACCGACTAGTCTCACCGCATGAGTGGGTCTCCTGCAATCAGCCCCCGACGTGAGAATCAGTAATATGATACGATTTAGAGATGATAAGAGAGTAAGAGTGAAGACAGAGTAGAGAGAATGAGATGTTTTACTATTTTGTAGAAGTTTTCTATTATAGGTAGTGCGAGAGCTTCTATGGGGAGGCTGAAGCTTATTAAGAGTAAATGGTCAACTCCTTTTAGCATATTCAGATAGGTCATTCCATTTTGGTGTAACTTATCGTTTGCTTTTGATTTACAATGCCGACATGTTTCCTTTATGACATGCTTTATCTTTATGTCATATAAGAGATGACTATTCTGAATTATACCATAGCATGGAGCTTTCCAAGTCAGCCTAGAAGCTGCGATGGAGAAGCTTCAAGCTTCCTAGCTTAGAAGCTTTGGCTTGCTGCTTCTTGGCTTCTAGGATTCCTTAGCTTATAGGTGGGTAAGGGTGCACTGTAATATAATCCGCTTTGACCAAGAAGTACCACCATCGCCTCACGGATTTGATTTTGGGCCTAGATGGAGGCTTCCCAGGAGGTCACCCATCTTGATACCACTCCCACCTGAGCATGCTTAACAGTGAAGTTCTCCTCTCATCCACTACCATTATGCACCCAAAACACATTATAATGGAGAGGGTATTCGCCTCCTTATTAAGAAGGTTTCATTCTCCTCCCCAACCGATGTGGAATATCATAATCCACCCCACTTAGGGGTCCAGTGTCCTCGCATGACCTGGCACCAACAGTCCGGCCCTGGCTCTGATACCATCTATAACTAGGAATATTGTATCTGCTACTAAGTTGTATAATCAAGGTTATTGGTATGCCTTTTGGAATGATAATATTTTGGTATCAATGAATGGGATGTTCTATTTGAAGGCTTGTCCACATAATGGAATATATGAGATTAGAATCAACAATATATACAACAATAATTCTATTTATGCCTTGAACGCCAAAAGAACAAAGTATGACTCAAATGAAAACTATTTGTGGCATTGTCGTTTAGGCCACATTAACAAAAAATTGATTTCTAAACTCCAATCTGTTGGAATTTTAGAATCAACAAGATCTGAATCTTTTGATACTGTGAATCTTGTCTTAGTGGTATAATAGGATATATTTTTATTGGTTTATGATTTGGATTAATGTGTTTACGGTTTGTTCTAGTATAACCGAAATCCATATAGAGATATCGGTGGGCTTGAGGATTTTGGGCTTGTTATTGGGCTTGACCGACTTAGGCTTTTGTACCCTATATAATGTTTTATTTGTTATTAATATTAATTTTGTTATGTTATTATCTTCAAGTTAAACCTTAAGATCAACAAATACAATCTACTGACGTCAAAATAAAGTAAATTAAAATCAATTTATTAACTATAAATTAGGCACTTGTAACAGACGAATTTAAACGATTTTTAATATAGTTATTCTAAACTACATTATATCTTTCAGATAATCAGATTCTTAATAATATTGATTGTATGTTTACACAATTTTTTTGTATTTTTTATTTTTGAAATGATACGAAACATAATTTTCATGTATCTAATACTATTTTATTTTCTTAAAGCCAATTAAAATGCATGTTTTAATTAACATGTATATTCGAATTAGTTTATGTTAATTAGAGCAGCAAATATATTTCTCCATAATTTATTTACTTATATTTAGTTTACTCAATTTATTTTGTTTCCATAGTTATCAACAAAATTCACAAATTCACATAAACAATTCTTTTTTATTTAATTAAACAGCTTAATGAATTTAACAATTGCCTTATTTTCTTCGGTAATTAATTTGCATCTATAAATCAGTATATTGTTTGCATGGATTTTCATTGTTTTTTATTATTATTACAGATAACTATGTTGCTACTTATCCAATTTCATCATTTAATAATAATCGATTATATGGTGGTAAAGAAAATCAAGCCGCAAATACTATACAAGGTTGTATGTCAACAACATCAGGTAATATAGGTATAATATAGGTATGTTGTCTGGAACAAATTTTTTTTACACCTATGACATGTAATTACAATTAATTTCCATTATTATATCACATTTTATTAAACCATGTTTTTTGGCGTTAATGACAGATTTAGTATGTTGTCTTGAACGTTTAAATGAGGTTGTGCAAGGCATTAGTGATAGATTTTTGGCGTTATTTCCGGGAGAAGAAGTTGAATACCTCAGTTCTGATAGTATAGATTAGTCTAATATTGTTGGCCCTGGCTTCGATCCATCTTTACACTCTTCGGATTTTCTAAACGGTTTAAAAATGTCTAGATTGCCTAACCATATATTGGTTATAAAAGTCGGTGTGCCAATAATTTTACAAAGGAATGTTGATCAGACAAACGGTTTATGCAAGGGAATAATTTGGGTAGGCATTTTATTGAAGTTAAAGTTACTTCAGGTAATAATATTGGTTATCTTATTTATATAACTCATGGTGCTCTAATCCCCTCAGATAAGAAACCTCTGTTTAAACTGAAGAGAAAGTAGTTTCCAGTTGCAATTTGTTTTGCAATGACCATTAACAAAAGTCAATGTCAGTCTCTGGAAAGAGTTGTTATATATCTCAGAGACCCGATGTTTACACATGAACAACTTTATGTAGCTTTATCAAGAGTGAAAAGTAGAGACGGTGTTAAAATGCTTATATTAGACAAGGAATGTAAAGTTACAAATAAAACAAGAAATATGGTTTATAAGGAAGTCTTTAATAGCTTATGAATCTTACATTTTCAACTTTTGATTATGTTTCTAAAGATTGCAATTTGAATGTTATTTTGATTTATCTTTATGTTTCACAATCATTTGTTTTGTACCAATATTATTTACAACTTGAAGTATGTATGTCCCAAAAAACATATAACAACTTATGTTGTCCTTTAAATTACATGTGTTTATTAGACAATTTCAATATTTCCATCCGTATCATACACGGGTAAATAACCTAGTTTAAATATGTATAACTTGTCATTGTAAACATCTGTTTTTTTTTTCTTTCAATTTGTTGTGAAGCTTTAAATTCTCGAGGTTCAATATTTAAATATGTATTAACGTGCCATTGTAAACATCTGGTGTTCTTTTTTTTCAATTTGTTGTCAAGCTTTAAATTCTGGAGGTTCAACTTGCATATCATTAAATCTTTAAGTTTGAATATATATGCGTTCTCACATGGGACAGAAATAATGTCTCAAATTTCCTTTCTTGATGTAACGATTTTCATTTGTTTTTATTTTAAATTTTGTTATGAAAATAAGATTTGGTGGTGTAATTAAATTTTTATTTATTGTGATAATGTATCTTAGACCTTGTTTCTTAAATTTGATCATAATCTACATTTTAGTTTTATTTCACAATGATATACATATATAACCATTGAGGTTTGTTATATTGCTTGATATGGTCAAAGTGATGGAACAGGCTTAGTGAGTTTGTGTTACGTTAGTGTTCATTTCTTTCTAGTGCATAACAATATTACAATATTGTTAATAATATATTATTCTATATGAAACAAGTTTACATCAATCATTAATCATATGCTTAAATATGATAAACATCAACCAATGTTATATTGCATATAATATTATTTGTATGAAATAATATAGTTATAATGTTATGTCAAATAATTGAAACTTATAAAATATTAGAATAGTAATATTAAAAATTTTGTATATTATATGTAATTGTTGTTGTATATAAAAAACAATGGCATTCTTTATAATGATATAATTAAAATGAAATCTTTATGTAAATTTTATTTATGTAAATAGTTATATACATAAACCGGTACAAGTCATGACCTGGTATAGACGTGGCTCTCATACTAACAGGGGCAGATCCATTTTCTGTGGTTTGGGATTCCATGACCTCAATATTTTTTAAAATTTTTGTAGAGAATGCATGTTACATTTTTAAAAACAATCCAAGAATAAATAAATTGAACCTATAGTATCAAAATTAAGTTTGATATGATGGCAAATTTCTTGTAAGGTACAGTGATTTTGCAATGAATTTACGTATCGCTTAATCAAATTGTCTGACACTAGTTCTTCTGTATTGGATTTCAACAAGTAGTCTTGAATATTATAATAGAAAGTATAAAAATATGTAAGTAAATATATATCAACTATCATCTATCTACAACCAGCTGGGGTAGCCCAGTTGGCCAAACAAAGGATGGGAAGATACGGGGAGACCCGGGTTCGATCCCTGATGCCGATCGGATTTTCCATGATGCATAAAACCTGTCGTGCCTTCGAGCGGGATGAGCGGGGGTTTTACCAGGAATGTCAAATAATCTTTAGGTTCAGCGTGGGTCCCGATAATGTCAACATAGTCTGGACCGAGGGTGATGGAGCCATGAATGGGGTCGCGTTATCACTTAACTGAGAAAGTCGCCGTTCAAAAAAAACTATCATCTATCTATAAAATAATGTTATTTCATAAATTAATTAAATAGAAGAGTAATCACCGATCCATGTAGATTTTTGTGAGATGAAGTGTAGATGCATATTGAGACAAAACTTGTCCTAGAGCAAATACATTATTATTATTTTTAGTTTATTATTATTTCCATTGTTTTATTTACTCATTTCGCCTACCTCTTTGTCCCATCTGAAAAATTAGGTATTTGTTAAATTATGTAAGAAAACCATACCTATATAATTATAAGTTAATTTCATATCTACCTAAGAATATCAATAAAAAGTGAATTTAAAATTATATGTTGATGCATCTTATCTTCCCAGCTATGTGGTCTATCATTTGAGCCATCTTTATTCAACCTACTAGAATAATTTCAAACCTAATTTACAAGGTTTATTAAATATAGGATTTTATTTTTGTTTTTCTTATATCTATATATTCTATGGTGGGTTAGGTTATAATAAGAAATATAGCTTTTATAGGAAGGATAAGAAGTAATCTTGTCCATTCATTTTGAACATGAAGCGTTGAGATTAGTTTAGGGAGAAATCAAGTGTGAACATAAGGTAAAGGGCATAAAAGGAATAACACATTTATTGACTTTCTCTCTCCACATGCAAGGCACATGCCAAATTCCCCCGTCATTTTAAAACATCCATAACTTTTTTTTACGACGATTTTATTGAAAAACAAATTCACCATAATAACGAGTGTCTTTTTATCTTTTATATGAGTACCATATTGTTTTATAAAAATTAAAAAAAAATTAGTGGGTTTTTTACAAATTGATTTTTACCAAAATTGTGTTTTACAAAAGGGAAAATTCCCAAAATAGCCTTTTTTAGAGAAAGGATTCCCAAAATAACCATTTTTTTCTCAAAATCTTTTACAATTTGGACTGGTCAGACGTTTTGGGAAAAGAGAATAATAAAGAGGGACCAGGCCAAATTTTGAAAGAAAGTCAGGTAGGAGACGAGATTGAAAAATTAATGAAAATAAAGTCTAAATTATATTGTAATCTTGGAGCAAAAGTTCAAATTTTTTCAAATCTTTTTTATTCAAAAACCGTCTTAAGAGACTTTTTTATTATGTTTCATACATTTCCCGTCTATATTTTTAAATTCTTGAAAAAAGAGATTTTGAAATCTCGTCTTGAGAGACGAGATTCTACCACCACCACCACCATCACCATCCACCTCCACCACCACCATCCGTCACCACCACCCACCGTCCTCCACCACCACCGTCTACCCAAACACCCCCTTAGTATATTAACTGTGTTATTATAACTACTTAATTAATAAGTTATAGAGTGCATTAAGTTGCAATTGATTATGGATTGCATATCATCTATACTCTCCCGCAGTCGATCAATGTAAATGACAATTCAATAGTGAGTTTCTGTTCGGCTTCATGGGTCAACAGTTTGTTCATTAGATGGTATTATGTGATGTATTTGGGTTTTTTTTTTTTTTTTTTTTAATTTTTAATGCAGGTTTGCACTAAAGTTGAAGTTGCTTTGTAAATGTACGTACCTTCACTATCAAATTCCACTATTCAAGTGGTTTAAATAAAAGAGAAATGTTTTTACATTTTTTTCTTATTTTTCAAAAACGTTTTAGAACTTATAATGGCGCTGCAATTAATTGCAATGGTAAGGCTGGTATGCCAAATTTTTATTACAATTTTTATAAAAATGATCTCTACTCCACTGGTAACATTTGTTTTTGTTTTTTTATCATAACTATATGTAAAGATGATTTATATCATTATTGAAATATTTTTGAGTCTTTCTCAAATTAAACTTGGAATGTTGTATAACACCACTATTACATCATCGGGTTATAATATGTGTTTCAACTTTGAGGAGAAGCCAAGTATAATGCAATTTGACGCGTACATGCAAAATAAATTTTGCAAACATGTATATATTTCATACCATCAAAACTGAAAGTTATCAATGTGATGGAATTGAATATTCTCTAGAATTTGAGGTTTGCTTGCAAAAGAAAATACAAAAATAACATTTTATGGGCCTTTTGATTAAAATGTGTGTGTAATGCTGTAAACTTAATTGGTTTATGCTGTAAAATTTCATTCTTGTATATGTAATACGATATTTATGTCATAGGAAGTATTTACAAAATTTGTGAGCTTTATCGTTTTAATTTTCCAACCCGTATAATACACGAGTTTCTAACCTAGTCTGAAATATAAAATATAAAATACCTAATTCTTAAAATTAGGTATTTATTGTGTTGATAATGGGTTTTATAACTTCTTTGATTAAAATTAATAAAAATAACATATTAATATTTTGAAAATTATTTAGAAAAAAAAAGTATTTTTAGATTATTTAGTTATAAAATTGAACAATATAATTTGTAGAAAATATAAGTTAGGTTTTATTTTGGTAATTTTCAAAAAAAAAGGTTTTATTTTGGTATGTTGTTAAATTAAGGGTGTTAATCTACAAAATTAGAAATTAGATTAGAAAATTACAAAAATAGATTAAATTAACAATTAATAAGTTTAAATTAATATGCATTTAATAAATGAATAATAATAAATTTTTAAAATTTGTAAGGATTAATGTGACAAAATATGTATCTTTTTTATTAGAAAGTATAGTTTACTACAAACTCTTTATTAACAATCGTTTGTATGGGTACATGATCTTGTAATTCGTTATCGACACGAAAGAAGAGAAAACGTACAATTCGGTTAAGAACAGTTGAAGATGACCAATTCAACAATCAAAATGGATTATTGATATCAAGTCTCTCCAAATTTAAGCCACCACATAATCTATGGGCATTAAAATGAATATTAAAATGTAGAGTTGGTCGACGATATCATAGTCACGGGTCCATATAGCTTAAAAAACATTATTATTTATTTAAAAAATAATTTGTCACTTGCTTGAAAGTACTAATTTCAGGGAAAAATACAGAATATAAATTAAAAATAGCTAAGCTAAAAAAGGACGTCAAATTGTCCCCTTCTATCAATTTGGATGAAGCGTCTAGTATTTTTGTGGTGAAAGCTAATCCCCATGTTTGTATCTGGCTTTTAAGTCTTTGGTTGACTGTTTCCACTTACTAACTACATTATTTACAACTTTTACACAAGAAACAAATTTCATTTTCTAGACTCGTGAAGAATAACCCTAAAGTTTGTACCAAAGATTCTCATGTTCATATACATTTTGATGTGTTGTTTTATTTACATTTGAATAATCTGAGAGATGATTTTTCACTTGATAAATGACATGGTTCAATCCCCGATCCCAACAGGAAGAAATTTGATTTTTTTTTGAACGGCAGAGAATCTCACTTGTAAACTACCCTATTCGGGGTCATGTCCGAGGTTGACTCCTTGACCACCGTGAGACCGTATCCCCTGATGCACGGGAACCGGATGGAATCCGTAAACCATCACCCCATTTCAGGTTCGAACCATGGATTAAAGCCATGATTCGTCCCTTCAGATTTCCATGTAAATGGCCCGTGTGGAAATCAAACGACCTTCATCTCCACTGTGGAGGACAGGCCAACTAACCACTTTAGCGTTCGCTTAATATGGGTAGAAACCATGGGAGTTAAGAGGGTACGCGGACCTTGGTTACTAGAATTTGTTTAATTTATAAACATAGTATCCAAGCATTTTTTTAACAAAAAAATAAAAATAAAAATAAAAGATGAGTTGGGTGCTAATTGTAATTGTAAAAGTATATAAAGTGCCTTATGATGACCACAACTAAAAAATTTTGTTTTACCATTTATTTGGGGTGTTTGAGATTTCTTATTTTCGCCTCCTATATTGTTTTCGAATGCGTTTAAATAACTCTCTCTTGATGAGTTTGAAGCAGATGACATGGGCTGATTGGAGTTAACATGAAGCTAAAAAGATCATAGCGACACGAGGCTTGAACCGAAAAATTGTATAACCAAAGAAACTAGTCCTCCAGTTGGTTAAAAGATCAATAATTAAAGTTGTAAGAAAATACCTAGTGAAATGCAATTAAATCTCGAGTTAATGTCTCCGGTGTTGTCATAGGTGAACAAGAAAGATATAAACGCAACTCACTAAACAAAGTAATAAATAATCTAACAAAGTAGTACATCAATGTAGCAAAGACACGACACTCAACCTTGGTGCTTAACAAGAATAAGAAACGCACAACATATAGTGGTTATAGATGTAGGGTAGTAAAACTATCCGTGAACCAAGAAATACACCTCGCGGGTCTCCAACACAGTACGCGGATTACCATTGAGCATCCGCGAAATGAACCCCCAGGTCACACAAAGGACCCCACACGTGCAAGGTCCTCACGTGATATGGAAGAACAGTTGCAACAAACTACTTCTAGAAGATTATTCCAACATTCCCTGACAGCGACATCAACCAATAAAATGACGACAGCTGGACAACCTGTTAACCGTCCAAAACGGGGCCAGGCTCAGTGGCGAACCTGGCCCTTCATCAGGGGTAGCCTCCGCTACCCCTCAACTATTCGTCGATAGTGTAAAAGATTAATTTTTTTGACAAGTTTTCGTATTTTGTTACCCCTGAAAAAAATTTGACGTTACCCTTGTTTGTTTACAGCTCAACCAATTTAAAAGTTCAACCAAATAAAAGCCCAACCAAAATTTAAATTTCAAACCAATTAAAACCCATTAATCATTTTCAAAAATAATACTCACTGTTTGGAAACTGGAAACTAGCTAGACATCAAACATACAGTGTTGCACCAGACACCACCACTCGACACGATTTTGAGGTTAAAGTTTTTAATATGGTTTTGGGTATGCAAATTCAAGAACATGAAAATAGATTCAGTGAGGTCTCAACTGGTTTGTTAGAAATTATGTATGGTTTAAATCCTTGCAATTCATTTTCTAAGTTTGATATATTTAAGATAGTGTCATTTTATGAGATGCGTCCGAATGATTTTAGTAATGAAGAAAGATGGTGTATTTCAGTCTTACGACCTTTTATCACACTTTAAGGAAGATGATAAATTTACAAAAATAGGTGTAATGTGTGACTTTGCTCGTGTAATAGTGGAAACAGAAAAGCACACCGCTTTTACCGCTTTATCGAATAATGAAGAAAGATGGTGTATTCGGCCTGAATTTTTATTTTTTAATTATATATATATATATATATATATATATATTTTAAAAAAATATGTATTTATAATGTTTATTACTCAACTAATTTGAGGGCCCATTTTTTTCTCCTTCGGCCTAAAAAAATTTCATGATTCTCGGAGACGCCCCTGGTTTACATTGTGTGACATACGGTAAAAAATTTTTTTTGAACGTTACCCCTGAAATTGATGTCTAGATCCGCCACTGGCCAGGCTGTCACGCCCTATAGACAAGAAACGCGTGTCCACTCAGGTAGATATGAAATATCTTGATAGTGACAACTCCACCAATCACCTTCCCTCGACCCTCGGCTATAAATACTCGAATCATCTCCATGAGATATTCATTCACTCTCACACGATCGGAGCAATTTACTTGTATCTCGTACACAATACAGTACTTATTCACACGTCGGAGGGTGGTTATGGGAAGACCCCCCATCTTGTCCTTCCTGTGACGAGACTCACGGTGTTCAGTTTTGCAGGGAATTAGCTGGAATCTGATCTCATCAGGCAGTCAGTATACTCACATATGGGGAAACGCATATTGGGATTATCCAGTTCGATCTGTATTTCTTCATTGGCACCATCTGTGGGATTCGAACCCATGAGCACGTGGTTAAAAGCGACGATCAGAGCTTCTTCAGTGGTAATTCAAAGATTATCGGGATAATCAGTTCAACCAGCATTGACTAGAAAAGTCACGAATAACGAACCCGTGATAACTAAAAATACACATGGTTATGTAAAAACCTAAGCTTATGTAAAAACACAACAGTAGCATATGTAACTTCTATACTATTCATCGTTTAATTTACAAATGCAAATAAAAAAATATTATTTAATAGTTTTATCTTAATGTAAATGGATACAATATAATGGAAACAGCACCCATGCTTCTGAACTCTGATCTCTCTCTGATATCCATAACAAGAAAAGTAAACCAAACCTCAAGAGCATTAAAATTTGGACTTTTCTTCTTTGTTCTCTCTCTCTTGTCATAAATTTCTTCCATCTTCTAAGCCTTTGCCTCTGCAACAGGGTCCTCGGTTATCCCCATCCTCCTCCTCCTCATCATTACCATTTAATCATTTAATGAACTCATGTCAGATAGCACATATGTAACTTGAGTTTCTTGATATAAACACAATACTCCAGTTTTACTTTAACCATCAATGGCAAGAAAATCACCTAAATGTCCTCCCACAGTTGAGCCAAATGAAATTGGTTGTGTGTGGACTTTCAGTGGCATGTTTGATCACCACCGCCACCGCCTCGGCCGCCCGAGCCAGAAACTGTTGGTAGATGAGAGCCACAGGAGCAAGACTCTTCCAGGTGACTTCAGTTTTTGTTCATCGTGTCTTCTCATTGCTTAAAATTGCATAATTGAGATGTAATTTGGATCATTTTGACTTTGACTTTTAATGATTTAAAATTTAAGTTTATAAGAGTGAATAGGTTTTTTTGAGAAAATTTGTGACCCGAGTGAATTTATTTTCTATGCTTTAAAATGGAAAAGTTTGTACAAAAAATTGTATAGAAATTTGGAAGTTAAAATTTTGACTTTAAAAGTCAAACTGAAAGTTGTGATTTAATGATTTGCTGCAGGACATGTAAGAAGCCAAGTACAAATGCTGACATTTGATGAACAACTTAGAAGCATTAATGTAAGTACAATAATATTGAAACTTTAACCTTAAAAAGTGAATTAGTTTCTAAAAATAGTATTGTTTTTCGCTCAGAATGAATCTATGAAGAAAACCGGAAGTGTGAACGAATCAAATCACAAACGAGGGAATGACACGGAGAAATCTTTATGGAAAAGGATAAAATCACGATATGAAAGCCCGAACAAGAAAAAGGAAAACAATAAGATTGTAGATACTATTGTGGTTTTGAAGCATAATCGACGCGTTGTAGAATCTGTGGATGATGTAGGATGCCGGTGCTCATATTTGCACATGCGTCACGGCGCGACAAGTAAGCAACAGATAGTTAAACGCACGAACACGGACACAAATGTTTCGTTTAATGATGTTAGGAAAAAACTGAAGAACTCAAAGAAATTGAAGAGTATTCAAAAGATGAAACCTTGTGGTGAAGCTAATGGAAACGGTTCTAAAATCTTGAAGCGAGAACCGGAAGTGTTTGTGGAGGCAAGAAGGCATTTGGCTGAGCGGTTAAGGCTAATCGCGCAGGGTGTGGGTCTGGGTGAGCCTTCGGGTTCTTCAAGTAAACGAGTGTCGAGAACCTTGGAGAGGGTGCTACTGTCATCTCCTAAACATGAGTCAATGGTAAGAAGTTTGCAGAAGACGTTGAGTGGCTCGAGCCGGTTGAAACTGGACTTGGACCCACAAAACATTGGGTCCATTGAAGGATCACAACGGGTAAACTTAATATTAACTAAGGATATGCATTGGTCGGTTTTGTGGTCAAATCGAACCAAAAACTGAAAATCTGGTTTATTGGTTTTGAAAACTGTTCGGTTTCGGTTTCTTTCAGATTTCATAATGTGCTAGGTTCAGTTTTCTTTTTTTTCGATTTGACCATTTGGGGATCAAAACTTTGAGATGAAATGAAAAAAAAAGAGGTGCAAAATAATATATTAGGGCCTAATTTATTTATTTTTTGTTAGTTAACATTTCATTGATTATTACACATTTGGACATCGAAATTTTGTACTGCACCATCTATTAATTTCTTAGAAATTACTTAAATTCGGTTTTTTTCGGTTCGGTTTTTCTAGTTTTTAGTTTGGTTATTTTGGGTCGATAATTTTGGTTTCGTGCACACCTACCTTATTATTAACCCTTCCTAGAATAAACTATTATCTGCCATTGATCTTTGTGAGCATTTGTGTTACAGGAATTTACATTAGATGTTTCTTCACCAAAAGCCGATTGCAAATCTGAAAACATTGATAACGATCGTTTCAGAGAGAATCCAAGCCCAGTTTCTGTTCTCGATTCATTTTTCTCGGACAATAGCTGTAGCCCAACAAGCACCATTGAATCTGGTATGCAAAGATTTGAAATCTTGAACTTCTTTTTAACTTCTATAAGCAAACCTTTTAACATTTATCATATTATTGTCACCAGTTGAGCTTCAAATTCAACCGCATCGTTTGGATTTTGAAGAGCACTCGTCACAATCTTCATCTCCACCACGAAGCACCAGTTTAAACTTATTCCCAGAGGACCGGAAATTCATTACTTCGTATGTTCACGATGCTTATAAGTTTTCTCAGTCGAATTGGGAGGGCTTTTTAGCAACCGAATCATCGTGTGACCACAGCAAACTCCTGCATGATTGTGTCAAGGAAGTGTTGGTTAGTTTACATTCGTGTATGACATTAGTCACCTCGAAGATTAAGCCCATTTCATTGGAAAAAGACGTGGTCAACAAGGTTATTGAACAAGTTGACTGGCATAACGGTCAACCCGCGGGTCAACGGACGCTGGATCATCTTATGAGGAGGGATATAGCGAAATGTGGACGTTGGATCGACACTTTATTGGATGAGAATGATATTGTGTTTGAAGTTGTGGATGAAACTCTACAAGAATTGATCATGGAAGCCGTGTTGACTTTTGGTTTGACCGGGTGATCGGGCCAGGTTTGTTAGTTGCTTATGTGTTAGTGTTACAAAGAGGTTGTAGTTATTAACTTGTTATAGTATTTTGGTATTTTTTCCTTTTTTTTTTATGGGATATAAGATCTGTATGTATAAATGAGATGATAGGGTGTTTATTTATTAAAATATTGATGATTTTATTTAAAAGAAACGTTTAGTATCTATCTATAATATATATAAACGAAAACCCAAAAATCCTATGTGTCGCGATGTGGTCGCTCCCCTCTTTTATGGAAGCCACTAGATTTCTTGATTTTTAAATGGTGGCCTCTCATTGATTTAACCCAAATTCATGGGTATGTGTCTTACCAAAACCAGATAGCTTTTAAATGAGTTATAACATCTCATTAAATTAAAAATTAATCTTACCAATTATTTGATATGAAAATCCCTCAAAATAGGAATATAATAAAATTTAATATCCAATTTAAAAAGAAAAAGATATTATTTATAATTAATAAACAATTTTATAGTAAAAACATAAGCGGGTCATGGGTCACCAAATCCATATAGCTTTTAAACAGGTTATAACATATCATTTATTTATGAAACCCTTTCATCATCAACCCTAAGTATATTATTAACTTTCTTACAATAAAAAAAATTAAAATCCAAAAAATAAATATTAAAAAACGAAAAATATAAAACAACCATTCTCTCAAGCCATCAGATTACTTTATTTGTAAATGAAGGCTTCTCACTATTTGACCCGAACTCATGGGTAAAGGTCTCACGAAACCCAGATAACTCTTAAACGGGTTATAACATCTCATTATATTAAAAAATAATCTCATCAAATATTTGATATGAAAATCCTATAAAATAGGAATATACTAAAAATTAATATCCTATTTTATTTAAAAAAAAATATTATTTATAATTAAGAAACAAGTTTATAATAAAGAAAATAAACGGATAATAGGTATCACCAAACCCAGATAGCTTTTAAACCGGATTATAACATATAATTTATTTGTGAAACCATTTCATCATTAAAACTCAAGTATATTAATTATTAACTTTCTTACAATAAATAAAATTAAAATCTAAATATACATATATAAATATTAATAACGAATAATGTAAAACAACCCCCGTAATATGGAGGATAAAATCTAGTGTACGTAGTGATTGAAAGCTACACGAAACCTCCACATGCACCGATAATTTGGAAAAACTTGAAATTCAACCGACTCAATCGTTCACACTAAAACAAATTAGAGAAATCCAGATGTATGAATGTATACTATTTTCTATTTTCCTATATACGTTTTCCGTTTTCTATTTCCTTTTTTATTATTATTATTTTATTACCAAAATATATATAACTTACATATATGAAAATATATATACGACTATTCTATGTATTTCACTATTTCTAGAATTATAATTTCAACAGAGAAAATTATATGTGTTTCTAGAATTATAATTTCAACAAAGAAAATTATACATATCAATAGCGTAATATAATTTCAACAAACAACTCTAACATAGTAATATGTGGCTTTCAATGTACTCGCTTATGTAAAATTGTTGTTGCTTTACAGATTTCATAAAAAAAGTATAGATTTCATGGCATTAGACCACCCGGTCATCTGGTTGTATAAATCTAGAGACGAGTACTGCATTGTATATTGTTTTTACCGCAACATCGCGCTGGTTAAACTATTTAAGGATAAAATGTGGTAAAATAAACATGTGTTTAAGCTATAAACCCCTAATTTCATAGTTTATTAACTGAAAGCGTCAAGGTGTGGTTAATATGAAGGTTTTGAAGTGAAAGTTAATAATAATAATATCTAGGGTATGTTTGACAAGGAGTTTTTATGGGCTGCAAGATTCAAGCTTTTAAACAAAAAAACCCATACTCAATTAAAAGTCTTGTTTGGTTGAAGGAGCTTAAGCTTTTAAGTCATGAGAAAAAGCTTAAAGCTTGAAGCTTCAACTAGTAACGTTTAGAAAAAGTTACAAGCTTTTACTATTTTAATTACTTAAATAACCTTTCAAAATAAGTATATTTAATATTATCTTTTAATTATGCCCATTTTGGTCATTTTATATATTTTATTAAAAGTTCCAGTTACTCTACCAAACATTTAAATATATATAAAAAGCTATAGCTACTAGCTATTAGCTACTAGTTTTAAGCCACCAGCCAACAGCTTCCAGCTACAGCTACTAGTTAGTTTTGCCAAACATATAGCCGTACAGGGACCAAACTATTGAAGCGCGAATCCTTTTTCTTCATTTATCGAATTCATAATTTTTAGTAATTACAAGGTTATCATTTGATGTAGTGTAACATCATGAATGGGTGGATGGTATTATATTGTTGATTAATTAATATTATATTCCAAAAAGCATATTCTTTGATTTATATCCTACTAACGTCTAAAACCTTGTGTGTATAGAACGATTGCAAATAATTCCGACCTTAGACACGTACCCGTTTGGTTTTGCCTTTTGACATTTTAGTGATAATAACGTAATCAAGATTGTATGTCATATTTTGCACCTAATCTATTAAAGTCCACAAGACTTGAGTACCTAAATTTGAATATTGTTAATTTTCTTGACATTGCAAATATTTATTATTGGAATATACTAGAATATCTAATCTACAAATACAAGAATATATATCATATTTGATCCATGCAAAACGCTAATGTCAACCATCAATTGAGTTTTCATGGAAATTACACATATCTTGTATGAAAACGACTTTTAAAAGTTTAATAACTATTCTAAAGAGTTGATAGAATTATAATAATCAAACAAAAAGGGAAATGAAAAGAAAGAAACATAAAACAGAATGTTAAAAACACGTCAATTTAAAGTTGCAAACACAATGTAAAATTGGGTGTGTTGGTTTGGTATTTGTGAAGAGCGAGGTCTGGAGATTGGACATCGGTACTTATGTTATTACTTATTAGGTCGGAATCGCTTTGACATGTCACAACACCGGTAGGCATTGTTTGTCTGGTATCGATTTGGTTTATTTCGTTACCGATACGACACCGTTAATTGGTATACGTTTTCCCATTACGAGTCCAACATCAACATTTGATACTCGATACCAATTATATAAAATGGTTGTCAAGAAAACAACACACAGATAATGAGATAAATGAAATTTATCTTTAGCTAATGTATCGTATTTTAAGTTGTATTTAGTCATAACATTATAAATTATAGATGGTATTTGATACAATTTCATTAACATCGTAAACTAAATGTTATCTTAATCATCAAATTATCTAATATATGGTATTTGATACAATTTCATTAACATCGTAAACTAAATGTTATCTTAATCATCAAATTATCTAATATATACTAGGTTATTGACCCGTGTACGACACGGATAGAAATATAGAAGTTGTCAAGTACACACATATAATTTCAAACGACAAGATATTTTTTAATATGTTGAGACATCAATATGATATATAACTATAATTGATATTCATACAGAAAGAAAGTACTGCAAAACATGAGCTCACAAAAAATGAAGTTACATAGTAGAATGTTTACAAACAAAATTTAAAACTTTATAACATAAATTTCACAAACCACCAAATATTTCCTTATAGACAACGTTGATACATCCATGTCTTGCTTGACCTAAAACATATAGTTGATGCATTCATTTAGCAGTACCTTAGGATGGCATCGCCTTATAATATTTGTTCAACTGTAAAATAATAGATTATGATTAATAAATTGAATATATGTATATATAGAATCATAAATTATAATGTTTTTTTATCATGAAAGATCATATATAGTTATATTTGTACCTCTCTAATTGTTGTATTCTTCTTTTCTTTACAAAAATGTTTCACAATCACAACAGGGCATAATAAAATCAACACCACAAGAAACACTAGAATATTAAATTCGCTTAAAGAATAGGTTTGGCGGACCCGCTAACCTTAATTTGACTTTTGGCCATTTTTCATAATAACAAGTGTGTTAGGTTGATAATGCATAAGTGGTATTCAGATCATGCTATAAACAACTTATAGTAAGGGTAAATTAAAAAGTAATAAAATATGGAATTACAAACCTTGATGTTAAAAGAGGATAAAGACTTGGAATACATAGATACCTTGGGATGGACGGAATAATGAGAAAAATATAAAACATATGCAAAGAAAATGACTTATTTTTGGCATGATTTATTACAAATCACAAATCGTAATTAAATGATTATATTTCATGAATTATGGAAATAACTTCAATATTTTGAAAACTGTTTCATAAAGATCATTTTAAGGAAATGTCAAAATATAATTAAATTTAATTAAAAACAGAATAGCTATTTGATTATGATTAATAAGAAAAATGTTTTAAATCGTTTGAATGCTAGACCAATTTATACATTGTGAATTATGGAAATGTCAACAATCAAAATTTTAAAATATAATTTATGCAATCAAAATATTAAATCATCTTAATAGTATGACCAATAGTTCTTTGGCAGAAGTACCTTCAAGAATAAATAAAATTAAGAATTTGAAAAATTAAACAGTACCTTAATTTGAAAAATTGAAATAAGTAAGTAAACAATCTATAATTTAGAAATTTAGTTGTTTGTTTATAACACTTATATTTTGATACGAAACGTTTGACCTTATTATAAATAAGGAAACAATGTTTATGCCTTTTAATTTAGCCAAGATATTAATTGTAAATTAATACAATGATTAAAAATTATGTTTTACTAAAAATTTTGCACTTCAAACAAAATAGCGACTTTATTTGTCATTTACAATTAACTAAAAATAATATTGACTTAAATGTTTAATGATTTGCTAGTATTATAAGGGAATTAACAAAATGCTATTTGTTCATATGAGTTACAAGATGATTTCTAAAGCCAAAACTATGAACAAATCTACTATACTATTAAAACAATAACTATTTCCATAAATAACACTTAATCTCATAATTTCTCATTAATAAAATAATTCAAAATTAAATTAAATTACATTCATCTACTATACTATTAAAACAATAACTATTTTCATAAATAACATTTATTCTCATAATTTCTTACTAATAAAATAATCTACTATACTATTAAAACAATAACTATTTTCATAAATAACATTTATTCTCATAATTTCTTACTAATAAAATAATTCAAAATTAAATTAAATTACATTCATCTACTATACTATTAAAACAATAACTATTTTCATAAATAACATTTATTCTCATAATTTCTTACTAATCTACTATACTATTAAAATAATAACTATTTCCATAAATAACACTTATTCTCATAATTTCTTACTAATGAAATAATTCAAAATTAAATTAAATTACATTCATCTACTATCTACTATACTATTAAAACAATAACTATTTTCATAAGTAACATTTATTCTCATAATTTCTTATTAATAAAATAATTCAAAATTAAATTAAATTACATCTACTATACTATTAAAACAATAACTATTTTCATAAATAACATTTATTCTCATAATTTCTTACTAATAAAATAACTCAAATTAAATTAAATTAATTTACATGCAACTTAATCACATTCAATATAAATTAAAAACAATATGGTTTTTCTTTTCAAAGTTTCATGGTAGTTATTCTCATTTTGGTTTCATTTCGGTTTTTGGTTTTTCTTCGGTTTTAATTTTTATAAATTTGTTTCGTTTCAGTTTCGTTTTAGACGGGTTTAACTTTTTTCATTTTTTGTTTCGGTTTTTACAATTTTTGTTTTTGGTTCGGTTTCAGATTTATCGGTTTTAGTTTTTCAGTTTCATTTCGGCTTTGTTTTAGTTTTATTGGTATTTGGTTTTATTTAGGTTTTCGGTTATAGTTTTGTTTAGTTTTTTTTTCAATTTAGTTTCGTTTCAATTTTTATTTAGTTTGTTCGGTATTTGGTTTAGTATCTATTGAAAAATGAAATAATACGGAAGGTTCACAAATTAAGTGAAAGATTCACATGGGTTTCAACTTTCAAGTATTTTGAAGTTATTGAAGCTTTATATTTTTTTGAATCTTCACAACCACTAATAATGAATTCTCATTTAGTAGAAAGGATTTCAAAAGCTAAGAACGTCGTATGTGTTACCCTTCATTTTCTTCTTAATCTGCAAGTGTGTTATTATTTTCTTTTATGAAAATGAGTCATTTTATAAATGTTTTTTTATTTGCTTTGGCTCGGATCAAAATGGGTCATTTTAAAAGGGTATCAGTTTAGTTAGGGTCAACGAGTCAATATAAAAAGGCATCGATTTCATTCTGGTTTCAACGGGTCTTTTTAAAATCGCATTGATTTGGTTATGGTCATGCCGGTTTAATTTAAAGGATACCGATTTGGTTCGTGTTTAAATGGGTCATTCTAAAAGCTTAACGATTTGATTATGGTCAAAATATGTCATTTAAAAAGGTTTAGATTTGGTTCTGGTTCTTAAATGAGCTTTGAATGTGCTTCAGTTTATGAGGGTGCAAGACTTTTCACATGAAATGTAAAACCAGTTTTCATAGTCAGTTAGTCACTATGTTTGTTAGATTGGTATATGAATGTTTATGTCGTCAACTGTGTTCCCAGTCCATGAATAAAAGAAGCCCGAATCATTCTTGGATGCTTATCGAGAATCTTTCCTGGATGCTTATATTCTGATTTGCTTATGTTAATGAAGTTTGTTTGTTTGTTTTATATTAATATTAGTTTTTAAAATTTATGAAGTTTATGTTTTAAAGTTTTAAATTTTCTTTGTAAACATTCTACTATATAAAGTCATGTTTTTGTAAGTTTATGTATTTTGTTTGCGTATGAATATGAATTGCAATTAAAAATCATGTTGTTTCAAAAAATATATTAAAAAATAATTTATCGTTTGAATTTGTATATATGTTTACTTGACGATTTCTATATTTCCACCCGTGTCATACACGGATCAATAACCTAGTATACATTAAAAAAAGTTAGAAGACTTACCATGATGATTGCTCGTTGGTTTAATTTTAAACAACTATAGTAAAATAAGTAGGTTGAATTCCTAAATCCCAATAAGTACTCGAAAGCTTACATGTATAAAGGACATAGAAATTACCGAACCAAATAGAGAAGCACAGAGGTGTTTCATCAACGTTGACTGCATTGCGAATAGTTCAAGTCCCGGTGGTGTTGTAATCTCTATTTTGTAAAAAGAAAAAAGAAAATTGGACCACTTCACAAGATACACGACCGAGTTGCATTATTTATGCATATCGAAGTGGTGAAATGGTTAACTGTTTCAGCCAATTTCCTAATCATACAGCCGACTACAAATGAAAAAATTTAGTATAACAAATTAAAATTAAAACCATAGAACGAGAGAACGCACCTCATAAACATGAAATTAAAACTTACACCATAGAATGAATTAAAAAAAATGTCCACTTATAGTTTAATAAATTGATTGGTTCCGTTAACTCACAACTCTAATTATATAATTTTCATCAGTCCCCAAATAAACATACATTATTGTTAAGACTATGTTAAAATCAAATAAACGCAAACAATCAAAAATAGAAAAAAAAATTATTACTTATTTGATCGATAATAGGTTAATATGAAATGTGTTGGATATGGCATAATGTTATCCATTTTGATTTCGATACCTTTCATTGTTTGATAATACCTAGATTTACAAAATTGGCCAGAATATGAATTTTGAAAGTTAATCAAATTGACCTGTCGCCGTCACGGGTGAAAATATAGAAATCATCCAATAAACATATAAAATTTAAAACAACAAAGGTACAAGTATGACCATCTTTTGAAAATAATTAGGGTTACACAACATATTTCAATGTATTCAATGTAGGTGTAGAAACAGGTAATTAAAACATTAGTAAAAATGCGTTAAATTTAATGGCAAATATTTATTTTATTATTGAATTATTTTATTGATAAGAAATTCTATAATGGATTGTTATTTATGGAAAATAGAAAAATAAACCCATAGAAAGAGGCTAGAATGTATTTTTTAATAATATATATAGTTAAATTGAAAGTTTGGTGCCGCTAGCATATTATTGGTCCAAGTGGCGGTCCGACATTGGACGATTTTTTTTCTTTTTTTATTTTGTTTCGTAGTTTCGGTATCGTAACGAACGTAATTGAAACAAATTAAATTTGTGTCAATTTACCGTCGCAAATCCCGAGACCAACAACACTCAGGTTTTACCGACTCACCACCGCAAAGCCGAGTTATACCGACCCTTTTGTTTTAATTCTGGTACCTCAAGTTGGTGTTGACCAAATTCGTGTCAACTCGTTGTCGTAATGCTCGGATTTTATCAACGCCAGGGTTTAAATGCGGGGGTTTTACCAGCTGCCCCGATGCAACGCGCCGGGTAGAGAAACTAGTTATTGATAAGTAAAATTGGAACTACATTAGAAATTTCTTAGGGTGCTTTAGAAAAATAAATTAAAATTTAAAATTCAAATATTACGGTTTTTGGTATTTAAAAGTGTGTTAATGGATTTAAAACATTGCAAGTGTTAAATAAGAAAAATTTTAGAGGGACTAAGTTGCTGTTATAAAAATATGAAACTAATATATAAAATTTTAAAATAACATAAAAATATTAAAAATGTTTAGATAATGAGATGAATAATTGAACATGGACTAGGTATAATCGGGTATTGACCATACCCAGGTTGGGTCCGGATATTATCTCTAAAAACTATACCCCATGCACCTGGTTCGGGTCAGGTAAGTGAAACGTAAACAACACTTGATAATATAGAGCGGTTCAGTTACGATCTCGTGGGGTGGCTTGGAGAAGATCAAGATAATAATTAAATTAATTATTATCGTTATCTATATATTTGAATTTTAGTTTATCTGTTTTGAATATATATTAATTTGAAATTCATGTTCGAGTATGAGTCAAATTGTAAAGCCCTATATAAGCCTATTAAGTTTTCTTTTGTTTATATATGTGTTCATTCTTTTCAGTTAATCAAGAATATGTCACATAAAGGTTTTATGCAAAATTGTGTTTTGTGTTCTTGATCCACTTGAAAAATTGTGGTATCAGAGCCACGTTTAGGGCTCGTAGAAGAATCTGTTCAGGTCCTGAAGAAGCAATTGGAGCAGTAGCAGATGAGAGGAAGACTACAGTTCGATCGGAAGAAGATACTATGGCAGATCTTCAGGTTACCGGTGCGATAAGGAAGCTTAATCAGACGAACTACAACACTTGGTCTACTTATATGATGTATCGTATCTACAAGGACAAGATCTATGAGAAGTTGTTAATGGTACGGATACCGTCCTACCCAGAAACGATGTGAACGGGGCAATCGGCAAGTGGGGAGTCAATACGGGTAAGGCGTTTTATGTTTTCAAGACTACGATTGAAGAGGAGTTGTTAGAACACATACGAGACCTTCAAACACCTAAACAGACATGGGATGCCTTGGTAGCCTTGTTTTCCAAGAAGAATAATGCAAAATTGCAACTTCTTGAGAATGAATTGTTGTCCGTAAACCAAAAAGAATTGGCGATACTGCAATATTTTCATAAGGTGAAGACTTTGTGTAGAGAAATCGGGGAGTTGGATTGTGAGGCAAGAATCGGGGAACTCAGATTGAAGCGAATCATCATACACGATTTAAAACCTAAGTATAGAGTGTTTGTTCCTGCTATACAAGGATGGCCGACTCAACCGTTATTGGTTGAATTTGAAAACTTGCTAGCCGGGCAGGAATCGTTAGCCAAACAGATGTCGGAGACCACATTGGTTGGCCCATCGAAAACTAAAGATACGACCCTATATCGAGGTAAGAACAAGTTTCGTTCCAATTAATGGTCTAATCAGAAGGGTATTTATGACAAGTCTAAGAAACAAGAATGGCGAAAACCTAACCGAGGCCATGAGAAGGAACATAATGATTTGGGCAATAATAACAAGTACAAGAAACCTTAGAGAAGTTTCCTCTTTAATTACCATAAGTGTGGACAACATGGTCACATGTCAAAATATTGCAGGTCACCGTCGGCTGAAGAAGGTAATGTTGAGGCTACCCAAGAGGAAGTTGCATGGGATGTTGAAGCAAATTGTGCTACCGTTGAAAATGTGTTGGCCCTTAACGCTTCAACCGCTGATAAAGACAAGGAAAAATTTAAGTGGATTGTTGATTCGGGATGTTCGAATCATATGACGGATGAAAAGAACCAACTAAAGAACCCGGTGAAGTATGAAGGAACCAAGTTATGGTAATCTCCGAGAATTCCTGTCATAATATAGCTTATGTTGGCGATTCCCATATATGTCCAAGAGAGATTCAACAATTGAAGCTAAAGAACGTGTTTCATGTACCAGGAATGAAGAAGAATCTCTTTTCTGTTCCACAAATCACTGCACTAGGAAGGTATGTACTGTTTGGACCAACCGATGTTAAGATTTTTGACAAATTTGAAACGTCATCTAAGCCCGTGATACAAGGAAGAAAGGCCGAGACGACTTATGTGTTATCGCCGGAACAGCCTGTGTTGAAAAGACATAATCAAATCAGAATGCATATCTGTGGCATCAAAGGTTAAGCCACGTGGGATGTGGTCGATTCGAAATAATGATGAAAAAAAATCCTAGCAGTTGGGTTGCCAAAGTTAAGTATTGATAAAGATGTAGTGTGTGGAGGCTGCCAATATGGGAAAGCGCACGAGCAGCCTTTCGAGAGCTCGAACCACAAGTCATCAAAGCCATTGGAACTCGTCCATTCGGATGTGTTTGGGCCCGTTAAACAAGTCTCGCTATCAGGTATAAAATATATGATAACATTTATTGATGATTTATCTAGGTACCTGTGGGTATACTTTATTAAAGAGAAATCAGAGGCGTTCGCAAAGTTCAAAGAATTTAAGTATGAGTCGGAACGAGATGCCAAGTATTCGATTCAATGTCTACGACCGGATAACGGAGGAGAATACACATTAAGAGAGTTTAACGACTATCTTAAAGAATGCAGATCAAAAGACAACTCGTGTTCGAATACCCCGCAACAAAACGGTATTTCAGAATGCAAGAACCACTATCTTCAGGAATTTTCGGGAAGTATGATACATACCAAAAACGTGTCGGAGCGTTTTTGGGCTGAAGCTATGAAGACGACATCGTGTAACGTCCGTAAATTTTCGTTAGAAGGGTTATGCCTAGCAAAGCTTGTATTTTAACCGTTACCCGTTCCGGCATTTTAAAGGTCCTTCTGGCCGATCTCGTAAGCCTAACCTACTTAACTTTTCAATAAATTTAGCACCTTTAACAAAGTGGAGGGGCTAGAATGTAACATGATTTATTATATCAAAAAAAAAAAAAATTAAACCCTAACCCCCCCCCCATAACCTATTTCCGATCGGCGCCCCTTGGACCCCCCCCCCTCTCGTTTTGCATGCAATCTGCCACCATCCAGCCTCCGAGAGTTCAATTCCAGGTTAGTACTATATTTCTACGACTCTTTTTCACTTTAATTCATCCTTATAACTCGTTTGTTTATCGAAAAATCGCTTGTTTTAGGCTAATCGGGTGGCTGTCCATTTGAGCAGTTTCGGGACTGTTTTGTTTGAGGTTTTTGCTCCATAATCTTCCTAGGTATTTCCAATATAACATACTTCAAAATCGTGTGCATTGGTGTTCGTTTGACTAGTGGTAGATTGAAAGCTAGTATTCGGTTGTCTAGAATAGTGAATTGTTGCGTTTAACGCGAGGGTTGAAGTAATTAACGACCAATACAGTTCGGGTAGCTTCAGTTTGATGTACAGGCTGTTGGAAAATTATTTTTTTAAGTATTGGGGCTGAAATGGTTGTCGGTTACTCAAACGGGTCGGTACAACGCGTATTCGCGTTTATTGAGTAGTCGGTACGTTGTGCTTGCGAGTTACCGATCCATCCAACTCGTGTAGTGTCGTGTGGGCTAGTAGGCTGGGAATTTATCAATTTGGGTCCACACGGGGCTGAGTTGGATGTTAAGTGCCTAAACAACCCTTAAACGTGCATATTAGTCTCACACTCTCACCTAGTACTTCCAGGGGTAATTTGGGAATTCTTTATTCGCGGGAGTGTCTAAGGGTCGTTTTGGTATAAAAAAAGCCTCGGGGGCTGTTATAATTCATCTTGGTGAGGTCGAGGCTTTAGGTAACTCGAACCATGTTAGAACGCCTCGTAGGGTAAACGAGTCAAGTCGGTATCGTTTGTATTGATTGTGTGTATAATCCGACAGGCGTGTGAGTTGTGGGAATACGTAAGGGTTCTCTAGCTCGTGGTGATTTGTGCCTCGTGTTAGGTTAGTTCATGATGCCCCTTTTCACCCTTTTCAAGTTTTGGGCTAGCATACACACCGAACTGTTTTTACTTAATAAACCGCTTAAATTATTTTGCATAGACTCACTTGTACTATGGTATATTTGTGATGATATTTAAGCATGTATACACATGTGATACCTTATGGCCCATAGGCTTACTTGTAGTATGGTATATCTTGGAATAATATATATACGTATGTTTATACACGGGTTACTATATGGCCAATGATTGGCGATGTTAATTAGTCGTTATCGACTAAGGATGTTTACGTATGCCTACTTTGTGTTTGCATACGGTGGATGGAATGTTACGTGTTTGGGTTGTACGTGTGCTCGACCCTGATGCTATTACTCGGATGGAATGTACGTGTTTGGGTTGTATGTGTGCTCGACCCTGATGTTATTACTTGGATGTTATGGCTAGGGATATAATTATATAGATATATAAGTATGTCAACTTATCGTTTATTATGACCTAACTGCTCATATCCCGTATTATATTTTAAACCCTTGGAATGATTTATATAATGTTGTTTATTAAAACTTGAACTCACTCAGCTCAAGCTGACTTTGTGTGTATGTTAGTGTGAGTTTAAGGTTAAGAGGAGGATGCTTACCGCTTGGACGTGCTCGAGACTACTCAGTCGGTTGAAGGCATAGCTAGTCGGGAAAAAATAATAATGAAGACTGTTTATTTTTAAGTTATTATTTAACGCATTTAAATTTGGTTTTGGGCATATTTCCTGGTTTTTGGGAACTTGTTTTAGTGCTTGTGAATTTCCGCTGATTTTATACTCTGACTAGTTTTTTTTAAAATGAAATGGGTTGCCTTGAGTTTAAAAATTTTGTTAAGTTTTGGAAATCTGGCACTTATTATTCCACTGTTATTTACTCTGAATCGGTTTTAAATAAAACAAAATTTTCCTTGGTTTTAAGTTTTTATAAGTTTCTTGTATGATTACCAACTGTAGGATTCCCGGAATTCGGGGTCTTACACATCGTATGTAAGTAACCATCTCCCACAAAAAAATATGCAATATGTATCGCCATTTGAAAAGTTGTTTAATCAGAAGCCGAATGTTAGTTACTTTCATGTGTTTGCTGTGTACGTTATGCCTTTATACCAAGTCATTTGAGACATAAAATGGAGAAGAAAGCAACGCTATGTATTTTTGTTGGATACGATAACGAATGAAAAAGGTAGAAGTGTTGTGATCCTTCAACATGGAAGTGTTATGTGTCAAGACATATAAATTTTTATGAAGCATCTGCGTGGTGGTCTGTCAAGAGTCGCTTCCATACTCAACAAAATTAAAAAGACGAGCTCGAGTCATACATAACACTACAATTTGATGGTGTTGATACTGTTGAAAAAGTAGAGGAAACGGTGAACCCGGGAAACTCACTGCCAAGGAACGATCCGTGGTAAACTGGAGTTAATAATAGTCAACTACCAGAAAGTGTTGAGTTAGAGGAAGAAGGCGAAGTCAGACGATCAAGTCGGGTTCGAAAACCGAATGTAAGGTATGCAAATGTTGCGATCTCTCAAACAGAAGAAGAAACCGACCCCGAGTCATTAGAACAAGCAATAGAAAAGTTGCATGGCAGATTGCTATGAAAGAAGAAATTGAAGCTTTATTGAAAAACCAAACCCGAAACCTTGTACCGAAGCCAACTGAGTCGAGTCCGATTTCGTGTAAATGGGACTACTGTTAGAGAAAACTTAATAGGCTTATATTGGCCTTTACAATTGACTCCTACTGGAACATGAATTACGAATTAATATAAATTCAAAAATAGATAAACTAAAATTCCAATATATAGATAATGATAAATTTAAAACTAGTTTTTCTCAAACCGGTTCGGTTTTGAACCGGTTTGGTTTTTCAAAAGGGGAACCGGTACCAAAACCGACGGTTTGGGTTGGTTCATAAACTAGTTTGGATGAAACCGGTTTTCTTATCAAACCGGCTTTTTTGTACACCTCTGGTTAGAGACTAGTTAAATTCCTAAATGCAGGTACTTATTTATATTAAACGGAAGGCGGAGATGGACCGGATTGGCGTGGGTTGGTCGCAGAGACCAAATGGTATCGTTTACAGAACTCGCTTGATTCGTTGGACAACATTTTAACATCATGTTATATAGACTCGGTTATATGGCATTTTATAAGTAGTTGGTGCGATATACCTCCGGTCTATGCATTAGATGTGAAGGATTTGTTAACTCTACATCTTACCATAAACGGGCACGAAGTAGATGAGCCATTCAATCAATTATTCTCACGTGGTCATGTAGGTGTTTTTGGAAAGTGAGAAATGAAACCAGTTTCAATAAGACAAAAGTTTTAATCATGAGGATCAAAGAAGATGTTAAACATTTATCGATTCTTTGGGTGAAAATAGGAAAAATTGATCGACCTAGAAATAGAGGCATGGGGTTCCTTTTCTTTTTAGTTAATCTATGTTCCATAAGGTGTATTGCTTGTAATTGGATACTTCTTTTTTATACTTCTCAGCAAGTTACTTGCCAATCTTTTAGTTTTATGAATTTGGCCGTAAAAAAAAGTTATATTAAATGCAAGTGCTTTTTTTTAACGGCCAACGAACCTTCCAAATTAGCTACTTACTAAATTTATCATATCGGGATACATTAGCTTTTCGATCTAGGGAAAACCTTCACCTAAGGCCAACGCCCGTTGGTGAGATAAAACCCGTTCAGTTCAAGAATCTAACTAGTAAACATCACTAATTTGCCTAGTCTTCCATCATCACCTGGTGCCACCGAAACTAAATGATAGGAGTGGGGGGACAGGAATCAAACCTGATTCACATAAAACACTAAGTTTCTACCTTACTACTCTACCACCAGTTTATTGACATTAAATGCAAGTACTTATTTCATATGTCTGACGTATATTAAGAAACTTTTTATAAGCAAAAATGAGAAAACATGTTCTTTTCTTTAAAAAAAATATTAAACGTTATAGGTTTTTTTTAAACGGAGACTTTCTTATATTTAGGCTACTGGACTCTTAAAATTTGGATATCCCCGATGCCCCACTCTGGCCAGACTATGTTGGCTTAACCGGACTCACGCTGGATTCAGAGTTTGGCTTGGTCGTTCCCCCGGGAAACCATACCGATGGCTGCCACTTGACAGTCGTTGTGTTGCCATAAGAGAAGGACTCTTTGGCGTAACACACGGTGGGACGAAAACTCGGGTGGGCTTGGAATCCGAACTGACAACCTTGTACAAGAACTAGCTTAAATCTTTCATTGCCAATATCCACTTAAAGCGACACAAGCGAGAATTAAACTTAGTTCTCTATTGGAGACTTAAACCTTCCTAACACTAGGCCAAAAGTGAGAATATAGTTACTGTCTTGTTGATTGATATAACTATATAAGTGCCGTTAGAAAAAAAGTAGTATATAAGTAGCCTTCTATTTCTAACGACACTTATATAGTGAAAAAGATAGTGTAATAAAAATAAAATAGAAGATTAAGAGCGTTCTCATCCAACCTTCTATCCCTAAACTAAAAATTACATTAAAAATCGCTATATTTTCTCTCTTCATTTCAATTAAATAATAATTTTTATACCTTTATCATTAACTTTTCTCTTTCTCTCACTCACAACCACTTTTAAAAAATATTAAAAAATTATAGGGGATGAACAGTAACTTTTCAAATATACAGAAAAATCACTGCTTTTTCTAAAATATAAAAAGACTTCACACACAACAGCCAAAATCACTCTCTAAATTATAAAAACACCCATCACATAAAATGAGGGGTTGGATGAGAATGCTCTAAGAAAGCATAGTCTGGTCAGAGTGAGGCATTGGAGCTCAGCTAAGAGAACAGAGTTTGGTCAAAACGGGACATTAGGGCACTCCAAATTTTAAAAGTACAATAGTCTAAATATAAGAAATTCGTCGTTTAAAAAGAATAAGACAATAACTATAATAATTATAAAATTTTATACTGATTTTTCTAAAATACGTGTTTAGAGCTAGTTTGAAAAGCCATAATTTCATATCTTACTAATATATTAAATCAAGATGATTCTCTCCACATGTCCTTATTCTAGCCTATCCACATAGGATTCCATGTAATCACATTTCCATATCAATAATTTCCACGTATTCATAATTATTTTTAATCCACTAAATTAAAATAAGCAATCCAATTTAATTCAATTAATTCTGCAATTAAATCTATTTATTCAAATTAATGCAATTAACTCCATCATTAAGTCTATTTATTCCAATTAATAACCACCTTGTCAATGATTTAATTTACTCTTGAGGAAAGAAGAAGAGCCGGTGAATGGTGATCAAACCGAATGTCCTTTAAGTTTTATTTATTTACTTATTAAGAAATGACATGAAAAATGCTATAAAAATATAGATATCTCTGAAAATTATTTATAAAAAACACTCTAAATGAAAAAAAGAAAAGAACGTTCTTTAGAACAATTAGGAACATCTTACTAATATATTAAAGCAAGATGATTCTCTTCACATGTCCTTATTCTACCCTATTCACATAGGATTCCATGTAATCACATTTCCATATCAATAATTTCCATATATTCATAATTATTTTTAATCCACTAAATTAAAATAAACATTCCAATTTAAGTCAATTAATTCTGCAATTAAATCTTTTTTTTCAAATTAATGCAATTAACTCCATCATTAAGTCTATTTATTCCAATTAATAACCACTTTGTCAATGATTTAATTTACTCTTGAGGAAAGAAGAAGAGTCGGTGAATGGTGATCAAACCGAATGTTCGTTAAGTTTTATTTATTTATTTATTAAGAAATGACATGAAAAGTGCTATAAAAATATCGGTATCTCTGAAAATTATTTATAAAAAACACTGTAAATGAAAAAAGAAAAGAACGTTCTTTAGAACAATTAGGAACATCTTACTAATATATTAAAGCAGGATGATTCTCTTCGCATATCCTTATTCTAGCCTATCCACATATGATTCCATGTAATCACATTTCTATATCAATAATTTCCACATATTCGTAATTATTTTTAATCCACTAAATTAAAATAAACATTCTAATTTAATTCAATTAATTCTATAATTAAATCTGTTTATTCAAATTAATGCAATTAACTCGATGATTAAGTCCATTTATTCCAATTAATAACCACCCTGTCAATGATTTAATTTACTCTTGAGAAAAGAAGAAGAGCCGGTGAATGGTGATCAAACCGAATGTTCTTTAAGTTTTATTAATTTATTTATTAAGAAATGACATGAAAAATGCTATAAAAATATAGATATCTCTAAAAATTATTTATAAAAAACACTCTAAAAGAAAAAAGAAAAGAACGTTCTTTAAAACAATTAGGAACATTTAAAAAAATTAAATAAAGTTGTTTACAAATGAGATTTTCGAACTTAATGTGATACAGTTTAAAGTTGGTATGTATTTGTAAACTTAGTTTTCAATTAATATTTCAAAATCTTTTACTAATATGTGTTTTTTATTTTTTTCAGGTCTAATGGTTCATTTATGTTATATTATTTCTTATTCATTGCATTGTTTATTTATAAAGTATTTTCTTTTTATGTTATAGATATAGTTTAACATCTTTTGTAACATCTGATGTTAAAAACTTATGTCAAATATTTGTGTTGACTGAATACGTACTTTTTATTTTATATTGTTTGTTGTTATGTTTTCCACCCGTGTGTAACACGGGCTATTATCCTAGTAGCTTATTAAAGGATAACACGTACTGTATTTACTGTTTAGTCTGATGATTTTAAAATGAATTTAAATAATCAAGTAAATATTTGACAAAAGTTTAAAACTACATCTAATTTATAAAATTCCCCCTCACACTCCTTCCTAGGAGTGTACGATAAACCGAAACAACTGATCCGAAACTAAAAAAATCGAACCAAAACAAAAACTGAAGGTTTGGTTTTATGTTTTGTAAAAACCGAACCAAACCGAATTCCTAAATTTTTGTTATTTATATTTTATATTAAGTAATTTTTATGAATTTAATAAATATGTAACTCAAATATTTTTGGCAAAATGTATAATAGTATATTATTTTACAATTAACAAAATTATTTATACACTAAATTCATTATTTTTGCCAAAAAAAAATTTTCGGCCTAAAATTTTCAAGCTTAGGCAAAAACCGAAAAAAACGAAACTGAACCGAAGCAAAAACCAAAAATACCGAAACCAAACGGTTTCAAAAACTCCAAAACTCGCACCGAGCCACATCACGTACACCTCTACTCCTTCCCGTTTTCTCTCTTAGAAAGTGAATACGGTGCTGTTACGCGCCTAAGCTTACACGCAAAACCCTTCAAAACTACGTCGTTTTGACAAAAAACCCCTAAAAAAGGAAAACTAAATCTCATAATTTGCTTCCACTATTTCCTCCCTGTATCATATTCTTCATTTATTTTTATTTTTTTTTTCAATTTCTTTCATCCGACTTCAGCTAAAGCCTAAAACTATTTTTCAAATTCATTTATTCCAATTTCTTTCGGGCAAATACTTTTCATTTATTAAGGATCCAAATAATCAATTTCACCTTACTTTTTGCTTGTTTTATTTTTGAATTCATGTCAACAATCAGATTGTGATATTACCGAGAGCATGAATCTGGGCGTCTTTAAAACTCTAGAAGGACATCTGGAAGAACATATGTTAAAGAAAAACCATAAAACTAGTTTTTTTTGGAAAAGAACGTAACATGGGAAGGAAATAGTGGAAGCAAATCATGAGATTTAGTTTTCCGTTTTTAGGTTTTTTTTATCAAAACGACGTAGTTTTGAAGGGTTTTGCGTGTAAGCTTAGACGAGTGACAGCACCGTATTCACTTTCCCCATTTATTATTTGAAAGTATATTTTAAATTTCCTCTTTTACATTAATATTTTCACCTATTATTTCCTTCTTTTTTCCCTTCATCTGTTTTTTTATTATTTTATAATAATAATAAATTTCCCATTTTCATGTTTTAATCTTCCTACGGAGAGGGTAAGTTATTAAAAAAAGCTATTTTAAGTAGACAATTATGATGTGCATTCGGTTTGGTTACACTTAGGGAGTTTAGGGGGTGTGCATTCCCGCCAACTATAAAAAACCCTCCTGAAGCCATGAAAGCAAACCTGGACTAGGGAATTCCTAGTACACCCACTTAATCCATCTTCTCCCTCTGCATTTGCCTTCATCAATTATCTCCAAAAAAACCCTATGTCTTTTTGTTGCAGTTGATTCCGTAGGATAGTTTTTGTTGGGTTTCAGTGGAGATCAGTTAAAATTTTGTTTATTAAATCCGGTTCAATAAACATGACAAATAATAATTAATCATATTAATTAATAATTATACGTAGCGAAATATATAATTAATCAGCACCGAAAACTAAACCCGACAGGATCCGGTTACAGACAATATGAGTCGAGTCAAAAACATTAAATATATAATTATAAACTAACAATATATTTAAGTTTACCTCGGTTAATAATTAACCGGTTGAGACACCGAAGGCTAACGAACCGAGCTAGGTGACACCAAGAGATCCAACGACCAACGGTGGCGGTGCACGACGGCAACAGCAGCGGTGGTGGTATCCGGACAGCGGCGACAGCGGCGGCTGTGAGCGGCGACAGGCGGCGACAGTTGGCATCGGTGGCGCCGGCAGGCAGCGCCGGCAAGCGGCGCCGGTGGCTGGACAGCGCCGGTGGTGCAGGTTGGCCGGCGATGGGGTGGAGGAAGAAAGGAGATGGACTTGTTGATTAGCTTAGGGTTAGGGTTATGTCAATAACATCATGTATTTATATAACCTTTAATTAGGTTTAACTAACTTAGTTAGTTATAAACCCAATGGGCCAACAGGTCCACTTCTTGCTCCAAAGCCCGCTCCATGTAATTTCATCTCGTTAAAGTATCTAACCCGGTTAACTAACTTAAGCGGGTTAATGGTTCGTTACCTCACGGTGTAACTCTCACGGGTCATAACCCGGTTGGCCGTATTGACTTACCCGAACCGGTCCATAATTCCAACAGTCTCCCACTTGGACGGTTTCTGGTTAAGTTACTTAATACTGACAGCCAGCGGTGCCCTAGCTACACATAGCTGCCCCCAACAGGTTATAACATTTTAAATTCATTAACCAAAAATAATCTTGGAATACACTATTACAAGATAACGAATTTATGGTAATCGTTGTCATCTATCCTTTCTGTATCAGATATCGATTGAACAATGAGACATGGATCAGGTTCAATCTCATATAGCGTTCAATCATTATAGTTCTCGATCAAGAATCAAAGTGGTCTAATCAAACACACAGTTAGTTTGGGTTACGCCTCACACTTTACCAGTTTGAATCAACGAGGGTGCCAAGATGACTAACTGTTAGATATCATGTAAGAGTACAGAATCCCATCTTGAATACATATAACTCCCACTGAACTTCAGATCATTCCCAACCAATGCCTTTATAGCTGGCAGTTACGCGATAGCGGTTGACACTGATCAAAGAATAACCTTTAGTAAACGAAAGTTCTAATATGTATCTCAGGTCTAAGGATACTAAATGAGTATACCAGTAGCAAAACATCTTATGACTAAGATCCATAAAGATGATTTGATGCGAGTTACATCCAACGTCATTCATAATGAGGTCTGTGAGTTTGAAAGCCAATTCCTTGAGTCCAAAGTCAGAATAGTCTTAATTCAGAGCCGTTCCCACGAGTCTGACCGACTACGGATAATTTAGAATACAATATCCCAGTTCATTATAAACCATTTCTTCAAGTTCGACAGCAGAATCAAAAGTAGCAGGTTTACTAGCCCGGACAAAGGTGCGGATATTTTGTGGTTGTCCCCTCAAGTAGCACTTTATCCTCTTCGCTTCAGTGTTTACCATGTCTGGGACAAGTCTAGACATACGGTTGAACTCTGTGGTATACTCGCGGTGAGTCATTTTCCCCGCATTCAAATTTAGAAACTTCATCTCCGCCCTCTCAACTTCAGCATCCACACAAAACTTCTTCATGACCATCTCTTTCAAATCTTCCCACCTCAAAGCTTTGATCTCAGCAGCAGTCTTCCTTTGCTCTACCGTTTCCCACCAAAACATAGCTTCTTCCCCAAATGACTGGGTAGCAAAACCCACTGCTTGGTTGGGGAGACACTCGCTAATTCGGATAACCTTGTCCATTGCGGTTATCCATTGGAGAGTAGCGATTGCATCCCCAGTACCAGAAAACTTTGGTGGGTCGCAACCTTTGAACAACCTGTAGCTGCACCCACCTCGGCCCCTCTTACCAGCATTGACCTTCGCAGACCGATCTTCACTTGATTCCTCTACTTCGGTCTCTTCATCCTTCTTACTACCTTCCCCCATCTCCCCACCAGTTCCGGTACGGCTTGCGGTTGACTTTTCTTGGTGGTGATTTTGCATTGCAGCAGCTACTGCCTGAGTGATGGCAGCTTGGATAGCAGGGTTGAGTTGCTGCCCTTCATCCCGCATTGTCATGTCTCTCTCTTCCTCAGACTCGTGGATTGGTTCCTCGGGGGGTACTTGGGTAACAGGTGGTCTACCACGTCGACTCGTGCGACTTCCTTGTCCAGTAGTCTTCTTAGTACCAGCCATTCGTATTCTATAGGAAAACACAAACGTCATCACTTCAGGAATTGTTTAGTACAGGAATAGTAAAGCTAACAGGTAATAACAGTGGCCAGTTGTGATTAGCTGATCACAGAACTCTCCGTGTCCTACACACTTCCCTTTGTGAGTCCACTTGTGCTAGTTTCTACGTATAATAGTTGGTTGATCACACGTTTCACATCTTCACACATAAACAAGCAATTCTATATCTGTTAGTGCACAGATTTGGTGTTTGCAGCTGTTCGAATTGGATAGGGGCTGTTTAGTCTTTATATTAATGTATAAAGGCACATTCGCTAAGGATGTTTAGCGAATGGGACTCATTCGTTAAAGACTAGACATATTCGTTAATGTAAGAGCTCATTCGTTACTACTGTGTAACGAATGGAGGCTCATTCGTTAAAGTAATGCCCATTCGCTAAGGATGTTTAGCGAATGGGAGGTCATTCGCTATGGGAAGCCTCATTCGTTAGTGATGTTAACGAATGAGGAGGACTGCCTATAAATAGGCCTTCCCTAGTAAATGTGCATAGAGATATGTGCCATATTTATCCCCTGTAACGTTATGCTACCGGATTCTCTCCAGGTTTAATGTATTGATCTCCATTAACGTATTGAATGAACACGACTAAACGTATCGATTTGCGACTAGATCTTGGCTCGTAAACGTCCGTATAACGTTTTCACAATATCTAGCTATTAAGTTAGCTTTCTTACTCATTCTTTACTATACACAAGATCATAATCAACTTACACAATATGATTACTTTCTAAGCTTTCTTGGGAGACACATGGCATTCTTGGACTGGCATCTTCTTTCTTTTCTTCCTTAAGTACCATTCTTTGTTCGAGTCTAAACTCGTGGGATGCTTATTTCTCTCGAACTTATGCTCTGATACCAACTTGTAAGGCTCCGTTCCCGGTAACCCTACTTTGGTGTTGGATTTACTCATAAACACAGTTCTAAAATCAGAGTTAATAAAAACTTTAACTGAATAATTAAAACTTCATGCATTACATTACAAAACATCAAATCATGTCTTAACATACAAGTTGTCTTTTCATAAATATTAACATAAAATAGTCATAACACTTCTTCATGGATGCCAGTCTCTTTAGCTCGTGCCATGCGTCCCTCCTCAAGCCAGCTGCCTCAACCTATTTGCCTGCGTGCATACTAAAAGTTAGCTACGCTGAGTGAGTTCTAGTTAATCAATTAACATACATTACATTCATACCATACTCATACGTGTCCGGAGATACGTATTCATACCTTATTTACTATCACTTCTTTCATACATAATTTACATACATGCATATGTTCTTACATACTTTCTTTCATAAAACCCTATGGTATACCATAAGCTATTCTATCTTAAACATCACAGATATTATAAGGGCCTGGTCCCTTCTGTCTCGAATAACCATACCTTTATCATACGTGCATACTTTACATATCTTCTAGTTATAAATATATATACATACTCGTTCATACAATCATTATGTAACAATACATTCAATACACAATCATACACGTATCATACACTTACCAATATATCAAGTAAGTGTATTATCTACCACATAGGAGTATGCACATAGACCCAAAAACATAACAGATAAAGGGGCTAGAACTCACCTGGAGTCAGTTTCTCTCGCCGTTAACGGTAATGCCCTTCTTTAGTTGTGCACGGCTAACTGTACAATACATTACGCGTGTCAATTATCCATTACTACTACTTCCTACATCTAAGTTAATGAAACCCTCAAATAACGGGGGTCCGGGGGCAGCGCCCCTGGTAGCAGGGTCTAGGGGCGGCAGCCCTTAGCAGGGTCCAAGGGGCAGAGCCCCTGGCCAGGTCAGCTCGGAAAAATTTTATTTTCATTAACAGTCCTTTAACAAAAATGCATCAGAAAATGAATTTCATGAAATTTCGCATGGAAGAATTTCGCTTCGCATGGAATTTCGCTTCGCATGACTTTTTTTCGCTTCGCATGGCTGTGCGATGCGAAATCGACTTATGCGAAAATACCTCCTTTTCTTCATTTTTTTTTGCCATTTTAAGCCAAATTACTCCGTGACTCTTCCTTAGGACCCGATTTTACCCTTTTTATGGGTTTTGGGTTGCACCATCTTTGTATACCCGCGTTTTAAGAGGTCTGAACATCACCTTTTTGTCCTATATCAATCCGTGAGGTTATAACTCACCAAGTTTATGCTTTTCTTACATCTTACAACCCGATCTATCGTTCTATCAGTTTGCATGTCGAATTCGACCGTAAAACATAACCTTTTTAACCAAAACTCACATTTTTCTTCGGGTTCGGTTCGGAACTGAACACTACGTAGATCTGGACGTGTTCTTGTTGTTTGAAGACACTTGAACACCAAGATCTTCCTTGCTTTAGCGCGGATTCAGTTTCGGGTCTTGAGAGAAAATGTGTGTTCTAGTGTGTGTGTGAAAGGAAGAAAATGGTGAAAGGGTGGAGGGGTTGGGTTTATATAGGGAGGTTACGGGCCCCACAACCCACTCACAATTTCAATTCCAAATATTATCCAAACACTTAACACACAACTAATTTAACGACACACAGTTAATAACAAAACTTTCTATTATTTTTTATTTAGCAAAGTTGGATGTTACACCAGCTAAGCAGGATTCGCAGTCATCAAAAGAGTCCTGGATTCAAGAATCCCTTCGGATTGGAGTCTCTTAACTCGTGCCCTGCTTATGTGGCCAAGTCGGCCATGCCATAGAAATGTATCATTGATGCCATATCTGATACGTTTAGAGAGATTATATACATTATTGTTTATTTGAACATCAATCTCATAAATACCATTTCGAGGTTTAGCCTCAAAATAAAAGATATCATTCAAGTAGGCAGAAATAGCAATACCATTAAAAGCGTACTTAAATCCTTGTTCAAATAGTAAAGAAACTAAAATAATGTTTTTGGTCAAACCAGGGGCAAACAAGCAGTTATTCAAAGTAACTACAAGGCCAGATGGACAAGCAAAATGATATGTGCCAGTTGCAAGAACTGGGACTCTCTTCCCATCACCAACGATGAGTTCCATGTTGCCTTGTTTTAGCTTCTTCTAGATTTCAGGCTCCTGCAAGACATTAACGATGTGGTAACCACATCCGGTATCAAATACCCATGTGTTGCTAGAGATAGTGAAAAGTTCAATAACGTAAATAGAAATACCTTTAGAGGAGCTTTCACCATTGGTCCTCTGCCTTTTCAGCTCAGCAAGGTAGTCGGGACAGTTACGTTTCCAGTGTCCTATTTTGTTGCACTTATAGCACTGGCGCTTCTCAGGAGGCGGCGGTGGTACCTTTACAACACTTTTGTTAGTGTTGGTGGCAGACTTGGCAGCAACAGTAACCTTCTTCTTGCCTTTACCATTATGACCCCGGTTCTTGGGTTTAGGCTTGACGACACCAGCAGATCGAACCATAAGAACTTGATTGGTTTTTGCGGGAATATTCATCTCGGCCGTCTTGAGCATTCTATGAAGCTCCGACACTGTCTTCATGTCACACCCCGACTCAGGGCCTGGGTGTGACGCACGTTTAGTTGCTATCTGTTTTGAAAATATATCAGAGTTGCGGGTTATTAGCGGAAGTCTTTTCAGAAAATTATTATTATTATATTAAAAACTCAGAAGTTGTATACCTGTTTGATAATCTTAAATATCTGTCATTTTAGAATATTATTCTTTACAATAATTTAAATCAAATATCTGAGCCATCAGATCACCTCTAATGACTATGTCTCCAATCTTCTATTAGTCTTGTCTGTCAGTTCTATTCTTTACAGTTTCCCTGACATGTGGGAAAAAATACATTAGCACACAGCCGGTGAATGACGCTGACTCAATAATACCAGTGTGTAAACAATAACAATACCTTTGTGACAATACTCATTAGGCACCCAACTCAATTGGGTTAAAATTACCCTAAGTACATGTACAATTAATCATATACACAATATCATTTCTCTTATCAGTCCCTTAGACTAACAGAGGCATGTTTGATGATATGCATGGCCTCGGGGAACTCCGAGTCACCATGTATGTATGGATACAGACACATGTATACTCTTAATTTGAGTATGCCCATTTCTCATTATTGTAACACAAAGTTTTAAGGATTCGTAAATCCTATGTAAACAGTTCAGACTCTAAAAGAGTTGTAAAAGTTTGGGGCGTATTCACCTTCTATGATTGTAAATCAGTTTCTGACACTGGTTCCTATATATTGATCAGTTTCTGTTACTGACCCCTGTCGGTAAATCAGATTCTGTTACTGATTCCTGTTTCTGTTTTCAGCTTTCTTATTGATTGATTGATTGATTGATGGTTATCTCGGATCTATAGTACGAGAATAACATTTGTATAAATATCTAGATCTACGATCTAGCTTCAGACCTGGTAGTCTATTTTGATAGCTGTAACCTTGATAATTTGTACAAAACATGTGGACATTTAGTTCCTTTGTTTATTTATATATTAGGTTTCTTCTTCAGGTAGAAACATTTATACCAGGTTTCTTCTTCAAAAAGAAACATTACTTTGTCTATAACTTGTGAATGAATAGTATATTTCTTAATAATTAAGAAATACTATTTAACTATAACCTTTGCATGTAAATGATTACGTTTCTTAATCATGAAGAAACTATAATTTAACTATAATCTTTGCTTATGAAAAGCTATATTATATTTAACAGTGATCAAGGTTCGGGCTATACCCCCGACTATGGTCTAAGCTATTATAATAATAATAAAATAATAACTTAAGCAGAACCCCTACCTCACGCGGGTATTTGGAGTTAGTTAACTAAGACTGATCGAGTGGCACTTCTACTCTACTTCGCGTACTACTGCTTAAACTGTCAGAGCTTCGAGGCTTGGCATGTTCCACGAGATCAGCACGCTTCTCAAGATCGGTACGCAAAACAATCCAACACGTGTGAAAAGTGAAGTGGTTGGTGTGAGTTGGAATGTACCGAACACCCTTCTATTTATAGCTGAAATGTTGCAACTTCGCGTATCGCGAAGATGCACTAGCTTTGTTGAGTTAGCAGTAGGGTTGCCACGTATCACCAGGTGTCGCCACGTGTCACGCATGCAAAGATGAAACTTCGCGATACACGAAATGCGGCTCGTGGCGATGCAAGCGTGCGAAGTGTGCCATTAAAACGCCACATTACGCCCATCGCCCGAGTCCGAGTCCGAGTCCGTGCGCGTGCGCGTCGGGTGCTTCGCACCCTCCGCTAAGACTATGGAGAGTGGTTAGCCACATTAAATCATTTCTATGGAAACTTGCTTTCTTATAAAGAGCTTCCATTTCTTTGTTTGTTTCCATGTGGGATGAAAATTCCATTCCTTATTTATACCCATGGTGAATGCTTCCCTTTTCTTCCATCTTTCCATGTGGGATGGATTTTCCTACTTCCTTAAACTTAAGATGCTTAATTTTTTTCTTATCTCATTTTTTCCCATTACTTGATTTTGAGATTATTTTAATCCTTCAACTTTCAAAATTGACAACTTTAGTCCAAAATAAATATGGGTTTTTCCTAGATGTTACACTTCACCCAGCCATTCATATTGAAATTAATTACGAACTGGTTGTAAGAGCTGGGAAGAGAGTTTAGGATGAAATCCACTGCCATTTCATCTGACAGGGGATAATCAAGTTTCCTTAGTTTTTCGATGTACCCTTTCATCTTGACGACATGCGCACTAACAGGTGATCCATGTTCCATTCTGCAGCTGATAAGCTGCTTCATGGTGTCATAGCGTTCTTGACCGGCTTGTTTCTGGAACATGCCCTTGAGTTGCTCAAGCATCTCATAGGCACCAAAATCTTCCAAGCCTTTAGCAAGCTCGTAAGACATGGTGGCTAGCATGATACAGGCGACTTCAGCAGAGTCGTCCATATGTTTGTCAAGAACCCTCCTGACATCAGCAGTATTGTTTTCAGACTCGGTTGGAACAGGTCCATCGAGAACATAGTGTTTCTTTGCCATCTTGAGAACAAGTCCCAAGTTGTGGTGCCACTCAAGAAAGTTGGTGCCATTCAACTTTTCTTTCTCAAGGATAGCCTTGAGGGTGAATGAGGAGTTATTATCAGTAGACACCTGTTTAATTAAGCAAAAGTAAATTTTATTAGTATTTTCGATGTTTTAATCCTATTATTAATAACCCAATGACATTAGTAAATAGGAACTTGAGAATCTGGCTTCCAGTTACTAATGGCAGTTGTAGCATACAACATTAGTAAGTGGTTAGGCAGACAGACAACGATTGCCAATTGTGAATAGAGCATAACTCTCGTTTATGAGGCCTATTAAGACAACATTTGCCTAAGTAGATACGTTTAGCCTCATCTATGCCACTTTAGTCTCCAGACAGCTATAGCACGTAACAAGAGAGTAAAGTAATAGTCACCCTAGTATAGTCACTTGTGAAAGAGCCGAATGTGTAAACGAAACCCTTTCACCTTGAAGGGATAGGCTAGAAATCAAGTTCGGTGCTGTAGCTCCAAACAAGTGAAGTTTCGCAGTATGCCTCAAGTGTGACTTATAGTAGGATGGCATAGACTATTGATTTAAATTGGGATTAATTTTAACTATTACCGAACAGAGTAAAAGTCCTGTTTTACTTTATTGATCGAGACAACTTGAAGAACTCTTTCATCTCTCAGGACACTTAGTTTTAAATAACCTATTAAAACTAAGTTTGTCGCAATAATACCAACCAATTTTAAGTTGATAGTTTTACCGATTAAGTTATTAGTTATGGAAAATTAAATTTAGTTTAACTTTGCAAAACTTGATTGGTTAATTTATTTTAATATATTTGATATTAGGTTGGTGGTATTATAATCCTATTATAATCAAGAAAGCAACCAAAATAGCATTAAGATTATGTAAATCTTAAATAGCCAAGATTAGTGATTGATCTTGCTAGAGCCTATTAGCAAGATCAATCAGGTCAAGGGGTCACAACACAAAACAACCACAAGGATGGACTCTTGGTGCATCACATCATCTTTAGTAACTCCAACTGACTACAAGAACTCCATGAGCTCGTCCTCAGTTTCCTTCGGGTCTTCTTCATTACAAAATTACACTAATACAAGTAATGAAAAACTAAACCCTATCTATTACAATTTTGAACCATCAAGGTGGCCAAAAACCATAAAATAAAACCGAAAACTAAATACAACTTTTGAACCATCCATATGGCCAAAATAAAAATCATTCAACCAAACAAACAAGGTCAGGCCAGATTTACATATTCAACGAAAAATAAGTCCGGCAATATTTTGGTCAAATAAAATAAATAAAATTTTGACAAAACTAAAATTGCGCTAATATTTTATCTAGATCAAAAACGTCAACTACCTTGAAGTTTATGATGTAGAACCGGTAAAATTACCGGATTCTACTCGTATGTTGTAACCAATGTTCTGATACCACTGTTGGGTTTCAGTGGTGATCAGTTAAAATTTTGTTTATTAAATCCGGTTCAATAAACGTGACAAATAATAATTAATCATATTAATTAATAATTATACGCAACGAAATATATATAATTAATCAGCAACGAAAACTAAACCCGACAGGATCCAATTACAGACAATACGAGTACGAGTCAAAAACATTAAATATATAATTATAAACTAACAATATATTTAAGTTTACCTCGGTTAATAATTAACCGGTTGAGACACCGAAGGCTAACGAACCGAGCTAGGTGACACAACGAGATCCAACGACCAACGGTGGCGGTGCACGACGGCAACGGCAGCGGTGGTGGTATCCGGACAGCAACGGCGGCTATGAGCAGCAACGGCTAGCGTCGGTGGCGCCGGCAAGCGGCGACGGTGGCTGGACAGCGCCGGTGGTTGGGCAGCGGTGGTGGTGCAGGTTGGCAGGCGATGGGGTGGAGAAAGAAAGGAGATGGACTTGTTGATTAGCTTAGGGTTAGGGTTATGTCAATAATATCATGTATTTATATAACCTTTAATTAGGTTTAACTAACTTAGTTAGCTATAAACCCAATGGGCCAACAAGTTCACTTCTTGCTCCAAAGCCCGCTCCATGTAATTTCATCTCGTTAAAGTATCTAACCCGGTTAACTAACTTAAGCGGGTTAATGCTTCGTTACCTCACGGTGTAACTCTCACGGGTCATAACCCCATTGACTGTATTGACTTACCCGAACCGGTCCATAATTCCAACAGTTTTACGGGCTGCAGCATCACCCGGAGGTATATTTGTGCATGTGGTTGCACTGTGTATGTATGGGCCCGTTTAACTAAAAGCAATTTTTGAAAACAGTTCGGTTTTAATTCTTATATTATTTATTGAATTCTTATAAAGTGCTTAAAATTCAAAATAAATCTGGTTTGTTTTTTTCGGTTTTAAGTACATGCAAAACCAAAAGTTTGGTTTTTACGAAAACACAAAATCAAACCCTTCTTAATAAGTGGAACTGAACTTTATTGTTCATTGTTTGGTGTAGGGGTATGCATAAAACAGATTTAACTGGACTATAACCGATAACTGAACCGAATGAAAAACCGATGGGCCGGTCTAGAGTTATTTTGAAAATCGAAATTAGTGGGTTGATTGATAGTTAATCATATTTCCATCCCCGTCAAAGCCAAACCAACCTAAGATTTAGTAAAACCACAGTTAACCATCTAACTGATTCACTCTATAACATAGTGGAATGCTAAAACTCAATTTATTGAAGCCCAAATGTCTAATAGTAGTTCATTAAGTTATTAAAAATCTTAAGCCCAAAGCTCTAGGCCCAATTATTAGGGCTATTTTAGTCAAAACAAAACATTTGATGATCAACTCTAACATGTAAAACTGATTAACAATAACCAACTTAACTATAGCCGATAGGTTATGATTACAGTTTGGCCCAGGCCAAAACCAACCCATACACACCCCCAAGTTCGGTGTAAAGCATATGCAACCTTTTCTTTTTTTTTTCTGTATATCTTTTAATCTAACAAAGGTGACACATCCACCGGCGGGAATGGGTTTATTTTGCCGTTTTCTTTTTAATATTTGCAGGGTGAGCGCGGGGTGGAATATGAAAGATGTAACGGAGGAAGAAATAAAAGTGATCAAATCGATGATCATGTCATATGCGCGTTATCCGGTGGTGTAGACTCCACTGTAGCAGCCACTCTTGTTCACAAAGCCATTGGTGATAGATTGCACTGTATCTTTGTCGATAACGGTTTGTTTGTTAAGGCAATATTGACTTTAACTTTGACTTTGACCTTTGACAGCATTTGTTTGACAATGCAAATATGATGAATGGGTTTTGTTAACTGTTACAGATACAAAGAGCAAGAACGAGTGATGGGAACCTTTGAACGGGATCTTCATCTTCCGGTTACATGTGTTGATGCATCGGAGCAGTTTCATAAGAAGTTGAAAGGTGTAACCGATCCCGAGAAAAAGAGGAAGATTATCGGGAAGGAGTTTATATAGGTTTCTGATGCGTTTTCTCATGATTTGGAGAAAAAGTTGGAAAGAAACCGACGTATTTGCCACCCGGAAGTGGTAGAATGCGATTAAAGGTCATCATAATGTCGGTGGGCTTCCTAAAGATATGAAATTGAAGTTTATTGAAGCGCTTAAGCTTCTATTCAAAGACGGGGTTTGCGTAAAACTGGAACTTTTATCAAAATATTTTGATACTTTTAGCCATATATAACAGTTAACAAACATTTTCTTTTGTTATTATTGTAAAGGTGCACGAGCTTGGGAAGATATTAGATGTTCCGGTGACGTTTTTGAAGCGACATCTGTTCCCGGGCCCGGGGCTTGCGGTGAGAGTTCCGGGTGATGTGACACAAGGAAATGCGTTGGATATTCTTCATCATGCGAGGTTGAGAGGAATATGACTAGGTTATATGTTTGTTTGTTTTTATGTTTTCTTATAAGTTTTGCTTTGTGGTGAATTAGGTGGATGAAATATTTGTTGAAGCGATAAAGGAGGCTGGGATTTATGATGAATTATGGCAGGCTTTTGCAGCAGTTTTACCGATGAAAATGACTAGTGTTCCAAGGAGATCAGAGGACTCATTCTAATGCTGTTGCACTTGGAGCTGTCGCGAGTCAAGACGGCATGACTGCTGACTGGTGAGCACATGTTTTTGTATCTGTTTTGTTTATGGTCTGGTTCAGCTAGTTTGCATCACTGTCACTGGTTAGGTTGAAATTTTATTTAGGCATATAACATTTTGAATTTCAAGTGACAAGCATTACATTCTGAATATGTAGGTGTTAATTTGGCATATAACAACATTTTGAATTTTCAGGTACTATTTTGAACACCAAATTTTTGGATAATGTATCAAGAAAAATTTGCAACAGCGTCCGCAGGTGAACCAAGTTTGTCTGGACATTACATCCAAGAGCCGCCATCAACAATCGAATGGGAATGATTCTTAGTGTATTATATGATTGACTTTACATAAAAGTCAACATCTTGGCATGTGAAATTAGAAAGGCTTTTGGTGCAGATCATGAATTTTGTCATTAGGAATATGTTAACATTCTATTGTTAGACTTTCCTTTTATATAATCACAATCTTTTTCTTCCTGTTTTGATACTAAAAAGTTTGATTTCTAGGGCTTTTTCTTGAACATAAACACAAACAAGAAACGTAAATGTTGTGACAAAACCACTGCTAAGAAAACAGGTCTGTTTTAAACAGATTAGATCAACACAAGCAATCACCTTAATCACCAAAGATAAATACATTAAACGAGTGAACATTAACGAAGGCGAATGAGGCTATTCACATCAGTATCCAAAGCATCAATACAAGCCTCGCCTTATCATAAAGATGAATACATTAATGAAGGCGAACAAGGCTATTCACAGCGGTATCCAAAGCATCAACGTTTCTGCGCAGCACTTTTCTGTAAAAGGGTCAAGAAAAATCTAGTTGATAATATTGTGAATAGCATGAACATGTAAAGTTGAGAGAAAAAGGATACAGTTGCATAGCTAGGGTATCAATGCCTCTCATTTCCTCATTCAGTCTGCAGCAGTCGCGCTTCATTAAAGAATAAAATGACAGAAGTATAAAAAATGGAGTACATACCTGAGGCAGGAGTTTATGTATAGATTCCCCTTTGTTGCAGTATCAAGTGCTGCAAGGTATTGTAATAAATATAGTGATTAACAGTAGTCAAGGTTTGTATATCTCAGTGCAAAATGAAGCCGGCCATTAAAGCATTGGACATGATCAACGGAACGGCTGGTAGCCTACACAATCAATCTCAATAAGTCAGTCAATAATAAGGGAGAAAAAGTTGTTGAATTGAACCTGGGAGAGATGCGAATAGAGATTTGAAGCTGGCGAGGGAGTCACGCTCAACCACCACCTCCACGGCTTTTAATATCTCCTCTTGACTCATTGATGATGATGATGATGAATCCTCTTCTTCTTCTTCTTCTTCTTCTTCTTCTTCTTCTTCTTTTTCTTCAATTTGATGGTCGTGTTCTAGGGCCTTGAGGTTGTTGAATGTGCGGAAACAATAATTAGGGGTGAGGATTTAACCAACATACTCGAACCAATTTCAACTGATATCTGAGGGAGTTAGTTTAATGAAACCGTCAACTACGAATCATTTTGATTAAAAAAATCAGTAATAATTGAACCACCCCATTTATCTAACTATGACGCCAGATATATGTATTTGTAAATGAACTAATAGGTATAGCTATTGATGTGGACTATATTGCTGCAGACGAATTTATACAGATTGTTTGCATTTACAAATTGATATAACGAATTTATAAAAACTAAAAACAACTCACTTGTCACTTCTCGTTCTTTTCACATATTTGGTACTTGTTTTACTTTTTTTTATTCATTTTGCTTGAGCATTTACATATTTCTCCATTTTAAAGTTAGTTATTACATATTTTCCCAATCATTAAAAATAAATTACATATTTTCCCTTCCTAAACATTATATATATCATATTTATCTTTATATTTAAAACGCCTGATTAAATAACTAAAATACCCTCATTACAAATAAAGAATATAATTTTAAAACCGCTTATAGTTTTAACATTTTTGTTTTTATATCTGTTTTAGTTTTGAAAATCAGAAGGTGTGGTTTCCGGTGGGTGAAGCCGTTGTTTAGTTTTTAGCTTCATTAGAGCATTCTCAACCCATTCCCCAAAATTATGTGAGAAGAATTTGTAAATTATAGGGTGGGTTGTGAGTAGAGAAAGGGGAAAATTTATATAAGAAAGTTAAATTTGAGTTTTTACTGTAAATACTGTATAATTTTTTAATATTTTTTTAAAGTAGTTGTGAATGAAAAAGAGAGAAAATATAATGATAAAGGTATAAAAATTATTATTTAATTAAACATGAGAGAAAAAAATACATTGTTTTTTAGTGTAATTATATGATATAGAGAAAATTACTATTTGTTTCCCTGTCGTTTTAGGACGAAGACACATTGAGTCCCTGAAAAATTTTTTGAACTGGTTGAGTCCCCGTGATTTCAGAAACGAACAATTTGAGTCCCTGTGGTTTTAGAAACGAACAATTTGAGTCCCTGTGGTTTCAGTAAAATGAAAGTTTACCATGAAAGTTAAGTAATGGCAGGGACTCAAACGGTTCATTTTTAAAACCACAGGGACTCAATCAGTTCAAAAAAAAATTTCAGGGACTCATTGTGCCTCCGCCTTAAAACCACAGGGACGCAAACAATAATTTTCTCTATGATATATATTGATATAGGGTAGGAAACGGGATGAGAATGCTCTTATGTTCAATTGTTCAGATACTAAAGTTTATTATAAATTGTAAAAAGGGTAAATAAGTAATTTTATATGAATAAGAGAAATATGTAAATTGATTTTTTAGGTTGAGAAAATATGTAATTAAGGATGGCAAGAGAATATATGTAAAAATTCCTTTTTCATTTTATGTCAATAGTGATTATGTCTATTGTGGAGCTGTCCATGATAATCTTTATCTAGTGTTAGTTATATCATTTTTTCATGTAAATCTTGTTGGTTATTTTTTATTTTTTTTATGAGAATGCCCAACAAATATTATCCTATATGGGTCATTACTATTATTGTTAATTATTATTTAGTAACTAGCGGAGTTATTATTTTTTTTTCTCCAAACTGTTCTTTATTATAAATAATGATATGGAGTGATTTTTTAGATATGTTCTTTAAATTATACTTTAAAATTTAAAGAATTATAGTATACAGAGGATGAGGTGTGAATACTCTTAGACATGATTATAAAATTCCCAACTAGGTATTGATTAATCGCTAGTACTGATTTCATCGTCTGACTAGCAATAATCAATTACTACAACACTGCACTTAGGTAACATAAAGTGTGCATCAAAGAATGAAAACATAAAAAATACTAAAACTAATGATAGTAAGATACCGATAACCTAAAATGGTGATAAATATATAGTGGTAACAAATAAAAAAACACAAATAAGTATAACCTAACCTATTGTTTGGATTCATAAAATTATATTAATACACTTCATCGCATCACATAAAAAGCAATCAACCCAGCACCGTCTCTTCACCTCTTATATTGCTTGGATTTCATAAAAAGTTGGAGGGTTTTTTATAGGGCTAAACTAGTGTTTATAGGTTGACGGATTGAACCCGATACCTAATGAAAAGTTTATGTTAATATTAACTATCATATTTGTTACAAAAGTGTATTAGTGAGTTAATACGAATACCGTCCGGTTTGTTTAGGTTAAAAAAGGTTCTCTCATATATTATTGGCTTATTGCCCTAAAATCACAACTTTATAGCAAAGACACAAATGTTGTTAAACATTTAAGGTAAATTGAAAACAAATAATCTCATCCTTAAAATTACTATCAACGGTCTAACATTTGAACTATTTTTGTCTTAATTCTCCTTTGTTAAAAAGCACTTAACGCCATTACGTTTTTTCCCGAGTTTCAAACCGATATTTTAGGGCTTTTGATCGGAAGAATGATACGAGTCAAATGATGTAAAACTTATCTCGAAACGATGTATCAAATGGATTGATTTTGTTAATTGGAAATTCAAACACTTGAATTGAAACACTGTTTTATTGTTTGAATCATTGTTTCAAGATAAGTTTTATATCAATTGACTCGTATCATTCTTTCGATCAAAAGCCCTAAAACATCGGTTTGAAACTCGAAAAAAATGTACGGTGATAAGTGCTTTTTAACGGGTGGCCATTGAGACAAAAAAATAGTTTAAGGTTGGACCGTTGGTAGTGATTTTTAAATGTGAGATTATTATTGGTCAATACACAAAAGGTGGGGTTATTTATTTCCAATTTACCATAAACTTTAAGGGGGTTATTCTACAAAGACGAACAAAAATGAGAAGTGTAAGAAACCATAATTAATTAACATGTGTCAAGTGCGGACCAAATGAAAAAAGATAAAAAGTAATAGTCTGTATTTTTTTTCTCTCCACATGCAAATCACATGTTAATTCCCCCGTCATTTTAAAACGTTTATAACATTTTCATATGATATTATAAAAAAAATCACCATAATAACAAACGTATTTTTATCTTTAATATGAGTATAATTTTATTATATAAAAATAAAAACAAAAATTACGTCATTGTGACTTTTTGCTTACTATCGTGTCTTTTTTCGTCATTGTATTTTTTTTAAATACTAATAATACTGTTATGTAATAATAATATGTAGATAGAATGGCAAAACTCGTCCTTTACGTTTACATGATTTTTCGGTGGATGTCCTTTACAAAGATAAATGCCAAAAAACATCCTTTACGTTTTAAAAACTCTATCAGGCTATGTCCTTTGTTGTCACACCCCAACTTAAGACGAAAATGTCGGGGTGTGAATCGTTGGTTCACGGCTCAAAATGTACTATCATATAATATAAAATATGACAATATTTATTAATTCATTTATTTCAAATTTTCAATTCAAATGCACAAATTCCAAACATAGCAAATATAATCCGAAGTAAACAATAATCCCAAAACAAAACTTATGTGCACATATTCTTTATTTTAAATGTCTAAGGTCTTTCTATGCGTTCTTCATCTTAGCTTCAAATCAACTAGTAACTTGCATATGCGTATAAAATAACAATAGATTTTGTCAACACGAGGTTGAGTGAGATAATCACCAGTTTTTCATGATATATAATATATATGAGGAATAAGCAAACAAAATAATGCGAGTAATAATCAATCAAACTATGAGCAAATAGTGTGCCAGTTGACCATTGTCATGAGAATCGGGCATTGGTTACCGTGAGAGTCGTATGATCATACTATAATGTGATTGTGGTGGACCTCTCCGAATGCGATAAAATAAACACCTAAACAAGTAGCAATTAGCATTTTATTGAATACACACAATATTTACGTTTGTTAATTTGTGTATATATATAATATAAAAATATGTATTAGTACGCATATGTCCCAAAAAGTTATTAAAATCAGTAAAATGAAAGGGAAATGATATCTCACCTTGTTGCTTAGGCGAGTGTGCGAGAAATAAGAATAGAAATATAATAAAATAAGCGAATCATCCTTTAACGTGTCATCTGAGATAAACTAAACAGACTTGAAACTTTGAGACAAATAACTACAGTTAAATCCGATAACATAGCCACTGGAAACGATCCAGGCGGATGTCTAGAACTCCGATTATGAGATATTTAACGTTTAAGCGAGCTGCAACTGACCAGAATCTAAACAGCGAGTCGGAAGTCAGGTATGGTCTATAGCCTTAAAATCTTGAAACAAAAATAAAAGTCTTCTGAACCGAAAGTCGGTTCCGACTAGAAGTGATAGAAAACGATTGGTCAAAGTTGTTGACCAATATGCCCTTAAACGGGTTGGAGTCAAATTGACCCGTCAATTCCCCTCAATCTCATAAATTGATTAAGTTTTATTAACTATGGAATTATAATGAACAACTTTACAGTAAACAACTTGCCTTGAAACGTTTAGATCGAGGAGAATCGAGAAAAGAGTACCTATAATCACATGAAAACCATGAAAGCCAGTTGCTAAGAAAAAGGTAGAAAAACTGAGTCAACTGTCAGAAACCGTTAAAGTCAAACAGCAGCTTGTTCTTGAAGATGAAAATACTAAAACCGAAGGGTGGCAGCTAAACAAAACAAAGGAGATGGATATTTCAGTAAAAATTTAGGGTTTGGAGGTGTGGTTTGGTTATATAGTCAGTAGCTCAACTTGTAGAACAAGAAATCGACTCATTTAGGTAAACGAATAATATATTGATGACAAAATCGGCTTTTGTGATCTCCAATATCTCGATCAAATCACAAGGAATGAACCTAGACACTTCATAATAGCAGATTGGTTAACTTGTAGCTCAATTAGGGTCGATTAGTGAAAGATTTAGCATTAAACGAGAATCGAAAACGAATTTGGCTGCACAGACCCTGTTTCGCGCTACGCGAATTCCAAGGCCCCTTCCTTCGTGCCACACGAAGGGTGGGTTTTCATCAGCTTTTGGTTTCTGGCATGTTTAGTCCCTGAAGTTTCAAAAATGCATTTTAGGCCATTTTAAGCGATTTTAAGTATTTCTAAAGGCTATTTAGGATGATTGAAAGTTATGGAATTATAAGATAAGTTAAACACAATTAGTTACTAATAAATGCGTGATTTTATTGATACGAAAGTTTCGAATTACATTTCCAAATCGGTTAAACAAATACGAATACGGAAATACCGAAATGCTACTTTTATCCCTAACCCAGTTAAAATATTCCGTTAAATATGGTCATGTGCAAGGCACGTGAGGGCAGTTTTGTAATTTTACATATATATTTAATAGTTATAAATAGTAAAATAAAATATATTTAAAAACTAATAAAACTCTCTTATCAACTCTCTCTCTCTCTCTACACGCGCGCGCGCACACACAATAGATCCACCATCTCCTTCTATCTTTCTCTCTAACATCCCAAACCACCATCACCGACCAACCACCACACCACATGCCATCACCACCGCGCCACCATCACTTGCCACCACCACCAATTTGTAAGAACAGCAGAAAGTTGAAATTGGACAGAGATTTGGGGGGTCACCCAAGATCCAAACCCAAACTCAAACCCTGAATCATTTCACTCGTTGCAAACCCAAACCTCTTATTATTTGCTTTGTAGTTGCAAACCCTAAATTTTTAGATCTGTCAACTAACAAACACCTAATTTATTTGTAGACCCGTCTCCATCGTCCACCTTTTTCTGGAGCGCCATAACCCGCCAAGTGCCACTGCCACCGTAATAGTTACTATCCCCTCTGTCGGAAACCCCGGTGCTGCTGCAAGGTGTGTCGCTGGAAAACTGAGGGTCAACGGAGAACCGTACAACAGTCGATTAATCAACTTGAACCTTCAATTAGCCATACAGCCTGTGAGCAACCACTCGTTTTTTTAGAGCAACCACCAATTTGGATACGACCATAGCCTGAACCTTCAATTCGCCACTATAGGCTATCAAATCACATGTTACAAGCAAACCCGATCTGTCCAATTTGGTGAAGGGGGGGGATATGGTGGTGATTTTCATTTTAGTCGGTGGTGGTAGTCGGATCTTAGATGGTAGCAGGTGATGGTCTGGTTTTATGAAGAAAATCCTTGGGGGGGGGGGGTTAATTGTTTTTCTATATATAACTAGTATTTTACCCGGCACTTTGCGCCGGGCATGTTGGTAAAAATTGGGTGCTGGTAAAACCCAAGAATTGTAGGTCTCTGCTTTGAGGCGGTACGTCATCACGAATTTGGTTAGTTTTGGTTATGTGCGTTATGGCATCATAACTAAAACGAAAACAATTTAAATACTAAAGTGGACCAATGGGGTGTCGTCGGTCACTAAAGCTCGGACATGGGTAAAACCGGAGTGTTGTCGATCTCGGGCGATGAGTCTACACAAATTCGGTTGGTCTCCGTCACGTTCGTTACGATGCCGGAACTAAAAAACAAAAATAAAATTGGTATCCTGTCAGTTTTCGTTATTGTACCAATGCTAAAACAAAATGCGGTGATTGTACGCAAACTTGGTCGGTTTCACTTAACAACACAAGTATCTGGTCCACGTTAACGTTATGTTGAAAGACAAACCATTCTATCATACAAAAAAACATAAATAACACAATTAAAAAAATAAAAGAATGACTTGCTACAGCTGCGATTTGAACCTAGGTTGCAAACCGGTACAAAGAGTTTCACTTACAAACACAACCACCCAACCAACACAAACACATGTGCAATCTTTGAAAACCATTAATATATATATACAAAACAAAAAGAACCCACTTTAAGGCACCAAATTTCTCATTTATACTAATTAGATAATTAATTTTTGTTAATAAATGAATGTATAAAGTTACAAACTGCCCTCACGTGCCTTGCACATGACCATATTTAACGAAAAAATTTAACTGAGTTAGGGACAAAGGACATAACGTGATAGAGCTTTTAAATGTAAAGAATGCTTTTTGGCATTTATCTTTGTAAAGGACATCTATTGAAAAATAATGTAAAACATAAAGGACGAGTTTTGGTATTCTGTCACTGTCTAATATGTAAATATAATGAAAAATACCAACAAATTAGCTAATACATAAAACACAATGATGAATGCATATTACACAACAACATGAAATGTAAGACACAATGATGAATACATATAACACAATGACCTGAAACGTAAGACACAATGGTGAATACATATAACACAATGACCTGAGACGTAAGACATAATGATGAATACATATAACCCAATGACCTGAAATGTAAAACACAGTGGAAACTACATATTACACAATGACTTGAACATGACACACAATGAACATAATGCTATTTTTCTCAAATTAAGTAAATGTCACATGTCAATTCCGAACAAAAGAAAATGCACGTATTACACAAATGACTAAAACACAATGGATAAGTAGAAAGACAAATGTTGAGAACAAAGACACAATGACTAACAAAAAGACACAATGACGCAATCTTTGTTTTATCTTGAATATGAGTACCAATTGAAAAACACAGTGAACAAATCTATAATGCAATGCATAGAAAACCCAATTAAAAACACAATGAACAACCAAATAACAAAATATAAAAAACTCACTATTTTTTATATAACAATATGATATTCATATTAAAGATAAAAAAACATTTGCTATTATGGTGACTTTTTTTAAATTGTCGTATGAAAAAGTTATGGACGTTTTAAAATGATAGGGGAATTAACATGTGTCTTGCATGTGAAGAGAAAAAATCATCATAAGTGGGTTATTACTAGGGGTGAGCAACTTAATTGCCATAACCGATAAAACGAACCATAACCAAACTAATTTTAATCGATAACCGACATAACCTGTGGTAATCCCCTCACATAACACTTGATTCTCTTAGCCTCAGTGCTGACCATATCGGGTACCAACCTAGACATTCGATTGAACTCTGTAGTGTACTCACGATGTGTCATCGTCCCAGCTTTCAAGTTTAGGAACTTCATCTCCGCCCTTTCAACCTCGGCGTCAGCACAGAACTTCTTCATTACTAACTCCTTCAGATCGTCCCACCTCGTCTCTTTGATCTCTTCTAGGGTCTTCCTCTGCTCCACACTCTCCCACCAATACATAGCCTCATCCTCGAATGATTGAGTAGCATAACCTACCGCTTGATCGGGACGGCACTCGCTAATGCGGATAACCTTATCCATGGCGGTTATCCACTGAAGAGTAGCGATTGCGTCTCCTAAACCAGTCAGCTTAGGCGGGTCACAACCTTTGAAGGACTTATAGTTGCAACCGCCTCGGCCCTTCTTCCTATCATCATCTTTCACAGACCTTACCTCACTTGAGTGACCCCTTTCCCTCTCGTCATCCTTCCTACCATTACCACCCGCCCATTCAACAGTTCTTTCACGGCTTCCAGCAGACCTTCCCGGGGTAATATTTTTCACAGCAGTGGCTACAGCTTGAACAATAGCTGCTTGAATTGCAGGATCCAGTTGAACTCCTTCATTGTTTTCCGGGTTCCTTCCCGCTGCGCTTCCTTCAGCTTCAGTGTTGGAAACGGTCTCAACCGAAGGTTGCTGGACACGACGAGGCCTGCCGCGTCGTCCAGTGCGACCTCCGGCTCCAACAATGTCTCCGGCTCCAGCCATTGTATTCTAAAAGGGAAAACACAGACATCATCATTCAAGGAACTATTTAGTACAAGGATAGCAAGGCTAACAGGTAATAACAGTGGCCAGCTGTGACTAGCTGATCACATTGCTTTCCGTGTCCGATACACTTCCCTTTATGAGTCTATTTGTGCTGATTCTACTTAAGCAATTAGTCAAATCAACAATCAATTATTCCTATCCCTTTTGTTCACATATATTTTCTTTCTCATACACATATATCATTTAATCATACAATTTACCTTTACTGATCTTGCTTGAGCGACACATGGCATTATTGGACTGGCATCTTCTTTCATTTCTTACTTATATCCCATACTCTGTTCGAGTCTAAGCATGTAGGATGCTTAAATCTCTCGAACTTTGCTCTGATACCAACTTGTAAGGCCCCGTTACCGGTAACCCTACTTTCGTGTTGGATTTACTCATAAACACAGTTCTAAATATCAGAGTTAATTAAAACATTTACGCGGAATATAAAACTTTCATAAAACATTACAATATTTCATAACTTGTCTCAAAACGTCCTTTGTCTTTCACATTAAAACATTAAAATTAAAACATCGTAAGTCTTCAGATGCCAGGCTCTTATTCTTCTGCCATGTGTCCCCGCTCAAGCCAGCTGTCTCATCCTACTCACCTGCGTGCATACTAAAAGTCAGCTACGCTGAGTGAGTTCTAGTTAATCACATAATCATACAATACATTCTTTACACTTCATACTTAACCTCTTAACTTTCTTTCATACACACTTAAGTGCTTTTACTTTCATTTTTACCTTCATACTTTCTTTACATACATAATCATACGTTTTAAAGAGCCTTTCGCCCTATAACCTCACAGATATTATAAGGGTCTGGTCCCTAGTTTTCGAATATTAGAAGGGTTCGATTCCCTAACATCACAGATATTATAAGGGTCTGGTCCCTACCATCACAGATATTATAAGGGTCTGGTCCCTAGTTTCGAATATTAGAAGGGTTCGATTCCCTAACATCACAGATCTTATAAGGGTCTGGTCCCTAACATCACAGATATTATAAGGGTCTGGTCCCTAGTTTTCGAATATTAGTAGGGTTCGATTCCCTCTTAGTTCCATACATTATACCCCGAGTATTTTTAGGGCTCGGTACCCTTTTCGTAACCATACAACCATACATCATACCTCGAGTATTATTAGGGCTCGGTACCCTTTTCGTAACCATACAACCATACATCATACCTCGAGTATTATTAGGGCTCGGTACCCCTTTTCGTAACCATACGACCATACATCATTATTTCCTTCTTTTATTATCTCTATCACGTTCATACGCATAAGCATTCATATTATACTTACCTTATACATAGCATTACAACCTGACAGTACGTGCAATATCCGAAGATCGTTCACGTACCATCAAGCAATCATTCTTACATAACACATATATCACATAGGGCATACACTTATCACTTAGGATAAATGTATTAACAACACATCAAGTATGCACACAGCCCCGAAAACATAACAAGGAATGGGGCTAGAAACTCACCTGAACACGGTTAAGTTCACCGTTAATCGTAATTCCTTTCTTCAGTTGTGCACGGCTGACTGTATAACAAGTATACGTCAATTAACTATCACTTCTCATAATGTATGTCTATCTTTATATGACCCACAACGAACGGGGGTCCGGGGGCAGCGCCCCTGGCAGCGGGGTCTAGGGGCGGCAGCCCCTAGCAGGGTCCAAGGGGCAGAGCCCCTGGCTGGGGTCGAGCTGCCAGGTCAGCTTGGAAAAATTTTATTTCCATTAACTGTCTTAATACATTTTTCATTAGATTTTTAGTTTACTTCCTAATCGAACTTGGCTTTAGGCGAAGTTAAACCTTAGGCGAACTTAGCTTTAGGCGAAGTTAAACCTTAGGCGAACTTAGCTTTAGGCGAAGTTGTCATCAGGCGAACTTGGCTTTAGGCGAAGTTGTCATCAGGCGAACTTAGCTTGCAGGCGAAGTTCATCAGGCGAACTTAGCTTGCAGGCGAAGTTCATCGTTTTGAAGGCGAAGTTGCCCAGATGCAGGCGAAGTTGCCCAGACAGCCGCTGTTCGGTTTCTTTCCAGCATTTTGAGCGATTTTAACACCCTTGCTATGGTTCAATATCACCCACTACGCTTCCCGACCATTTTCGGTCGCTTATACACTAAAAAAGCTTGGATCTTTAAACTTCAAAGATCAAGAATCATACCTTTTTGGGCTTGTTTGGATCTCGTTTACTTGCTAGTACACTAATCGCTCTCTCTCGGACCTGCCCGACTCTTCCCTTGGCTCGGCCGGCCGGCGGCGGTATGCGTGTGGTGTGTGTGTGTGTTTTGGGGTGTTAGGGAGTTTGGTGAAAATGAAGATATTTTGGGATTTTGGGTGTATTTATATCCCTGAAATCCCATTCTCATTTAACCCATCTCAATTAATCCACGTCCAAGACCCGCTCCCTACCCGATATTAATTAATTACGCGAAATCACTAAACATAACTTCTTTTATTCATCATTAAAATTTTTAGGATGTTACACATTATAACCTACAAAACCGATTAAACAAAACCGCCATAACGGCTCGGTTATGGTTATGGTTATGGTTATCCATTAACCGACATATCGGTTGTGGTTATGGGTTTGGCTCAAAACCGCCCCAAACTGATCCATGCACACCCTTAGTTATTACCTTATTGCTTTTCTCATCATTTTTATTCTTAAATTAATCCCAACCATCCAAATCTAAAATTAATGAATTAGATTCCCTCTCACCATTCTCATTTTTGTTGTACTTTGTATTTTAACATTATCCTTAAGTTTAACCATAGAATCCGGCACTAATTTATTTTTTGATTTTTAAGTTTCGAGATGATATATTAACATGTTTAAGTTATAAAATAAAGCATCCTCTCAAACTTAATAAACAACTCACTAATCCGACATGATGATCTCGACCCGACCAATTTATCTAGACACGCACCATGTTTGTCCAAAAAGTAATACGTAAACGTTTAAGATAAACCTAAACCCAACCTACTATTATGTGATTTTCATGTAATTGACCATGTGCTGGTCTATTCGAACTTAAACGTACATCATATATGCAACATATTGAATTGTTGTTTGCATACTCATATTTATTGACAAGTAACTAGTTTGAGGCCTGTGTATTACACGGGTAATTGATGAAAATTTAAAATTTTTATCCTTTTAAGTGAAATACAGTCAATAAAATGATCATATATTGTTAATACAATTATAATTTACATTAAAATTACTAAAATTACATAATTAAGATTACACAAATATGTTATAAATAATTAAAACCTTTCGTGTACACTACATTTGTGATTGTATTCATCGGTATACATTGTTTATCAAAAATCAAAATCTTTAGTTCATGTCTGCTTGTAACCCTTGATAAGGTAGCATATAGGTCTGCATATAACTCTTTTGTGTGAGAAATAAGGTTCTTCAAGTACATACCAACCCTAGATAAATAATAATGTATCCATGAAACTAACAAAAAAAATATTAATGCACATAAAATATCATACATTTTAATCAATTAATATGATGTCACTTGAGATCATCTGCTCATGTTTATAAAAAAAACATGATTATCCCAAAACCAAAATACCTGAACGTTGTTGATAAATCATCCTTAGAATCTTTAGAGGATGTTTGGGATTGAGTTTGAAATATGTTTATTGGCCTATTGGCTTTTTTAAAAAAGCCATTTTGAAAAGTCAGGATTTGGGGCTTTTAGAAAACTGTTTTGTAACCTTTTAAAAATCTAAAATATAAAGGATTTTTGTGATTACCAAACACATTTTAACTTATTGGCTTTTTAAAAACACCAATAAACCAATAAGGTGTTTTCAAACTCAATCTCAAACATGCTCTTAGAATTTATGATAAGTTTGTTGGCATTAATATTATGTGTATGACAAACTTTTAATTGATTTTATATTTTATAATTAAAAATTGTATAATCAAACAGCATATAAAACCGAAGAACTATAACAAAATGATTTATTTCATTTCATATGAAATTTAATTGTCAGAAAAATGACAAAAACATAATAACCTTAAGGTATATTGGTTTTTAATGATCCAAACTATTGTATTTCGGTCACTACTGGTCCCAACTAATAAATTGGCTACTAATGGTCCTAACTTTTAAAGTATTTGTTTCTAACGGTCCCCGACTAACAGAATCATAACGTCGTTAGTTTCAGATCGCCGGAAAAACAGTTTTGGCCGAAAACTCAAATTTTTTTCCCGAAAACTCAACATTTTCGTCCCAAACATCTTGGTAGCTTCGTATCAGACCTTTAGGAACCTTTTTATAGTAAAAGCCCCAATTATTGAGATCGCCGAAAACCTTAGAACCATCGTCGAAATCGGTTGATGGTGCTCAAGTGGTGATAGTTGGTTAGCGGTGAGTCAATTGGCGGTGGTTGCGGTGTTTAGGTGGTGTTTTCCGGCAACAAATTTGAATTTTCCGGCCAAAAACGTTTACCCGACGACCTGAAACTAACGGGGTTAGGATTCTGTCAGTCGCGTACCATTAGAAACAAATACTTTAAAAGTTGGGACCATCAGTAGCCAATTCATTAGTTGGGACCAGCAGTGACCAAAAGGTAATGGTTTGGGACCATTAAAAACCGATATTCCTAACCTTAAAGTCATGTTCAAATAACAGTGAGTTGGTAGAATATTAGAAAATTTAAAGTTGCATAAAGTGATGGTAGTTATTCTTATTTACAGTAGTTGAAAATCTTAAATTAGAAATGCTTAAATTTTAATACTAATCTAGTATTAGTTAATATTATGGGAAGTTGTTAGAATATTTAATTAATCGATATATATATATTTTAACAACTTATAGAAAACAAAAGATAAGCAAATATTTTAGATTTTATGGGAGCATGATAAATGACTTTTAACTGGATTAACTATTTTTTTTAAATTAACGTGAAAATAAAATATTCATTGAAATGTAATGAGGAGCATGATTATGTTACAAATAATAAAAATTAAAAAATAAATATTTCTATTAAGTTACATTATAATAAGTGTGAATATTAATGAATTTTTATAACATATTTTAATAATAAATGTTATAACTGTAATTTTTTTGAAAAAATTTCTATATATAGCTCTATTATTTTGAATATAAACCATAATAAACACTTTAATTATGTACTAACCACAATATAACACTAATGTAAACCCAATTTATTGTATTTGTATAAAAATAAAATTAACAAGTTAATATTATATTGAAATTATGTAAGTAACTAATGAAAACGATATATTCCAGGTTTCAATATCCTAAATGATCTTGGAAAGCGAAAATAGTGGAATGTGATTGCATCAGATTTTTTGGTTTAAAATTTTGAAAGCTTTTAATCAAGTAATTTGTCCTATAAGACATATTAAATTAACTATATTTAAATGTATAAAAAAAGTATAAATCAAGTCATAAAATATATGTTTATGAAGCATTTTTGTGTGAGTTATGCAAAAAAATATTGATAACTAAATATTGATTTTCTTTTTGCTAAAACATTTTATACTACACAAAAAAATCATATAAATACAAGATTAATTTCATACGTACCCTTACAAAATGATAAATAGTTCATATAGTATATCGTTATACATATGGATTATAGTTATAATATTCAACTTCAAGATTTAATGCTAAACACCAAAATATATATAATAGGTATTTTTCATGTTTGCAATATTTATACAAAATGTTTGGAGAAATTAAGAAAATACAAATTTTCTTGAGTTCAAATGCATATGAGAAAATTATTAAATCAAAATTCGAAACCAATCTTATATAAAAAATCATACATTGTTGCTCGAATCCGAGTTTAAAAACAATTCGTAGTTTACCATATAAATCCAAATTATTCGACAATGATGCACCTTTATTTTATTTATTTACAATTACCGGTGACTTTTAAAATTTTATTCTAACAGACCTGCAACTTCAATTTTTATATTTTCTTATTTCACTATTAATGTTAATAAATGAATCGGTTAGCATTTACATTTAATAAGAAATAATGAATTCATTTATTGAAATGACTTAAAAGATAAGAATCATATATTAAAATTGATTGAAAAAAATGTGAGGAGAGTTATGAGATTGACAAGTGACAAAAGTGATAGTCTTTTATTATAATAAATAGATATGATTAATAAAACTGCAAGTTGTCATGATTTTATAAATTGATTTTACACGTTACTCAAAGATCATTTGTGTAAAATGTAAGGATACCCAATATCATTTGACAACTATCATTATCACTATCACTTTATACATGTACCAAAAGCTACTAGCATATATACTCAAAATTACCACCACAAAACAAAAACAAAAACAAAATAAAAGGTTTCTAAGTGGTAAGTGGATGATACATTTGCATGATTTTGCTAGACTACCCAAAACTTTACGGGCACGATGGTAATGATTCAAAATCAAAATATGTTTTATATATAAAGGTATTTATAGATAAAAGCATTTAAATAAAAGCTGTACATAACCCTTTTATGGCTGAAAGGAAAATAAGGGCTATAAGAAAAGAAAAACTTTATAACTTTTTCAGTCAAGCAAAATCGTTAAACATTGATCAAGGCATAACAAAACTATTTTCTAAAACATTTAAGGTTCACTCTATTTGTATTCAAGTTACAAATCAATGAACTTAAGAGACGATATTGACAATTAGTTAAGCTTCATAATTACAATATGTATTCTAATTGCATTGTAATTAAAATAGATCATGTCTTAATGATCAAGTTAGCTTTTATTAGGATTTCTTGTTAGGCAAGTTGGGTGGGTTAGCGTTGTATATGGATGAGCCTAGTGGTTTAATAAGAGCGAGAAAAAGATACACAAGTTACGTGTAATACGGGTTCTTGAGTTATATGTACTTAATAATAAACTAAGAGTTATTTAATATTAATTTTGTGTGTGTTTTCATTTCATTTATTATCAATTCGTTTTTGATATTCACAAATGTTTTATATTTATAGCCTTATTATAGTTTAAAAATTTATTATACGTTATTCCAATTAAAAAAAACATATGCTGCGAAGAAAAATGTCATTCTTATGGTCCTTATAAACATTTATAATTCTTAACTTTGCAAAGTTTACAGACTGTTAGAGAAATAAACATAACTCATATAATCATATTTAAGATAAAAAAAAGTATAAATAAGAAAAAGATTATCCTTGTCTAAGTTCAACATCCAAGTATTAATCCATTAATTGTTTTATCTCATCCAAAACACACTTACGAACAAGCTTGGGCACGAAAACACCCAAATCATTTAAATGACACCTTCACTAATAAACAAGTAACAATCTATTAATCTGTTGTTACGTGTCATAATTCTGCATGTCAAATCTATGTTTTCCCACTTCTCTTACTTTAGACTTCATCACTTCATAACATATAAATTCAGAATAGAACAACATTTATAAATTATAAGTATTATTGTTAAGTCACGTAATTTTAGTCGCATCTTATCTCAAAATATCGTTTTTCCAATTTATAAATCTTTTTTATTGGGAACTATTTAATATTTGGTTAATTCCAAAATAACCGGCAGTCCCCCTCGTCATCGCATATCACGTGTCTAAAGATTAAATCAAACCCCTTTCAAGATTTCAAATAAAATAATAATAATAATAATAATAATAATAATAATAAACCCTCTTTCTTTCCTTCATCACATTTTCACCAAATCTTACCGTTTTCTCTCCAAGATTATAGCCACAGATCTTCTTCAAGTATGATATACCTTCAATAATCCTGTGTTAATTATTTAAATTTCTTGTTTTCCCATCTGGGTTCAACTAGATCTGTCATAAAGTAGTGTAGTTTTATATTTAATTTGACATTTGATTGAATTTAACATTTGGGGAATATTACTAATTTTTGGGTGTATTTGAAAACCCACCTCTGATTTTGCCAGCATTTTAGTAAATGTATTAGGGTTTTAGTTGGAATGCTATAACTTAGCTGGATTCAAACATTGCATCATGTTTTAGGGTTTTATTATTAGCAGAAGAATATACATTAGCTGAATTCAAGAACTACCGGTTGATATTCAAAGAATTTTTAGAAATTGACCCAAATTTATTTACAAATTTTGTGAAAACAAGCTGGAATCGAGAAATTGTATACTTAGTTGTTATTTATTTATTACTTTTTTACATGTTTGGCTCTTTGAAAAGTAGTTCTAACAAATATTTCTACTTTAATCACTATTCAGGCACTTTTGAAGTCAGCAAGTGGTCAACTAGATGGAACCAGATGGGCAATTAAACGGTTTTAACAATGCTAATGGTGATATGCTTCAAGGTAACATACATTTTGTGCATCATTTTCACATCTCCGTTATGAAAAACTATGTAAATGAACTAAACAGTTTGTCAACCGTTTTGCTTCGCAGGGAGTTCGTTTATGGTCGTTAGTTTAATTAACGAACGAGCATGAACAAAAAAAAAATCTTTTTAGTTAAACGAATGACTATGAACACTTGTCTCGTTTGCTCATTTATGTTCGTTCTTCTATGTTCAGTTATGTTCATTCATGAGCCGTTCATTTATACTGTTAACGAACAAAATAAACGAACATGAACAAGAACAAGAAAACCCCATTTGTTGAATTGTTCATGCTCGATTGGTTCATTTACAAGCCTATGAAAATTTTAATTTAGGGCTCGGGACTCTTGTTTAATATTAAATATTTTTTATCAGGCAATCTTCCTGCTGCTAGAGTACCAGAAATGACAAGTATACACAATTTACAGGTTACCATTCTGTTATCTTTCTGTTAAGTTGTAAAATGTTCGCGCTGCTCTTTTTTTTTTTAATCTAACTTGATTTCAACGAAACATTAATTTACAGAGCGCATCTTCCCGCTCACTCTTTCATATTGTACATAAGATTCTTGATGACAGCATTGAGAACAGGAAAGAGGATGTACCAGATGTAAGCCAATAATTGATTCTTTCACAGTTAATTATGGCCTATTTTAAATAACTTAATAGTTTTATATTTTGTTGTGTAGAGAGTTGCTTCTTTATTGAAAAAACTCGTTCAAATGATTGAGCAACGATGTGCAAAACAAGCAGAAGATTTTAAGAAGGTAACGTTTAAACTTTTTATATTGTAGAAATTTCGCTTACTTCTAATAAATGATTATTTTTTGTGGATTTAGCAAAATGATTTGTACAAGACTCGTGAAGAGAAGTACAATATGAAAATGAGAGCGTTTAAGACGCTTGTAACCGGGGCCATGGAAGAAAATGAGGTAGCTTGCCATGGAAGAAAATGAGAGCGTTTTAGTCTGTTAATTATTACAAAAGTGGCATACTGTTTCTGATATTAATTGATTTTTTAAAATTGTTTTCATTATTTCTGCTAGGTCCTTATGAATCAGCTCCACCATATAAAGGTGCGTTTCTGATATTGGGGTTAATTTTATGGTTTTGTAGTTGCTTTAGGCAACAGGTCAAAATAGGTTAGGCTGACTTGGTTGAGCTGCAAATGCTTATTTGTTTCTCAATATGTGATTTTTCACTTAGTGTGTTAATAATTTAAAGTATTGAATAATAAGATTTAGTAGGTTATATGCTTAAAAAGTAGACTTTGGACTAGGGCTTCGAGCCAGGTTAGGCTCAGGCTCGGCTTCTTTATCTTAACGAGCTGAGATGTTGAACTCGAGCTCGACTCATAAAAGCTCGAGCCAGCTCATGGCTTGTTGAGCTAAATCTTTTATTTTTAAAAAAATATTTTTGTATTTTTACACATATTGATATGTATGTATATATAAAAAAAATATTACTTTCACCATACACGTAATGCATAATTTATAAACAAAATTTATAATTTGTGTATTTGAAAATTTTGGGGTATACTTTGGGGTTATAGTTTATATATATTAAAATTTTGGGCTTTAATTTAAATGAGCTGGTGTGAGTCAATAGCCTGCTAAACGAGCCTAATGAACCAGCCAACAAGCTGAAGTCCCCTGGCCTGGGCTTGGCTTGGCTCGGTTTGTGTGCGAACAAGCTGATTTCGAGTTAGTTGTAAGCTTTCTGAGCAGCCCTACTTTGGACAACTTTCAAATCACTTGACCCGTTCCCATTTTATTTTGGCCTGATCGAGACAAAACACAGCCCACGTCGACCTGTTCATAAGCAAACAGGTCCAGATGGCCACCTGTAACATCCCAAGTCAACCCATTCACAAGTTAACGTGTATTTGCAGACAGAGAAGACTATGGTAGAGGAAAAGAAAAGGCTTGAAGATGCAGAGTTAATTAAACTAAGAAAAGAAAATGACAACAATAATTTAGAAATTTCAAAATTAAATCAGCAATTAGAGGTCACAAAAAACACATATGAGGCCCGTTGTCTACAGCTTGAAACACATGCAATGGAAATTAAATCTGACCTAGAAAACAAGATTTCAAATCTTGAAAACCTTCTCACTGATTCAAGAAAAAAGGTTAAAGAACTTGAAAAATTTACCGAATCCAAGTTTCAAAGATGGAAAAAGAAAGAGTGTGGTTACAAAAAGTTTATCGATTTTCAACACGGATCACTTAAGGTTTGTATAAAAATCATACATTTATATAATGTAACAATATTTATTATATAATATAATATAATAACTTTTGGTATAATGTTATATAAACATATGAGAACTTTAGGAACTGAGGATGGGTTCTGAGTCGATTAAGAAAGAAGTTTTGATGACACAGCAGATTTACTCGGAGGAAATTAATCAATTTGGTAAATTTCCAGATTTTTAATTTTTATTTATTTGTTGATAAAATAATTATTAAAACATGTTTGTATATTATTTTGTACAGGGATTAAGATTCAGGGGCTTGTTGATGCTGCACAAAACTACCATGCGGTTTTAACAGAAAACCGCAAATTGTACAATGAAGTCCAAGATTTAAAAGGTATAATAAAATCATAATTCAGAAGACAAAATGTTTAATATTGTTAAAATATATTGATTCTAAGAAAATATTATATTGTTTGAGCAGGGAATATAAGAGTTTATTGTCGTATACGACCATTTCTTAAAGGCCAAAGTCAACGACAGACGACCATAGAGTATATTGGTGACAATGGTGAATTGGTTGTCACAAATCCCTCAAAAGCAGCCAAAGAAAGTCACCGATTATTCAAATTTAATAAAGTCTTTAGCCCTGCCGCAACACAAGGTTTGTAATATCGCGTATGAACATCTGTATTTTACTATTTTTAAGAAGTTTATTAAATTTGTGTGATTGCAGAGGAAGTGTTTGTTGATACACAACTGCTAATTCGGTCAGTTCTGGACGGGTATAATGTGTGCATATTTGCGTATGGTCAAACGGGCTCTGGGAAGACATATACCATGGTAGATAACTGAATTTGATTAAATTATAACTGTTAAATCATGGTTTGCAAATTCTGATTTTTCTTTTCTAATTTTGGTAATAGACGGGGCCTAATGTATCGTCTCCCGGAGACTGGGGGGTCAACTATCGAGCCTTAAACGACCTGTTTCATCTCTCCCAAATTAGGCGAAACTCAATTGAATATGAAATTGGAGTACAAATGGTGGAAATTTATAATGAGCAAGTTCGGGACTTGTTATCGAGTGATATCACTCAGAAAAGATATCCTTTAATTATAGCTTCTTATTTTGACACACACAGGCCTGCAAATGAACTGAACGAACACAAATGGGGCATGTTCGTGTTCATTTAACCTTAACTGAACAAACGATTCAACACGAACATGGTTTTCTTGATCGTGTTCTTTCGTTAAGAATGTGAACTTATTCATGTTCGTTCGTTAGTAATATAAACAAACGGTTCACAAACATAAACGGACAGACATAACTAAACGTAGATGAACGAACATAATTGAACAAACACTAAGTAAAAGTAAAACGTGAATATTAATATGCTGGGCCTAAAAAGTAATATCATCATCATCATCATCGTACTCAGTATATCCCACCAATAGCAATGCCATGGTAGGGTCTGAGGAGGGTAAGATGTAGACAGCCTTACCTCTATCCCATAGGGATAGAGAGGCTGCTTCCGGTGAGACCCCCGGCTCGATAGTAGTTTTGCATCAAGCCTTGGACATAAGGCACATAGCACTCAATCATCGGGACACCGGCTGATTGGTGCATGTGCCCTTGTCTTTCGGCTATCAACGCCACCACATGATGCCTGATTAACCTTCCGCCACTTTTAACGTTATTTTCACGAGATTAGTAAAATAACGTCAAAATTAGTGCAATTTTACTTTTGCCCACCCGAGGGTTCACACATATATACATTATATGCGCGCACCGCAAGCAGGGCGTAGGGCCTAAAAAGTAATAAAATAGAGTAAATTGTAATGGGTGATATTTTAATCTGATAAAACTAGACTATATTGTAAGGGGCCTAACAATAGATGAATACACAAACGAACAAACTTAAGTAAAAAACATAAAAGAGCGTTCACAAACATAAATGAACGAGCGAGACAGGTGCTCATGTTTGCTCGTCTAACTAAACAAAAAGTTCTGTTCATGTTCGTTCATTTATTAAGGAAACGAAGAACTTCCCGGTTCGTGCCAAAACGGTTCATCGAACGTTCGGTTCGTTTATAGGCCTACACACAGTATATATTCACATAAAATATGCGCACCTTGACTTTCACACGCTTGGGATATGGAGTTCTACCCAACCAAATGGGTTAGCAGTCCCCGATGCTAGCATGCACTCAGTCACATCAACTGCAGACGTCTTGGATTTGATGAATGTTGGGTTAATGAACCGAGCCGTTGGTGCAACTGCCCTGAACAAAAGGAGTAGCCGGTCCCACAGGTTGGGCTTTGATGAACTTTTTTTTTTCTATATTGAGTTTCTTTAACATTCATTCAAATCTTTTATGATCCAGTGTGTTAACCGTTCACGTTCGTGGAACGGATCTTGAAACAAACGCGGTTTTGCGTGGTAACTTACATTTGGTTGATCTTGCTGGGAGTGAACGGGTGGATCGATCTGAAGCAACCGGTGATCGACTAAGAGAAGCCCAACATATTAATAAATCGTTATCGGCTCTTGGTGATGTTATTTTTGCTCTGGCACAAAAGAGTCAACATGTGCCTTATAGAAACAGCAAGCTTACACAAGTGTTGCAAAGCTCTTTAGGTAACTCACATGCTAACATCTTTATATATTGGTGGCTTGAATTGTTACATCTAATATTTTAATTGTTGTTATAGGTGGTCAAGCAAAGACACTTATGTTTGTACAGTTAAATCCTGATGTGGAGTCATACTCTGAAACCATTAGTACCCTCAAATTTGCTGAACGTGTTTCTGGAGTCGAGTTAGGTGCGGCTCGTAGCAATAAAGAAGGGAGGGGTGTGCGGGAGCTCATGGAACAGGTATGACTTTTTGCGGGTCAACCCAAACGGATCAAGTTTGTGCTTATAATTCAACTGGGTCAAACTTGTTTCTGGGTTTGCGGGTTATTCTGACCTGAACTTGTTTTGACCCGTTACCTGTTTAGGTGTTTGTATGAAAGATTGCAACTTTAAATATTTTTTTTGTGCGGTTGTTAATATTAGGTGACTAATCTGAAAGATGCATTAACCAAAAAGGATGAGGAAATATCACAATTACGGGCCCGAAGAAGTTCAAGTGGTGAAAAGGGCTCACCAATGGGGGAATTATGGGCCAACGGTGGTCCAGTCCTTGACAAAAGCTTGAATCTTGGCCTAAAGTCAGCTTCTGATATTGATAACGAGTTGAGTGATAAACAATCTGAAACGAGTTCTCAGCGGTTTAAACTTGTTACAAGCGATGATATTCGAGATCTTAATGATGATATTGAGCTTTTAGGGTTAGGGGATGCTGATTCTGAAGAGAGATTAAGTGATATATCTGATGGTGTTTTTTCGATGGGAACCGAGACCGATTGCTCAATGAGTAGCATTGTTGAGCTGACTCTTTTTCCTGAAAACGCGAAAGCACCTGTCGAGCCCCAGCACAAGTGAGTCTATTTTATTATTATTATTAGAGATAGTTACATAAATGCTTCATGTAACGTTACGGGTCATACTTCTGGAGTCTAAGTTTTAAAGGCTTCAAGGTTAGTGTTTTAGGTTTGTAATGTGTATGGGGCCTACCACTAGCTATAGTAGTTTTTTTTGGTTAAATCAGTGTAAAATGGCTAAAATACCCTTCGAGGGACTGTTTATGTAATTAGCTCAAAGATCATTTGTCAAACTCGTCTCTCTTTCAGGGACTATTTGTGTATATTGATAACGAGTTGAGTGATAAACAATCTGAAACGAGTTCTCAGCGGTTTAAACTTGTTACAAGCGATGATATTCGAGATCTTAATGATGATATTGAGCTTTTAGGGTTAGGGGATGCTGATTCTGAAGAGAGATTAAGTGATATATCTGATGGTGTTTTTTCGATGGGAACCGAGACCGATTGCTCAATGAGTAGCATTGTTGAGCTGACTCTTTTTCCTGAAAACGCGAAAGCACCTGTCGAGCCCCAGCACAAGTGAGTCTATTTTATTATTATTATTAGAGATAGTTACATAAATGCTTCATGTAACGTTACGGGTCATACTTCTGGAGTCTAAGTTTTAAAGGCTTCAAGGTTAGTGTTTTAGGTTTGTAATGTGTATGGGGCCTACCACTAGCTATAGTAGTTTTTTTTGGTTAAATCAGTGTAAAATGGCTAAAATACCCTTCGAGGGACTGTTTATGTAATTAGCTCAAAGATCATTTGTCAAACTCGTCTCTCTTTCAGGGACTATTTGTGTATAATGACCAAGTCTGTCTTGGTTACACAAATAGACCCTTTGGTTATAAAGGGTATTTTGGTCAATTTACATAAACGTAACATAAAAGCTAGCGAAAAATAGTCTCAAAGCTTGTTACAAAATCGAAACCATGAAACTAACTTTCAGCTTTTGGAACTTGGTACCCAAAGACGTGACTTTCGCCAAACCACATGGGCCATTTCTGTAGCTCACTCTTTTTTATTTTTATTATAATTGGGTAATTACTTGAGTTGCGGGCTAATGGTTTCAGGCCCAGTGTACCTGCTAAAATTCCAAGACCACCACAAAAGACTGCATCTTCTGCACGGAAGCCGGTGCAGGCGGCTTCATCTTCACAAAAACCAGGGCTAACAGCACCTTCTAGACCTTCATTAACCAAGGGTGGCCAGCGTGCTGCATCAGGTACGTCAAATCGCTATCGCTTACAATAGAATTGGTGAAATGAGTGGGTTGGGAAATGGGTCTATTACGGGTCAGGTTTGCTAAATTCTTTGTTTACTGAATGCTGTTCAGGTTCTAGTGCTAAAAGGTCAACTTCTGGCGGTTCTTCGGTTAAATCTGGCGTTCGAAGGTGAAGATTGATATTTATTATGACTGTAACCTAAGATAGATTAGCATCTCTCATCGTATAATTAATCTTGACTGTGTAGAATGTAGGTCAACATTCTTGACCAATTGTTAGAATCATCAGAATGTATGTTACAGTTTCAAGATTAAGGTTGGTTATTTATATGACATCATTTAACCTTTGTAAATGACGGTGTGGAAGTGTGGTACTAGCTAAGGCATTTAAGAAAGGTTAATGCATGTAAGGAAACTTTAAAAATGATTCAAAATAAAACATTGTTTTTATTTGACACTTCAGGACCAACTCGAAAAACCTTGTAGGTAGAAACCCCAAGAATCGGGTAAAAGGCTCAATCTGGCGACATGCCCTAAGATAAACAACCTGGCTACCCCTAAGCGAGATGGTCCGTGATAAAAAAACGACGTTTAATGAAGCGCATAAATACGAATTCAATGCTATGTCCACTATGCAGAGCTTTCGGAGTCACCTAAACATGCAATTTGGCACTTTATTAGCCAATGGTGTGAGCTACATCTAGAGTTTTGCATTTTCCATAGAAGATGTCTTCCGAGTTTCATAAGAGCATGCATGGAAGGAATACTAAAAACAAACTGATTAAAACTATTTTCTCACGGTATGTCGGTGCATTTGAAATGGCCAGCAATGACAATGATGGAGTCTTCAACAAACAAGCATTGCTACATCTAGACTTATATGATAAATCAAGACAATTTGTTGCCCATGGGTAATGAATAAGCCGAACTCTCGGTCATTATAAATTTATAATGGTCACAATAGTGTAATTGTAATTTAGATCTAATATAGCTATTCTAAATGGGTGTTTCTAGTTTTCGGTTGCTCTAGTGCCTTGCAAGTTGAGTATGAGTCAATATCAAACTAATGACGTTACCCATGAGTCAGAGTCAAGGTTCAAATATAAAACTAAAAACGAGTAGAGCTTAAGCTCAAACCATGTTACTAACAAGCCGAGCTAAAACCATGACTCGCTTGAAATATTATCTTTTTTGAAAGACACTCAACTCTAATCTTCATCAAAGGATCCAATATTCAAGTTTCTATGTTCTGAGATTTGAGTACCAACGTGCATCTTGTTAGATACACTCTTTGTATGCAGACTAGAGTGGCATTGACAAATACACCTCAGCTAATTTGGGACCATATTGGTCAAATAAACAAAAAAGCACATTCTGTATAACAGGTCATAGTTTTTGGTTTATCTATCTTTTCTGGAAGAATTTCCCAAAATCCCACTTCATCTATTCCACCAAGTAGCCATACATATAAATTACAAAAAAAGAAAAAAATAATTAAAAAAAAAAACACTAGTCTCTGAAAAGAAATTAATATCACTACTTTCCCCCCAAAATGAACCAACAATATAAACAGTGTTGTTTTCCCACTTCAATTAAACCATGGTTTATTTGCTACAAAACGTCAAACAATATGGTCTCAAAAGTCAACATCTCCTCTATGAAGCTCTATTTTCAAGCACCCGTTTTAGGAATTATGCGCGTGACATTGGAGAAAACGGAGGGTTGACTACAAAAGTAGGCTGGATTTCATCAAGATTCTTACTTGATCTCGTTTTCTCACCATCAGCCACCGCCTCAATCAACTGTTTGACTTCATCTTCGATGAAAACTCTTAACGAATCACATTGCAACACCTGTTTATTCACATCGCCGTCAATGGTAATCGAGGCATCCGTACCATGCAATATGGCAACACATATTGAAAACGCTTGTAGTGAGCTCAGTTTTGCATGAAAGTCAACCACATATTGTCCTTCCTCGGTCAACTTCATGGTCAAAGCTGGTGTTTTCTCCTTAGTCCCCTGTGTAACCGCATTAAACAACATTAACAATGTAATTATTTAGTTTTTCCGTTCACTAACAGTTTTAGCTTAAGTATAAATTTTACCTTCAAGAAAATTTCCACACAGCGGTTCTTGTTACATGACTCGTCTCTGTTCACATCGGGACTTCCAAAAACAACAAGCGGGCACCCCATATCCCACCCGCCACAATCACACCCGCCACCTAGCCTCCACCTGTCAAGCAACGGTTTGACCCGTTGACTTTCATCACTTGGCAAACCATGATTACCTGCAGGGATCACGACACTGACTTCAACCGGGGTTAACTGACCAGAGTCGGTTTTGCTTTCCTGTAAGACAATGGCTGCAGATTCAAGGTCCGGATGCAAATCTGCTACAGGCCATGGAATTGAAGATGATAAATTACTTTGGCTGTTGACTTTTGCTAGGTCAACAGCCTCATTTGACTCTTCTTTCGGGTTCAAACCGTCAGCGGTTTGTGAAGCAGATTGTCTTTGGCGTGCAAGATCGTACAACACAAACTCTGTGAGCATAGAGTTGTTAAAAGCTTCTGAATTTATAATTTCTGTACATAAATAACAAGAAACTTGCATCTGGGCCGATATTAGAAACTCTTTAGTTCTATGATCTTTAGATCCTCGACCACTAACATTACTTTTTCTTCTATTTTGAGCCGTGTGAAACGTATACACCCAATTGAAACCGTTACCTGTATTCCATCTCTTTGCCACCCAAACATCACGTGGATTCTTAACCGAAAACTCAAAATATGGTACACCGTTTTTGTTCCTTAATTTAAGTGACCCGCTTAGGTGAGCCGGCGAAGAAGATGATGACGCGATCGAGCTACAAGAATCTTTCTTTAAAGACTGAGAATCGCTCTCGGTGTTTGCAAAATCGTTTAGCAATGACTTTCTTAAATTAACATTCCTCGTGTTCGGTTCTTCAATCGCGGAGCCCAACAGACTTTTGTGAGACTTTGACTTTGTGAACGGGTCAAACATCTTTCTAAACGGGCTAAAACGAGTCTTGGGACTTGTGGATTTCACCGATTCGGTTTCAGTTTTGGTTGGTGAATGAGGCATTTCTAATTTAGAAGATAAAGATTTATTCAACAGGATTTTGCTTGACAGATTCTCTTTCTTGATTAAACCTGTAACCGACCCATTATCTTCATCTGAACTACATAACGACTCGACTACCTCAAACGAAAACGGAGCGGGCTTAGTTCTCGAAAGTGCAATCTTTTTCCTACCTTGGGTCTCATGTTCTTTAATCCGGTTCATTCTACCAAACTCTTTCGAGCTTTGATACACAGAACCTCTTCTCGGCGCTTCATTGGCAACTAACCTAATCGATGGAACCGACCGACACGAAGCACTACGGTACCGATTAAAGCTGATTTCCGTAAATTCTTCATTTTGACTTAACAACATTTCATTTCTTGACTTGGGTTTCTTTCTAACCTTTTTCTTATCAGCATTTGAATGTGACAGAAGAACAGTTTTAGGGCTTCCATCCACCACACAATACTTGTCAAATTCCAAGTTTAAATGTTGACCCATCTACAGATCTGCAATCTTTAAACAAAAAAAAGATTCAAACACAAGTCAAGTATAACAACAATAAATGAACAAGATTTACCCATGGTTTACAAATCTAAGAGGAAAATAACAATGCATGAGGGTTTAGATGCTGAGTTCAATTGAGTAAAGATTTGAGCCCTAATTAGGAAAGATTTCATTGAGGCAAAGTGTCGAACAGGTGGTGGGCATAATAATAATAATAATAATAAGAAGAAGAAGAAGAAACAAAATAATGAAAAAGCAATGCATTACATACACTTGCATTCGAAGCCAACCCCACCAGATCTTATGGAGTAAATGCCAAGACTTGTTCCAAATGATTATTATTATTGAAAGATGTTGAAGAAATTAAAAGTGATGAAAGAAACACAATGATAGGGTTCTATATTTTAGTGAAGTATAATTGGATGTGATCTCTCTCTCTTTGATATGATATGATAATAAGACACAGAGTGAGAGTGAGAGTGAGAGTGAGAGTGAGAGACAGAGGGCTGCCATGCTTTGAGGTGGTGTCTGCTAAAAGCATCTTCTTTCTTTTGACTCATTTTCTATATTATTTTTAGTTTCACTTTAATCCCATATACTTTTCTAATGTTGCTAACTAACTCCTTTAATTTTAGACATTTGACATAAAGGTGTGGTGTGTTGTAGGTGCTTTAGAAATCGAGGTGTCAAATGCTCAATAAGTAGACATGTTAGATGAATTTAGAAATAGTTTAGCCGTTCAGAAAAAAGAAAAATAGACTCTTTACAGATAAAGCTATGTTTGAGTTGCTTAAATGAGCTGCACCTTATCTCAAATGCAACCCTCTTTCTCTCTATTTTTCACAGCTTTTCATGGATGACGTCCGTCCCCACATATAATGTGATAAGTAGCCAGGCAAATCTCCAAAGAATAATAAGGAAGAAGATAAATACTTGGGACAATTTTCTCTGCTTTCTATTAATGAAAAACAAGTGTTTAAATAGGAACAATGCATGAATAATGGAAACATGAGCACTAAATAAACATGGGCCACTACTTCCTAAATGCATGCAACTAATAAGGAAAATGCGACATCCACTAATTTAATATGTAGTTATTTCTCTTTGACTGATTCATGGGTTGATCCGGAAGACTTAATGGTAACCGGGTCTTGGGTCCGAGCCGATTGCGAAGTATGTCTGGTCAAAGATGGATCCGGGATCGCATCATAATGTGTGTTTTTCCATCTCTTCTTTGCGTAAGCATGTTCAAGATTTAGTTACAAAATGATTAAACAGAAAACCAAACAAAGTTGAATTGGTTTAAGACCAGACGAATTAGTTTTTCTAGCTTTGATTTGGTTTTCAAGTTAACCAAGTTCGGTTTTCTTTTTGGTTTAATGAATTTAATTGGGTTAAACAGAGGAAAATGAATTTATATATTAGCCAGGTACAAAATCGAGAAACCAAAAACCCAAACCGATGAACATCTTCAATGTCACATATTGTTTTTTTTTTTTTTAAACTAAACTGAAATGAATTCAAATTCAGTTATTGGTGCTTTTTTAAATATTTTTATTGGATTTGGTTTGAAACAAAAATAATTTTAAATCAAATGGGTTGTTTGTTTCGTTTAGATCTGAATAAGTCTTTGTTCCATTCAACAACAAAATGAGTCTGACTTATTCATAACTAATTTTAACTATTTAGATGTTTTTTTGTCTGGAATCAAACAGGCTGAAGTCTGAATGAATGAATCAGATGCGAATGATTTCATTCAGATGTAAACAAACAACCACTGTAATATTAATAGTGAGGGATCTAAATGTAATTTCCATCACTTTAATATTAAAAATTAAAAAGTTTATAATACAATCCACAGGTGTAAATTAATATGAGGTTTCCATATCTTTCTTTGAATATTGATATTACCGAGTTTACCTAAGTTGTGTTTTCAACTTTTAAGAGTTGTATATAGAGGTGGGCAAATAAACCGGTCAATTGAATCGATCCGAAAACTGAACCGAAACCGAACCGGTTTGAAACTGATTATGTAGAAATCGGTTTGAAACCGATTGAAACCGTAGGTTCAGAACCGGTTTGTATTTTTCACCATCAAAACTGGTTCCAAACCGGTTAACCTAACCCGAACCGGCCAAAACCGGGCAAAAACCGACCAAAACCCGAAACGAAACTGATCATAAACCGGTTTTGACTTTTGTTGACCAAACCGAACCGGTTTAAACCCAAACTGGTTTTGAGTTTTAAACCGGTTTGGGCACCTCTAGTTGTATGTTATGTAAATATTTTACATATTTAGAATTTGAATATAAGATCCCACTTAACAAAAATAAATATTTATTAACAAGTTATTGGGACAATTTCATATATACCCTTATAAATATTAAAAAATATCATATATACCTATGCAAAACTAAAAATATCATAATGCGCTTACAAAGTTACGGAATCTATGTTTCATCATCTTGAATCAAGAATTGAAGATCATATGATGACCATGAGCGGCTAATTTCCCTCCGATCATACTTGGGATGTATAGTATTGTAATCTTTCAGTATTTCTCATGTTTTAAAACGTACTAATTTTAATTGTTAATTATCGATCTATGAACATTAATGTTTGGTATTACTGTGCACTCAGTCGGTTTAGGTTTATTTCAATCAGAACGATTAGTTTGTCAGTTGATATGATACGTGTTTTATAGGGTTGTATTGATTAGTTTGAACATGATGAAGCATACAATTACCCTTAGCTGAGTCACACTAGTAGGGATCATTTGATAACCAGTGTCATGTGTTAGCGATTGTTGATGCCTAAGTTTTGACTAGTTGATTAACCAGATTCAATTATTGATAATTAACCTGTTAAATGACATGAGATTGCTGTTTGTTACATGCTTGAACCCCGGGTGTGATTTGTTCTTATTACTTGTTTGAAACTTGATTACTTATTCATGTAATTCTAAACTTAAATCATTGCTAGTGTGATCAACACTCCAAATTGCTTACTTCATAATATTGGAATTTCATTATACGTTACACTGACCACATACTCCTCGTGGTTCGACACCCTACTTGCCCTAATTAATTTAAGGTGATTAGGAAACTTTTTTATTATCGTTTTTGACTAGATCACGACTTCTTAGATCAACGGTGATGGTGTTCGACCTTGACGGCAGTCGCGATTTTGACTACTATCGTGTGGCGGCGGCCGAATAAAGTAGAGAGAACAATTATTTATTTTTTGATTATGAAGGTTAGCGTTACTGTATTTAAACCATACGTAAATGCCGTAAATTTTGCGATACTCTCCAGACGATGCGTGAAACCAAGGAAGGTTTCTTCCAATTCGAGTTACAACTGTTGACATGAATTACCCTTCAACCTTGTTTTTATTTATTTTAGTAATTTGCAAACAACACCTTCTAATTTAGTAATTATTTTATGGAAAGATAAATCTAACTGTTTGTTTGTTTTATTATACAATCCTATATCAAAATCATATTTACATTAAAATTTTTCGATTATTTGTCGTCGATGTTCTATTGGTTTTCCTAGTTACTAACTCTCTTAATAATCAACACAATAATTCATCACTTTTAGCTTCATTGTTTGGTTAGGTGCTGTTTGTTTTTTAAGACAATAACTGTCTGCAATCTGATTTCATCTAATTTCATGTCTGCAAGATGAAGATGTGGTCTGAAGGTCTGCAATCTAAAAATATAATATTGTTTGTTTTATAAACTGGATATCGTCTGCATAAGCTGAAAATTAGTTATGTGTCATACATATCACAATAGATAAATTCATTTAACGTATATAGACTTCTAAAATAATTGGTGGTGGTGTACGAACTGTGGAAGTGGGTGGTGGTGGACGATTGGTGCCTTGGTGGCAGACGATTATGAACGGTGGTGTGGATGATGGGTGGTGGTGATGGACGGTTGTGGTGGACGGTGGCGGCGGACGGTGGGTGGTGGTGGTGATGGCGAACAGTGGGCGGTGGTAGTGGACGATGGTTGTGGCCGACGGTGGGTGGTGGATGGTGTTTGTGGCGGACGGTAGGTGGTGGTGGTGGTAGTGGATGGTGGTTGTGGTCGATGCTGGTGATGGACGGTGGTGGTGGGTGGTGGCAGTGGACGGTGGTTGTGGCCGACGGTGGGTGGTGGTGGTGATGGACGGTAGTGATGGGGGACGGTGGTGGTGGCGGTGGGTGGTGGTGGTGATGGACGGTAGTGATGGGGGACGGTGGTGGTGGCGGTGGGTGGTGGTAGTGGGGGACGGTGGGTGGTGGTGACGCACGGTGGGTGGTGGTGGTGTTGGACATTGGGTATTGGTAGGATGTTAAGAAGTGTAAAGAAGTTGAACAATAGCTTATTTTTTAAGACCATATAAACATTTTTCAGATTTAAAAAAAAATAAACAGTCTTCAGAATCTTATGTCTGCGCTCCCGCCGACATATGCCCCCTGAAGACCTTTTATAAAAAACAAACATAACCTTAGTCACCATCATTATTCCTTTGATTTTACTAGTTGTAAACTCGTTAATTCAATATTTAATACCCTTCGCGAAGCGTAAAGGCCTACGCCTTCACGGTGCGCGACCCATTAAGTGTGTTCTTGAGAATCGTCAAGTATCGCGAAAGGTATAAGGTGAACTCGTTGTCACGGTGAACAGAAATACAACAAAAGTTTAATTTTTAACAATTTTCATCCATGGACTTGATGAAATGTTAATTTAAATATAAATTACGTAAAATAGGGCATGCGATCAAATTTATAGCATACAAAACACATAAATGAATATAATTAACATAAACAAAGACGTATGTGAATCCAAAAGTCCAAGTAGGACGAGTTTTCGGGTTCAAAAATTGACGAATGTTACATGTTTGGTCTTATGGGGTTTTATTTCTTATAATTTCTTTATCTTTACGTTTATTTCGTAAATGATTTCTCGTTCTTCGACTTTAAACAATATTTTTATAAAAATTCAAGGCTGACCTGGACTCAGATAATATAGATGGGTCGAACTCAATAACTTGGTTGGGCTGAACTCGGCACATATATAGATTTTTTTGAATTTTTGAAAAAAAAACACTATCGAGCAAAAAACGAGCCATGACCTGATTTGACCTAGTTGAAGATCCGCCTATGATTCTCACCACCTTACCATCTCAATAAAGTAGGAATGACTTCTAGTCTTCTAGTTAAGTGGTTAAATTAAAGGGATAATTTTCATACTGTCGAAGCACGAAATGAATCTAACCTGACCCATGACGATGTTTCCACGGACTTCGAGATGAACGAACCACGACTTGCTTGCTTCTGCTCCGACCGCTGCTGTGATCTGCGGTGACTTTTGGGGGTGTGGAGGTGACCGCTAAGAAATCCAGAGGATCTCTTGTTCACAGACACAAAAATATGGTGGTGGCTCTTATTGAGCTATTTTTACCAACCCTTGATAAGGAGGTGGAGACCTCCTTATATAGGGAGCCTCATGGCTACCATCATGGTACCCTAATGGGCCTAGCCCAGTTAGGGTTACCTCCACAAAACCCCCTCAGCCCAATAACAAATGTATTAGCCCATATAATAAAATAAGCCCAAAACATAATAAATTAGGGTTCTTAGTACCATACCCCGACAAGCCCCCCAAGTCCAGTGTTGCTCCTAGGCGTGCAAGCGTTTAGGTGGAGCACTGGACTTTATAAGGTGTGCTAGATCGTGAGGCGGTTTCTTCCCTTTCCTTCGGCCTTGTCTTTGAGTTTTGGGAGGTTTTCTCCATGTTGGTGACATGTTGTGATCCTTATGATGATGATGGTTCACTAGTATGAATAAGATATAGCACGCATCATAATAATAGTGGCGCGGGGCCTGATAATAAAGCTTGCGCGCGAGGCGACTTATGAGCTATAATAATAACAAAAGCCTGCGCGCGAAGCGACTTACGAGCTGAGAATAATAAAAGCCTGCGCGCGAGGCGACTTACGAGCTGAGTAATAAAGCTGGCGCGTGCGACGACGTACGAGCTAAGAATAATAAAGCTGGCGGGCGCGGCGACTTACGAGCTGAAGAATAATGAAGCTTGCGCGCGAGGCAGCTTACGAGCTGTAAAATAATAAAGCTTGGCGCGTGAGGCGACTTACGAGCTGTAGAATAATAAAGCTGGCGCGTGAGGCGACTTACGAGCTTGTAGAATAATGAGAGCCTGCGCGCATGGCGACTTACGAGCTGTAATAATAAAGAAGCTGGCGCGCGAGGCGACTTACGAGCTTGTAGAATAATGAAGCTGGCGCGCAAGGCGACTTACGAGCTGTAATATGATGATAATGACTGGCCAAGGGCCTCTTCTGCGCAGGATGACTATCCCGGCTTGTCTTCAAAATAATAATGGAGGCACAAACGGCCAGATAATAATAATGATGTTACAGGTGCTTGCGCGGCTCGTGGCCGAACCTTTTATGAGCATTCCACCCTTGGCGCGAGGCCTGTGGGTCTATGAGCATTCCACCCTTGGCGCGAGGCCTGTGGGTCTATGAGCATTCCACCCTTGGCGCGAGGCCTGTGGGTCTATGAGCATTCCACCCTTGGCGCGAGGCCTGTGGGTCTATGAGCATTCCACCCTTGGCGCGAGGCCTGTGGGTCTATGAGCATTCCACCCTTGGCGCGAGGCCTGTGGGTCTATGAGCATTCCACCCTTGGCGCGAGGCCTGTGGGTCTATGAGCATTCCACCCTTGGCGCGAGGCCTGTGGGTCTATGAGCATTCCACCCTTGGCGCGAGGCCTGTGGGTCTATGAGCATTCCACCCTTGGCGCGAGGCCTGTGGGTCTATGAGCATTCCACCCTTGGCGCGAGGCCTGTGGGTCTATGAGCATTCTACCCTTGGTGCGAGGCCTGTGGGTTTATGAGTATTCCACCCTTGGCGCGAGGCCTGTGGGTCTGAGTATTCCACCCTTGGCGCGAGGCCTGTGGGTCTATGAGCATTCCACCCTTGGCGCGAGGCCTGTGGGTCTATGAGCATTCCACCCTTGGCGCGAGGCCTGTGGGTTTATGAGCATTCCACCCTTGGCGCGAGGCCTGTGGGTCTATGAGCATTCTACCCTTGGCGCGAGGCCTGTGGGTTTATGAGTATTCCACCCTTGGCGCGAGGCCTGTGGGTCTGAGTATTCCACCCTTGGCGCGAGGCCTGTGGGTCTATGAGCATTCCACCCTTGGCGCGAGGCCTGTGGGTCTATGAGCATTCCACCCTTGGAGCGAGGCCTGTGGGTCTATGAGCATTCCACCCTTGGCGCGAGGCCTGTGGGTTTATGAGTATTCCACCCTTGGCGCGAGGCCTGTGGGTCTGAGTATTCCACCCTTGGCGCGAGGCCTGTGGGTCTATGAGTATTCCACCCTTGGCGCGAGGCCTGTGGGTCTGAGTATTCCACCCTTGGCGCGAGGCCTGTGGGTCTATGAGTATTCCACCCTTGGCGCGAGGCCTGTGGGTCTATGGGTATTCCCAACTTTTAAGTTTGAGCTAAGGCTCATATTTTTGGGCTAAGGCCCTGACGTTTTAGAGTTAAGACTCGTCAACGCGTTTGAGCTTGAAGCTCGCGCATGTATGTTTTACTTCGTTTTATTTTTAGTTTGATGTCAATATAATGTTGTCATATTGCTCAAATTAATAAAAGGAAGTGTGAAACATGTATGCAAAAACATGTATGCGGTGGCGCGAATGCAAACCGCTGTGGCGAAGAGTGATCGCCGGGAGTGCGCATGCGGAATCCGAAGTTGATCCGCGGTGGCGCGCATGATCTAGAGATTTTGAATGCGTGAGCATCTGTGATGTGTGAGCATGCGTGATGCGTGAGCATGCTTGATGCTTGAGCATGTGCTATGCGCCATGAGCATAGGTTTTGGCTGTCTTCATGACATCTTGATTTTAAGTCTCGGTTTGTATCTTGTGGGTTGATGTTTGAGCATGCTTGATGTTTGAGCATGCTTGATGCGTGAGCATGCTTGATGCTTGAGCATCGATGCGTGAGCATGCTTGATGCTTGAGCATCGACGCGTGAGGATGCTTGATGCTTGAGCATGCTTGATGCGTGAGCGTCGATGCGTGAGCATACTTGATGCGTGAGCATACTTGATGCGTGAGCATCGATGCGTGAGCATACTTGATGCTTGAGCATGCTTGATGCTTGAGCATCGATGCGTGAGCATGCTTGATGCTTGAGCATCGATGCGTGAGCACACTTGATGTTTGAGCATGCTTGATGCGTGAGCGTCGATGCGTGAGCATCGATGCGTGAGCATACTTGATGCGTGAGCATCGATGCGTGAGCATACTTGATGCTTGAGCATCATTGTTCAGATCATTGTTCCAGATCCGATAGTATTTCTTCCTGTGTATTTCCAGATCATTGTTCAGATCCGATAGTATTTCTTCCTGTGTATTTCTTCCAACAGATCTGATAGTATTTCCAGATCTGGAAATATTTTTTAGATCTACGGAAGAACATATCCTAGAGAAGAAATCGTAGATCTGAGATATCGATGAACAGATCTGGAATATTGATGAACAGATCTGAGATATTGATGAACAGATCTGGAATATTGATCCGTATATCTGAGATCTTGATGAACAGATCTGTAGATCTTTATGAACAGATACGTAGATCTGATGAACAGATCTGTAGATCTGAGATGCTGATGGACAGATCGGAGGGCCGAAACGAGAAGCGAAGTGTGGTCCATTGCCGTCCCACGGATGGCGCCAAAATGTCGAAGCACGAAATGAATCTGACCTGACCCATGACGATGTTTCCACTGACTTCGAGATGAACGAACCACGACTTGCTTGCTTCTGCTCCGACCGCTGCTGTGATCTGCGGTGACTTTTGGGGGTGTGGAGGTGACCGCTAAGAAATCCAGAGGATCTCTTGTTCACAGACACAAAAATATGGTGGTGGCTCTTATTGAGCTATTTTTACCAACCCTTGATAAGGAGGTGGAGACCTCCTTATATAGGGAGCCTCATGGCCACCATCATGGTACCCTAATGGGCCTAGCCCAGTTAGGGTTACCTCCACAAAACCCCCTCAGCCCAATAACAAATGTATTAGCCCATATAATAAAATAAGCCCAAAACATAATAAATTAGGGTTCTTAGTACCATACCCCGACACATACCTTGAAGGGTTTTATGGTTAATTAACTAAAGTCGATTTTTGAAATACTAAATTACAAGTGCCAATTGATGTAAGACAAGTGTACCTTTCCATGGTAGCGCAATTTTAAAATTATCTTTTATTATTATAGTTATAAACAAATATTTAAGTTTTACAAATCTTATTTTAAAATCAAACAACCATAATAAAGAAATATTGGTACGGAAGCAAAGAAAAGCATTGTCTATAGATAGGTAGGCATTGTTTAAATCTGGGTGAGAGTGGGATTTTAAAATTTAAACCACAAGCACATCGTACGTATCCCGATATATTAGTTTAAAAAAATAATACTAAATATCCATTACCAATATCAATATTATTATTTGATTGGAAAATGCATGTCATTATTCATTTAATTAAGTATGGGCCAGATTGAGCACTTAATGTGCTAACCAAAATTTGAGATCCTATATGTTGTACATAAGGATGAAATTTTTTCCCGAATATCCGTATCTGTTCAGTACCTGTATCTTTACACGTATGTGTTTATTGGATATTGGTACTTAAATTTATTTATTTTAGATACGGGTACTTTAGGGTACATGTATGGGTATTACGGGTATTGGTACCCGTTTAAAATATGTAGGGGCTTTTATTAGTTTCCAACACTCATGTCTTTACTTTCTAGCGGAATTTTCAAAACCTAATATATAAGTTGAATATGTTCCTTCACGATCTATATGTGTATATTCATATATTTTTATTTCATGTATGTGTAATTGTGTGTATCATTAAATAACATGTATTAACTTTCTCTCTTGTTTTTTCATAGAAATTAAGGAAGCAATAAACAAAGAAAAGGAAAAGAGAAAATGGAAGATGACTAGTGAATATTAAACAAAAAGAAAAGTGTAAGTTAATTTTATTTTAAACATTTTGATAAAAAAATTAGGGAGACTTAGTATATTTTGGAATTCATTACTTGATTATGAATGGATTTTATATAATGGTTTATTTCATTTTTAGTTTTATTATTATGTTTTGGTTGTGTTATTACGGTTTTGGTTGTGGTATTATAGATAATTGTTTGTTGGTACTGTACGGTACCGATACCAAGTTTAGTGGAGATTTTTTTTTAAAGAACAAAGTGGTTCCAAAGCGAGTACCTTATCCGAAAATATCTGTACCCGTATCGGCACTATAAAATTGGGTATAGATACGGGTACACAGATTTACTGATTTTAGGTACGGGTACTTTCGGGTACAGGTACGGGTACTGTGACACCCGGTAATTTCCTAATCCTATAAAACTAAGTAATCAACCTAATAATTAGGTGATTGTGAATATTATGCGCGCTATATTAGAATCAGCGCGGGCATGTGTTATGTGCGCCGTGCGCGAGCGCGCTATATTAGAATCAGCGCGGGCATGTGTTATGTGCGCCGTGCGCGAGCGCGCTATATTAGAATCAGCGCGGGCATTTGTTATATGCGCCGTGCGCGAGCGCGCCATGTTAGTCAGCGCGGGCATGTTATGTGCGCCCTGCGCGAGCGCACCATGTTAAGAACCTGCGTGGGCATATGTTATATGCGCCATGCGCGAGTGTATTGGTTTTATGTATCCATAACTTAAAGTTGTCTATTGGGGTGACCGTCTCGCATGATGCTAAGGCGGGTGCATCCCAAATCGTTTATGCGCGTGCGGAAGGGGAACTAACCTCCCCGCGTGGCGGGAACATTGAGAGTTAGTTTGTCTGAAGCTCCAAGATGGAATTGACTTCAACATAACTGATCACTATGTTGAAATACCAAGACCACCTGGAGAATCCACAAATGAGACTCAATGTCCCTGACTGCGAGAAGGTTACGTACCTACCCGCAGCAAAGAAATGTCCTTCACGCAGAAAGCTATGCGCACAAAGTGATACGCGCAGAACACTTAGTCTATTCTCCAGATGTAAGGAGATTATTCCCGCCCAAAAGGAAACAGTAGCGTGTTTCAGAGATTTTCCACTTTTTACTGTACACTGACAAAAGTACCTGAAAAAGCACACTGTAACATGAAAAGTCAACTGTCAGCCACCCTACTCCCACCAACCACAGACCTGCATGTCCTGTCCAAATCAAATCAAAATCTTTTATCCACTACTCCACTTTTAAATAAATAATAATAATTTCCATACTTTATCATCATTACACCTAGATATGAAAAGATTACAATCCCCTAAAGCAAGGGATTGTGTTCCCTTGAGTTTGCATATAAATATGTAACCTAAATTATCACCCAAAACACACTTCAAACTTCTCTCTTAAGAACTGCAAACTTGCACTAATCATCTCCCAAGCATCCGTTGTTTTCATTTCCGATCCTGTTACTAGGTAAGCCGAGAATATAACCTTGAGATCTACTTTCCAACCCTTATATTCTCCTATTTCTTGATCTTAATATATATACTTCTTGTTATTTAATCGTATTCTAGACCTTCAATTTCGAGGCCAACACCAAGAAAACCCGAATCTCGATTAATCCCTTAACAAGAACCACAGGTGAGTCTCACAGCCCCTATTTTCACTGTTTTCACTATTTTTAAACTGTTTTCGGGGCGAGGGACACGTACTCAAATAATGTTTTATCATGGTATACTTACAAGCTATGCATGCGATTATGTGTTTAAATTATGTTTCATGATGAGCAATGCGAACGGTTATCTATGGTTTTCGATGTTAGTGCACCAGATTCGAGTAAGTGATCACTTTACCATTGGAACTCTAAGGGTAGGGACTGCTGGTTTGATCCACCCACTCGTAGGGGTCGCACCTCTTACGCAGACGAGTGCCTAGTCACGGGGCAGTACTATGGGATTGAGCCCGCTCGTAGAGGTCGCTCCTCTTACGCAGACGAGCGCCTTGTTTTCCGGCACAACGTCTGCGCATAACCCGTGGGACGGTATTATTCGCTCGTAGTGGCAGCGCCACTTACACAGACGAGCACGGTTTTCAGATGTGTCCGCGCGTAACCCGCGGGACGGTATTACTTATTTCGCTCGTAGTGGCAGCACCACTTACACAGACGAGCACGGTTTTTCAGATGTGTCCGCGCGTAACCCGCGGGACGATTTTATCAGATTATGTTATCAGAACTATGTTTTACTAAGCATGTGTTTCAATGATGCTATCAGAATTATGTTATAGAATGATTTTTATCAAGACTATGACGCGATACGATTTATCAAGTTACTAAAACTTGTGAACTCACTCAGTTTATACTGATTCAAATGTTTTTACGTGTCTTTCAGGAGATAACTAGGTAGGGCATGGAGTCACACTTAGAGCACCTCACGCTGAACATCTAAAACTAGCTTTTTGGAAGATTTTAGTTCTATCCCTTCGATGCGCGTGGTTGTTCCCGCCGCGCAAGGGGATATGGCGTGGAAATCTTCAACAGTTTTTATACTTGGATTTTTTTATGTAATTTTTAAACAATGTAATGTATTTGTATTAAACATTTCACGCGCAATGAAAATCTTACTTTGAATGTTTGCAATGGCCCGTGCTTAAATATCAATCCCCACTCGCGCGCGCCCGGCTGTTTCCGCCGCTCAGGGCCGGGTGTGACAGATTGGTATCAGAGCACTGGTTATAGCGAACTAGGAAAAGAAGTTTTAACCTAGACTATAACCGTTGGGGGATCGCATGAAATATTTTTCAAAGAAAATATTTTCAAAAGAAACTATACACACACTTAGGAACACGGGTCACACAGTGTCTAGTGAATAAATATAAGAACATTATGTGCTCAGAGTACATGCGCTAAGTTTGATATATTTTCACTCTTTTAAAGCGAGAATGCCTCCAACTAGAGCCAAGGGAATTACCATGACACCCGAGGAACTCACAGAAATAATCGCGCAAGCGATCGCAACACATGAGGCCAGCAAGGCCGAATCTAGTCAGGGTCGTCAGGAGAACGAGACCCCAGAACCCGAATCAGGAGCTTTGGACAAAGGGTGCTCCTATAAGACATTTATGGCCTGTAAGCCTTGGCCATTCAAGGGTACCGAAGGGGCCATTGGGCTCTACAACTGGATTGACAAGATGGAGACAGTTCTCTCCATTAGCGGATGTAGTGAGAACCAGAAGGTCCTTTACGCGACCTGCATGTTCCAAGAGGCAGCTTCGTCTTGGTGGAAGCTTCAAACGAAAACATTGGGGCGAGAAGTTGCTCTCCACAGGACCTGGGAAGAGCTGAAAGAGATGATGATGAAAAAGTTCTGCTCTCGCGCAGAAATTCAGAGTCTGCAACAGGAATTCTGGAACCACACCATGGTAGGAACGGATATCGACGCCTACAACAACCGGTTCAACGAGCTTTGCCAGTTGGTGCCAGACATGGCAAACACGGAGGAAAAGAAGATCGAGAGGTATATCTTTGGGTTACCTCCTGTTGTTAGGGTTCCGCTCAACGCCGCAGCGCCTCCAACCTTTGATGAGGCGGTAGCGCGGGCCACCACCCTTACAAGGGATACGGTCCGTGCGGGTATGTTGACTACGCGCGGAATCGAGCAGCGAACCTCTGATCCCAAGAGGAAGTGGAACTCTCACCACCGAGGGTCCGACTCCAAGCAGCCACCGTTCAAGAAGCAGGAGAGCGCAAGGGTTTACGCGATCCAAGCCACGGAGCCAACAAGGAAAGGATACAGTGGGCCTTACCCATGGTGCAACAAATGCAAGTTTCACCACGAGGGTGAATGCGCGAGCGTCATGTGCGCCAAATGTAACAGGCCAGGGCACAAGACGGTGAATTGCCGTGCTAAGGAAGCTGGAGCCAGTGACAACTTCTATGCATGCGGAAAGCCAGGGCATTTTAGTCGGGATTGCCCGCAAAAGGGAAACCAAGCTCGCGGGAGAGCTTTTGTGATCGGCGCGGGCGAAGCTAAAGAAGAGCCGAATGTGGTAACCGGTACGTTTTTGCTTAACGGCCATTTTGCATCTGTCTTATTTGATACTGGAGCTGACCTAAGTTTTATATCCGCTGAGTTTAAAGACTCCCTAGGCTTAGCGACCAGTAGGCTAGACACACCTTATACTATAGAACTAGCCAATGGTAGGCAGTTATGCGCGAACGAAAGAACTGAACAACGTGTAATAGTCATGGGAGGTCACGGGTTCAATATTAACTTGTTGCCAATAGACTTGGGAAGTTTTGACATTGTGATAGGTATGGATTGGTTAGTCGAGAACCACGCGGAAGTTATTTGCCATGAGAAGCAGGTTCGGGTCCCACTGTTGAACGGAGAGACCTTGGTAATTCAAGGGGAAAGAAGGGGAGTTGCGACAAAACTGATTTCGTGCCTAAAGGCGCGCAAGTGCCTAAGGAAAGGGTGCTACGCCTTCCTGGCGCATGTAGTAGAGAAGAAAGGAGATGAGCGAAGAATTGAAGACTTACCAGTAGTGCGCGAATTTCCAGAAGTTTTTCCTGAAGATTTGCCCGGATTACCGCCGCAGCGACAAGTCGAATTTCGTATTGATTTAGTCCCAGGAGCTGCGCCAGTAGCTCGAGCGCCTTATCGACTAGCTCCATCTGAGATGCAAGAGCTATCCAATCAGTTACAGGAACTATTGGATAAGGGTTTCATACGCCCAAGCTTTTCACCTTGGGGAGCTCCAGTACTGTTTGTTAAGAAGAAGGATGGTTCGTTCAGAATGTGTATTAACTACAGGGAGCTGAACAAGCTGACAGTCAAGAATCGGTACCCCTTACCGAGGATTGACGACTTATTTGACCAGTTGCAGGGATCCAGTTATTATTCAAAGATAGATCTACGGTCAGGATACCACCAACTTAGGGTCCATGAGGAAGATGTGCCGAAAACAGCCTTCCGAACTAGATACGGCCATTATGAGTTCTTAGTGATGCCTTTCGGGCTAACTAATGCGCCGGCTGTATTCATGGATCTGATGAACCGCGTGTGCAAACCATACTTGGACAAGTTTGTGATTGTATTTATAGATGATATTCTGATTTACTCTCGGACCAAGGCCGAGCATGAGCAACACCTGAGATTGATTTTGGAATTGTTGAGGAAAGAAAAGTTGTATGCGAAGTTTTCCAAGTGCGAGTTTTGGCTTAGAGAAGTTCACTTTCTCGGTCACGTTGTAAACGAGAAAGGAATACACGTTGATCCTTCCAAAGTCAAGGCCATCGAAAACTGGGAAGCGCCAAAAACCCCAACTGAGGTGAGGCAATTCCTAGGACTAGCTGGCTACTATCGACGCTTCATTGAGAACTTCTCCAAGATAGCTCTACCTCTGACCGCGCTAACTCAGAAAGACAAGAAGTTTGTTTGGGGCGAAAATCAGGAAGCGGCATTTCAAATGTTGAAACAGAAGTTATGTAGTGCGCCAATTTTGTCTCTGCCCGAGGGGACGGATGACATCGTCGTTTACTGCGACGCTTCACATCAGGGACTTGGATGTGTCCTTATGCAGCGAGACAAAGTCATAGCGTATGCCTCGCGCCAACTCAAGACCAATGAAAAGAACTACACAACGCATGATCTGGAACTTGGAGCGGTTGTCTTCGCGCTAAAGATTTGGCGCCATTACCTCTATGGTACAAAGTGTATAATCTTTACGGATCACAAGAGCCTTCAACATATATTTGATCAAAAGGATTTAAACATGAGGCAACGAAGATGGGTTGAATTGTTGAATGATTATGATTGTGAAATAAAGTATCACCCTGGAAAGGCGAATGTGGTAGCAGACGCGCTAAGTAGGAAGGAGCGAATAAAAACGCTACGAGTCAAGGCTCTAAGGTTGACCATTCGCGCAGATCTCTCTACCCGCATCCGAGACGCTCAGCAAGAAGCCTTGAAACCAGAGTTTGCTAAAAACGAATCCCTTGGGGGTATGATTAAGAGTTTGGAACTTAAAGAGAACGGCAATCTATATTTCGCTAACCGCATATGGGTCCCTCTCAAGGGAGGATTGCGCGAGCAAGTACTAAACGAAGCTCACAAGACGCGGTATTCCGTACATCCTGGCGCAGACAAGATGTACCAAGATGTTAAAGCGCTGTATTGGTGGCCCAATCTTAAAGGCGCCATCGCGACGTATGTCAGTAAGTGCCTGACGTGTTCAAAGGTAAAGGCTGAATACCAGAAACCGTCGGGGTTACTTCAGCAGCCAGAAATTCCCATGTGGAAGTGGGAACAAATCTCTATGGACTTCATCACCAAACTGCCAAGGACACCTGGGGGTTACGACACGATATGGGTTATTGTAGATCGGCTAACTAAGTCAGCGCACTTCCTGCCGATCAAGGAAACCGATAAGATGGAAAAGTTAGCCCGATTGTATATTCGAGAAGTAGTTTCAAAACATGGAGTCCCAGTGTCCATCATTTCTGATAGAGATAGTCGGTTCACCTCAAGGTTTTGGAGATCGTTACAAGGGGCTTTAGGCACTCGTCTTGACATGAGTACGGCATATCATCCCCAAACGGATGGACAAAGCGAGCGAACAATCCAGACATTGGAAGATATGCTGCGCGCGTGCGCAATCGATTTCGGTGGTAGCTGGGATACTCATTTCCCATTGGTTGAATTTTCTTACAACAGTTATCACACAAGCATCAAGGCTGCGCCGTTTGAAGCTTTGTATGGGCGCAAGTGTAGATCCCCACTGTGCTGGGCTGAAGTGGGTGACAAGCAAATGACTGGTCCAGAATTGATCCAAGAAACAACAGACAAGATTTTTCAGATACGGGATCGCCTTAAGACAGCGCGCGACAGACAGAAGAGCTACGCAGATGTGCGAAGGAAACCGTTGGAGTTTCAGGTAGGGGATAGAGTACTTTTGAAAGTCTCTCCATGGAAAGGAGTCCCCCGTTTCGGCAAACGAGGAAAGTTGAATCCGCGCTACATTGGACCATTTGAGATCCTGGAAAGGATCGGTCCGGTTGCTTATAAACTCCGTTTACCCGCCGAACTCAGTGGAGTTCATGATACGTTTCATGTGTCCAACCTCAAAAAGTGTTTATCTGACGAAACGTTGATTTTACCGTTGGAAGAAATTCACATCGACAAACAACTGCACTTCGTAGAAGAGCCTATAGCCGTAACCGATTGGAAAGAACAAAAGTTGCGCAGAAGTCGAATCAAGTTAGTAAAGGTTCAATGGAACTCAAGGCGTGGGCATGAATTTACTTGGGAAAGAGAAGATCAAATGCGCCAGAAATACCCACACCTCTTTCAGAGCATGGCTTCTGCCAGCGACGCCTCCTAAATTTAGGGACGAAATTCTCTTAACGGGGGGAAAATGTGACACCCGGTAATTTCCTAATCCTATAAAACTAAGTAATCAACCTAATAATTAGGTGATTGTGAATATTATGCGCGCTATATTAAAATCAGCGCGGGCATGTGTTATGTGCGCCGTGCGCGAGCGCGCTATATTAGAATCAGCGCGGGCATGTGTTATGTGCGCGAGCGCGCTATATTAGAATCAGCGCGGGCATTTGTTATATGCGCCGTGCGCGAGCTCGCCATGTTAGTCAGCGCGGGCATGTTATGTGCGCCCTGCGCGAGCGCACCATGTTAAGAACCTGCGTGGGCATATGTTATATGCGCCATGCGCGAGTGTATTGGTTTTATGTATCCATAACTTAATGTTGTCTATTGGGGTGACCGTCTCGCATGATGCTAAGGCGGGTGCATCCCAAATCGTTTATGCGCGTGCGGAAGGGGAACTAACCTCCCCGCGTGGCGGGAACATTGAGAGTTAGTTTGTCTGAAGCTCCAAGATGGAATTGACTTCAACATAACTGATCACTATGTTGAAATACCAAGACCACCTGGAGAATCCACAAATGAGACTCAATGTCCCTGACTGCGAGAAGGTTACGTACCTACCCGCAGCAAAGAAATGTCCTTCACGCAGAAAGCTATGCGCACAAAGTGATACGCGCAGAACACTTAGTCTATTCTCCAGATGTAAGGAGATTATTCCCGCCCAAAAGGAAACAGTAGCGTGTTTCAGAGATTTTCCACTTTTACTGTACACTGACAAAAGTACCTGAAAAAGCACACTGTAACATGAAAAGTCAACTGTCAGCCACCCTACTCCCACCAACCACAGACCTGCATGTCCTGTCCAAATCAAATCAAAATCTTTTATCCACTACTCCACTTTTAAATAAATAATAATAATTTCCATACTTTATCATCATTACACCTAGATATGAAAAGATTACAATCCCCTAAAGCAAGGGATTGTGTTCCCTTGAGTTTGCCTATAAATATGTAACCTAAATTATCACCCAAAACACACTTCAAACTTCTCTCTTAAGAACTGCAAACTTGCACTAATCATCTCCCAAGCATCCGTTGTTTTCATTTCCGATCCTGTTACTAGGTAAGCCGAGAATATAACCTTGAGATCTACTTTCCAACCCTTATATTCTCCTATTTCTTGATCTTAATATATATACTTCTTGTTATTTAATCGTATTCTAGACCTTCAATTCCGAGGCCAACACCAAGAAAACCCGAATCTCGATTAATCCCTTAACAAGAACCACATGTGAGTCTCACAGCCCCTATTTTCACTGTTTTCACTATTTTTAAACTGTTTTCGGGGCGAGGGACACGTACTCAAATAATGTTTTATCATGGTATACTTACAAGCTATGCATGCGATTATGTGTTTAAATTATGTTTCATGATGAGCAATGCGAACGGTTATCTATGGTTTTCGATGTTAGTGCACCAGATTCGAGTAAGTGATCACTTTACCATTGGAACTCTAAGGGTAGGGACTGCTGGTTTGATCCACCCACTCGTAGGGGTCGCACCTCTTACGCAGACGAGTTCCTAGTCACGGGGCAGTACTATGGGATTGAGCCCGCTCGTAGAGGTCGCTCCTCTTACGCAGACGAGCGCCTTGTTTTCCGGCACAACGTCTGCGCGTAACCCGTGGGACGGTATTATTCGCTCGTAGTGGCAGCGCCACTTACACAGACGAGCACGGTTTTTCAGATGTGTCCGCGCGTAACCCGCGGGATGGTATTACTTATTTCGCTCGTAGTGGCAGCACCACTTACACAGACGAGCACAGTTCCCAGAAATGTTCGCGCGTAGCCCGCGGAACGATTTTATCAGATTATGTTATCAGAACTATGTTTTACTAAGCATGTGTTTCAATGATGCTATCAGAATTATGTTATAGAATGATTTTTATCAAGACTATGACGCGATACGATTTATCAAGTTACTAAAACTTGTGAACTCACTCAGTTTATACTGATTCAAATGTTTTTACGTGTCTTTCAGGAGATAACTAGGTAGCGCATGGAGTCACACTTAGAGCACCTCACGCTGAACATCTAAAACTAGCTTTTTGGAAGATTTTAGTTCTATCCCTTCGATGCGCGTGGTTGTTCCCGCCGCGCAAGGGGATATGGCGTGGAAATCTTCAACAGTTTTTATACTTGGATGTTTTTATGTAATTTTTAAACAATGTAATGTATTTGTATTAAACATTTCACGCGCAATGAAAATCTTACTTTGAATGTTTGCAATGGCCCGTGCTTAAATATCAATCCCCACTCGCGCGCGCCCGGCTGTTTCCGCCGCTCAGGGCCGGGTGTGACAGGTACGACTACAGGTATGGTACCGATCTCGTCCCTAGTTGTGCATGAGACCTAGAGGTACACAAAATACCCGTATCTGAAACCGAACTCGAAAAAATACCAGGAATTGGTTTTTTATACCCTTGTATTCTATACCCAAAACCAAAACCGAAATCAACCCTCCCCGTAGAGTATGGATAGGGTATGTAATTTGAGCTAAATACAGGTACCTGGAACCGTATCCGAGTTATACCCGTAAATACCCGGAACCGGTCATACCCTATACCTGGTTATACCTTATACCAATTTTTTTAATACCCGAAATTATACATGAGTTTTTTATAGTATATTTTTAAGTTTACTTCACACCTTTTATGTTTTAAGCTTTTTTTAAAACGCATGTTATAAATTAAATAATTTTTTAACTTGAGTGAATTCATGGTATTTTTAATATATTTTAATTATTTTTATAAATTACAAAGCAAATTTAATCTTTAAACGAAATGAAATATGTATAAAAAAATTAAAAATTCAAAACCAGGTATTAATATCCAGACACATACTCTGTTCCAATACATGGTTATACTTGAAACCGATCATACCCTACTCGGGTACATAGGGTTGAGTTTTTCTCCTTAATACCTTACCCAAACTCCACTCGATTTCTTTTAATATCTGATTTTTCAATACCCGATCATACCCAAACCCGTTCCATGCCCGAAACTAGATATTAGAAAAAACTTGATTTGTGCACCTCTAATGAGATCCATATAGTGGGGCACATAAATTGTGGAAGGAGATACCATGGGAGATGTTTGAGATCAAATAACATTCCCAAAACCAATCCATTTATCACACGCACCTGTTGCAAGAAAATTGGTCATTCAGAAAATGATTGCTGAAGAAAGACAGTGGTGTGCTTTAATTGTGGAGAAAATGGGCATTTCAGCACAGAATGTCCAAAGAAGACAAACAATGCAAGTGGAAGCGGAGCTAAGAAAGGAAACGCCAGAATAAATATGTTAAACATGCAAGAAGCATCTCGCAATCAAGAATAGAAGCAGATAAGAGTATGCTGAATGAATATGCAAGATTCTAAGGCATTAGAAACAACTAATAGTTAAGTTAGCTCTTATAAACTGCTTGTACACTCGTTTTAAACGAGAAGTTTTGTAACCGTAATAGGGTATTTAAATCCCTAATGTAATAAAGGAAGATATTAGCATATAGATCGTGTCTTTACACAAGAATGCTTATATTCATTATAGAGACTGTTTTATTCAAAGAATACAAAGACTATATAGTTAATATAGTCCATCATCTATAGAAAGGTGAAGTAAAGAAAAGAATGTATTGAATTAAATAAAAAAATATGTCTTAAATCAAAGAAATCAGTTATACGAACATTGAAAAAGTTCAAGGAGATAACCGATGGATATAAACGGAAGAAATCCGTTAAGATCATAAAGCCAAGGACAACGTGAGACAAGTAGTGGTATCTTGAATGAATAAGTTGAAAAGATTCAATAGACTGAATCCAAGAGGCATTCTGGTTAACATCAGTAAAATGTTTAGAATTCAAAAGGTAAGATAAATAATTAAACGCAACTAGCCACTGTGTTTAGCAATTTATAATTACTTATGATATACAGAATCATTGATCACTGATAATATCAATTAAGATGCAACAATTCAGCGGTTTCAACAATACATCAAAATTCGGAGTTAAAGCTAAGTTAGCGAATCTTGAGGACAAAATTCATTTCAAGGTGGGGAGGATGTAACACCACGAGAAGACCCTGTTCAATTTTGGACGTGACAATTCTGAAACCTAAAGGACTAAAAATGAAAATTTTGATTTTTCCAGACCCATCGCGCTACGCGATGGGCAGATAAACAGGATCATCGCGCTACGCGATGCATATTCCCAGAAGATAAGAAAAAGGGGCGCCGCGCTACGCGACGACCCAGGATCAAGAGGGCATCGCGCTACGCGATACCCCATTAAGCAAACCAGGGACACGTGGCCAACCACTGGCAACACCTCAGCAATTGCGGCATCACGCTACACGATGGCCCTGAGAAAAGACCATCGCGCTAATCGACGGTCCCCAAAACTTTGCCTATAAAAGGGGGCTACGGGATTGAACCATATTCATCACAATCTCACTCTTACAAACACACATTTAGCATTGGAGAACGTGCCTAGCTGTCGTGATGTTCGAGGTTCAGTTTTCTTGAAGTTTATGCGAGAATCAGAGTTCTGACACATCGTAGATCAGTTAAGCGAATAGGAAACAAGGTTCTGCCAATCAAGCCGTCATTCTGTATTAGTATTAACATTTCCGAGTTCTTATTAAGGTAGGGGTTTTGCCCAAGTATTATTTTATTATTATATGGTTTAGACCATAGTCAGGGATATAGCCCAGGACCTTGATCATATTTTGTTACAAAAGCTTTTACATACAAGAAGATATAGCCAAAAATAGTTTCTTCACAATTAAGAAACATTACATGCAAGGGATATAGTTTCTTCACAACTAAGAAACGTAAGATTTTACATACCAGGGTTATAGTCAATTCTATGTTTCTTTTTGAAGAAGAAACCTGTCAATAGATGTTTCTTCATGAAAAAGAAACTTAACTCATGATTTGTAAACAAATGAAAAGACTACGGGTCGAAATATTTTATTCAAACAAATGATTAGTCAAGGTTTATAGCTATCAAAACTAGACTAAAGGTCTGTAGCTGGATCAAGAGATGATCCAGGTATTTATATAAACTTATTTTATTATAGATCAATCATCATTCATTCACAAGGGTTTTCAAATGAAATCACCACATCATTCAGAAAAGACAATCACAATCACAGGTGAATACGTTAAACCTTTTCAGTCAGTCATTAAGATAAACAGGTTGTTTATCTTGAACAGTCAGTCAAATATGAGATTACGTGATCTCAAATTTTAAGGGATTACGTGATCCCTAAGTCACAAGGTAGAAAATAAAAGCAACTCAGACCGAGTACACGTGTGTCTGGATCCAAACATATATGTTAACCTATCAATCAAGACTACGTGGCCGCAGGCTAACAGACATAACGAAAGTTCTCTAAGAAGGCATCAGTTCTTGGAGAACCATAATTGTGTGTGTATGGCAGTGGCACAAGTTCCCAGAAATGAGAGACGTTTCTGTTGAGTTGGTTCCAAAACTATCTTGTCAGTCAAATGTTTTCAGAGTCAACGATTCACCAGCATATCGCTGACGTATTTTTCCCCTCATTACACGAAAACAAATATAGCACATATAGCAAGGAATTAGAGTCAATCTTGAAGATAGAAGCTCGCAGATGAAAATGGCTCAGTTTTAAATAAATAAAATAATGTAAACAAAGGTTTGTAAACCAAAATATTTGAATATTTATTATCCAAAAGATTTTCACAATAAACTAATATTTCATTTTAACAAAAGACTTCCGCTAATAACCCGCAACTCTAATATATTTTCAAAACAGGTACCAACTACGGGTGTCGCACCCAGGCCCTGAGTCAGGGTGTGACAACCGCTTCCCGGGGCGCTTTGGGCTCTTTGAAGGTGGAGAGCGCTTCCCACAAAGTGTCGGGTGGGGGAAGAAGATGGCCATTGATTGGTGGGTTGGGCTTATTTCTTTTAATTTAAATAAAAATTAAAAAACAATAATAATGAGATAATGATTGGAATGGACTCCATTCACTAAACCTCTTTTAACCAAAAAGCCTCTATGGTGATGTGGAGCCACGCGATGCAAGTCGCCTTCATATGGGCTCCATCCACTACACACGGTCTGATGCTGCAACATATTTTTTTTATTATATATATTAGGTTATTGACCCGTGCACGACACGGGTGGACGTATAGAAATCGTCTAACAAACATATATAATTTTATATTATATTGTAATTTGTAATATCTTTTCTAGGACGACAACATGATATTTACTTGTAAATAATACTGGTACGAAAAGAAATAATTGTCAAACATAAAGATAAACCAAAATAAGATACAAAGTACAATGTTTAGAAACACAATTAAAAGTTAAAAATTTAAAATTCATAAACTAATAAGTGTGTAGTCAGCGTAAAGCAATGGTATATATGTGTCTACCATGAGTTCATTTTCATATTTAACCAGGAAATCAAAGAGATGGTTAATAAGAAAAATTGACTAAGGCCTAATAGACTACATATTTAACTAGCATGAATTAAAATTTGTTATGAACATCACACCTTATAGCTGATAAATAATCCATTTTCGTTACTCACGGTTTTTGTGAGTGTAAAAATTTTTTTGTTGATTAATAAATAGTAGATAACATGTTGAGTACAAATTATCAAGGTGATCACTATATTAACTTAAATAAAATGTTTAATATTATTAATGATTTGGAAAATCATATACCATGGGTAAATGATCTAATTTTTAACACATAAATAAGACAACAAAATGCAAATGTTATAAAAGTATGTTTTGAAAAGTAAGAGAATTAAAACAATTACGTGTAACAAATTCAAAAAACATTTATTTTCCAAACACTAGGTATGTTAAAGACTTAGATATTGACATATTACCTTAGTATAAAATACTAAATTATAAAACAAACCATATATTCATACGATATATAAAAATACAATACAAATCAAACCAAATTGAAAACATGAAGAAATTGTCTTAGAAAACGAAACATACTCGAACTGAAAGGCAAAAAAAAGGTCTTCAAACGTTGCATTTATTTTGAGCCACCAACGTCCATCACATATCAACCTTTGAGGTGCCAAACATCACTCCTTCATCAACATTCACCGGATTTTTTATTGGCCTTTAGACGCAATAACTTCAATACACGAACCTTTAGAAAACAATCGTTCTTAAGCATATCCAACTCATTAAACATGGTTATGTTTTTTTTTTGGCTCCATTGTGTTGTTTGTAATAAAATAATAAGAATACAAACAAAATATTAAATTGATAATAAATAAAATATATGAACAATATCAATAATACGAATGAATGAAATAATTTGAGTAATACAAATGAACCTTACAAAGAAATACGAAATTACAGAATTTGATATATGAAAAGGCGTGGCGTGAAATTTCTTGTGTAAAATTGAAAGTATATAGAAAGGGTAATAAAATAAATATTTTTTGTTAGTTGATTTAAAAATGAATGTTATTCTCAATTTAATTCAAGGTAACCGGTTTGCACATAAATTTGAAATTTGAAATATGCAACAAAAATATGAAAGTTGAAACCTATAGTTAATCTAATTAATATTGTTATTAATGGTCAAACGGGTTTTAATGTAAAAATGATTTCATAAAGATGTAATAAAAATAGGAGAGTTGAAACCTATAATTTAAGTAATTATTATTGTTATTAATTGTCAAACATTTTTTTTTTAAATTTAAAGGGTTTAGAGAATTCAATTATATTATGTTGAATGTAATTTATTTTTGAATTATTTTATTATCAACAAATTCTAAGAATGCATTGTATATATAGAAGTTAATCAAATGGACCAATAGAAAACAAGCATTGTACATATTGTTTTAATAATATATATATAGATATATAGATGGTAAATGCAATTTGCACCACTTTGATCAACAGCAAAATACACTGTGCCCGTGATCTGTTGTCTGGCAATACGTACGTAGTTCCGCAACCTAACGTCTGCAGTATGGGATAGCACGGGTCATATTGTGTGTGACATTCGTTAAAATTCGTCTCTGAAACCGACCTGTTTTGATCTTTTATTTATCATTTTATTGGTTAATATTGTACGTTGCCTTTGCAATCCCGTGATCATTTCTATACAATTACCCTTGTAGTATTGCATGCACATTTTAAGCATCCACAATCATGATCATTTATTCATGAACTTTTCCATGCAAATCACTAACATTATTCTTTAGTTATTATTATTATTATTACCATCATATTTTCATATGCTATATTTAACTAATAAAAAAACTAATGAATGTTTTAATTAAATAAAATTGATTGAAATAGTTAAACAGTTTGAAAACTCCTTAAACCATTTTAAAATTTGTTTTTAACTAGTTTTTTCACCCGGCGCAACATTAAAACCCGAGCGTTACGATGGTGAATCGACACGAATTGATTTCGTTGGTAAAATTTGAGCGCTAAAACCCAAAAAATTAATGGGTCAAATTAACATATAAAAAGAACAAAAGTATTTAAAACGATGTTTATTTGGTCGGCAAACCCGGGCGGTGGTAAAATCCAAGCGTTATCGGTCCTAGGCATTGAGGCGGTAACTCGACATGAATTCGGCCGGTTTCAATTACATTTGTAACTATAAAGGAGCTAAAAATGAAAAATATATACATATATATAAAATTTGAGATGGACCAGTGGACAACTGGAAGGGGGTATCGGCCAGTAAACTTGTGCGTTGGTAAAACCTTAGCGTTGTTGGTCACACGCATTGAGGTGGCGAGTCTATGTGAATTCGGTTGGTTTTCGTCATGTTCTTTTTGGTACCAAAAGTAAAAATAAATTGACTTTAATTTGGCCAGTTTCCAACTTTCCATTATGTTTGTTATGCTATCTTAACTAAATAAAAAAAATTCATGGATTAATATGATGCCATCAAGTGGCCCAATAGGGCAGTTGCGCCCCAATGGTGGACGCCTTGGGGGGGGGGGATTCGGAAAATTTGCGTGTTGTTGAAACCCGAGCGTTGTCAGTCACGGACGTTGAGACGGTGCGTCTAGGCAAATTTGGTCGGTTTCCACCATGTTCGTTATGGTGTCGGAACAAAAAAAATGACTTTTCCTTGGTTTCCATTACGTTAGTGATGGTAACTCAACTAAATAAAACAAATAAAAAATAATAACAAAATTCATGGACTAATAATGTGCCAACAAGGGCCACTTGCGAGGACATCAATTCGGTTGGTTTCGGCTATATTTGTTACGGTATCTGAGCTAAGAAAAGGATAAAATATAAACGGTAAAACCGAGCATTGTCGGTCCCGGGCGTTGAGTGGACCAATGGAGTGGCGTTTGCTGGTAAACCGAGGCATTGGGAAAACCCGAACGTTGTTGGTCCCGGGCGTAAGACGGTGAGTCTATTCAAATATGGTCGGTTTCCGTCACGTTCGATACGATATCAGAATTAAAACAAACAAAAAAAAACATAATTGGCGTTCAGTTGGCTTCCGTTATGTTTGTTACGATACAAAAAATGGAAAAAAAACAAAGGAAAAAAACAAAAATACAAAGACAAGTTAGGTGCCGCCAAGTTGCCCAATGACGGCTTAGCGGCACCAAACTTCTTATATATATATATATTAGATAATTATATTAAACATGGATAAAATTTTATAAACATAACAACTCTACAATTTCACTATAAAAAGAAGACCAATCCTCCATCATTTTCACATCTCAATACATTCTTTTCTTAAGCTTGAGAGCACTAACAAGTTAGTTTTACGATTATATGCATTTTATAGCCTTTGTTTTGATTTCACCTTGAATGTTCATACTTTTTCATAAGTTGTTCTTCATGATCATGTTACTTTTATCATAAAAATCTTATATTTAAGTTAAAGAATCATAATGATCATGGATATTCAAGATAAATACATTGATTTTTCTAAATATTAGATTAAACATAGTTATTTTGCAAGAACAAACATGAATATTTATCTAAATGTTATGATCCGTTGATCATCATAAACTTTTCTTTAAATAAGGTGATTTATAAAAATTGATTTATTTAGCTATTTCTTATAATAAAACTAATATACTTGATATCTCTAAATAATTAATTGAGTAAATTAATTATTGCTTTTTTCTCTTCAAAATATATCAATATATAAATTTCTTTAAAATAATTCATGCAAAACCTTTAAATTAATTAATTAATAAACTAATTAATTATTTTACTCAGAAACGAAACGTTTAATCATAAATTGGTTTTATCTTGTTATTTAAGCTTATATTAACAAGTTATAATTAATCATTTACAAATCATTATTCAACTAATAAATATCAAGTGATTTATATAAACTTTAATTCATTTTAGTTAAACTCATTTTAAATAAAAAATCCCTAAGTCCCAAATTGTCGTAGTGTTCCTTTCCGCTTAGACCCGTTGTTAAAATTTAGCATACTTATTTACTTGTTTAGGATAATCCATCGTGATTCCCCACCTCGTTTGTTCGACTCGTTCAAACTATCATCCATTTGAGGTGAGTATTCATACCGCTTTTTACACTTTTGCATTTTAGGGTTAGGATGCATTACCTGTTATTAAACTCCTCATTTAAAGTTAGGTATTATTTTCTAGTTACTTTATTACAATTCAATCTCATGTTTGTGTGTAAATTACATGTTTTATGTTTATATCTCATTATATGCTTATTGGTGTTATTTGCTAATTTCTCATGTATTGACTCAGTATGTCTCAAACTCAAATTATATGATCATACCTTATTCATATACGTTTGGCGTTGTGATAACAACACATAATACATTTTCATCATCCATTTTAAATAATGGATACATGGTGTGTGTGTGCGTGATGTGATTAATGGTGTTAAGAGTTGTTGATTCACACAAGACCTTGTTTTGAAATTATAAAAATGATTTATACTAAGACCCAACCACACACAAATAGGCAAGTGTACGTATTGTATATGTAAGATAGTATTGATAAGAATCAAGTATCGATTCGTATACACAAATAGTTTCTAATAATAAATCTTTGTTTTATATTAACCGGAGATGATAATCATTTAAAGGTGGTTTTTAAACTATTTTTTTTTAAATTAAAATATATAAAATAGGTGACAATGAGATAAATTTTTAAATGAGAAAATCAATAATTAAAGGTTACCATTTTAAATCAAGAATTCACTCCATTCTTTCTTGATGATTATCATGACGAACATGTGATAAACTTGCTTTAATAATATATGATAGAATAACCCATCATTTCTAAGTGAATTGCCCTATGACAAAGAAGAAAGTAGAATGCATATCTTCATATCTACCACGAAAATGTTAATTTAAGTAAGCAAGTAGTTTTAGTGAAGTATTAAGATTAGGATTGACTCCGATTTCTCAAATACCGATTCTAACAACTTCGGGTGGTTATAGTTTTTTCACACAACCTACCCATGGTTGATTTAAGTAGATTATAATTACACATTCTTTACATATGACTTTTTTAACTAGCATGATTGTAACATCTCGGATTTTTCATATTCGTATTTAACTCGATTCGGGAACATTATTCGGATCCTTATTGTTAATCAAATCACAAATTTATAAGTATTCTTTAATATATATTCATTTTATATCCTTTAAGTTCTTAAGTTGTTCATTTCTTATTTTAACTCTAAAATAATCAATTTTTAACCATTTCAGAAAGTTCAAGGACCATCGTTGCCAAAAAACAAACTTTTCCCTCCTTGTTTCCTGAGCGCTACACGGCCATGGGTGGCCTTGGTTGCCGCGCGACGCCTCCATCTCTCTGCACAGATCGTTTTGTTTATTATTCTTTCCTAGTTCGTTTTTGGCACGAAATCGCTTATTTTTGGATCGTATCACGTGTTTTAAGCCCCAAGAAAACTAATATAGACTAATTACTTGTCCACATATATTACCCCTTTCTCAAGATTGAATTATAGCTGCACTTTCAATTGATTTGATCATTAAAACTTGATTCGGTTTCTTAAACGAGTAAACTAGCTATGTTTAGTTCGTTTTTGTGTATTCTATATAAACAAGGCTTATATCTTCTGCCACAAACTTCCTAAACACTAATTATACATGACCAGCAGTCACCTACCTCTGTCCTTCATAATCTTCTTCGTTTTGGCCATTTTACTTGAAGATACAAGCTTCGGTGTTTGACTTTGCTATTACAACGACTTTTGACTTCACTTTTCGGTTGTATCATACACTTTCTGGGTAAGTTGTGAACTGTAAAATCATTCATATATATTCCCTATTCAATAAACTTCAATCAATTTCTGAGATTGAAGGGTGTTGACTGGTCAATTCGTTTAAAACCCGTTAAAGGGCATAATAGTCAACAAGTTTGACTACTCGTTTCTCATGCTTCTGCTCAGAATTGACGTTCGGTCCAAAAGAATTTTATTTTCATAACGAGATTTTAAGGCTACTGACCAAAACCCAACTTCCGAATTGCTGTTCGGATTCTGGTCAGTACTAGCTCGCTTAAACGTTTAAACTATCTTAACCGGAGTTCTAGACATCCGTTTGGAACGATTCCAGCGGCAACGAGTTCGGTTTTACTCAAATTTACTTATCTCAAAGTTTGAAGTTTATTTGACCACTTAGTTCGACGCATTAAAAGACGATTCATTTAATTGTTAACCGTTTATTCTTATTCTTGTTTCACTCGCTTAATAATCAAGGTGAGTTTGATTGTTCCCCTTTATTTGACAGTTTTAAAATGTTTTGGGGACATATGCATACCTATTCATATTTTCCATCATACACACACACACACAAACTCGCAAACCTAATTATTGTGTGTATATCAATTAAATGCTATTTGTTATTTGCTTATGTGTTTACATTCTATCATGGTTCGGAGAGGTCCATCAGAAGTCTAGCAAATCAGTATGATCATACGCCGTCTTAGTAACCAAATCCCGTTCGCATGGCGATGGTGCACCGACAATCATTTTTGTATACTAGTCATAGTAGCCAATGTCCAATTCGCAAGGCAACGGCTAATTGACACACTATTTGTTTATGGTTTGATTGACTAATACTCACATATGTTTGTTTGCGCATGTAACTTTTATCATATACACACACACACTATTATTATTCATGAAAATTGGTGGTCATCTCACTCAACATGTGTTGTTGACAAACTCTATTCCATTTTCTACGCATATGCAAGTTATCGTGTGACTTGTTGCTTGACGTGAAAGACAACTAGAAAAGATCATAGGAAATTTAATGAAGGCTATCTTTATTTAATTTTTGTTTGGATTATTTTATTTGTTTTGAATTTCTTGTTTGTGTTATGAATGTATGTGCACTGTAATTTGAAATAATTAATTTAATAGATATTGACATATTTATTTTATGATAGTATCTTTGAGTTTTGAACAATCGCCTCATGCCCCGGCATTTCTGCCTTAGGTTGGGTATGACAATGATAACCTAATCAATCGTGTTAACAATTTTATTTCAGAATTACCAAAACTAAAGAGATCGATCATAGCTTGTATCTCATCATTTCTAAGTACATTACAAGGATATATGTTTTGGATAAAATATCAAGATACTCTTTTTACCATTTCTAGTTTCCAAGAACATGAATGAATCATGAATGAGTTTTAATCATCAATCTTGAATAATGAATTATGATAACAAAACATATCTCATCAAAGGATAATTGCAAGATAACCATGTACTTCATAAAAACTAACTCACATATTCAATATACATGATAATGAACATCAAAGAGAGTGAAGATAATAAACACATGATTAAACTAGAACAATCTAATTAATATGGATGACACTTCTTTCTTCAATGGTGATGGATGATGATGATGATGATGATAGTCTCCAAGCCTTCTAACTCTCTTATGGAACTTCAACTCTAGTGAAAAGTGAGTATTTTATAGTGAGAACCCGTCCTAAACCTCTCCAAGTACACATGAAACAATGCACATTGTACTCCTATTTATAGGCTGCCTGGAGAGTTAGGCACGCCCCCGTGCTTCCTGGGGCACACCGGCGTGTCCAAGTGTCCAGGTGCATTAATTGTTCTGTCAGATCGTACATGATGACTCATGTAACACCCCGGCTTACAACTCACCACGCTGGTGTGCTTCATGGTGCACGCCCCCATGTTTTTTGTGTCAGCCATATATTTTTTTGTCTTTTCTAAAAGGTGACCACGCCGACGTGCTTCCTGAAGCACGCCCCCTTTGTCCAGCTGGCATCAGATTTTGTCTTTTTCTATCAGGATTTTGTCTTTTCTTGCATAAAGAAACATGGGGGTGTGCTGCTTGAAATATGGGGGTGTGTTGAGAAGTTTTCTTTGATTTTCTTTGTGTTTCTCATTTGTGTCTTCGTTTGAGGTTGGAATATACCTAAAAATAGAAATTAACGCAATAAGTAGTTATTTGAACTAGATAATATGATAAAATATGCAGTTTTGAAGATTATTTGATGCTTAAAAGATGTATATTTTTATGTACATCAATACACATTTCACTTAGTTGTTTTACATATTCGTATATGCTTGTAATTGCGCTCAACATATGAATTGTAGTTTTTCACTACATATACATATTCTAAAACTTATGTTTACTCACCAATTACCTTCAGCTGCTAGATATTTTTATGCATGCTATAGATACACTTAGATGAATTGATTCAAGCAAAGACCATTTAGTTATACCGTTAGGTTATCTCAAAATAAAAGACTTAAATATTATTAGTTGAATATCATTTTATTTATGACAAACTTGGTGTACTTATGAAATGCAACGAATCAATGTAAATAAATATTGTCGCCTTTTAATAGTTATACCGTTAGGTTATCTCAAAATAAAAGACTTAAATGTGTGATGAACCATCGTGTTACGCCATGATGTATAATCCGTCATTGGCCAGGGTGTTACACATACCTTTACCTAACTATGAACTGTTTACCATCTGTTTAAATTCCAATGAAAAAACCATTACACCCATGTATTTTGCATCCCTATGTTTTTTATATTATATAAAGCTCGAATCCTCGTTTATTTTTCCTTCAAAATCTGAATAATGTATGCACATTTTGAGGACTTTTATTTTGAATTTTACTTTAACCATACCCGATACTAATAGTTGACTTTATGTTTGACTTGTGTAATACTAAAATTTAACTGATTAACTAACATAATACCTAATATTAACAGTTGACTTTTGTTTTGACTTCATTGCACACCTATGTTGCACTTCATTCTGATTATGGTTGACTTTTTTTTTAACCGTGTGTTTTACAACTGTGTTTGAATGTGTTTTAACCGTATTGTTTGACTTTATGTTTTGACCATTGTTTTTTTACTTTGTGTTTGATGCATTGCATACATTGAATACATTATCAATGAATATAGTTCGCACTGGCAAATAACGACCCACACATCCATGATCGCAGACAACACTGAGTTGCCTCAAACCGAATCGTGCACGCCCTTACAGCTCACGTAAGACAAATCTACTTCGACGCCATGCAACTTTGTTCTATGAAGATTTATTCTTAGATTCAAACAAAGGTGAAAACTTTATAAAGGAAAGCTATTCGATTTCAGATTGATTGTCTAAAATTTTCGATCACATAACCGATTAAGATGATTGATCTTTTATTTTTGGAATAAGCGTAACAAAAGAGAAGTTGCATCATTTATTTATCACACCTCATTACAAAATCCGTTGGACTTTTAAAAAATTAGATGAATTAACCTTGAAACTTAACACATGTTTTAGTAGGTCAAACATTTAAATGAATGGTCTTTATTTGCATCCATTTAGAAATTATATGAATTAACTTTGAATTACCCTTTATTTATGTCCTAGTAAGGTAATCACTTCACTGAGAAATAACTACCACTCAAATTTATAAATTTGATGAATAACCTTGAAACTTCATTGTAAAGTTTTATTTGAAGAGGTAATACATACATTGAAGTAGCTTCAATAATATTTTCAAAAAATTGGTACACTATAAGGACACAAAATAATTTAGAAATATAATGAGATAAAACTTTTGTCATGCATTGAAAATATAGGTAGTAGGACATTCATATTAGTTTCTCTATCCTAATTCCTATAATTTAACTTACAAAGATATTTATCACTTAAATTTGATTTTTATAATAACAAAAGAAAGCAACCTTTTACATATCATTCCCCATATCTATTCCTATTTAATCGAATAATACTATTTTGAAAAAAAATAATAATAAATACATGAGGTCTCTGTGATATATGTATATATATCATGGACCGAGTCCCTAGATATCAGATAATATTTATTGGATCCAATAAGTTTGGTATGGTAACAAAAAAGGTTCTTACTATGGATAGGTTTAGGTTTTTTGTTTAGTATTTTCATGTGTCATGCACATGAGGGGCAACTTGGTAATTTTCATGTGCATTCTTTTAAACTTATACCATTCAAGAGTACTACTTCGTAAATCAATGGCTCTGATACCACTTTATCTATCACAATCCCGACCTTATACCTTGAGCTGGAGCCGCAAACGCGAGCAGTGGTATCAGTGTTGATTAAAATATTTGACAGCGGAAAAATTCATCAGGATCGCAGTTAGAAAAATTTATCAGAGTTAACAAACCTGGATTTTTATTTTATAAATTGAGGATAAAACCCAAATTTAAACAAACAAAAGTTTTATAGGGATAAACCCTAATTTACAAAAAGAACATATTTCTTTATTCTGGTAACAAGCCATTTATTTAAGCTGAGGTGTCCAGTGATACTGCTCCTGTTTCTTTCACAACAAGTCACCTGTAACATGTTTAAAAACATTTGATCAGCGGGAAATACTGAAGCCGACTCGAGTTAAGTTCGAGTCTAGCTGGGCCTGGCTCGACTCCACTCCACTAGTTTATAGTAGGGGTGAGCACGGTTCCGTTCGGTTCGGTTATTGGGTGAAACCCAAACCGAAGCCATCGGTTATTTTATAACACCAACGAATCGGTTTTCGATTATTTGGTTATTCAGTTATTTTCGGTTTTTTTTATTGTATGTAGACATTGCAAAAAAAAAAAAAAAATCACAAAAATAGAGTACCACATATATATTGAATTTAAAATACAAAAATAGGCACGTGTTACGTGAAACTAAATAAACACAAAGTTTCTTGAGTAGTAGAATTTAAAATTAAACAAAATAAACAAAGTTCTTAATAAAAAAACACTAAAAGTTTGGTCTGAATTTTCATTCATTATCTTAGTCATCTTCAAAGTGTTTAGACCCAATCGTCATCATCTTCATAATCTTCATCATCGTCAATGGTAGATTCTTTTGGTGTTTTGTTTCTGTCATAACATCTACAAAAAAACGCATACAATTGTATTAATATTTAAGTAAATATTGAAAAGTTAAAACACGTTGTAAATAAACATTATTACCAATTTCTATGTTCTCTTACTTTTCAATCAAAGTCTCTAATTGTTGACTATATACACATTAGTATCTGGCAAATATGTTGGTTCATACCGTGTCAGGTTAATCGGTTCGGTTCGGTTTTTTTAAAATGGATAACCGAATCTAAACCGAAAAATCGGTTTTTCAAAAAACTAAAAAATTAACCGTCGGTCAATGCTTCGGTTCGGTCTTTTCGGTTAATTCGGTTTTCTGCTCACCCCACCGAAAAATCGGTTTTTCAAAAAACTAAAAAATTAACCGTCGGTCAATACTTCGGTTCGGTCTTTTCGGTTAATTCGGTTTTCTGCTCACCCCACCGAAAAATCGGTTTTTCAAAAAACTAAAAAATTAACCGTCGGTCAATGCTTCGGTTCGGTCTTTTCGGTTAATTCGGTTTTCTGCTCACCCCTAGTTTATAGAACTACCTATTGTAATAATAGGGAAGAGGAGAGAAAATAAAAAGGGGCGCTGCTAGTGATTAAAATGATAAGTAATTTTTAAAACTGAAAAATTATGATTACTAATTTAAACGGTTAAAAAAATCGTGCAAGATTGGTGAAAGCCAGTGAAAGACAGGGTACCGATACCGATACCGATACCGATACCGACCCGATAGATATTTTGAGAATTATCTTTTCTTTTTATAAAAGTAACCATACGGTTATCCGTTACTGAGCTATTCCGTCATACAATACACACACACTCCCCGAACACACATTTCGTAACATAACAAACAACAAAATGCGCAACCGGCGATATTTAGCCACCAGCGACGACGACGACGACGAGCCACCGCCGAAACAACAAGATGCCGACGAAGTCCGGTCTAGCCAACGGAAGAGAAAGCGAATGAAGATATACGAAGACGACGAGGATGAATACGAACAACAACAACTTGAAGAAGCAATTAAACAGTCAATCAGTAAAAAACCTAATGCCGATGAAGCTGACGAGGAGGATGAAGAAGAAGCACCGGACGCCAAGCCGATTGGCGAGGTGGTTAGGGTTTCAGGCAAAGGGAAAACCAGGAGGAATCATTACAAGTCCTTCGAGTTTGACGGAATCTCTTATGAGCTTGTGAGTCGTTTTACTTTCAATTTCTGTGCTGTTTGATATCTGCTTTTAGGTCGATTTACTTGATTAAATGAATCATTAGCTTAATGCATATGTTATTTGCTATGTAGATGTGTATTAAACTCGAGAAACTCGAAATTCGAATCGCTAAAATTCTATTTAGTAATCGAATTTTGAATCGAATGTTAAGTTATGGTTTTTAAGTTCGAACTCAAATTATTATTTTCTGGACCATTTTTATGTTAGGAACTGTGAGAACAGCATAAAGCACTTGTACGTTGTGCGTTAATGATTTAATCAGATAGTGGGGTGCGCGGCTACGTAATCGCTGTCTGTATAATACTAAAAGTAGGAGGTAGTGAGGTACTGGTGCATTTTGCGGTTCTCATACCTCTCAACATATTTGTGGTTCTTTTGTTTCCCTAGCTTGACGGAATTTCTTATGAGCTTGTGAGTGGTTTAATTAAGTTGTGGTTTATGATTCTGTGTTGTTTGTTGTGTGGTTTAGGATTAATAATTTTGTTGAGAATTGGGGAGGAATTTACAGGCTAGGGCTTTTCGGGTTACGAGATTGGTTTTTACTTGATTAAACGAGTTTTTAACCTGATGCATTTGTTATTTGTTATGTAGATATGCATCGGACTCAAAAACTCGAATTCGATTCGAAATTAAAGGTTCGAATTCGGCTTGAATTCTGATTTAGTAATTGAGTTTTGAATCGAATGTGAATTTAAGGTTTTAAGTTCGAATTCAAATAAGCTTTTTTATGTTGAGGGCTGAGAGAACAACATAATGCACTGTACATTAATGATTTAGTCAGATAGTAGGGTAGGTGGTTACGTACCTGCAGTCTGTATAACACTTAAAGCAAGAGGTACAAGTGCATTGTGGATTTTGTGCTATTGTTTGTTAGGTGGTAATTTTGTTGAGAATTGGGGAGAGATCGGCAGGCTAGGGTTTTTCGGCTCACAAGATCGGGTTTTACTTGGTTAAGCGAATTCTTAACCTAATGCATTTGTTATGTAGATATGTATCAGACTCGTAAAACTTGTAATTCGAATCGAATTTGAAATTAAAGGTTCGAATTCGGTCTTCAAATTGGATTCGGCTATAACTGAATTTTGAATCGAATGGGAATTTATGGTATTAAATTCGAATTCAAATTATTCTTTTCTGAACCATTTTTATGTCATGAACTGTGAGAACAGCATAATGCACTTGTACGTTGTGCATTAAGGATTTAATCAGTTAGTGGGCTACGTGGTTACGTAACTGTCGTTTGTATAACACTTAAAGCAACTGGCACAAGTACATTATGCGGTTCTCGCGGTTCTCAACGTATATTTGGTATTTATATGCATATATATGTATCTCTGTGTGTGTGTGAGTGAAAACAGGCTTCTACTGATTTTAATCGTAATTGGGCTACTAATTCAATATCCAGCCCAAGCCGAAAGTCCAATTCTTATTTTTGGGTGAATTCGAAGCAAATTAGTTTGAATTTGGCTCGAATCCGAATTCAGGTTAAAAAAAATTAAAATTCGAATAACTCAATTCGTTAATTCGGATGTTTGAAATTGATTCTTTGAACACCTTAGTTATGTGTTTAAAGAACCTAACCGTGTTCTGTCTTTATGAATGTGCAGGAGGATCCTGTGCTTTTAGTTCCTGCTCCAGAAGGACCAAACAAGAAACCATATGTTGCTATAATCAAGGTACTTTAATCTGTATAATAATATTATTTTGTTCGTTCTGTACCATATCTTATCTGTTCTGAAGTGGAAGTTTCATTTTATGCACAGGATATCACAGAGACAAAAGATGGGAGTGTAATGGTGTCTGGACAATGGTTTTACAGACCTGAAGAGGCAGAAAGAAAAGGTGGAGGAAATTGGCAATCACAGGACACACGGGAACTGTTTTATAGTTTTCACAAAGATGAGGTACCAGCTGAATCTGTAATGCACAAATGTGTGGTGCATTTTATACCTGCAAACAAACAGATCCCGAGTCGTAAAGTGCATCCTGGATTCATTGTTCAAAAGGTTTATGACACCATTTGGAAACGCCTCTTCAAGCTCACAGACAAAGATTACGAAGACGACATGCAACTTGAAATAGACCTTCTTGTTCAGAAAACAATGTCACGGTTAGGAGACCTTCCTGATATTAAACTTGATGATGATATTGTTGAAACAGAAGATCAGTTGAGGAGTAAAAGGTTGTTGAGGAGAAAGAATATGTCACCGTTGGATGTTACTAGAGATGATGATGTAAGCAACCGGTCTGGACCGTTGTCGAGGTCGGAAACACCTGGAAGTTGTAACAGTATTGCTTCAGAATGTTATAACATTCTGGTGAAGTTTGATGCTGTCACGAATGATCAGCATCGTGATAAGTGGCTAGAGAAGCTTCTAGATACTGTACAGTTTGTATGCAATAATAATGTGGAAAATAGTCAGAGCAATAATGTTCCTACAAATGAGGTTGATGACAAAGTTCCAAATGTAAGCAAGGAATTCTGTTATCTCAAAAAGTAGGGGTTTATTATACATATAACAATTTATTATGTTGCAGAGTGTAACAGGAACAGGAATGGGATCGCCTCCTGTATGGCCTGATGATGCGGTTCATGCTGTAGCTGCACTTGAGGAGGCCTCACATGAGTCTTTATCTTCAGATTATCAAAAGTATAACCAGAAGATGCGACAGTTAGTTTTTAACTTTAAGGTATTCACATGTTTATTAGGATAATGATGAAGTGTTATACTATTATCATATAGTATGTTTGAAGAGTGTGTATCTATCTACATTTGCAGAAAAATGCACAGTTAGCTTGTCGCTTTCTAAAGGGAGAACTGGAACCGTCAAAAATACTGTCTATGTCACCTATTGAGTTGAAGGTATGGCTTTTTTCAATCTTATTTTTATATGTATATGCATGTATGTATATATGCGTTCACTACAGTGTTTGTGTAATGTTTGTCTTTTCGTTGTTCGTTTCTTATAATTTCACATGGCGTATTAGGAGGGATTGACAGCAGAAGAGATTGCTAGTAAAGAACCGGAAGAGGATACACAAGTGCAGGTAATTCTGATTCAACAAGTCTTTTTAATATATGCTTTAAGCTTGCAATTATGGTCGTGTTTGGGTTGATGAGTTGTTTCCGGGTTGACCAAAATAGTTTTGTGTCGACCCATTTTTTACCCAATTTATTTCATGTTGGGTTTGGAACTTCGGATCACGTTGCCTAATTTGTGATGGGTTTGGGCCGTGTTTCATGTTATTTTTCTAAGCTATATTAATATCGGTTTGGGTGTTAATATAGTCGAGTTGATTGGTTTAAGCTCGCTTCTTTTGTTATTTTGGCAAACCAATTCAAATTAGTTATTCAATTCGTTTTCGGTGTCTACATGGAAACCTATTAGCTACTTTGTTCTAGTTGCAATTTGGCTTTCGTTGGCTCCCTTTTGGGTTTAATGGTTTATCCCGTATATAATGGGCGACATGAAGTTAATTTAATGGTTAATATTAGTTGGAAGCTGTTAATGGCTTGGAGGGGTAAAAGTGGGAGTTCGCTTTTGTTACCTTTTTTCTCATTAAATACCATAAAATCGGCATTTTTATTCTCTTTTATATATGTAAAATATTGCTACATGTTTTTTTTTTAAAGTGACTTTTAAAAAAAACGTATGCACTGTGCAAATAAATGTGCTGTTATACCATTAAATAGACGCAAATACCTCCGTCCATAGGACCAGCAATGTATACGTGACGCGCTCCATAGTCACAGGAAACGTAGAATCACCCGCGATCTTCGTTCCGGATCGCCCGTACCGGAAACGGGTACAAAATCGTATCGATCGCCAATGCTGCGTGATCTGGATCGGTAAAATTGAAAGTTCCCAATTGTTGCACGAATCATTCTACGTTAATCCGAATTGTGTTCTCGGTGAACGATATCGGCATTTGGGATCGTTAAAAATCGCGTCCCGGTACAGTTCCGGAGGTGGCCTCGCTTTTTCTGACTGTGTTTTCATTTTTTTCTGTGGTGGCTTTGATTTTGTACGATGGGTTGGTTTTAATATGCAACGGTGAAATAAATTGTTTCTTAATATACATCCTAATTAGTGAGGGAAACGTATATGGGAAGCCAAATAGATTGGAAACTAATATTTTAAAACTAAACTAAATAGTTTTTCAAATGTTTGAAATCATTGAACCTATGCTTTTTTTAGCAGCATCATTGAACTTATTACTGTCTTTCGTGTACTTAAATTTAAACTAATTAAATTGATTGTTAAGTGTTATTCAATATAATATTAATTATTTATTTAATATATGTAAACATATTATATATATCTATATATATTATGTATTTTATTATTTATTAATTAATTATATATATATATATATATATATATAAAATATGTAGTGTTATTCAGATACGATGTACCAGATTATATGGCACACTGTACCGTGTACTGAATTGGCATTCCGAATGAACCTACCCCCCTCGTACCGAATTTTAGAAATGCACGAACCGCGAACCAATTCTCATACTGTGTACCAATTCCCGTATCGCGATCCATGTGACTATGACGTGTTCTCATCGCTTTGTTTGTTTCTTAAGCAATAGCACTTTTGTACTTGAATCGGCTTCTATATATATGTGTGTGTGTGCGCTCGCACAGGGGACCGGGGGGGGGGGGGGGTTGAGCGGGCGTGCGTGGGTGTGTGCACGTGGTGCGTGGGCGTGTGTGTGTGGAGGGCACTTGGTTAAGAACTAAATTATTTGTTGAGGATGGATTTTTAATACAAATACAGCTTAATCCGAGTGATACTTTCAAGTTTCAACAAATAAAGAAAAGAGGGGTGTTATGGGTGTTGTATACCCTAACCCACTCCATACCAGCTGCATAACTGCCCGCTTGCCTTTTCCCATGTGTATATATGTAACTTTTGTTCCGTGCTTGTTCATGTTCTTTACCTACTTTAGTTCGTGTTGGGCTCGTGCCAACCCAGAGTTTATGCTCGGTTTGGGCTATTAACAAAACTTTTTGATTTTCTTAATATGCATTACAGATGACAGATGCTCGCTGCAAAAGGTGCATGGAGAAAAAAGTGCGTTTAGTAGAAATCATATCAGGTGGACATGCAGATCGATACCAGGTTCTTGCTCTATCCCGTATAACAAGTTTATAGAAATTTTCAAATCCATGTTCATGTCAATATTATTTGTCCTATGATTGCAGCTAGAATGTAATGCATGTGGTCACGCGTGGTATGCTTCTAGGGATGAAGCATCAACACTTACAATAGACGGGCCCAGCTCAGCCAAGACAGTAGGAACTGCACCATGGGCTACTGCCAAGTTTGAAGATGTTGAAAAGAAGCTGGTGAGCCCTCGTGATTGTAACGACTCGTTTAAAAAAACAACCGATGCTTCTGTCACCGTACTGGAAAAGCAGAAGTCTTTCAACAAGTCCAGGTCGGATGAGAACGACAGCCCGCCACTGCCATCATCACTACTGCCGCCAACTGATCCAGTAAACTAGTTTTCGCGTTTCAGTCTCATACTTGTTTGAGGCGTGTGTAGTGTGAAATGATCCGTAGCGTAAATTGTGTGTGTTTTACATGTACAAGGTAATGGGGAAAGAGTAATAGACTTGTGGATTATAATTATATGCTGATCAATTTTGGTATCATCGGTAGGGGCAGAGTTACAAGAACCATGACAATATTTTTATAAGCTTTGTTTGTTGGGGTAAAGGGGACACCTTCAGGTAGATTATAATTTATGGGAAGGTTTATAATTTATGGGAAGGTTCATGTGCATTTTAGTCTTAACATAAGAATATAGGAAATAATAGCAATTTATAAAAAAATGAGAACGTAAGACAAAATATCAACTACAATACCAATCTACATAAACAATTATTTGTAATAACACAGAAAAAACCTAACAAAATAATTAAAATCAAGAACAAAATAATAACAGCAAATACTAACATATACTTATATCAGCAAAAGAAAAAATCTAATAACAAAAAAATATAAATAAGCAAATACTTATAACATCTCATAATTGAAAATTAACAAATACGAACAAAAAATAACAGAAAACACTTATAGAAATAAACCTAATAATAAAAACAAATTGGTTATCACTGTTTTCATGTTAAGAATAATATGTATTTGATCATGTTTCTATAATTTATAATCATAATGTAATAGCTTGGGAACTCCAATCGGGTAGTGTTATTTGGGAAAAGGATTGAGGTAAATAAGATTATTAGGTATGGATGTCATTTTGCTTCTCTATTTATAATGACACGTCATCGCTACATCATATCAAACTTCACTCCACTATCTTTCACCATTATGGTCACCAATTCATCACTTTTCTCACTTTTTAAATAAAATAATAATATTTATATTACAATAATTTAATATAATTAAAATTAATTTACTACATCTAAAATTAAAACATAAACAAAAAAAGTTACATTCATTGAGAAAATTAACAAGAAGTAAAAATAACTTAATTTAAAACGTAAAATAAGAAAAAGAAAAAAAACCAAGCAAACATATATTTGTTGACGATTTGAGCTTGCAACGTCTCTTAAACATTTTTTCATAATATACCGGATTGAAGTCAAAGTAATCAGCTAGTAGGCGCTCGTGTCCCACTTCACGGTCCCTATTCAAAGCAGCTCTTATCGTTTTTGGTGTCGAATTTTCGCCCTCGTCGGTTATTGTAGCGGCTGCAGCAGACACGTTCACGTGAATAAAAAGCGGAACGACCGAACTCAACTCGTCATCGGATGAAAAATCCATCTTAGTTGAGAGAGGTGTAAGTTTTTAGTATGAAAAAAGGGAGAAAAAAGGGGTTTATTTATATGGTTTAGTAAGTTTTGTAATTATATCTTATTAAAAAACAAAATAAAAAAAACGTTTATATGAAATAAAAAAACCGTTTTTGTCTTTTTGGAAGTGGACAAATGCATCTGCGGTATAGAATAAATAATTAATATTTTTTTTGGAACTTCTTATTTCTCAAATGTGAACGGCATTTTAAGTGGCAATTTAAGCTTCAAAACTTCACCGCCATCATTGCTGATTTGAGCGGCATGGTGTTCACCGTCGGCACCACCGGCCACATCAGCATTTTCATCGACATAATAGCTTCCATACCCTACAGCCTAAAAGTACGATATTGCTGCTTTGTATGGAAAAATGAAACATGATAGGGTAGCATGAAAAAGGTCTCAATTACATCAGGTACTTTTGTGCTCGTTCGGGTAAAACCGTGGTGCAACCCATTAAATTGTTTTTTATTTTTTTTTTCAATTGGGAAGTTTGTGCTCGTTCATGTAAAACTGAGGTGTAACCTATTGATTGGTTATTTTTCAATTTGGAAGCTTGGGTACTTTGGTGGGCACTCTTTCCCCTTTAACCCTTTAGAGGTGGTTTAATACATATATATAAATATCATACAAGACTAATTTATAAATATCACAAATATAAATATCATACAGAGTTTGGCAACGGGTTGGGTTCGGGTCGGGTTTAGGTATTTTCAAACCCATATCCGGTTATAAAAGTCTGTCCCAAACCCGTCGGGTTTTAATCGGGTAATTACCCGTCGGGTTTCGGGTTTTCCCAATGGGTTTCCGGTTTTTTTATCGGGTTTTGATAAAATAGCCGTCCGGTTTGCCCGACTGAAAACCCATCGGGTTTCTAATGGGTTTTGACTAAAAATAACTAATCGATTACAAAGATGGTTACCATAAAGGTAAAATATCTCAAATAAATTACATAAACAAGTTTCGACAATAATATATTTGGAATATAGTGTGTGTATATATATATATAATAGAATAAGCTATATCGGGTACGTCGGGTATATAATCAGTTAATCGGGTCGGGTAATCGGGTATGATAGAAATCCTAAACCCGTCCCAAACCCTAATGGGTTGGGTATTACCCGTCCCATTTATGTTGGGTTTCGGGTTTTCCCATCGGCTTCGGGTTTCATTGCCATCCATAAGTTTGGCACACTCTTATATCTATTGACACCTCATGCTCTATATCGACCAATATGAAGCATTTTAGGATCTTCTGTTTTCCAATGGGAACAAAAGTCTCTTACGAATATTGGGTGGGTTTTACATGTCAAGTTTCCCCCAATATGCTTCATATTGCCTAATATGTAGCATATTAGACACTCAATAAGAGAAAGTCTTTTACATAATACATAACTCATAAAAGCATGCATAGTGGGTGATCCCGCAAGTCAAGCATGTCTTTTCCTTGGTATGCTCCATATTATAGCCAATATGGAGCATATTAAGCATTTAAGATCCATCACCAGCTTCAACATTTATTCTTAAATTTTTCCACAGCTAAAACCATCTATTTTCAAATCTTCTAACAATGTCGTGGTGGAACACAAAATATCTTTTCGGCGAAAATTTTAACCGAGTCGTTTTTTTTTTCAAATTCTTATGACCGGTTCGGCATTTCCGATTCTTACAAAGAACCCACTGCAGCCCGCCCTAAACAAGGAGGAGGTCGTGGCTGGTTTTCGTTCGCATGATAAGAGACATTCGTGTGGCCGTGTTGCCCAACCTAAACCAGACAAAACATTTATTTCTTAATTTAATCACAAACATGTTTCAGCAACCTCTCTGTCACGGTGAACCTTCGTACGTACACTAGGGTTGTGCGGAATACGGATACGGGGGTGAGCATTCGTACGCACAACACAACTATCTCGGCTATAACTACGGTTGTGAACCTTCGTGCGCACAACAAAACTACGAGGATTACGGCTACGGTAGTGAACCTTCGTACCTACAACAAAACTATCTAGACAAGTCATACATGGACGAACAAATCAAGGAGTCAGTGGATGACGAGAAAGGCCATTACCCGATAGTTTTGTTCAAAACTGACCAGGTATGACAATTGACAACTGCTCTGTTACATCCTTTTCGATAGATCTAAGTCTAACTGTGCCATTTTTTTCAAGATTTTAAATCCCGCAAAAGAGTGAAAGGATTAGGTACAAAAGAGTTACTTATGTAGATAATGAGTCCTTTTCCAGACTTCAATGTTCAGTATGTTGAGTAAATTAATATTAGTTAAAAAAATAAACAAAAAAATAAATAAGTTTATGCATCATATCATCTAATATGATGCATATCAAGGGTCCATATACGACTGACATGTATTAGCCTCATCTTTATACGGACCCAAAATTTAAATACAGCTGAAATTAGAAAAAAAAAAAAAACCCTACATGCATCATATCAAGCAATATGATGCATATCAAGTGTCCATATAAGGGGGTCATATGCATCATATTGCCTCTTCTTTATATGCACCCAATATTTAAATAAAATTAGAATTAAAAACAAAATAATCATATGCATCATCTTAAGCAATATGATGTATATCAAGGGTACATATATGGATCATATGCATCATATTGTTTCTTCTTTATACGAACCAATAGTTTAAATAAAATTGATATTTACAAAAATAAAAAGCTATATGCATCATATTAGACGCTTGATATACATTATATTGAGCAGTATGATGCATATCAAGACCCCATGTAAGGATCATATGCATCATATTGCCTCTTCCTTATAGGCACCCAACCACACACACGAACCTGACCTGCATACCTCACACTCAAGGTCGACTAATTCGAGAAGCTACGTAGGATGATGATCGACGCCCAAAGTTGACTGATCAATCGACACGTTGCTATCGACTGGAAGATACTTGAGGAGCTTGACAAGGCTGACAGAGCTCTGGAGATCATACTACATGCCATGAGACTGGTTGTTTGAGACAGCGTTCCAACCATCGTTTAGGGAGTTGGTCGTCGAGTTTATCTCCTCCTTCACTTTCACTCCTCGGATGGCTGATCATCTAGAGGATTTGAATGACCGGGACGAGCCATTCCTAGAGGTACAGTTTCATTTGATGGGGTATTGGCATGAGATGCCACTTGCCACCTTCGTGAGGCGTATCGGCTTGTACACTACGCCGGAAACGATGATGCCGATTTACACACATAGGGTCATAAGCTACGATAGGCATACCCTCGAGTAAAAAGCCGATTTCGAATAGCTCATGAACAGATCAGTTTGTTTACATGTTGACCTAAAACCTAGATTGCCTTGCATTTACTAGGATTTGAACCCCATTAAAGACACATTTTTTACCCTTTAAATTTTTTAATAAAGTTTCTTTAATTTAATCATATGCTTATTAAATAAACCTAAGATTATATATGTATGTAGATGTAGATTAAATAATATGACAACAAATTTTATTCATCCAAACATAATTTACTACGTTGTAAAATTTTCACACAAAAACAAATTCAACTCCAATAAACGATCAACTGTCTCGTATTAAAACTTCGTATCTTTTTTGTCCACGATTCTTCGTTAATCTAGGTTGTTTTTTCTTATCAATCACAAGCAATTCTGATGCGATTTGCAATTCTTGAGTTGATGGTAACAACTGAAACTAATGATCAAGACTAAGAATCAGTAGTCAATCACACGATTAAGCATCCTGAAGAACCAGGAATGGAGAATGGCTGTTGAGGATTGCTAATCAACAAAGCTAGAACACAAACAAAGAGAGAAGAAAGAGAATTGTGTGTAACTATGGGTATGCTTGTTAGGAAGCTTTTAAGAAAAATCTCATAGTCAATAAAAAGCCTTATTTGGTTGAATGAGTTGGAATAGGTCAGGAGAAAAAACTTGAATCTTGAAGCTCCTACCAGTAGTGTTTAGAAAAAGCTACAAGCTCTTAGTATTTACAACTAGGATGTAGGACCCCGCGCTTCGCGACGGGACCATTAAACCGAACAAAAAATATACGTAAAAACGTTAACCACAACGCGTTGTGAGTCGATGCGAAATCAGCTTGTATCGTGTTACGACATCGAAACTAAACAAAAGAAATAAACATGTCAATACCAAAATATAACAAATTATCATATGTGGAACAAAAACACCAGCACGTTACTGTTGCGAACCGACGCAAATTCGGTTAGTATCAGAAGTACCATCACAAATAGGTAAACATGAATTACTAAGCCAAAAAAATCGTATTTTAAATGTGTGGTATCAAAAGTCGAAACGCAGATATAAAAACATGTGACGATGGAATAATTTTAGATTATCAAAAAAGTTTCGATCATTTTAAAGACCAACCATAACAAATACGAAAGAAAAGTTTAAAAAAATTTTAACCGACAAATAAAACATGTAAAGCTTACACTTGTCCATGTTAGAGGTTTATAAATATAGTTTGTTAAATATTATAATTAATTGAAATAAATATATAAATTACAAATAATAAAGTAAACTTAAGCAATACAAAATTATAACACAATACATGTAAAAAGCACGAACTTAAAACTAAATAGTAAAAAAAAAGAAAAAGAAAAAGTAAAATGAATAGTAGATATGCAAAGAGGGAAGAAATCCTCTTTTTAATATATATAATAATTAATTAAATAACTTTCAAGATTTAAACATTTAGTATTATGTTTTTTTAATTATGTATATTTGATCATTTTATACATTTTATTAAAGTTTCAGTTACTTTACCAAACATCTAAATTTATCTAAAAAACTAGAGCTTTCAGCTACCAGCTTCCAGCCAGCTACCACTAGCTAGTTTTAAGAAACATACCCTATCTCTCAATCAATACATGTATCACAAACATACCCTTTAACTTCTTTGATGACCTACTAACTGTCTTAACTACACTACACTAACCGATACTAATTAAGTCAGTTACTAACTAAAATAGACACACATCACATTCAAAGTAGATATGATTCAACCATCCCTTTCAGAATTGGTACATAGTGAGTCTGTTGTCTCTGCATACACGTGAGTGCATGACTCACCTCGTATCAATTCTCACTGGGCCTATTTTCATGTAAGTTCTCCTCAAGCCCAATGAGATTTTAAATTCAATAGTCTAAAATAAAATTGTATTTGTATGCATGATATATCTCCCATTTATTTATTTATTTATTTATGTGAAAGTAAATGATTTTCAAAGGGTGTCTTCTCCTACAAACCACATAATTATTTTTATTTATTTCCCCTTCCAAATTAGTCGCCGATCTTCCTCACTCTTTTCTATCCGTTATTTATTTCAGGTTCTATCTTTATTTCTCTTATTATTATCATCATAACATATACTGTATATATCTATATATATCTATATATATAGATATATAAAAACGTCTTTAAAGCTTTCAAATTTCCTTAATTCCACTGTAGTTTTTACCTTTTCTGTTCATAATCTTGTTGAATCAGAAATCTTTAAGCTGTTTGGTGTTGTAATTTATCAATTAGGGTTTCAATTTGAATTGGGTATTTTGTGGGTCTTATTATTATTATATAAAGATTAGATCTTTATTAGGCAAAACCTGTTCCCCCTTTTGTTGATTGTCAAGAATAATAATCCCACTTTTTCCCATAAAGAAGATTCCTTCAATTTAATATCAAATTAGGGTTCTTGATTCTTCAATTATTGAGGGAGGTTGTAATTTCATTTTCAATTTGGGGGTTTTCTTTCGTCTCAACTGAATTCTCTGAAAATGATTGAATCCATTGCTGCAACCTCGCTTTTCGGGCCGAGCCCCGTTTTCGGGTGTTATTTGAAAGCCCGTTCGACTAAACGGGTCGCAACAAGGCGTATCCCGTTACTTAGGCTTCCACCCATCAAAGCCCAAGCGATGGAGTTGACTAAAGAGGCGTTTAATGACCAAATCGGCACTAACCCGGTTCAAAAACCCACCGGGCTTTGGCCACCTAACAACAAAGCCGACAACCCCTCGTTGCATAACCCGTTGTTAAGACAAGAGCGAATGGGTTGCGGTTGGTTAGGTGCGATATTCGAATGGGAAGGGGTTTTGATTGAAGATAATCCCAATCACGAGAAGCAGTCGTGGCTTGTACTTGCTGAAGAAGAAGGTAAATCCCGACCGCCCGCTTTTATTCTTAAAAGAATTGAAGGCATGAAAAACGAGCAGGCGATTTCAGAGGTTCTTTGTTGGTCACGAGACCCGGGTCAACTTAAACGTATGTCACTAAGAAAAGAACAGATTTTTCAAGCGTTACAAGGCGGGGTGTTTCGGTTTCGTGACGGGTCAGAAGAGTTTATTAATGTTTTGACTCGCTATAATATTCCTATGGCTTTAGTGTCGACACGCCCACGAAAGAATCTTGAAGAGGCGATTGTTGCGATCGGGATAAACGGGGTGTTTAACGCAGTTGTGACGGCTGAAGATGTTTATCGAGGGAAACCGGACCCGGAAATGTTTTCATATGCGGCTCAGCTGTTGCAATTTATACCGGAACGGTGTATTGTGTTCGGGAACTCGAATTTGAGTGTTGAAGCGGCGCACGAGGGTAAGATGAAGTGTGTGGCGGTGGCTAGTAAGCATCCAGTTTATGAGTTAACGGCTGCTGATTTGGTGGTGAGGCGGCTCGATGAGCTGTCAGTTGTGGATTTGAAGAATCTTGCGGATATTGAGTCGTCTGAGTTTGGTGCGGAGCCTGAGGTGGAAATGGAGCTGGAGGAAGAAGATGATGTGTACCCGTCTTCGAGGGCTGCGGTTGACGATGATTTCTGGTAATTTGGTATGGATCTGTATATAGGTTTTATGTTTGTGATGCTGATGTTAATGGTGAAATTATAGTTTGTAAACATTGAAAATCAAAAGGGTAGCCTGCATTAAAGGGACATTTGTATGTGTTAACAATATATAATATTATATATGTAATCTGTAGATAAATATTTGACTTTTCATAGTTGTATTTGTTAACGTTTGTTTACCAGGTAAATTTGTGAAGTTATGATTTTTTTTACATGCTTTAGAGCATTCTCAATCCTTATGTGAGGAGGATTTGTAAATTATATGGTATGGTTATGAGTGGTTATGAGTAGAGAAGAGATAAAATTTATATGAGAAAGTTAAATTTGAGGTTTTACTGTAGATACTGTATAATATTTTTAATATTTTCATAAAATAGTTGTGAGTGAAAGAGAAAAAAATATGATGATAAAGGTATAAAAATTATTATTTAATTAAACAGAAGAAATAAAATATAGTGTTTTTTAATGTAATTATATGTATATATGGATATAAGGTAGGGAAATGAATATAGGGTAGGGAACGGGCTGGGAATGCTCTTAGTTGTTTTTTTAAATCACATGTTATTTTTCCCACTGATGGCTGTAAATGTTACTACACTGAATCCAAAGTAAATCTGTTTATAAAGGAGTTTAGGAAGTGTGTGTAGGTGTTGCTATGAGAAGTAGGGGCTGGGAGAGAGTCAACTAGAGGTGTACAAACCGGATTTTGGATCAAACTGGACTGGTTTTGAAACGGGTTAAAATGAAAGTCAAAACTGGATCGGTTTTAGAAACTGTGCTGCGGTTTGAAACCTGTTCCAGTCCAGCTTAGTTCATTTTGACCAATTTCGATGGATGTGCTTGCATCACGATTTTGAACGGTGGGTCAAATCGGTTTCAAACCGTCATGGCCAGCCGGCCCAAGAGTTTTGAAGGCCTAAAGCGAAGGAAATTTTTGGGGGCCTTTTTTAAATTACATGGGTTAAAACCTACTTATTTATTTGGTTTTAGACCGACAATAATAAAAATTTTATTGAACAATTCTCTTAAACAAATGTAGTATTACGCTAGTTAAGAATATAATTTTTATGTATTAATATCTATCAACTTCGTGCTATAGGTTGCGTGTTCTGTATATACAATTATAAAATTTAGAAATTTTGTTTCAATAAGATGAATGATTTATCTATCTATACATATAATTGTTTACATAAAAATCCTACGTGTTGCGATGTGGTTGCTCCCGACCCTCTCGGGTCATCAGATTGCTTCATTCCTGAATGGTGGCTTTTTATACGTTTGACCCGAATTCATGAGTATGGGTCTTACCAAACCCGGATAATTCTTAAACGGTTTATAACATCTCATTTATTTATAAAACCTTTCATCATCAAACAATAATTTTCACGGGTCTTGGGTCTCACCAAACATGGATAATTCTTAAACAAGTTATAACATCTCAATTATTTGTGAAACCTTTAATCTGTCACACCTCAATCTAGGGCCTAGGCGTGTGCCCACAAGTTGGTACATGTTTTGTAAATATATCAGAGTTTAAAGTGGTAAAGCGGACGACTTGATCAAAATATTATTATATTCAAAAGTCGGGAATTAAACACCCGGTTGTTTGGTACAAAAGTGTGGAAAGCACAAAACCATAATTTATAATATTTTATTAACAAAGGCTCCATCTGAGCCGTCAGATTGTCTAATGGCTGGTCACCATCTCCAATCATCTATTCCTCATAACCTGTAAAACAGTTTATAAAAATACGTTAGCAACACATGCTGGTGAACACGTTGACACAAAACATTTTGATACTTAGTTATTCCCTTGGGTATCTTATAGCCCGGCCCATCGTGGCTAAGGAAATAACCAAGTTCTGAAAGTCTGAATTACTATTATAAACATCCAGCTCTAGTCGAAACCACTCAAGGATACCGCAACATTGAGGACTTAGGAACTACCAACATATACAAGATAATCCCCTCTCGGACATCACTTAGGTCCGGCCCAACGTGGTGGAGGTATTAGCAAGTGTGGTGCGGTGTGCCCACTGTCTACCCACATATGTAAGGATCCAGACAAACGTATACGATAGAACTTTTATAAATAATAGATCAACGATCTAGCTTCAGACCTTTAGTCTGTTTGCATAACCTTTACATTGATATTCATATCTTTTTATAAAACATAAGGACATCTAGTCCTTTCTTTATTCATTATTTATATACTACGTTTCTTTTTCATGAAGGAACTTATATATCGAGTTTCTTCTTTCATAGGTAACATTTATAAAATTCTTTATATAACAGAAATATTATTTCACCTATAACCTTGACTTATGAAATCTCTATTTTTCCACTTATTATATAACCAAGGTATGAGCTATAACCCCGACTAGGGCCCAAGCCATTTATAAATAAATAATCGGGCAGAACCCCTACCTTGTATTGTTTGTTTATAGAGAATACCTAGGCTTCACTCGGGCAGCACTTCTACTAGTCGGTGGAAAATCAAGAGAATAACTCGGTAGGGTTCTAACACGTACTTCAAGACAACGATTATCGGTGTTGGTACGTCGGGTTCGTAGCACGAATATCGAGAATATATGTGTGATTTAGGGTGTGATGGATGGATGGAACTCATCCTATGGCTGCCTATTTATAGGCAGAAAAAGAGATTTTTCGCGTCGCTCAAACGGCTAGTAAACTGCCTCAGGTTTCTTTTGTCCTTAGCGTCGCGCGAAGTATTCTTCGCGTCACGCGAAGTAGACTAATAGGTATGATGATTTGACAAGTAGGCTTGCCACGTGTCATTTATGACGTGTTGGCACGTGTCGTTCAACGGCACGATTACTTCATCGCTACTTCGCGTCGCACGAAGTTCCAATACCCAAATCCTTCGCGCCGCGTGAAGGAACAAATTTTCCAGAATTTCTATTTTTAGTCCTTGTACTTTGGTGGCTCGTCAATTCTTGATTTAGCTTTTATTATCCAAAATACTAATGCAGTTCTCAAGCGGCTCGCGGCGATGCGAAGTACAAAGTGCGCCATCAAAGCGCCACATTGCGCCCATCGCCCGAGCCCATGCCCGTGCGCGTGCGCGTCGGGTCCTTCGCACCCTCCATTAGGACCACTGAGAGTGGTTAGCCACATAAGAATATAACTATGAGAATTTTCTTCCTTATAAAGCACTTTCTTTTTCTTCCTTCCTCCTATGTATGTGGGATGGAGCTTCCCTTTCGTATTTCCTTAACATAAGGTGTTTCCATTCTTTTGTCTTATGTTTCCCATTTCTTATGTTATGAATATTTTTCGTCCATCATTTTTATGAACTTGTCAAAATTGGACCAAATTTTTCATGATGTTACATCCTCCCCACCTTGGCATAAATCTCATCCTCGAGATTCGCTAGAACAGATGTGGGTATTTCTTTCTCATCTCTGATTCTAACTCCCAAGTAAACTCAGGTCCTCTTCGGGAGTTCCATCGTATCTTGACTAACTTTAGTCTTCGTCGTTTAAGTTGCTTAACTTAGAAATCTTCAACTTGTGGAGGTTGTTCTACAAATTTTAGATTTTCGTTGATTTCGACATCATTTAAGGGCATGGCTAAAGTTTCGTCAGCCAGACATGTACATAAGTTAGAGACATGAAATACATCATGTATTCCTTTCATCTCTTTTGGCAAACGTAAGCGATAAGCAACAGTACCAATTAGTTCTAGTATTTCAAATGGTCCCACAAAACGAGGACTCAATGTTCCTTTCTTCCCGAATCGTACAACACCTTTCTATGGTGATACTTTTAATAATACCTTATCGCCGACTTGAAATTCCAACGGCTTACGACGGACATCTACGTAATTCTTTAGTCGATATCTTGCTGTCTTAAGTTGTTCACGGATTTGTAATACTTTATCCGTCGTTTCTTGGACTATTTCAGGTCCAGACATTTGGTTATCTCCAGTTTTAGACCAACATACATGTGTTCTACATTTTCGTCCATACAATGCTTTAAATGGTGCGGCCTGAATACTCGTGTGATAACTATTGTTATACGAGAATTCCATTAGAGGAAGATGATCATCCCAACTTTTGCCTAAATCAATCACACAAGCTCGGAGCATATGCCCATCGGTTTGCGGATGATAAGCAGTGCTAAGATTCAACTGAGTTCCCAATGCTTGCTGAAAACTATTCCATAAATGAGACGTAAATCTACTGTCTCGATCGAATATGATAGATAATGGCACCCCATGCAATGATCCGATATTGTTCACATATATTCGTGCCAATCTATCCATAGAGTAAGATTCATTGATAGGTAAGAAATGTGCAGATTTAGTTAACCTATCAATAATGACCCAAATAGCATTGTGCTGTCGGATAGTCTTAGGGAGTTTCGTAATGAAATCCATTGTTATCATCTCCCATTTCCACACAGAAATTCAGGTTGTTGAAGTAAACCTGAAGGTTTTTGATGCTCTGCCTTGACTTGTAAACAAGTTAAGCATTTAGCAACATACAGAGCAATATCTCTCTTCATCCCATTCTGCCAGTAGTTTGGCTTAAGATTTTGATACATTTTATCGCTGCTGGGATGCATCATGTACTTTGATCTATGAGCTTCACTCGTGATCCTTTCACGTAAATCTCCAACAATCGGTACCCTGATTCTATTTCCAAGTCTGAGTATATCATCGTCTCCTTTAACTAATGAATTGATTGTACCATTTCGCTTTTCTTCAGAGATTTGCTTTTCCTTGATTGCTTGCTTCTGACCCTTTTTAATTTGCTTGATTAAATCTATTTGTAGCTCTAGTCTCAAGGCTCGAACTCTCTTGGGTTTCTCACGTTCTATCCGACTTAATGCGTCAGCTACAACATTTGCCTTTCCTTCATGGTAGATGATTTCACAATCGTAATCGTTTAAGGTTTCCATCCATCTTCTTTGACGCATATTAACTTCTTTCTGATCAAAGATGTGCTTTAAACTCTTATGATCAGTGTACACGATTAATTTGACTCCATAAAGATAGTGCCTCCATAACTTTAGGGCAAAAATTATTGCATCCAACTCTAGATCGTGAGTGGTATAATTCTTTCCATGTACTTTCAATTGTCGAGAATCATAAGCTATTATTTCTTTCTTTGCATTAGTACGCAACCAAACGTGAATGTGACAGGTCACTAAATACAACGAAATCCTCTATACCTTCTGGCAAGGCCATTATAGGTGCATTTGTAAGCTTTTGTTTAAGTAGATCAAATGCTTCTTGCTGCTTAGTTCCCCATTCATACTTTACATTCTTTCGGGTTAATGAAGTTAAGGGAACTGCTATACGGGAGAAATTTTTGATGAATCTTCTGTAATATCCAGCCAAACCTAGGGAACTTCGAACCTCGGTTGGCGATCTAGGAATCTCCCATTTAGCTATTGCTTCAATCTTTGCAGGGTCTACTTGAATTCCATTTGCGTTAACAACATGACCAAAAAATTGTACTTCATGCAGCCAAAATTTACACTTGGAAAATTTAGCATACAATTTCTCGTTTCGGAGTAATTCAAGTAAGATCCTAAGATGAACTTTATGTTCTTCTTCTGATTTAGAATAAATAAGTATATCTTCGATGAATACGATCACAAATTTATCTAAATAAGGTTTATAGACTCTATTCATCATGTCCATGAAAGCGGCTGGGGCATTAGTAAGTCCAAATGGCATTACGGTGAACTCATAATGTCCATACCTTGTCTGAAAAGCCATCTTCGGAATATCTTATTTTTGGACTTTCAATTGATGGTATCCAGAGCATAAATCTATTTTCGAAAAGAAACTCGCTCCTTGCAATTGATCAAATAAGTCATCAATTCTAGGTAGCGGATATCGATTCATAATAGTCACTTTGTTCAAGGCTCTGTAATCACACATCCTCATGGAACCATCTTTCTTCTTAACGAATAGTATTGGCGCTCCCCAAGGTGATGAGCTTGGACGAATAAATCCCTTCTCTAACAATTCATCCAATTGCTTCTTCAACTCCTTCATCTTCGTTGGAGCTAATCGATAAAAAGGAATTGGCTATTGGAGCGGTTCCAGGCATTTCGTTTATTCTAAATTCGACTTCTCGATTGGGTGGTATACCTAGACGTTCATCTGGAAAGACGTTGGGAAATTCGGATACTATAGGTACGTCTTTGATTTCCTTAGGTTTCGATTCTTCCGTCACATAAGCCATGAATGCTAAACATCCTTGGTTTAAGCATTTATTAGCTTTTATCATGGAGATTAGGCTGACTTACCCAACATCTTTGTCACCCACGATTTGAATGGTTCGATTGGCAGGGGCTAGGAGTTCTATGGTTTTCTTATTGCAAATGATATGGGCATGGTTGTCGGATAACCAGTCCATACCTGGAACTATATCAAAGTCAGCTAATGTCATAGGCAGTAATTGTACAGGTATGACGTAGCCTGCCAACAATAGCTTTCTGTTTTCTAGGGTTTCAGAAATTTTAACTATCTCACCGCTGGCCGTCTTGACGTTTATAGTTTTAATCAATTTTCTTAAAGGTTCATTTAATAGACTACAAAACTTATAATCTATAAAACTTTGATTTGCACCAGAATCAAATAAAACTCTTGCATAAACGTTATTAACTAAGATTGTTTCGGTGATGGTTTTCGGTATGTCCGCGGCCTTCTTGGTGTCGAGTACAAAGACTCAAGCATTTCCTCTCTTTCCATCGTTCTTGGTGCCACTTCCTCCAGCACCTCCACTACCAGCAACATTCCTTTTAGGACATTCAAAGCTAAGATGTCCTATTTCCTTGCAGTTGAAGCAAGTCATTTTATTCTTCCAATAATCAGCCGCAACATGCCCTGTCTTTTTACAATAATCACAGACGGCAGATGTTGAAGTTGCAAATCAGCGTCGGCCCAGATGATGCCTCTTTCAAATTTTACACAGTGGATAGTTAGAGTTAAAACCGCCCCTCTTTCTATCCATCTCCTTACCCTTGAGACTGGTATTCCCCTTTCCCTTCTTATCATTCATTGCGTTTTCTTTCTTATCCTCTTCCTTGTTTCGGATAAGACCATTCATTAGATAACCAGCCAGTTCCATGGCAGAATCGGCTGGTTGTGGCAAATGAGACCTCACCGTGTCTCGGATCTCTCTCGGTAAACCCCATATGTAGCGGGTTACCTTGCTCGATTCAGGTGTTACCAATTGTGGCACAAGCCTACAATACTCTCGAAACTTTGTATTGTAGTCCCTCAAATTCGTTCTGACTACCTTATGATTGAGAAACTTAGTTTGGATTAAGTCTATCTCGTGCATCGGATAGAACTTTTGCAGAACCAAATCTTTAAATTCTTCCCATGTCAATTGATACATGGTTTTTCTCCCTTTTGTCATTAACAGAGTGTTCAATCACTCTAAGGCCTCACTTTTAAACATTTGTGAGGTTTACTGGATCTTCTCCTCCTCAGTACACTTGCTTATGATAACAATCGACTCCATCTCTTCAAGCCATGTTATGGCTGCTATGGCACCCTTATCTTCGTAGAACTCCTTTGGTCCACACATCTTGAAATCTTTGAATAAACAGCCTTCGATTCTTAATTTCTTTTTAAAGGTTCGGTTGAACTCTTCACCATTGGTTGAACCATGATCACTTTCTTCAATTTGAAGTGTAGGATTCAGACGGGATTTGGATTTGACAGTTTTACTGGCCTGTCGAGTTTCACTTTGATGCACTGATTTTTCTTTCATGGTGGGTAGCAAAGTATTCATCGCATTTATCATTTCTTGCATTTTTGTCATTAGCTGCTCATGGTTCCCTTGAACAGACTCAGTTCGGTTGCTTCTTGCGTTAGAAGCTTCCTTGTTTTGAGAAGGATTACTTTGTTTGACATTCTATAATTATAAAGAAATCGATTTATATCCAAAGATTTTTATTTATATACCGGTGAACATAACACAAACCGGAATATATTACAATAAACAACTTTAAACCATAACTACTACAACAAACTCCGAAACAAACGATACAAGAACAAGTACTACTAGCGGTTATCAAAACAAACAACACAAATACAACAAGGTGGGATTCCTAATCTTTCATATACTTCTTGATCATCTTCTTCATTTTACTACATTTTTGTAGTAACTTGTTTCCCATTTTCTTTTTCTTGCTTCCTTCCGTAGCCATCTTTTTCCTCAATTCTTCAGTTTCTTGTAGTACTCGATCAAGGTGTTCCTCCTAAGATTGAGGTATGACATTCGGATATCCATATCGAGGTGGTGGATCTCGATATCCCATCATAACGATGTCATAGTGGTTCCTTGGGTACGGTGGTGGGGGACTTGACTCGAATGGTAAATTGTAGAAAGCTTCTGCAGCTTCTCCTTCTTGTCTTATTTCATCGGCTTGTCCGATATGGTAGGAACAACACCTGTGTAGGGTGGAACACTACTTGAAAATCCTTGAACATAAGAATCTTGTGGCTCATAACCAGAGGACATGTGAAACATCGGATGTGGACAGCCAATATTTGGTGGATAATCACATCTTGGATTGTCTCAAATATCATGGCTCCCTTCATCGATACTCATTTCTTCCGAAGTTTCCTCTTCGGGATCTTCCTCTGACTCTTCCTCTGGATCAGTTTCTTCTTCAGGATCTTCCTCAGATTCCTCCTTGGAATCAGTTTCTACATCATCTTTATTCAAGTCTACATGTATGGTTACCTTTTCGAAAGGTTGCATCACCCTCATTTTAGGTCTCCTGGATGGACTTGCAATAGAATCATTAGGGGAATCGGCTGGGTTATAGATTGGAGTTCCAGTACGCCATCGGTTTTGGTCGGAGTGACACTACATCCAGCTAGAGGTGTCCTTCTCAGGTTCAGACTTAATTGGTTCGTCAACCTCCATTTTATCAGTTAGTTGATTCTCCGGAGTTGGTGGATCGCTCGGTATGATGATAGGCATTTTCTCCGTGCCAGGGAAATGAACAGGTTGACTTCCATAGGGTACTACTGGTAGAATTGGTGTGTCCTAGCTGAAGAAATCGGTATTGTAGCTATCGCTTTCATCACTAGAATGAATAGCAGGTTCTGGACAATTTACCATCCTACGTTCTTGACGAAAGGTTTCCATGTACTTCTTGAATGACGACATCTATTATATTATAACAATGAGGGATATGAAAGAATACCAACCTATCTTATCCCTATATAATAATGTAATAAAATATTGAAACTTATCTCCGATCAAAGCTTAGGTATACTTATATACCTAATTCGCTAAGATCGATGTCTCTGATACCAACCTGTCACTCCCCAATCTAGGGCCTAGGCGTGTGACCACAAGTTGATACCTGTTTTGTAAATATATCAGAGTTTAAAGTGGTAAAGCGGTAGACTTGATTAAAATATTATTATATTCAAAAGTCGGGAATTAAACACCCGGTTGTTTGGTACAAAAGTGTGGAAAGCACAAAACCATAATTTAACATATTTTATTAACAAAAACTCCATCTGAGCCATCAGATCGTCTAATGGCTAGTCACCATCTCCAATCACCTATTCCTCATTACCTGTAAAACAATTTATAAAAATATGTCAGCAACACATGCTGGTGAACACGTTGACACAAAACATTTTAATACTTAGTTATTCCCTCGAGTATCTTATAACCCTGACCATCGTGGCTTAGGAAATAACTAAGTTCTGAAAGTCTGAATTACTATTATAAACATACAGCTTTACTCGAAACCACTTAGTTTATTGTTCGGTCTGTAACTCGATGAAACTTTATTGTTTTTGATCGATTCTTATTTTTATGATGTTCTACTTTGAGTCTAGTTTCTAGAAAGGTATAATATGTAATTTTTGGACGAGATTTGAATGGTTTTTATGATTTTATAAGATCGTGTGTCAAAGCTGATGCGGGGTGACAGATTCTGGTCTGTCTTCCCGACATCATAACTCTTTTTTTGACAAGTCCAAATTGGTTTATTCCACTTCTGAAAGTTCACATTTTGAGTTAAAATTACAACCCAATTGGAATTGCTTAATTTGGGTTGGTAATGATTTTAAACAAATAAAACACTTTTGCTGCGCACTGAAATAGCTGTACATACCTTTCTGTGTTGGAGGAATTTTTATGATTTTTTTGTGCACTATAAAAATATAAAAAAACCATTTTTAAAAGCCTAAGACATTTATTAAACTCTTGTAAAAATTTCATAATTTATTTCTATGGTTTTCCTAGGTAATAAAATACATCTTTGCATGCTAAAATCTGCATGTTATACTGGTTATTGATCGATACTTTCGTTTTAGGCTAAACCGGTGGCTGTCCTTTTGAACACTTTCGGGGCTGTTTTGATTGAGGTTCTTGCCCCATAATCCTCTTAGGTATGTCTAGTGTAACAGAATTTAATATCGTGAGCTATGGTTTTCGTTTGATTGGTCAACTAGTGATAGATTGAAAACTAGTGTTCGGTTGTCTAGATTGTTAAGTTGTTGCGTTTAGCGCGAGGTTTGAAGGAATTAACAACCAATTCAGTTTGTGTAGCTTCGTTTTGATATACGGGCTGTGGAAAAATGAATTTTTTAAAGTATTGGGGCTGAATTGGTTGTCGGTTGCTCAAACGGGTCGGTACAACGCAAATTCGCGTTCATTGGTAGTTTGTGCGTCGTGCTTGCGAATTACCAACCCATCCAACTCATGTAGTGTCGTGTGGACTTGTTCGCTGTGATTTTATTAAATTTGGTCTACACGGGGCTGAGTTGGTTGTTAAGAGCATAAACAACTCATAAACGCGCATATTTGTTCAACTAGCAACTCCCGGGGGGGGGGGGTATTTTGGGAATCCTTTGTCACCGGGATTAGCTAAGGGAGGTTTTGGTAAATACAAGGCCCCGGGGGCTGTTTTAATTGAACTTGGTAAGGCCGAGGCTTTAGGTAAATCAACCATGCTAGAACGCCTCGTAGGATAAACGAGTCGGTTCAGTTCCGTTAGTAATCTTTGCGTGTAATCCGACAGGCGTTTGAGTCGTGGGAATACTTAGGGACTCTCTAGCTCATTGTGATTTTGTGCCCCGTATCAGGTGAGTTCATGATGCCCCTTTTTAACTCTTTGTACGTTTTTGACTGGCATACACACTCAATTACAATTTTACCCGAATTTACTCGTTAAAACAAATTGAAGAACATTGCATAGCCTTATTATTATTTGTGCATGTCTGAAACTAGGTGTGAACTATATTTTATACCTTAGTATAATTTAGACGTGCCTTGGGTCTTAAATTCCTTAAGGTGATATATAAACATTACTTGTGGTCTAGGCTCGAGAATAATATTAGGCCTAGTATTAATTGATTACGAGTATACTTACTTATATTGGCTTACGAGAATGACTTTTACATAGGGGTGGCAAATGTGACCCATGGGTTGTATTAAATTGTATATAATGGGTCAAGCTAAAAAAAGAAAAGGATTGAAACGGGTCAAAACGGGTTGACATCTTAAGTTTTTTTTTATGGAACGAGAAAAACGGAGGAAACTTTTTAGTTTTTTTTTTTTACTTTTTTAGTTTTATATTTATATTTTGAGTTATGATTTTTTAATTATTTTTTTTGAATTTTTTAATGAGGGGTTTCTTAAATCTCAACCCATTTTGACCCATTTCAAAAACCCCTCATTAAAAAATTCAAAAAAAATAATTAAAAAATCATAACTCGAAATATAAATCTAAAACTAAAAAAGTAAAAAAATTAAAAAGTTTCCTATGTTTTCTCATTCCATAAAAAAAAAACTCTTAAGATGTCAACCCGTTTTGACCCGTTTCAATAATTTTCTTTTTTTAGCTTGACCCATTCTGACCCATTCTATACATTTTAATACAACCCATCCAACCCGTGGGTCACATTTGCCACCCCTACTTATACATATTATTTTATAGCCTATGATTGTTGATATTATTTAGTTCATTGTGACTAAGAATTATGTGAGTAGGTTTATTGATGTGTGTGTGCATTGTGATTATGCCAAGGTCAAATATATTACTCGGGTTTTAATCCCGTGGTGGAGAGGCCCGTGTGGCGTAATCATCATTTAGGCGGGTCAAATATATTACTCGGGTTTTAAATCCCGTGGTGGAGAGACCCGTCGTTTGCTAAACCGTGATCGAGTCAAATATATTACTCGGGTTATACTCGTGGTGGAGAGGCCCGTATCATGTATTTAGGTTTGTAAGCTGTGACCGAGTTTAATATATTACTCGAGTTACGACTCGTGGTGAGAGGCTCGTGTTGCATATCCATGATTTGGGTGGGTGCAATATATTACTCGAGGTACGGCTCGTGGTGAGAGGCCCGTATTGCGTGGATTTTCTGTATTATGGTCCAATATATTACTCGAGTTACGACTCGTGGTGAGAGGCCCGTATTACATATTGTTTTCTGCTATAGGGTCCAATATATTACTCGAGTTACGACTCATGGTGCGAGGCCCGTGTTAGCATAAATATTTTAAAGGAAAACATTTATTTATTTATTTATGACTTTCAAGGTTTTTGTACTTTTGAAATCTAAACTGAATTATGAGCATTGATTATATAAAACTTGAAGTCACTCAGCTTAAGCTGACTTTGTGTGTATGTTAGTTTGACTTTCAGGTTAAAGAGTGGATGTTACCGCTTGGACGTGCTGGATGCTACTCGGAGGGTTGAAGGCATTTCTAGACGAGAACTTTAAAATAAACAAACACTTGCCGTTATATTCGGTTTTGGGATTTTAAATACTTAAATTTTTCCACTATTTATTGTTTGGTACTTCTTCCCGGTTTTGGGAATTTTTGATACGCATGAATTTCCGCTGTTTATTCGCTCTGAACTTGTTTTAAATAAAACGAATTGTTTGGTTTTAAATTTTTGGTGAAATTGTGGATATGATTACCAACTGTAGGATTCCCGGGATTCGGGTCTTACAGGTATGGGCTATACCCCCGACTAGAGTCTAAGCCATTTATAAATAAATAATCGGACATAACCCCTACCTTGTATTGCTAGTTTATAGAGAATGCCTAGGCTTCACTCGGGCATCACTTATACTAGTCGGTAGAAAATCAAGAGAATAACTCGGTAGGGTTCTAGCACGTACTTCGAGACAACGATTGCCGGAATGTCGGTACGTCGGGTTCGTAGCACAAATATCGAGTATATATGTGTGATTTAAGGTGTGATGGATGGATAGAACTCATCCTATGGCTGCCTATTTATAGGCAGAAACAGAGATTCTTCGCGTTGCGCGAAGTTGATCTTCGCGCCGCGTGAAGGGCTAGTAAACCGCCTCAGGTTTCTTGTCCTTATGATGTGTGAAAAGGGTGTATTATATTAATAACCAAGTTTTACCGAATTCACCTAAAAACCACACAATCGGCAAGTGTACCAGTCGTCATGCAGCTAGCAAGTAAGAACGGATATCGAACCTAGGACACTATGGGTAAACTCTAATTATTAAACCTAACTAATTACTTATCTAGACTCTCTTTTGATTTTTAGATTTTTTTTGTATTAATTAAACTAATAATACTTAACTAAATAAGAATTAAACTAAAAATAAAAGCTTTATAAAAATTGGGTTTCACTCAGATGCAAGAAACGACTACCTAGGTAATGGAATCATACTAGTTAAATTAATAGTTAATGAACTTGACTTGGTTGAAAAACAATATCTAAAAATTATGACACTAAAGACCACTAAAGTATGCTAGATCGCCTCCCGGCCTCACCAACGACACCCTAGAACGCTAATGACATGTGAAGCTCAATTATTAAAGGTTTGGATCATCTCCCAGTCTCTCCTTACCTAATAATACTACGATACCCCAAAATCGAAATCACCTCCCGGTCTCTTTAGATACAATATATATTAATATAAGGGGGGTATTTTTAATTAATTTGAACATGACTTGTATCACAATAATCTAAAGGGACCTAGGCTAACTCACTCCCGTGCAATTAGTACCCAAACCCACAAAAGACAAAGATGACACAACACTAAATTGCCTCCCGACCTCTCTAGAGATAGAATAATAAAATCTAATCCGCTCTCTATAATTATTCCTACGATTTTTTCGACCGTAAATCGCAAACAAGTTGAAAACACAAAGTAGACAACCTAATCATGCATCTAACAATCACCAATGACTATCAAATACAAGTGGAATAATTATTAAAGCAAAAATTGGATTCAATTACGCATATATATCATGACCAACATAACTAAAAACTTTACCAAAGCATCAAATCAATCAACGTCAAATAAAAATTCATCAAACAATTAATCTAATATAGTGCTCAACCAAAGCCTAGGTAGTATTAAATATTTAGCTACTTATAAAAAAGTATGAAACAAAAAGTAACATAACATATGCTTTATGGTTCATAAAATAAAGTTAAAATTATTTGAGTTACTAGTTAATGTGCATGCCTTATGACTTTTGCTGCTTTCCTTGAATTCCTTTTGTCTTTCTTTTTGCTTTGCACAATGATGGCCACTGACTCTCTCTTTTGTTTTCTTCAGACCTTCCAAGTCTTGCGGCTCCTTCTCCAAACCCACCGTAGGGTTTTTTTTAGGTGTCTTTCCTTTAAATAATACCCTTGTTTTTACTTCTTTCTTCTACTGGATCGAGCCCTCTGTTTATAAATCCAACTTTAATAAATTGTGTGCAGCCCATTTAAATAGTTAGTTTAACTTTGAGGTCCACGAAATTCTCATTTAATTCCTAGCCAAAATATTTTCTCTTTCTTTTTTTTTGTTTTGGTTTTTTACCTGCGTACACTAAGCACAAGTAAAGTTCTTTTCTTTTCTTTTTTTATATAGGTATTAAGTAACTAATTTAAATAACATATTAAATTAACTCCAAAAAAAATTGATAACATCACAATAAGATTTGTTTGAAGTTTTACTCGTCGATCTTAACTTCAGTAAAAATACCACATTTTAGCTCAATATATATTGAAACCTTAAAACTCAAAATTTGAGCTAGTTAAGAGTAGCATTTAATAAAAACTTGCTCAAAAGCTATTTAAATTGTAAGGAATATTATATAATTTATGTATATATTTGAGCACATCACCTTAGCGTCGCGCAAAGTATTCTTCGCGTAGCGCGAAGTAGACCAATAGGTCTGATGATTTGACAAGTAGGCTTGCCACGTGTCACCACGAGGTGACACGTGTCCTATGACGTGTTGGCACATGTCGTTCAATGGCACGATTACTTCATCGCTACTTCACGTTGCGCAATACCCAAATCCTTCGCGTCGCGCGAAAGAACAAAATTTTCATAATTTCTATTTGTAGTCCTTGTACTTTGGTGGCTCGTCAATTCTTGATCTAGCTTTCATCATCGAAAAATACTAATGCGGCTCTCTAGCCTATTTTTAGTCTTTGTACTTTGGTGGCTCGTCAATTCTTGATCTAGCTTTCATCATCCAAAAAATACTAATGTGGGATGGAGATTCCCTTTCTTATTTCCTTAACATAAGGTGTTTCCATTCTTTTGTTTTATGTTTCCCATTACTTATGTTATGAATTTTTTTAGTCCATCATCTTTATTAACTTGTCAAAATTGGACCAAATTTTTCGTGATGTTACATAATCATCAAAAAATACATTTTACGGGTCATGGGTCTCACCAAACCCGAATGACCCTTAAACAGATTATAAGACCTCATTTATTTGACCCTTTTAATATCAAACCTTAATATAATTTCTCTCATCTACATATTCATTATTGTCGGTCTATCCTCTCCATCATTGGTTTACTTACGATTACCACCCACCATCGTTAACCTCCCCTTTCATGCATCAACCACAATCGTAACCTACATTAACCGCCCCTTTTTTCATAAGACAAATGTTTTGTGTTCATGTTTGTTCGTTTTAAAAAAAATCAACATATTCGTGTTCGTTTATGTTGGTTCGTTAAAAATTTAAGAAACATACATATCTCAATTGAAAGAGCACTAACGTTCAATAGATATAATTAACGTAACAAACTACTATATACGTATTAAATTAAAACAAAGCCACGTTAAAAAATAAAACAAATCATTACAAAATATAAAAGGTATATTGGTTTTTAATGATCCCAACTATTGTCTTTTGGTCACTGCTGGTCCCAACTAATGAATTGGCTACTGTCGGTCCAACTTTTAAAGTATTCGTCGGGAAAACGTTGTTGGCCGGAAAATTCAAATTTGTTGCCGGAAAGCACCACCTGAACACCGCAACCACGGCCCATTGACTAATCGCTAACCAACTACCATCACTTGAGCAACATCAACCGATTCCGACGATGGTTCTAGGGTTTCCAGTGACCTCAATATTTGGGACTTTTACTGGAAGAAGGTTCCTAAAGGTCCGATACGAAGTTATCAAGATGTTTGGGACGAAAATGTTGAGTTTTCTAGAAAAAAAATTGAGTTACCTGGCCAAAACCGTTTTTCCGGCGACCTGAAACTAATGACGTTAGGATTCTGTTAGTCGTGGACTGTTAGGAACAAATACTTTAAAAGTTGGGACTATCAGTAACCAATTTATTAGTTGGGACTAGCGTTGGGATTATTAAAAACCAAAATACCAATATAAAAATACCAAACGATTAAATGTTTATGTTGGTACCATTTTGTTTTTTTCTTTTTCAAATATCCAGTGAACTTACTGCATCGGTCCTGGTTCCGATATGGGTAACTAGTTGGCTATATTGATACGGGTACCACCGTACAGGTATTCAATAAACTATAATTCCAAAATCGTAATACCACAACTAAAACATAATGCGAAAACAAAAAACAAAACCAATAAATCATAATATCAAACGCGTATCGAGTAGTTAAAGTGCCCACATCCAAACGGGTATCAAGAACCAAAATACCCGCTTGAAGATACGCACGGATTGGATTTTCCAGAAAAAAAACTATATATATAATATATTCCGAACGAGTACCGAGTAAAAATTATAGTTCTATTATAATTTGACATTATAGTTGATTGTTACCATGCATGGGCAACAAATACATTCTAATCCTTCATACTCAAAATCATATATATATATATATATATATATATATATATATATATATATATATATATATGGGATGGTTAAAATAAAAATAAGTAGTTTTCTAGGAATGCTAGGAATAAATCATAGCCATTGGATCATGTTAAAAATGGTTGAGATTTAAAATTACCAAAAACCGACATAGTTTCATATAATTACTCTTTCACCTTTATAATCGACGTAGTTTTCTAGAATTATTCTTTCACCATAGGTTATAATGCCACATGTCAAAAATCTATTGGTTCTTACCATTCATAGGAAACTTCTTATTCTTATTTGAACCCTTTTCCATATATATATATATATAGGGTAAGGATCCTAAGAGAACCATTGGCAAATCGAGAACTTTGAGAACCATTTTGGATCACTAAAAAAAGCTCTAAAAAAATATTTAAAAAATTATAAAACAAAGAAGAACGAAAATTTTAAAAAAGTAAAAAAACCAAAATTCTTATATTTCATTCCGGTTTCATTAAAAAAACCGAATTTTATTTCTTTTTAATTCGTATTATACCTATACACATATGTATACTTTCATTTAATCTCTATTTACGTAATGTACACATATGTACATTATCATTTACCTTAAATTATACATATGTGTACAGTGTATAGGAAAAAACATGTGTGTACATATTATACATATATGTATAATAAAAAAACCGATTTTTTTTCTTTTTAATTCGTATTATACCTATACACATATGTATACTTTTATTAATCTCTAGTTACGTAATGTACACATATGTACATTATCATTTACCTTTAATTGTACATATGTGTATAGGAAAAAAAACATGTGTGTACATATATGTATAATTTAGCTAAACCGAGATTATTTTTACGTTTTTTTAGAAACCATGATGATAAATAGGAACTTTGGTTTTTTTATTTTTTTTATTTTTGTGTTTTTTTTTGCTTTATGATTTTTTTTTCATTTTTGGGTTTTTTATGGTTCAAAATAGTTCTCATAGTTCTCAATTACCAAAAAGTTCTCACATGATCCTGATCCTATATATATCTATAATATATATAATTGAAAACCCCAAAATCCTAGGTGTCGCGATGTGGTCGCTCCCCCCTTTAAAAGAAATGTTTAGTATCTATCTATAATATATATAAACGAAAACCCAAAAATCCTATGTGTCGCGATGTGGTCGCTCCCCTCTTTTATGGAAGCCACTAGATTGCTTGATTTTTAAATGGAGGTCTCTCATTGATTTAACCCAAATTCATGGGTATGGGTTTTACCAAAACCAGATAGCTTTTAAACGGGTTATAATATCTCATTAAATTAAAAATTAATCTTACCAATTATTTGATAGGAAAATCCTATAAAATAGGGATATACTAAAATTTAATATTCAATTTGAAAATAAAAGATATTATTTATAATCAATAAACAATTTTAGTAAAAAACATAAGCGGGTCATAGGTCACAAAATCCAGATAGCTTTAAAACGGGTTATAACATATCATTTTTTTATGAAACCCTTTCATTATCAAACCCTAAGTATATTATTAACTTTCTTATAATAAAGAAAATTAAAATCCAAAAAGTAAATATTAAAAAACGAAAAATGTAAAACAACTATCTCTCAAGCTATCAGATTGCTTTATTTGTAAATGAAGGCTTTTCACACATTTTACTCGAATTCACGGGTAAAGGTCTCACCAAACCCATATAGCTCTTAAACGGGTTATAACATCTCATTATATTAAAAATTAATCTCATCAAATATTTGATATGAAAATCCTATAAAATAGGGATATACTAAAAATTAATATCCTATTTTATTTTAAAAAGATATTATTTATAATTAAGAAACAATTTTATAATAAAGAAAATAAATGGGTAATGAGTATCATCAAACACAGATAGCTTTTAAACCGGATTATAACATATTATTAATTTGTGAAACTATTTCATCTACAAACCTCAAGTATATTAATTATTAACTTTCTTACAATAAATAAAATTAAAATCCAAATATACATATATAAATATTGAAAACGAATAATGTAAAACAACCCCTATAATACGGGGGATAAAATCTAGTATATATATATATATAAGTTGTTTCGTTTTTTTTTAATAGAAAACTATCAAACCTCATGTTTCTAATTAAAATATATAGATTTTCGATCATATTGGTAACAAAACAGTATATATAATGAGGTTTATCTAAAACTTTAAAAACTATTATCATCTAATTATATTATTTATTATATTTATACGGTTAATATCGTTTAGCGGTTGTTTTATCACTTAACATAGAGAATGAGGTGTGATAGGTTAAACAAAATTTAAAATTAGATTTAAAGAAATGTAATAATTTATTTAAATTATAGAGTTGAGGATAAAGATTAAGCCGCGTTCAAGCCTACAAAATAACCTATGAGTCAAGTTAAAGTTTTATACATACAGATGTTTAAACAAGCCGAACAAAAACTGAAGTTAAACAACATAAACTTGTAATTAAAATCAAAGCTCAAGATTACTTACGCTGTGTTCCCGAGTTCATTTATGAAAAAAAAGCTTTCTCTTCTTGTCTTTTCTTTTTAGCATCTCTTCTTTCACTTCAATTTTCTTCCCTTTCAAATCTTTCTAATTTGGAAGATACAAATAATTTTATTTTACTTCTTATTTTCTTTTCCCTCCTCTTTTTTTTCTTTCTTTTAATGAAACTCGGGAACATCACTTTTATGTATTTCCCTCCCTTTTCTTCCTTAAATGAAACTTGAGAACACAACAAATTTTTTTCCATCCATTTCCTCCTTTAAATAAAACTCGGGAACACAATGTTAAATTAAACAAGATAAATGTGAAATTAATTAAGTTCAAATTAAGCTCAACTATACTCTATATAATCTTAAATATATATAAATAAAACCTGTAAAAGCTCTCTGGTTGCTCCCTACATTCTCTCAACTCGTCAGATGACTTTATTTGTAAATGGAGGCTTCTTATGCATTTGACCTGAATTCACGGATATGGGTCTTACCAAACCCAGTTAACCCTTAAGCGGGTTATAACATTTTATTAAATTATAAATTAATCTCACCAAATATTTTATATGAAAATCCTAAAAAATAGGGATATACTAAAAATTATTATCCGATTTTTTTTAAAACGAGATATTATTTATAATTAAGAAACAATTTTATAGTAAAAAATATTAAGTGGGTCATGGGTCTCACCAAACCTTGATAACTTTTAAATCGGGTTATAACATCTCACTTCTTTGTGAAACCCTTTCATCATCAAATCCTAAGTATAGTATTAACTTTCTTACAATAAATTAAATTAAAATCCAATAAAATATACTAATATTATAAACGAATAATGTAAAGCAACCCCGTAATACAGGGGATAAAAGCTATTATAATATAAATGTATACATATATGGGAAATTAATAACTGAGAAACAGAGGAGAACAAATTATAACGATAGCCAAGAATATGTATGTGGGAAAATAAGAAAAAACTGGATTTGAAAACTGACATAACATAGAGTCGAACCTGTGTTGGAAAAATGGAACAAAGAAGAAATAAATACCATTTTGCCAATGCGCCAGCTGAGCGATTTATTTAAGAAATGTGTTAATAATGTATTACAAATACCATTCGCTATGTATATATAAACGTAAAAAATCTAAAACAGAGGCCTTATTTATTTGGAGGTCCTAATCGCTATGACTCATGCTAAAATACTTTACTCTTTCCTTTCTGTTTCTCTATCTCTTTTTCTTGTCTCAAACGTTCTTCAGCTGCATCAAAATGTTTTGTTGTGAAAAACGGAATCCCTTCATTAGAGTTAGACTGAGTATACAAATTCGGGTATTCCTCAGCTGTCACATCCTCCACTTCTACATCATAATAATTAAAACTAGTATTCCCATTTAGAACACTTTTATCAAAACGAACCTCATCGGTATTCTCAACCTCCACGTCCTCTTGCTTTTCCAACTCATCCACCGCCTCCTTGTTTAAATTAAGAAGCAAAGCGGTTTGTTCCTCAGTTAATGAATGGTCAACAAACTTGCCTTCTTCAATCTCTTCTGCGTCCACCATGCTTATAACCACCCCGCTCTCAATCATAAATGACAACATTTTGACTTTCAACATATTAACGGGTTGGACGTCTATCGAGTCATGGTATACAACCAATTCTTTTCCCAATGACTCCCCCATGGTAGGAACATTTCCAAATGATGAGGCACTTGGTTGCTGATCAACACCACCCACCTTAGGATCCTTGTCTTGATCATGATCCTTTAGTTTCTTCAGCATATCTTCCTTGCATGTTAACTGAAGGATCATCTCATCTTGTTTCTCTATTTTCTTCCCCTGAGCAGAAACTAGTGCTCTCGGCTCCCTATTTTCCTTCTGTAAGAATTGTAGACCCCTCATCATTTGTCTTTGGTCTGCCCTTATTGTTTCTTGAAATTGTTGATCTGCAGCCATCTGATTCTCCTGCATATGTATCAGATTTAGCAATTGAAACATCTGATGTTGTATAGGCAGGTCATAGAAATTTGGATGAACTAGCTAAATCAGGCCTTGGGGTCTACATTGGTCTTGTAGGAATAGATGGACTTGTTGTCGCCAGAACTTGTTTTGGAGAAGGAATAGGCGATAACATAGACAGAGGAATCACCATAAAGCGTGGATCAATCGAAGCAGTAGTCATAAGTGTAACAACCGGTGTACTAGGAGTAGTAGCAGCCGGTGTAGATAATGTAATAGCAAGAGTAGAAACCACCACCTGTGGCTCTTGTTGTTGATCCTGTATAATTAAACTTGAACCCCTCCTGGTTCATTTCAGCTCATCAACTGCGATTGCTTTGCCCTTAGCCTTTGGTTTCTGTGCCTCTGCACCACCATCATTTCCTCCATCATCACCATCACCACCACCACCACCACCACTTTCACGTTATGAATCAAAGTCTGTAAGACCCCGAATCTCGGGAATCCTATAGTTGGTAATCATATACAAAATTTCACAAAAATTTAAAGCCCAAATCAATTCACTTTATTTCGAAACCAGTTCAGAGTATAAAATCAGCGGAAATCATAAGTGTCAAAAACAAATTCCTAAAAACCGGGAAGTATGCCCAAAACCAATTTAAATGCGTTTAATAATAACTAAAAGTAAACAGTCGACTAGATATGCCTTCAACCGACCAAGTAGTCTCGAGCACGTCCAAGCGGCAAGCATCCTCCTCCTAACCTGAAAATCAATCTAACATACACACAAAGTCAGCTTGAGCTGAGTGAGTTCAAGTTTTATAAGTAACATCCATAAATCATATTTATTTAATAAATTTAAAAAGATTTGGAGAAAATCATAAGTAATTAGATAAATACTTTTCTCTTGGTCAGACATGCAACACGGGCTTCCTCACCCCGGGTCTTCCCCGAGTAATTTATTTGACGCGGCCGCAGTTTAACAAAAACCAACAAAATCATGCAACACGAGCCTCCTCACCCTGGGTCATCCTCAAGTAATATATTTGACTCGGTCACAGTTTAATGAAACAAAAATCACGCAACAGGAGCCTCCTCAGCCCGGGCCTTCCCCAAGTAATATATTTGACTCGGTCACGGTTTAACAAACCTAAACACGTGATACGGGCCTCCCCACCCCGGGTCTTCCCCAAGTAATATATTTGACCCGACCACGGTCTAGCAGAATGGCAGGCCTCCTCACCCAGGGTCTTCCCCAAGTAATATATTTGCCGGGACATAAACATGCAACACGGGCCTCTTCACTCCGGGTCTTCCCCAAGTAATATATTTGACCCGGTCACAGTTTACCAACACATACACATTCACATACACACAAAGTCAGCTTGAGCTGAGTGAGTTCAAGTTTTATAAGTAACATCCATAAATCATATTTATTTAATAAATTTAAAAAGATTTGGAGAAAATCATAAGTAATTAGATAAATACTTTTCTCTTGGTCAGACATGCAACACGGGCCTCCTCACCCCGGGTCTTCCCCGAGTAATATATTTGACCCGACTGCGGTTTAACAAAAACCAACAAAATCATGCAACACGAGCCTCCTCACCCTGGGTCATCCCCAAGTAATATATTTGACTCGGTCACAGTTTAATAAAACAAAAATCACGCAACACGAGTGTCCTCACCCCGGGTATTCCCCAAGTAATATATTTGACTCGGTCACGGTTAAACAAACCTAAACACGTGATACGGGCCTTCTCACCCCGGGTCTTCCCCAAGTAATATATTTAACCCGACCACGGTTTAGCAGAACTGCGGGCCTCCTCACCTCGGGTCATCCCCAAGTAATATATTTTACCCTCCAGGACATAAATATGCAACACGGGCCTCCTCACCCCGGGTCTTCCCCAAGTAATATATTTGACCCGATCACAGTTTACCAACACATACACACTTACAAACATCTAATTCAAATATTCAACCAAAAAATATCATCACATTCAATCCATAAATAATGGATAATCTAGGAATTAATACTAGGCCTATAGCAACCTCGAGCCTATACCACAAGTAATATGTATAACCTTAAAGAATATACGACCACAACGAGTCTAAAATATCCTAAGGCATAGAATATTATTCACATATAGTTTCATAAATCCACAAGTACGAATAAGGCTATGTAATACCATCCAAATAGTTTAAACGAGTAAAATCAGGTAAAATTGTAATAAGGTGTGTATCCTAGCCCAAAACGTAAAAAGGTAAAAAGAGGCATCATGAACTCACTTGACACGAGGCACAAAATCACCACGAGCTAGAGAACCCCTAAGTATTCCCACAACTCACACGCCTAGGAAGACGATGAAGCAAGAACTTCAATTAAAACATCCCCGAAAAGACCTCAATTGGTCAGCCACCGGTTAAGTCCTAAACCGAAAGAATTGATCAATGTCGAGTATAAGGAGCAGATTTTAGCATGCAAAGACGTATTTATTACATAGGAAGACCATAGAAATAAATTATGAAATATTTACCATAGTTTAATAAATGTCTTAGGTTTATAAAGATATTTTTATTATATTTTTCTAGTCGATACAAAAATCATTAAAATTCCTCCAACACAGAAAGGTACGTTCAGCTATTGCAGTGTGCGGCAAAAGCGTTTTATTTGTTTAAAAATCATTACCAAACCAAATTAAACGATTCCAATTGGGTTGTAATCTTAACTCAAAATGTGAACTTTCAGAAGTGGAATCAACCAATTTGGACTTTTTAAAAAGGAGTTATGATGTCGGGAAGACAGACCAGAGTCCGTCACCCCGCATTAGCTTTGTCACATAATTTTTTAAAATCATAAAAAACATTCAAATCTTGTACAAAAATTACAGATTATACCTTTCTGAAAGCTAGACTCAAAGTAGAACATCATGGAAACAATAATCGATCAATAAAAATAAATTTACATAGAGTTGCAGACCGAACAATAAACGAGTATGAATCTGTCAGAAACTGTTATAATCAAAACTCAAACCCTAACATGTTTCTGGCATCTCTAAGGTTCAATAACCGGTTTAATGGTGAAAAAGAAAATCCTTGATGTAATAATAACCTTGAATTGGATGAATATCACTTGAGAATGCTTGGAGAGTTAAAAAAAACGTGAAGATGGTGGCTGGTGTTTCTTCCAATCGCAAGAAGAAAGGGCGGCCAAGGTTATACATGTTTGGGGAAATTACAACTCAAGTCTCTTTACATGTAAATTTATATAACTTGTTTCTAAAGCTTCATAAATAGACTTTTAAGAAGTACCAAAAGGCCCTTCAAGTTGGAAGATCAACTCCCGAGTATTTTACAAACTCTACAAATGTCTCATGCCGATAAACGAAAATGTCGGGTTCTACATACAAATCTAACACTTTAAGTTATAAGAGGCGATGTTTTGAGAAAAAGGATGGATAAACGGACTTTTAAAACGTATTACAAGGCTCTAAATTAGGAAGATGAAACCCCAGATTTTAAACAAACATTTATAAACGATCGAGCCGATTAACGAAATTTACGGGCGTTACAAAGTCGTTGTGTATCCAACGATCATTAGGTGGAGCAACATACCGTTCAACCGCCAAATTCCCAATAAACATCTTGTGTTTAGGCCTGGTATGTTCAATCTAACCCCTGTATGTTTGAGTTCGCCTCATGGTGTCTTCATTCATATGATTTAATTGGACAAGATCATCTAACGGCTCCGGGTCTTTTATAAGATTTGGCTCTAAGTGATTTATGATCATTTGCAGGAAACGAGGATACATTAAGAACTTGTTTGTCCTCGTGGTGCAGTTCTCCTTCAGGTGATAAAACACCATCTCCAAAAAGTTAAACGGTTTATTAAGCACCAAGGCAACGAAGGCTGATTGTAGCATGATTCTACATTCATTGAAATCACCTTTACGACCTCTAAGACAATGAATCAGTACATGTAATAGGTACTTGTACTGTTCACACAGGTTTGCCTTGTTGTACATCAACTTGTTTAGGTCACCTTTAAACTTTAAGCTCCCGAACAATCCCTTTATCAATTCCTTATCGAACTCATACACATTATCAACCGTATCATCAAATCTCAACATAGCCCATATAACATCGACATCAATCACAATCTCTTTCCCTTGAATCTCAACAACGATGTGGTTCGGCCCAGCTACACATCTCGCAATTTCCCAAAATGGCTTTATAATGCTGTAATGCACCGGGAGATTAGTCAATATAGAGCTTTATATCCTTGAACGCCTTAGAACATGATCACGTCTCCAAACACGCCACGTCTAACAAAATTCTGACCTAAGAATGCATAAATGTTGTGCTTCTTGTCAGCTACTAGACGATTATCATCCACATATGTAAAAACGAACGTGTTACTACTTGAAATATTGTTGAAATTGACGAAATTGCCCTTATTTGTTATACATTAAGAGGAAACGAATGAGCAAAAGTCTCATTCGTTAAAAATTTTAACGAATTGACATATTCGTTAAGAATATATAACGAATTGACATATTCGTTAGACTCATTCGTTAAATACATATAACGAATGTACTCATTCGTTCATGATATTCTGATTCGTCAAGTAGTCAAACTCATTCGTTACAAGAACCAACGAAGGAAGTCACTCACTAATCAAGATGAATGAATGAAACTCATTCGTTATCTGATAAACGAATGACAAATAAATCAATAACGAATGGTCATCAACGAATGTGTTCAGTTGACTCTAAGTCAAAGTGAAAATCGACAAGAACTTAGAAAGTCAAATTAAACAATCTGAATCCTGAAATCCTTCAATACTTGATCATATACATTCAAATTTGCTTCATTTTAATCAATATCATATCGATAACACTCTCACCAAACCAAATTTCATTTTAATGATCATATTTAGGTTCAATTGACTTGTTTTGCAGTCCGTAAAGGGTTAACCTTTCAAATCCCTTAAAAATTAACCAAACACTCAATTAAATGAACCCAGATGATCGATTATACCTTTCGAACACTCAAAGACAATGAAATCGATCGATTATGAAGATGTAATGTTCTGGGAAAAATTTGCAATAGTTTAGCTTAGGTTTTGTGTTTTTCGAGATAAACAGTATGCAATGAATGGGCTCCCATTCGTTTGTTAGGGTTTTTATAGGTTGTACAACCCTTACACACATTCCGATGTACCCGAATGGCTATTTGTTAAGTTAAATAACGAATAACCCTTCATTCGTTAGTGGTTTAACGAATAACCTTTAATTAGTTTCGCATTCGTTAATCATATTAATTAATAAGTAGTCATTCATCAACAGATTAATGAATAAGTTTTCATTTGTTATATCATAGCGGAAGAGAATGCGTAATGGTAACGAATGAAGTACATTCATGAAGAAAAATAACGAATTACTATTCATTCGTTATCATTATTTCACGAATGTTATTTTACTTTAACGAATGATATGATTTACAAATCAAACCTTGTAAAATTCTTAACTTAATCATCAAAAACCCTTTTTGATGCCAATAACTTTAAAAAAAATAACTTAAATTCGTGGGAAAAATCTTACCAATATGGTAAAATTCATGATTTTTTCGAATTTTTAATTCACATAGCTCGGTAATCGAAAATAAAGCAGAATATAAAATATTTTTGGATTTTCTAAATTTTATATCAAATCACACCAAAAATATTTTTGTATTTTTTTCAAACAGAATTTAAAAACAAAAAACAGTACATATTTTTGTGAGTTTAAGTACGGAATCATATTGACTGGTAACGTCCTAAACAACACTTCAATTTGACATTATCATGCACATAATCCAACGATGAGTGCAGATATTATTGTTCACTTTGAACTTTACACAGACCCTTTAGTAGCTTTATGATATATATTAAGGTTCAATTAAACACGAATACTATGTGGACCCCACCTATCAGACACAATTATTATATCTTTCATATAGTGCATTTTCACATGTACATTTTTCTTTTCTTGAAATGATTAGTTGTGACCCATGCAAAAATAACAAAAGAAAATAAAGCAAAAGGTTAAAATTTTCCCTTAAGATCGGCATTTCTACACACAAATAATGTTCTATTTTAACAAAATAAAAAGATAAAATAAGTAGAATTTGTTTAAGGCCTTAACAATCAATTCGGATAATACCGTATTATCACGCGGAGAAAGTCCAAGGCTTCATACGAAACACCAAGAAAATAAATCAGGGTATCCAAAACTTAATCTTAGGTTAGATAGTCTTATCGCGTAGTAGAGAATTCAAGTTTTGAATAAAATAAAAAAAATAAAGTCGAATTTCTTTGAAAAATAAGCTGAATTTCTTTTCAAAATGAGCGCATGTACACACTACAATTTTTAAACTTTTGATACTTCAATCAGAAATTAACTATGCATCAAGAGGTTGTACCATTATATTCGGCTAGCATTTAAGTTTATATCCTTTCAGCACCTATACGATATGTCAAGCCTATCATACACATCCCAGTTGATCTTACGACACCTTTTAGTCTAATTATCCATGTGTTAGGTCCGCTAAGTCAATGTACTATCATTTTCCCTTTTTGTTTCCAAAACTTATTTTGAGGAGCATTTTTTCAATGTTTTTGGCTTTTTATCATATTTGAATGTTTTTGGTTTTTAATTACACATACATAAATTAAAATATTTTCGTATTTTTTCGTTTTTCTTCCGCTAAAACAAAAACATGAATAAAGAAAACAAACGAAAAAAACTGTACAAAAAGAAAAACGATTAACCGAGCTTTTGAATTTCATTCAAAGTTTTTAAACCATTTAAACCAATTAAACCAAGCAAATAATGAAATCTCGTTTTGTCAAATGCTTTGGTAAAACAGTCAGCTTTCTGAAAATCCTTGTGAATATTTTCGAGATTTATTAGTTTTGTTTCATAGCAGTCACGGATAAAATGATATCTAATTTCAATATGTTTCGTTTTCGAGTGGTTAACGGGATTTTTAGTTATACTCATCACAACAGAATTATCAATAAAGATGGGAGTAGTAAGAAACTTAAAACCGTAATCCCGAAAATGTTGTTGGATCCATAAAACCTGTGAACAGCAATTCGTGGCTGCCACGTATTCGGCTTCAGCGGTTAAAGTAGAGACCGTTGTCTTCTTCTTACACTGCCAGGAAACAAGCCGGTTTCCTAAGAATTGACTTCCTGCTGTGGTAGACTTGAAGTTAATCTTGCACCCTCCATAGTCAAAATTTGTGTAAGCAGTAAGATTAAAACTATCATCCTTGGGATACCATAACCCGATGTCAGGATTCCCCTCAGATAATGGAAAAAAAGCTTAACAGCTGCTAGATGAGTCACTCAGGGACTCGATTGATAATGGCACGTAAAAAAACATCAAACATTATATCAGGACGAGAAGCAGTTAAGTACATCAAAGAACCAATAATAGCTCGATTGAGGGTAGGATCAGCGGTGTCCTCCAATTCGTCCGGTGACAAATTGTGACCCACAGGAAGAGGCGTCGAGGGGATTTTTCCGGCATTAATCTTGAATTAGCTCAAGATATCATTCACGTATTTGGTCTGATGAATGAAAATTCCAGAATCAGACTAGTGAACCTGCAACCCCAAAAAGAAATTCATCTCTCTCATTGAACTCATCTCGAACTTTGTCTGCATTGTCTTCTCAAAATCTTTACATAACTGGTCGTTTGTCGAGCCAAAGATGATATCATCGATGTATATATGTACAAAGAGAAGATCATCTTCTACAATCTTGTATAAAAGAGTATAATCCACAGTTCCTCTCTTGAAGCCACTATCGAACATATGGTCAGCCAACATGTTATACCAAGCTCTCGGGGCTTGGTGTAGACTATATAAAGCCTTGTTTAATCGGTATACACGCTCGGGATAGTCAGGCTCTTCAAAACCAGGAGGCTGCTTCACATACACCTCTTCGTGAATTTCTCCATTCAAGAACACATTCTTAACGTCCTTTTGATAAACTTTGAATTTTCTGAAAGCTGCATAAACTAAAAAGATTTGTATAGCCTCCAGTCATGCAACCAGAGCGTATACTTTAGTGTAATCTATGCCTTCTTGCTTATTAAATCCATGGACGACTAACCGTGCTTTATTCCTCACATTACCCTATGATCGTCCTTTTTACATTTAAATACCCACTTCTACGGGATCGCCTTCTTTACCTGAACCGGTTTATAAATGAGATCCCACACACCCATTCGCACAAACTGTTGCAATTCTTCTTGCATTGCTTCTACCCATGTTGGTCTTGAAGTGCCATTGAAACACTCGTCGGTTCAATTTGGGATAGAAAGCTAGTGTACTTGGCGATACCCATGATTCTTGTTGCATGCATATCAACATATACACAAAATACTTTATCATCGCATACATTAGCAACTTGTCGTCGTGTACGAACTCCCTCATTCACATCACCAATAATGATGCCCTAAGGATGATAAGAATGAATCCGAAGAGTCGGGCTCGCAGGAACTTCAACATTGTCTTGTAGATTGATGACGTTAGCTTCAACTGATTCAGGATTCAAACGTTGAGAAGACTCTGCAACTTGTATCTTAGGAACATCATGAGATTCAACAAATGGTGCGGAGGAAGAATCTTCAAAGTGGGCATCATCAGATGAAATAGAAACTTCATTTGAAGTCTCTGGTTGATTGGGTACAACGGGATCTTCATAAATAGAAGGTCTTGGTTTAGCTAAAATCTCATCTTCAAGATAAGTAAAAATCAAGTCTTCTTGTTGTACATCAACCGAGGGATAGAAAGAATCGAATAGACCATCATAATTGAACATCTAATCAGGTCCCTTTCCTGTAGGTAGTGTGGTGTACCTTTGAGAGTTCACATGGTACCATTCCTCAACACACCATGAAGAGAAGTTAAATACACATTTCTTAGGTGATGCGTACCCAAGAAAGTATCCATCGCCTTCTCTTCAAATTTATCCGCATTTTTCTTCAACATCATACAAGGACACCCGAATGATTCAAGAAATTGAAGGTTCGGCTTACGGTTATTAAGAAGCTTACAACTTGTCTTTTCAACTTCTTTATCGTGAGAACTATATTCAAAGTATAGCATGCAGCATTCACAGCTTCATTTCAGAATTGAACAGGAAGCTTAAAATCTGCCAACATAGTTTCAGCCGCCTCAATTATGGGCCGATTATTCCTTTCAGCAACAGCGTTCTGCTGTGGCACATATGGAGCACTGTATTCATGATGAATTCCCTTTTGAATACAGAAAAGTTCCATCATGCTGTTCTTAAACTCCATGCTGTTATCATTTCGGATACGCCTCACTTTATACTTGTAAAGTGATTCGATCTTAGTGATTAATGTCACACCCCGCCTATCACAATGCGGAAGCGTAAAACGGGAATGTAACAGACACCTCTGATATCAACACATTGTTTATAAAGAAACATTACAAACTAATTTACAATATATTACATTTCTTTGTTCTATCATTGTTTTACAGTCTAGGTGATACAAACAAAACTAGTTCGTTAACTATACATTCTTACTACTAACACCCTTGCTTTCATTCACATAGCATCAACCACACACTTCAGGCAAGTAACAGATCACCAAATTACTCCGATTTAGGTACACCTGAAAAGCAGTTTAAAACGGGTCAACTACTAGAGTTGGTGAGTTTCACGAGTTTCAAGAAAACAATAATGAGTATTCACAAGTCAAAACTTGTAATCATGAAATAAGTATGTATGTATGTAAATGATGTATGTGATGTAATTATGCTAAGTTACAGTGAAGCATGGACTGTTCGTGCTGCGTGCCTCCATTTCCCACGCTCAATCAACCACTGTGGCCTCTTTCCGCCCACAACATGCCCCAGTAGCTATGCCTAACACTACATAGCTGGTTCGTAAAAATGAAATATGGACATGTGCAAACGGGATAATGTCTCAGCAACTGTGCTGGCCCCGCCTGGGTTTGTCAAACCAATAGTACTATTCACAAGCCATCGGCTCGAAGTTAATCACTGTGATCGTGGAGACTTTCGTGTGTCAGTACTTAGATAATTCACATAATTACATGTTACAGATAAGTATATGTAATCAAACATGCTTTTCACCCCAAAAGTTCGCAAAACAGTTTAAAAGTGGGGTCATGAAACTCACGGTTTAGTAGATATTCAGTACTATATCAGTTCGTGGTTTGTTCGGTCCGCTATCAGTAGTTCCTATAATCAATATTATAATAATATTAATATTTTAATATTATTATAATCTCAATACTAATATGGGCTGTATAACTAATCTGGGTGTAGCTGGAACGCCCAGAAAGTGGCAATAGGCTTAGGTTGTGATGTTGTTCAATGTCTAATATTTAGAACTGAACTTGGCTCAGATTCCCGTTTTTCCAGCTGGGCCAAGTTGTTCGTTTACGCATTCTGAAAACACTTATGGGAAAATAAGCTTGAGTAAATGTATTGGTTAATAAAATGATTAAGTTATAAAGAAAGATCACATACTGGGGTCCCGGATTAGCCACGGGGCCCGTTTCCGTTTATTCAGTTTGATTTGAGAAGAAACGCGCACCATCCACCCAGATTGTCCCGGTTTCTCATAGAAAAGTTCATTTTCACTTAATTAGTCCAAAAATATGATTTTTGATCACTCTTGGTGTTTTGATTTTCCTGCAGATTCGTTAGTCGCAAACTTGCCGGTTTTTATAAAAACTGAATATGTTTAATATTCAAATTAGCATAATTAATTAAAAGTTAATCATTAAATTATGAAAATTTAAACACTTATCAATTAAAATATGTAGATTTTTTTAAAAATATTTCTGGAATTTATTTATTGATTTATTAATTTATAAAAATTCATTTTATCAGCTATATTTCGCCTGAAAATCGTCCATTTACCCCAAAAAATTTCCAAAAATTCACCAAAAATTCCTGACTACTCAAATCATGTCCCAAAACAACTTTTATCACTTCCAGAATGTAAAAAGCTCGTGTAATATTCTTTTCGGCCCAAATTCGGCCGTAAAAATTCACACGAACGCAAATAAACAAAATACCTTTAAAATTCTCCAAATGATCCCAAAATTCATATGTGATCAAAATACATCAAATCTGAGTTCCCAGAAAAATTTCACAATTTTTGAAGTACTTTAGCTATTTTTCCCAAATAAACGTCCCAATTCGGTAATAAATTTGCCAAATATTCTCAGATGGTTGAAAATTTACCAAATTTGAACAAGGACTCATTGACATGGTCCCTAATGTCCCTGAAAAATTTCAAGTCCTAAAAATATGCACATCACAACCTTAACCTAAATAGCCCGTAAGCGAGTGTTTCGGCATTACCTTAGCGGGTTTGGCTCGTTTCCGACCTTTTAATCAAGTTTTCAGGTTCTTGTGCTTCTAAGAAAGCTAGGTACAAGTCCTATATCACAAATCAAGCAATATTTCATCAACATAACAGCCCTTAACTTAGGGTTTCGGCTAGTGCACAATAACGAACTTTTGAACCGTAAAAACGTCGTTTCAACCCTTTAATCAGTGTTTATGGCCAAAAAAACTATCAAAAACAGGTTCCTTACCATGTGTATGATCAAAACATGTTTATGCACCATTTTTAGGATTTTTACACGGTTAGGAATGATTTTTAGTAACCAAGACATGTTTTTATGGTATTAAACAAGTTTAAACAAGTATAAAAGCTACTTATTTAAGCCCCTTACCTTAGGGTTTGAAGGTTTTTGGCTGGAACAGAGCTTAGGTCCAGAGTTTTCAAGAAAATGAGGCTAAAAATATCTTGGATCTAGTTTAAATATGAAAGAACCAAAAGGGGGGGGCTGCTGATTGCGATCGGGATTATATGGGCCCACCTTGGGCCCATTTTGGCCCAAGTTTCTGATTCCTCAAGCCCAAATACGAAAAGCCCGGTCCAAATTTAGTTCGGGTTCGGTTTTTGGAGCGAAAAACTTATCAGGTGCGTTAAACAGCGCGAAAACGAGTGTTTTTCGGCTAGTTTTGTGTAAAATTATAAAAACATACTATATGTTTGTAAAAATCAAAAATATTTTCATGGATCACTTAAAACATTTCAAATAAGTGTTTGGTAAGTCTTTTTCGGCTTAACGGATGATACAATGCTTGGTTTGTAACTATCTTTCGCGTTTAAATCTATAGCGGGTGTTTAAACGAGCATGTTTTCGTTTAACTTGTTTGCTATCAAACTAAGACCATATTTCTAATATTTTAGCTTGTATAGATCGTATATCACTTATAAATGGCCCCCCGAGATATCTGGGTCATAACCCGACCCGTTCGGTTAATCGTTCGTTTGTTACGCAAAAGGCGTTTATTTGCTTAGTCGGTAAATACGTACTGAGGTGTACTTTGTTTTGGCTCAAATGTCACAATTAAGTTTTGCACAAGAATGGGTGTTTGATCCTTCGTGCTTATAAATAACACCCACGAAAATCAATAATAGTTGTGACGTTCGAGACAAAGCTGGTTACGATTCACGTATCGAATAAGCGAGCAACCGCTTATTGCGTATCGAACGAACGAATAACCAAACGGGTGTGGTTATGTGTAACACCCCGTAACCGCAGCGGAAACGTAAACGGGATGTGACAGACACCTCTGATATCAACCACATTGTTTATAAAGAAAACCGAATGCATTAATATACTTCAAAATTACATTATCTCATCTTTCATTACCGTCTAGGTGATACACACATCATACAATACGGTTCATAACTCTATCTGTTATAATGTATCCTAACGTCCAGCACGCAAACCTTACACACATCAAACACTTAGCACGTAATCAATCACTTTATCTTAGTTGTACCTGAAAAGCATGTGAGAAAACGGGTCAACTACGAATAGTTGGTGAGTTTCACAATTTTAGTAAACCATGATAAATCCATATCATAATATAATAATATCGATGTAATTATGCTGAGCCCACAAGTGAGAACTCTGTTAATCCGAAAACATATCGATTAACCTCCGGGAACTCTGTTACCCCAGAATACTTCCAATAACCTCTGGGAACTCTGTTACCCCAGAAACACATTTAATAACCTCTGGGAACTCTGTTACCCCAGAAACACATTTAATAACCTCTGGGAACTCGGTTACCCCAGAACACATTTAATAACCTCTGGGAACTCGGTTACCCCAGAACACTGTTTCGGGCCTTACACTGTTAGCAACTCAGACAATTACCATCTTAATTCATTACCGTACGATTCCCGTACAATAAACATTATATAAATACGTTCATTTCCATGCGATCAGCATGTACTTAAACACTTTGGTAAAAACATGCTTTCCGCCCCGAGAAAATATTTAAAACAGTTCAATAAAAAGGGGCTCGTGAAAACTCACCTTAGCACATGCAAGCAGGTAACAACAATTATTATCAATTAACACGTCCAATCTGTAATATGATCCCTACGATCGTTATTATACAATTATTGGTTATATAATCTTTAACCTTATCAATCGGTACATCTGGGGACACTGTTAACCCAGTACTGTACCTGAAATACTTCTCCGGACTCAGATTGTGATATCGTTTAGGGTTCCATGGTCACAATTACTATTAGTCGTTTTTCTCGATTTGCGTGCCTAGCACGGTTATCCGTTTTTATGTTTCAAAAATGAGTTTGGTCACACACGACCCGAAAATAGTGGTTGACTGATAATTTAATTAAAGATGTGAAATTATAGCTCGGTTTAGACGTCCCGATCGGCCGCGGGACCCGTTTCCGTCTTTGGCGTACCGGAAACTGTTAAAATTACTCAAATCATCCGAATTATTTTCGGATGATTCATTTTTACTTGTTTAACTCAATTACATGAAAATAGTCCATTTTTAAGGTTTTTATACACCAGTCAGCTCGCTTAAGCGAACTTCACCGGTTTACGCGTTTTAACTTTAAAAGTTTGATAATTAGCACGATTAATTATCCGTTTACTCTCGGATCTTGAAATTTTGCCCAAATCACTTTTTAACAGTGGGAAATTTTATAAAAATATTTCCAGAATTAATTCTTATATTTAAAATTTATTTATCTATTTTTAAACACCATTTAAACACTAAATATGTCGTAAATACCAAACGATCTTAGAAAAATCCCAAATTTTTCCTGGATGTCCCCTGCCATCCACATAGTCCCCTGTAATTTTTCCAGAACCAAAATCTTCTTTTACATCCCCTTTTTACCAAAACCAAGCTAGAAATCCCTAGAACTCGTTTAACCGAAAAGCCTACTTAGACTTCTCCAACGGACCTCAAATTTTGTGTGTGAATTATACATGATATGAAAAGCTTATCTGAAATTTTCCAGAATTTTTCATGATATTTAACTATTTTTTACCATTTTTGGCCAAAAACGAGAATTAAATTCACCAAATATTCATCCTTTATCCAAAAATTACCAAAAATTCACAGAACTCATATTTTCATGTGTAGAACATCCCTGAAAAATTTCATGACCTAACTCTAAACGACCAACAATATGTCCAAAAACACATACACCGACATAAACCGAATATACCTTTCGTTTTCCGCCACTACAAGCTACAAACTCGTCTTTCCGCCTTATCTACCACTAAACACAGAGCCTACAAACAACATACCACAATACCAAGCAAGTTACACTCACGATCAAGCCATTTCTTTCATGGTTACGGTTATGATACCAAAACAAAGATTTAACCGTAAAAGTTCGTTTTTGATTCGTTTAACTCATTTCTTGGACCAAGATCCTTTGTATAACCCGTATACATCACTTGATCATGCAAGAATCGGTTCCATCTCGGGTTTTCACCGTTTTTCACTTGGAAACCTCATTTTCTTGAAAGAAAACTCAAGAAACGAAGATAAACACGTATATATCGCGATCATTACCTCGTTATTCTTGCTAGAATTGTCAGTTTTTGGATTATGAACTTGAGAGGAATGAAGAATGTTGAGTTGGGTTTGTGAAAAAAAGAAAATGAAATGTGTTTTGTGGAGATGGAGTCCGATCGGACTAAAGGGATGGATGGGGTGGGTCCCACAAGTCCATTTTTGGCCACTCATTTGGATATCCGCAATCCGGATAATGTTTTGGATAATCTGGTTCAGTTCGTTTCTCAGTTAAACGTTTAATTCGGCTTACAACGAGGCCAAAACGGTCGTTTTTCGGCTTAAAAATAAAATTTATATAAAACTACTTTAAAAACTTAAACCATGACTTCCATTAACTTAAAATGCCATGTTATTAATTAACGCGCATCTTTTTCGGCTTGATCGATCATCTCTTGCTCGGTTTGGTATTAAAGGTTTCGTTTAACGTACCGACGTACTATTAAATCGAAATCCTTTTTCTGTGCTTTAATTCACTTATCCCAAAGCTTTAATACTTCGTAACATCACTAAATATCATATATCTCGTCTATAATTGAATCCTCGATTCGTTCGGGTTTCAATAACTATCGATCGATTGATCGCATATTCAATACGGTGAATTATATATTCACGTACAATCAATACAATGAACCATGTATTCTCGTATAATTACCATGGTAACTCATGTACCCGACATTACATATGACGTAACTAACGTCTATCGGTTAGGGTATACCTGGTTTCGTCGGAATCGTTACATTATGACCCATATATTCCGGGGAGGGGGGAATCTATAAGTGATATACGTTTAATATAAGCTAATATATTGATATTATGGCCTTAGTATAATAACAAACCAGTTAAACGAAAACATACTCGTTTAACTACTTGCTCTGATCTTAAACGCGAAAGATAGTTACAAAACAAGAAATGTATCATCTGTTAAGCTAAAAAAGACCTACAAAACATTTAATTGGTATATTTTAAGTGATCCATGAAAATATTTTTGATTTTTACAAACAAATGGTATGTTTTTTCTAAATTTACAAGAAATTGGCTGAAAAACACTCGTTTTCGCGCTGTTTGTCGTACCCAATATATTTTTTCGAGCCAAAAACCAAACCCGAAATAAATTTGGACCCGGGATTTCAAGTTAGGGCATGGAAAAAGAGAAAAATGGACAAAAGTGGGGCCCAAGGGACCCCACATATGGGGCGGCCGCAAGGTATGGGGAACCCCCCTAATCTTTTTAACACACTTAAACATGTTATGAGATATTTCTTCTTCTTATCATCTTCAAAAATGATGAAGAACTCCTAGACTTTCACACACACACACACAACTTTCAAGGTAAAATGCTTAATTTGATCATTTAAGCTTGTTTTAAACATGTATTTTTCAATAAAAAATATACAACTTACACAAAAACATATAACATACACTTGTTTAAGAATAAGAAAACATATAACCTACACACGAAAAACATATAACCTACACACTTATAGGATATGCGTATCTTTGTCTAGTTTATATAATTGTTGATGTCAAATTATATATGTAATTTGTATACTTTTTTGTATGTTGTACGTTTTTATTGCTCAAAACAAGTGTAAGTTATATAATTTTGTGTATGTTGTATCTTTATTGTTTATATTTAATTGATACATTTGTATGATATTTTTTTATTATTATTTATCACAATTATTTTTCTAAGTATATCAATTGAAAAAAAATATTATGTTTTGATGTTTATTGTTAAATTACGTGTTGATATATGCTAATAAATTGAGTGGAAATAAATTGGTTTTTTAATAAAAAGAAATAGTATTATATGAATAAATTGTATTTTTGTTGGATAAATAAAGAGGGTGTAAATTAAATTATATATAAAACTAAATGAGTGTTTTTATCTTTTTAATTATTATAGTTAAATTAGTTAGATATATTAATTAGATAGCGATTTATTATGGTTATATTATTTATATTAATTGAATAGAGATAATACATTTATTGATGCATTTACATTTTTTTTTATTTATTTTTAAACATTCAAAACTAAAATAAACTAACAGCCCATATTCATTTCTCGTATTTCTCGAAGTAATCTCATTTTCTCCTGAACTTACATATATATATATATATATGTGGGCCCATATCTAAGTAATTAGTGTGTGTAGGTGATTCATACGCATGTGTAGTTAATTACCTACACATGTGTATGAATCACCTACACACACCAATTACTTAAATTATATTACTTTGGTTGCAAACTTTAAGATTGGACACACTTGATCTATCGGCCTATTACTTCATGATCAACTTCTTGACATGTTCATTACCGGTCACCCATGTCGTCCCAAACAACACTCTCACACAACGACGGTCGACCCTAATGTTGTTAATCTTCTAGTTGCAACCCAAACCTTTCTTCACCCCCGCCCTCCACCGGCAGACACACCTGCAGGCAGAGGCTGCCTCTGATCTTAAAACCCACTTCCCGATATGAGCCCTAGGCTCTGATATCACATGTTAAACTTAAACAAGTGAATCAAGAACACGAACACGAGGATTTAATCAACACACGATCTACTCTCTACGACTCTTTTATTAAGAAAATGACAAACGAGAAAAACTTAATAAAACTGATACAAAGTAGGGCTTATATAGAGCCAATACATGACTAATACTATACTAACTCAACTAGGACTTTCAAATTCAAAACAAATAAATAAGACTAACTAATTTGATAATAATAAACTAATTATTATATTAAATCTTCTCCAAGATACTAGGAGCCTTCAATTTGATTTGGTGTTGGACACGTTTAACAAAGGACGCCGCAGGTAATGCAGGAACATCACCGCCATCCCCTATCTTTTTGTATTCGGGCATTTGCAACTAAAGGTGATCAAATAAACCGGTTAACCGAACCGACCCGAAAATCAAACCGAAACCGAACCAGTTTGAACCGATTATGTAGAAACCGGTTTGAAACTTATTGATACCGTAAGTTCGGAACCGGTTTGCAATTTTCTCCACCAAAACCGGTTTCAAACCGGTTAACCGAACCGAAACCGGTCAAAACCCGAACCGAAACCGGTCAAAACCCAAACCGAAACTGATCGTAACATAGTAAGAAACCGGTTTCAACCCGAACCGAAACCGATTATAAACCGGTTTTGTCTTTTGTTGACTAAACCGAACCGGTTTCAACCCAAACCGGTTTTGAGTTTTAAACCGGTTTGTGCACCTCTAGTTGCAACATGCTATACAACACGAAAAAACTGTATGTGTGATGTAAAACTATGTAATTGATTGAAAAATTTAGGTATATATGAAACACCCACCAATTTAGGTTCATTTCTGTAGCTATGGGGGGTTTTAAGTTGTCTCCATGCAGCTGGTTGAAAGATTTGGGTAACTCATTTATTTTAGGCTGTACCCTCACTTTCCTTATATAACAATGTTAGGCTATGTGTTACTGTTATATAATATTCTTATATTTTCCATTATTTGTCACGTTAGCGTTACCTCAAATTTTCCTAGATCATTTCATTTATTGGTGTAGATCAAGATTAATGGATATCCCTGATGGTGGTGTACCAAGGAGACGACCCATCAGGCCATCCTGTGAAAGAAAAGTTAAAATGGCAATTTCGACCATGTCATTTCAAGTATAGATATTTAAATGGAACAACTCACCGAGGTTTATTGTTACTTATATTTGATTTTGAATAAATACGATATTTAAAACATTTTACCTAGATAATCAAGGTGGGTGCCAATTATTTGCATAAAATAACGAATATAAACTAACTTACATAAAGGCACCCTTAAAAGATGCTTCTGGTGGTTGTTATATGCATCCTTTCTCTCTCTCTGAAAATTATGTAGGAAGGTGACCCCAGCCAATTAAATAATTATCATCTTGATTTCAATCCTAATAAGTGATTAGTTGGAATGATGTGAGAGGTGGGTTTTTAATATCTCAAGAAAATATTCTAATATATTTTTTATTTTTGTATACAAACATATTTATTACTAAAATTACACTGTATAATTAATAATGAATAATTCATCACCAAATCATTTACATTCTCTAGTGTATTTTCAAGAGGTCACAAAATTAGGAAGGTTTTGGAACAACTAAAATTGAGGAAGTTAAAAACAATGAAATTTGTATTTCAGGTATAATTAACTGAAATATTGTTTTAACTGCCTAACATATAAACAGTGTAAAGTTAAAATACAAAGGAAATAAAAAGGGTGAGAATGAATCTAATTAATTGATTTTAGATCTGAATGGTGAAAATTAATTTAAGAAAATAAATTGATGAGAAGGGCATAAAGGTAATCCACTTTTGTTGACTTTCTCTTTCCATATGCAAGTCACATGTCAATTTCTCCATCATTTTAAAACGTCCATAACTTTTTCATGCAACATTATTTTTTTTAAAAAAATTTCACCATAATAACAAGCGTTTTTTTTATCTTTAATATAAATATCATATTGCTATATAAAAATAAAAAGAAAATTAGTGGGTTTTTTATATTGTGTTATTGGTTGTTTATTATGATTTTTAATTGGGTTTTTCTATGCATTGTGTTATAGATTTTGGTCATTGTTTTATCAATTGACACTCATATTAAATATAACAATTAAAACAAAGATTACGCCATTGTGTCTTTTTGTTTGTTATTGTGTCTTTATGCTCATCATTTGTCTTTCTACTTATCATTGTGTTTTAGTAATTGTGTATTACGTTCATGACATTGCGTAATATGTAGTTTCCATTGGGTTTTACGTTTCAGGTCATTGTGTTATACGTATTCACCATTGTGTTTTACATTTCAGGTCATTGTATTATATGTATTCATCATTATGTTTTACGTTTCAGGTCATTGTGTTATATATATTCATTATTGTGTTTTACGTTTCATGTAATTGTGTAATATGTATTTATTATTGTGTTTTATGTATTAGATAATTTGTTGTTATTTTATCATTATATTTACGTATTATTATTAGACAACCGTATTATTAACATTAAAAAAAACACAATGATGATTTGAAAGACACAATGCCGAAAAAAACACAATAACAAACAGAAAAACACAATGACTAAAAGACACAGAGACACAATGACGTATTTTTTATAATTTTTATTTAACAAAGTCATATTCATATTAAAGATAAAAAAACACTTGTTATTATGGTGAATTTTAAAAAAAAAATAATGTTGCATGAAAAAGTTATGAACGCTTTAAAATGATGAAGGAATTAACATGTGACTTGCATGTGAAGAGAGAAAATATGTACTATTACTTTTATACAATTTTATCTTTGGTCCCCACTTGATACATGTCAATCAACTATGACTTGTCATACTTCTCATTTTTGTTGGCCTTTGTAGAATAACTCAACCCCATATGAACATATGATATTTATGTCAACGCATAACTATGTTTTTTGGGTTTGTTTTTCAGGTTTTGGGTTTGTCGGGTCGGATTCTTCAGGTTTGAAAGTTTTAAATCTTGACTCGAAACCCAACCCAAATCTCACACGGGTTTTTCGGGTTCAGGTTTTTTTCAGATTGGGTTAATCAGGTTTCGAGTATCCTAGAAAAAAAAATTAAAAACTATGCTAAAATTGAAACAATATATTCTTCTTTGCTCGAAACGCAAATAATCAAATAATAAGCTAACTTGATAAAACAATTCAAAAGAAGAGTGAAATAACTCGAACCATAATCGTCTTCAATCATGCGTGATTTGGTTTTTCGATTACGGTTGCTATTAATAATAAATGAAAAACATTAATTAACAATAAACATTCAATAGATAGTACTTGGAATGACAACAGTTTATTCGGGTTAACTTATAAATCAAACCCAAGAATCAATCCGAATTACTTCGTTCGGGTTTGGATTTGTCTTTTCTCAGGTTCGATTTTTTCGGGTTGGGTTAGTTCGGGTTCAAATACGGGTCTTTTCGGGTTAGATTTCGGGTAAAAGCGACAGCCGTTAATGTCTCATTATCTCACTTAATATCAGGGCTGTAAACGAACCGAACGAACACGAACAAGGCCTTGTTCATGTTCGTTCATTAAGAAAATAATGTGTTCACGAACGGTTCACGAACACTTACCAAACGGGATTTTATGTTCGTGTTTGTTCATTAAGGAAATTAATGTGTTCATGAAAGGTTCACGAACACAAATAAAATCGGCAAAGCCTAGAGATTGAGACCGATGTATTCATCAATGTGAATAATGAAAGCCGGTAAACGAATCGAATGAACACAATCAAGGGCATGTTCCTATTCGTTCATTTAACTTTAAAAGAGCACGAGCACTTAATCGAACAAATATTTTTGTTTATGTTCGTTAATTTAAAAAGGGACATTTCTATGCTCGTTTATTTAAAAAGGGATATTTATGTCCGTTTGTTTAAAATCTAAACGAACATAACTGAACAAAAATAAACGAACATACATAACAAATGTAAATGAATACAAACAAACATAAACGAACTTAAATGAAAACACTTAAATAAACAAAAATTAACAAATATAAAACCTTTAAGCAGATGATCTGTCTAGATAATATTTAGTTATTTTCTATTAATACATAAACGAACATAAATAAACGAACGTTCATGAACATAAATGAACGAACGGAACATGTGTTCATGTTCGTTCGTTTATTAAACGAACACTAATTTTTTGTTCATGTTCGTTCGTTTATTAAATAAACGAACATAAACGAACTTCCCACCGAACGGTTCACGATAGTTCACCGAACGTTCGGTTCATTTACAGGCCTACTTACCATACCTTATCAACATTACATCTCAAGACACATATTTTGTTCTCGTGATTCTTCATTATCTAATTGTAAATATAAACACTATTTGATTTAATGATGGTTGCAAAAGGGAACCGACAGCTTACAGTTTACAGCTTACCTCTTGATTATTGCCTTGGTTCTTGATGATATCGACTCTCCTACTTGAAAGCGTTGTTTCAACAAGAAGATGGTTCCTTGTATCTACTCATTTGACTATTAAATTACTTATTTGTCCTCTGCTGAAATCAGCAAGTTGATTCCTACTTATTTTATTGTTAAATTACTTATTTGTCCTCAGCTGAAATCATCAAGTTGATTTTGGTTTACATAATTTTGGATTTGGAACTACCGAATCATTTGATTAAAAACAAAATACTTTAAAAATATAAATGTTAATGATTCTTTTAGTTATTGCGGCACATGCAATATTAGATACGTCTTTAGGAAATAGTGGCCACTTAATATTGTTTTATAAAAAATACATCATGCTCGGATATATTTTAGATATTTAAGCTGTTTCATTAGCATGAAAGAAAAAGGAGTAAGGTAGTGTTTGGTTTGGTTGGATAAAAATATAAGAGTGAATTAAAAGATGTTTATGACGGCCCCTCATGTCAAAATATAAATATATTTTAAGAAGTTATAGTATATTTAGTTGCCATTAAAATTACAGCGAAAGACTCTTACAACGATGGGTAAAATTGGTATTTCAAGTGAAGCAGGCCGCTTAAGATAACATTATGCATCTTGGCGTCTTGCTCACATGTACAACTCATAAAATCATGATTTGATTTTCTTTTTAAACATATTCACATGCAATTATTAATTCCATTTTCCCAAAAAACAATAATAGTTTTTAATGAATAAAAATCAAAGTCACAATCAAAATCCTCTCTTGTTTATCCTACATAAACCTATCTCCATTCTTGTTTCCAAACCAATACTCTTAATTTACATTTCAAAGAAAATGAGAGAAATTCTACACATTCAAGCCGGACAATGTGGAAACCAAATCGGTGCCAAATTTTGGGAGGTTGTTTGTGATGAACATGGAATCGACGCCACGGGGAAATACAACGGTAACACTCATGTTCAACTAGAGAGGGTGAATGTGTACTATAACGAGGCAAGTGGTGGAAGATATGTCCCAAGGGCGGTCTTGGTTGACCTTGAGCCCGGTACAATGGATAGTCTACGTGCCGGGCCCTATGGAAAAATTTTCCGACCCGATAACTTCATTTTTGGCCAAAATGGCGCGGGAAACAATTGGGCTAAGGGACATTACACTGAAGGTGCTGAGTTAGTTGATGCAGTTCTTGATGTTGTTCGTAAAGAAGCTGAAAACTGTGATTGCCTACAAGGTATGGTTGAATATATATTGTATAGCAAATTAATATTCATTAACTTATGGAGTATTAGTTAAGTGACAAAATGTCACGTTGTTACAGGATTTCAAGTGTGTCATTCACTTGGTGGGGGCACGGGATCCGGTATGGGAACCTTACTGATATCAAAGATCCGTGAAGAATATCCTGATAGGATGATGCTGACCTTTTCGGTCTTTCCATCACCGAAGGTGTCAGATACGGTTGTTGAGCCGTATAACGCCACCCTTTCCGTCCATCAATTGGTCGAAAATGCCGATGAATGTATGGTCCTCGACAACGAAGCATTGTATGATATTTGTTTCCGAACTCTCAAACTCACCAATCCTAGTTGTAAGTAACCCCAAACACAAATTAATCCCTTTTATTTATTTATTTTTTAAAAAACTAGTTAAACTTATAAAAATGTACAAACTTTTAATGCAGTTGGTTTATTTATTTATTTTTTAAAAAACTAGTTAAACTTATAAAAATGTACAAACTTTTAATGCAGTTGGTGACTTAAACCACTTGATATCAACCACCATGAGTGGGGTCACTTGTTGCCTCCGGTTTCCGGGTCAACTGAACTCTGACCTACGAAAGCTTGCGGTTAACCTAATCCCATTCCCAAGGCTCCACTTTTTCATGGTCGGGTTCGCACCCTTAACCTCTCGCGGGTCCCAACAATACCGCGCCCTAACCATCCCGGAGCTCACCCAACAAATGTGGGACTCCAAAAACATGATGTGTGCAGCCGACCCCCGCCACGGGCGCTACCTCACCGCCTCGGCCATGTTCCGGGGCAAAATGTCCACCAAAGAAGTGGACGAACAAATGATTAATGTACAAAACAAAAACTCATCTTATTTTGTTGAATGGATTCCTAATAATGTGAAGTCAAGCGTGTGTGACATCCCTCCAACCGGGCTCTCGATGTCGTCGACTTTTATGGGGAATTCGACGTCAATTCAAGAGATGTTTAGGCGAGTTTCGGAGCAGTTCACAGTGATGTTTAGGAGGAAGGCTTTCTTGCATTGGTACACAAGTGAAGGGATGGATGAAATGGAGTTCACTGAGGCGGAAAGTAACATGAATGATTTGGTATCGGAGTATCAGCAGTATCAGGATGCTGTGGCTGATGAAGGTGAAGATGAGTATGAAGATGAGGAAGAAGAAGAAGAGGAGAATTAATAATATAAAATATGGGTATGATTATTATTATTATTATAGTCCTTGTTGTTGTTGATGATGTTCTATTTTTTTTATTTTGTTTTATGGGTGTGGGAAGAGTTTTTGGGGTGTTTATAAATTGTTTTCGTGATATGATACTAATGTATATTTTTGCTATTATTTGTTTGCTTATTATGAATAATATATTGAGTGGTTATGTTTATGATTGAGAAATGAAAGCCCATGTTGCGTAGCATAGACATTTTATCTTTCAGTTAAGTAGGCATTAACGTATTTGACTTCATGAATTATGATTATGGACATGGTAACAGAACAATGGAGTGTAAGCAAGCCTAGTCGTTTGCGAGCAAAGTCAAGGTCGGCTAGTTAAAAGTTTGAATTGAGTGGAGTTTAAAGAGCTTGAGTCAGTGACAAAACTTTAACATTTAAATTGAGAAACCAAAAATATTAAAAAATAAAATTAAAATTGTCACACATAAAAAAACCAAATTCTTTTCACCAAATGAAGACAAATAAATAAATGACGAAGAAATAAGAATTACTACTTTGCCTAACGACCTTTAAGGTTTTTAAATTCATCAGTTAGTGATTTCGAATCAAAGTTTTTAACATTTTCTCTTTCTTCACAAAAGTCATCTTGCATCTTATGGCGAAGACGGTTGTTATATATTTTTATTTGCTAAAATACCCTTCTCTATTATCGTAGTAGAAACCGGAAGGGTCAAGATTAATTGAATCACTCTATCAAGCAAAAAATATGTCTCATGTTTTTGAGTTTCCACAACACTTTTTTATATACACCAGCAAGATAAAAACTACTAGAAAAAAGGCATTTCTTGACATGTGCATAATGGCACGCGTCGATTTATGACGCGCAATTGTGTTAGTCATTAAAATGATGTCATAATTTTTGAAAAGTAGAGAATTTATGACATTTATTTTTGTATGTCATTAAATCAGTGTTATAATTTCAAAAAATTACCAATGCGTGTCGTGTTTGTTTGTCATCTTGCAATCCCAAATGAAAAAAAACTAGTCCACCTAAAATTATTCCTCTCTCCCTAATTCCCTTATTAGACAATATCTCATATCAGACATCTCCATCTACAATATTTTTCTCATCCCTCATCTAGACTCCCGTACGTACGCCACCACCACCGCCGTTTACTTTCTCCACCACCACCGTCACAACCATGCCACCACAACCACGCCGCCAACCACCTGCCACCGCACGGTACCACAACCGCCATTAACCACCGCCACCACCACCGCCGCAATAATCTGGTTAGTTTCTTTCTCCCTCTCATCTGTCCTCGATCAATTTTACTGTTAATTGCTTTGTTGTTATATGGAATTTACTTCTTTATGTTTGAAATCTGATTAGGGTTTAATGTTGTTAATTACTTTGGTCTACTGTTAATTGTTGATCTCCGTTAGGGTTTAATGTTGTTAATTAGTGTTGTACTGTTGGGTGTTTATGCTAGCTTGTAGAAACATATTATTTGTTTATGATTTGCTACATGGTGTATTATTGTGTAAACAATTTACATTTGGGTTAAAAGTTTCATCTTTCTAACAAGGTTTTATACATTAACTGAATTTCATCTTTCTTTTTGTTGATAATTTAGTGTTTATCTGTTTGTTTGTTTAATTGTTTGTTGGTGTAGTTACCAATTGTGGACAAATGTTTGGGCAGCAAAGTGTTCAAGGACACACACAATGCATCACGGAAACGGTACGAATTATAATTTTTAATTTTTAATGTTTGTGTTTATTAGAATTATGATTTTCATTAATTTACATGATTCTATGCAGACACAATTTGAGTGTCCCCAACAAATGATGACCAGTAGCAGCAATATGACTCCCGGAGGTAGCGTAGGCCCATTGCACAGTTCAGGTAGCAAGTGAACTTTTGTTTTACAGAATGCTGCACTGAAATTATTTCAAATTTTTGAAAATTTATTAAAGATGTCAACATTCTCTACGATAATTATAATAATTGGTGTTGTGTGTTGCAGGCCAGAATATCCTATCTTCTGCCATCAAAACTCTCTCTAATCATACTGCACAAAGCTCGCTGTCACAGATGCAGCAACCCACAAGCCAAAAGCTGTTACCCTCACAACAGGTGACGTTAGGGACCTTAAATGGAAAATGCGAGTTAAGAGGTAACTAAGAAATAAATGTTATAACACAGAAGATATAATTAATCTATGATATTAAATATTATGTAGTGAGAACAAATTCTTAATGATTTTAATTTGGCAAACCCCCAACAATTTTCTTCTTCTCATGAGTATCGCGAATATGTCGTGAGCCAGGTATTTATCCCAACTTTTCCTGCTGTTAACGCTTATTAATATACTTTCTTTTATTTTTCATAATCTTTTGCTTATCAAAGATATTGAATGTTGTTAGCTAATTCCTGTAATGAGAGAAAAATACTACATCAAACTACAAGATATGTTCAACAATGAAGCACAACAGTATGCCAAGGTTCAACACAATCACCATTTTTCAACGCACAAACACCTTTTAAATTCATCTTTTGTTTAGATGTGCTTCAATTCTCCTTTTCAAGCACGGACAGTGGAAGATTCGAAAAACCACAAAGCTCGTGATTGGATGATCGGACACCGTATGAATATGAATTGTAGACCATTAATGTTGATGTTTCCGATCATCAAGGCAGGTGCTTCTTTTTTAGGTTTAAGGTTTGACAATAGAATCTTCTTTAAAGGCTTTGTTGCCATAGGTAGATCATTTGGAGGTGCAAGATCATTCGAGACTAGTAAATAGTTGTCAAATACTGTGAATATTCCCATTAAAGAGAAATATGTAGGCATCTTATGCAGAAATGAAGGGGAACCTGTGTTTATGTTTGACTAAATGATCAAGAAACTTTTGTTAAGAAAGTGAAACACGAAAGAACACAGACAACTCAGTGAAGATTTAAGCTGATCTGCGTGTTTAAATAGGTTAATATCTTTAGCATTAACTAACAGCTATATATGTTTGAAATTCAAACAAGAATACGTTACTTAATGAATGTTGTATATAAACATAATTAATTACAAGTATTATATAAGTTGGTATCTTTACCATTAAATCGGCCAACGGCTATATGTTTAACATTAACCAACGGCTATATATGTTTAAAATTCAAGCAAGAATACGTTACTTCATAAATGTTATGTATAGACATAATTAATTAAAAGGATTAAATAAGTTGTTATCTTTACCATTAAATTGGCCAACGGCTATATGTTGTAAATCAAACAAGAATACGTAACTCTTTCGAAGACATACTATTCAAATTATGACTATTGCATATGTTAATAAACTTAACGTTAACTAACGGCTATATGTTTGAATTTCAAACTTTGAAAAAGTTACACTTTCAAAGAAAATCAATTCAAATATGATTGTTGTATATAAAAATAAAATATATTTAAAAAAAAGTTGATATTATCAGCTTAACTGGCCAACACCTATATGTTAGAACTTTGAAATTCAAGTAAGAACTTGCTATTGTTTCGAAGATAAAATATATAAAATATAACTTTTGTATATATACATGAATAGTTACTAGTTTGAAAAAAGAAAATGATACGAGACAACTAATAAGCTATTACACATGGTCCACTAATACGCTATTGAATATGGAAATAATCCTTACGTACTTTTCATAGTTAGTTTGTTTTATATAAGAGCTTATAAAAAAGTTAACCATAATTGTTCAAGTTCATTCAGAATACCAATAAAATATGCCTATAAAGCAACCCCGACCCATAGGCGTGAGCACGGACTAGGGACTAGGGAGGATGACAACTTGTAACATCCTAAAATTTTAATGTTGAATAAAGAAAGTTATGTTTAGTGATTTCGCGTTAATTATTGGATATCGAGTAAGGAGCGGATCATGGACTTGGATTAATTGAGATGGGTTAAATGAGAATGGGCCTTAGGTCCATGGGATTTAAGGGATATAAATATCCCCTAAACTCTAAAATATCTTTCATTTCACCATATTCTCTAACACTCCAAAACACACACACCACACACCAACACCGCCGCCGGCCGAGGGAAGAACCGAGCCAGATCCGAGAGAGAGAGCGATTAGTTGTGATAACAAGTTAAACAAGATCCAAACAAGCTCAGAAAGGTATGATTCTTGATCTTGAAGTTTAAAGATCCAAGTTTTATAGTGTAGATACGACCGAAAATGGTCGGGAAGCGTAGTGGGTGATGTCGAACCTTAACAAGGGTGTTAAAATCGCCAAAATGCTTAATAAAAACCAAAACAGCGGCTGATCTGGGCAACTTCGCATGTAACTGGGCAACTTCGCCTTCAAAGCGATAACTTCGCTTTCAAAGCGATAACTTCGCCTTCAAAGCGATAACTTCGCCTGAGGCCAAGTTCGCCTAATTGATAACTTCGCTTACGGCCAAGTTCGCCTAACTGGTAACTTCGCCTAAAGCCAAGTTCGCCTGATGACAACTTCGCCTAGAGCTAAGTTTGCCTGAGGTTTAACTTCGCCTAAAGCTAAGTTCGCCTGATAACTTCGCCTAGAGCTAAGTTCGCCTGAGGTTTAACTTCGCCTAAAGCCAAGTTCGCCTGATAACTTCCCCTAAAGCTAAGTTCGCCTAAGGTTTAACTTCGCTTAAAGTCAAGTTCGATTAGAAAATAAATTAAAAATCTAATGAAAAATGTGTTAAGACAGTTAATGGAAATAAAATTTTTCCAAGCTGACCTGGCAGCTCGACCCCAGCCAGGGGCTCTGCCCCTTGGACCTTGCTAGGGGCTGCCGGCCCTAGACCCCGCTGCCAGGGGCGCTGCCCCCGGACCCCCGTTCGTTGTGGTTAGTAGTTAAGACTAGAAAGATGATATGAGTAGTAATAATTAATTGATACGTATACTTGTTATACAGTCAGCCGTGCACAACTGAAGAAAGGGATTACGATTAACGGTGAACGTAACCGTGTTCAGGTGAGTTTCTAGCCCCATTTATGTGTTATGTTTTCGGGGCTGTGTGCATACTCGATATGTTTGTTAATACGCTTATCCTAAGAGATAAGTGTATGCCTTATGTGAATGATGTGATATGTATGAATGATTGCTTGATGGTACGTGAACGATCTTCGGATATTGCACGTACTGTCAGGTTGTAACGCTAAGTATAAGGTAAGTATGATATGTATGCTTATGTGTACGAATGTGATAGAGTTAATAAAAGAAGGAAATGATGGTTGTATGGTAACGAAGAGGGAATCGAACCCTACTAATATTCGAGAACTAGGGAACCGAACCCTACTAATATTCGAGGAAAGAGGGACCGAGCCCTAATAATACTCGAGGAAAGAGGGTACCGAGCCCTAATAATACTCGAGGAAGGAGGGTACCGACCCCTAATAATACTCGAGGAAGGAGGGTACCGGGCCCTAATAATACTCGAGGAAGGAGGGTACCGAGCCCTAATAATACTCGAGGAATGTAGGGCGTAATGCTCTTTATAACGTAAGATATGAAAGTAAGTTAATACAAAAGAAAGTATGAAAGTATGAAAGTATGAATGTAAGAATATAAGTTTATGTGTATTGTATAGTGTATGATTAACTAGAACTCACTCAGCGTAGCCGACTTTTAGTATGCACGTAGGTGAGTAGGATGAGGCAGCTCGCTTGAGGAGACACGTGGCACTGAATAAGAGTCTGGCATCTGAAGACTTATGATGTTTTAATTTAATGCTTTAATGTTGAAAGACAAAGGATGTTTTGAGACAAGTTATGAATTATGTAATGTTTTATGAAAGTTTTATATTCCGCGTAAATGTTTTAATTAACTCTGATATTTAGAACTGTGTTTATGAGTAAATCCAACACGAAAGTAGGGCTACCGGTAACGGGGCCTTACAGAGGATGACGGACAAAGGCCCAAAATATTTTTGGCCCAGAAAAAGTTTCATTTATCTTTATGTATATAGTATTCAAACCCTCTTAATTTAATAACATGAAGCTAGCTAAATTGTAGAACACTCTTCCTTCAAATGAGTTGTCAGGGTTCAAATCCTGCAGGACCGGCCATAAGGTGTGGTCGGGTGGTCAACGACCACAGGTCCGACACCTCGCTAAGCCCGAGTTTTTATTTTAATTTATATGTATTTTTATTAAAACAATATGTATATTTATTGTTTAAACTCAATTACATAACCACTAGCTTGGTCTATTTAAACTCAATTACATAACCACTAGCTTGGTATATTTACTGTTTAAAACACTTAGTTTGGGATTCTTCGTCACATCAATATTAAAATCCCTAATTGATATCGTAATTAAATTCTCATTTGCTTCATGAAATCCACATGAGTGTTCTTTCGAAACTAAAGTACAACAAAGTTAGCAACTCCATTGTATGATTATTGACTATACTATTCAACTTATGTAAATGCTTATCCATTATGGATGTAAATACGTCTACTCCATATAAAGGTTCAAAAGTATCATGATTATCTCTTTTACAAGGCCGATATTGAATAGAAGTATATACAACATTCATATGCAACATATCTATTTGATGTTTCTCAAAAAAAAGAAAAATAAAAATAAATTCATAAACAAACAAACAAAGTACTAAAACTTTATCTGTTTTAAGTAAAGAATCAATCACTTCCATTTTTTCTAAATTCATTTGGACCCCCTTTTGTTGCTGAATTTGACTCTATGGAATTAAGAATGACTTAAGATTTTTTTTTATAGAGCTTGAGAATGAGTATCAGTTTTCTCCAATACTTTTATTATCAAGTGAAGAATAAACATTAACTCAAATGATTTAAGGTGTCGGTAAGTGATGTGTAGTGGAGTGGTATGAAAAGTTAGTTTTTCAAAAGAGTTATGCTTCACACAAAGTTGAGTTTTAAATTTATAAGATGATTTTTATCTTAAGGAGACCACACACAAATAGGCAGGTGTATCTATCGTATGCAATATAGTATGGGTAAGAATCAAGTATCGATCCGCGGACACACTCGTTTGATTTTTACTACTAAATCGTGTATTTATTTTAATAAGAAGTAAACATCATAGTGGTTTTGGTTTAACAAGTAACTTTCAAATGAATTTAAAATGCATAAATAAAAGACTATATTTTTTGATTTTTATAGAGATGATCAAAGATAAAAGTGTACCATCTTGGTTAAAACTCTTCTTAACTTGGTTTAACAATTAGTTGGTAAACAAGTGATATAAACTTGTTTTTATTTGGTAATTAAATGTGAGAATAACACCTTATTCCTAAGTCATGTTTTTTAAGTCATGTTATTCCATGATAGTTAAAGAAAGAGATACGCATAACTTCATGATCTTCACAAACACATCATTTTATGTAAGCAAGTTGGTTTATATTAAGTATCATAAGATAACTTACTTTAAAGATGAGACAATCCCTTAAATTATTAAGTGAATTGTCCTTGATATTTTAGTAAAAATAAACTTTGTCATATACTTAAAATACGAATTAAGATTAGTTAAGGTGTAAAAGATGAGCCTTGAATGACCAAGTATTAACTCACACAACTCTTGGACAATTATAGAACTTTGTAATAACTACCCAAGAGTTGTTTAAAGTAGATTATGTTACACACTCACTTGACAAGTAATCAACCAATTTTAGTAGATTAACATCAACATCCAATTACACACCACTGTTGATGTTTCCATTTTAAAGATGATCGATTACTAGTAGTACTTCGTTTGGTCCACGGTTATATTAGGATTTAAGTTTTATCAACCAAGCCCTCACAAGAATGGTAGTTCCCTAGCTTATCATCAAGCTCGGTACTTGGTGTCTTTTTTAAGATTTATATTTTGTTAACCAAGACTTCACAAGAATGGCAGCTCCCCAGTTTAGCATCAAGCTCGGCACTTGGTGTCTCTCTTTCAACTGGTTGTAAAAATCACGCCTAGGCGCCGAGTACTTGATGAGTAATCCCCGAGTAATCCGCGCCTCGGCTGAGTTCTCGGTGAGCCATCCCCGAGTACTCTACGACTAGGGTCGAGTACTCCCAACTCCCCCCCCCCCTGTCGGCCGCCTAGCAACTTTTGAAACCTTGCTTTTAAGAGTGATCTAACATTCATCAACAAGTGATAACTACAACATAATTTTTAGTTTTATAGACTACTCACATGTTTAACCAATATTATTAAACTTTAGTTAAGACTCATTATAAACCAAGATGATACCATGAAAGTTTAACCAATGATGTGCTAAAAACGGTCTATAAAAACTTAACCTAACCTAGACACTCTAGTTTTAAATTTATAAACCTAGACTATCCTAATGCTAGACCACTAGACAGGTAAGTGTACCTATCAACTGCAGTAAAGCCTAATGAAGTCCGGATATCGAACCCAAAGGACACTAGCGACACCTAAACTAAACTCTAACTAAAAACTTAAATAAATAGATTTAATTGATTTTTTGTGTTTTTATATTTGTTAACTATAAACTAAGAATACTTGAACTTAAACTGACACTGACACTAACTGACTTTAACACGATTACCTAGACGGATTCAAAGATGGGAGAAGCACTACTTAGGTTTAGAATATTACTTGTGTTTCTTGGATCTCTCTTGGATATGGAAACTATGATGGAACCGGGATCTTAAAATACGACACCCTTAGACAACCTAGTGGATCCCTGATCATTTTCCGGGTGTCACCTAAAAGGAAACCTAGGGGCGTGTAAACTTACTGGTTGGTCGGATTACCTCTCGGTCTCTCCAACAATACTAAAGTATCCTAAAAGATAGATTACATGTCAGTCTCACTATCTCAATACACCCTAAAGTGCAAGGGGTAATCTAAGAACAATTAATAAGACACGGAATTACAATGAAAGTAGGGAAATCTAGGGAAACCTCCTGTCATAGCGTTTTAGCCTAAACACCTAATCCCAAGGACAACCCGACTATCTATTACCTCTCAGTCTCTAGATAGGTAGAATATAAAATTTTAATAAATCACCAACCAATGTTCCTATGGATTACTACGTGTAGTAAAACCATAAAATAATCACAAACACATAGTAAGCGACCTAAATACGCGTCCATAACTGAAAAACTTTCAACAAGACACATACGGAACAAAGATCGATAAAGAATCAAAATTATATATGCAAACACATCAAATTAATCATAAAAAGATTCTTTACTTTAATATTATCCAACACTAGAAACCATAAACCAATAAAAATCCTCAAATCACAAAGTAGTCATCAAAAACCTAGGTAGCTATGGGTTTAGCTAACAACCATACTCAAGAATAAAACATAATAATTAGGTTCAAACACTTAATTCATAATGAAAATAATAAATTCAAACCAGAAAATAGTGTTTGGTTGAGTAGGTTTTGAGCCCCAACGCTCTCTAGTAGAACCGACGTATGCTTTCCTCTTTCTTTCTTCTTGCTTCACGGTTGCCTGATATCTTCTTGATTGTGACCCCCTTTGCCTTTGTCGGTGGCAGTAGGGTAAAAACCCTCCCAGCCGTAGGTTTTTTTTCCCCAAAGCTTCTTGTTTCTTATATATATTTATATTGATTCAACAAAAGAGCCAAGATTAACGTATGGGCTCGTCCAAAAAGCCTGCAACAATCCAAATATTATAAACTCTTTTTGGCATTGACTTCTAGTCCACATGATTTTTAAATCCAAGTAGTTAGCTCAACTCAAAATCTTGGTTAAATATTGGTTTTGTAATCACCCAGCACACCTACGGAGGAAAAGAAAATAATTCAATTAATGCATTATTAAATTTGTCAATTAATCCCATTAAGAATTACTAATTGAAAGGATTAAAACCTCGTAAGAAAGTTGACAAATATTTTAATATAATACCATTATTAATCAATTATCATAATATATTATTAATTAGATATGATTTTTGGTATAAACTACCCAAAAGTTATTTAAATGTTAGGAGAATATTTGTAATAATCATATACAATTTATAGCATATCAACCAATAAAAGTAATAGATACAAACATGATCAAATTGAAGCAATCAAACTGATTTGGATGACCTAATATTTGACGCTAATGACTTCTTCTAAGAGCTTAATCTGTCACACCCCAACCTACAACGGAATGCCGGGGTGCGAATCATTAGTTCACAACTCACAAGACACTATCATGCAATTTAATATGACAATATCTAATTTATTTATTTAAAATTCAACTAGGTACAAAATGTTCAAACAACTACAAAACAAACCCTAAATAACCAAATATTTCAAAGTAATGAAACCAAACACAATCATCTTTTATTAAAATAACTTAGGGTATCTCTAAATGATTCTTCAGCTTAGCTTTGAACCAAATGATAACCTACAATATGCATACAAAATAGATAGGTTTGTCAATACGAGGTTGATTGAGAAAATCACCCATTTTGATAATATGATAATATATGTATAAATGAGCAAACCAATACTATAAGCATAAATCAATCAAACCATGAGCAAATAGTTGGTGTCAATTGACCATTGCCTAGCGAATCGGTCTATGGCTACTATTACAGTCGTATGATCATACTATAATTTGATTATGATGGACCTCTCTTAATGCGATAAAGTAAAACAACTAGACAAATAGCAATTAATCATTTAATCGATCAACACACAATATTCACAATTTGCTAGTTGTGTATAGTATGTAATATATATATATATATATATATATATATATATATATATATATATATATATATATATATATATATATATATATATATATATATATATATAGGGAAAAGTGAATATAAGGCTGTTATATATGTAAGTTAGATACAAACCATCAAAACTACGTAGTTTTGATCCAAATCTAATTAAATCCCTAATTTTAAATCTCTAATTTCCCTTATATTCACTTTTCCCATATATATATATATAATGAAATCTCACCAGCATTATGTTGACAAATGTTATTATTTTAAACGTGCTACAGGTTGAAACGATGACGTGCAAGGATTAAGAATATTATGTTGGCTCTAGGTTTTATTTAAACGAATAATAGTTGTCCTTGTCTATGTTATATTACTTGTTTTATTTTCGAACTATTTGTGTACTTGCGACTTAACGGAATGAAATAAATATATTGTCACTTTAATAGTGTTACGAGCTTATCAGTGCCACGACGTATTTCACTTAAAGCTGGGGTGTTATATTCGGTAATGCGCAAAAATAAATGTTTAGACATCCGAAAGCGACGCACAACGGGCCATTGAAGTAATATGCCATCAAACCAACGTTCGCGACCAAACGATCTCATTCAATATATTCTCTTTTCGAGGTCGTGCATGGAGGAGAACAAAGAGATTGCATACACTTTGTCGCGAGCACAATCACACTCGTAACCACCTCTTCCTCCGTGTTGTCATCGGCATTCTGGAAAAACCGATTGTATATATCTGAAGAAGACGGAGAATTCATATGGAGTTTTGTAGATTTTTGTAGAATCCATATAAAAGTGTGAGTTTTGATTAGGAATTAAATGAATTATATAGAAAAAAATTTTGAATAACGGTCATGTTGACTGTTCAACCATCGAAGCACCATTGTGCAACAACGACGACCTCCAAAACGAGGAAGAAAAAGAGGGGGCGGTGTTTAGCTCACTTGGGCTCGTTTTTCCCTCCATAACGTAACCACCACATGTGGTCTAGTTGGGTTTTCACTCACTATATACGTAATGCAAATAAGAAACTGTATCTGTAACTTCAATTATAATATATAATAATCGTATAGCCATAAATTCTTTCTTGCTCAATATATAATTAGAGTATTCTCAACCTATTCCTACCATATACATATAGGGTAAAGATAACATACAAATAGAAAAAGTGTGCGAAACGTACGAACTATAACAAAATTGGAGGCGGTGGCATTTTTGTAAATAAGTGGAAATCATGTTTGTAGTGTAATTTAATTACTCTATACAGTTTACAAATAGAGTAATTATAGTTTACAAATAGAATAATTTTATTACTTTACTTGTTTCAACTAGAGTAATTATTTTATTAATAGAGTAATTATTGAATCTGCTTCTTCTTCTTTCTCAAATTGTCTGCTTCAAAAACCTATAACTACAAATTGATTGGGAAATCACACACTTTCTTGTTTCAATATGCCATAAAAAGCTTCAAATCAGCGAAATCGTAAACATATATCTTCTGATTCTTCTCTAGCATCTTCATAATAATCCGGTCTTGTCGGAGACGTAGGGATTTAACTTTCTATTGGAACGATACATCGGATTTGGTGGTCAGTCGCCGCCAATTAGAGCGAGTATGTTGTAGCAGAAAACGACGGTGTGCCATGTCACACCCCAACCTAAGGCGGAAATGTTGGGGCGTGAGCCGATTGCTCACAGCTCGAGGATACTATCATACATAAAAGGTGACAATATCTAATTAATTATTTTATGACAAGATTATACACAATATTTAAATATAACGAACAATTTAAATACATGAAAGGAAACTCATATAATGATTGTCTTATTTATATCCTAAGGTCTTGTCTAAGTGTCCAACTTCAATCTTCAATAACAAGCTATATGCTTATGCGTAGAAAATGGAATTTGTCAACAACACATGTTGAGTGAGATGATCACCAATTTTGACACAACAAATAGTTATATAATAAATAAATAATAAATGATAAGTGTTAAATGCGCAAACCAATCTATGTGGTAATAATCAATCAAACCTTAACAAACCAAATCAAGTTGTACTAGTGTGCCAATGAATCGTTGCCAAGCAAATCGGGCATTGATTACAATGAATAAAATTGTCGGTTTACCTTCGCCAAGCTAATCGGGCTCCGATTACTAAGACGGTCGTATGATCATACTAATGAGAACCCTATACAAAGGGGATATGTTGGACCTCTCCGAATGTTGTCAAGTAAACAATTAAACATGTAGCAATTAACAAATAGCATTCAACTGATATTCACACAATGATTTGTTTGCGAGTTTGTGTATATATGTATAGGATAGAAAATATGAGTAAGTACGCATATGTCCCCAAAATATTTGAAAACAGTGTATAAAAAGGGGAATGATCAAACTCACCTTAGATCAATGATAAGCGATTAATAAATGCGATTAAACGAGCTATGGAATAAGCGAGTCGTCCACTACAGGTCAAAAGTTATAAATGATCAGAATATGAATATGTGAGATATGATAATAAAATTAAAAACGAACTCGTATCCGCTGGAATCAATCCAAACGGACGTTTAAAACTCAAGTTATGTTATATTTAAGATTTAAACGAGCTGGTACTGACCAGAATCCGAACAGCGAGTCAGGAGTCGGGTTTTGGTCAATAGACTTAAAATCTTGTTTCGAGAATAAAAGTATTCTGGACCGAACGTTGAATCCAGCCAGAAGTATGAGAAAATGTAAAGTCAAACTTGTTGGCTGATTTGCCCTCTAACGAGTTTTAAATGAATTGACCAGTCAACACCCTTCAACCACCGAAATTGATTGAAGGTTATTGACTAGGGAATGTATATGAATGATTTCTATGTTTACAACTTACCCGGAAAGTGAAAGAATCAAAAGAAACGAAGAGTCAAAGTTCCACATGTATGCAAAGTCAACAATTTATGAGTGTATCTTTAACAATAATGCAAAAACCGAAGGATTTAAGGAGGGACAGTGGATGTGACGGCTGGAGAGGCTTCTCTAGGGTTGGTGTAAAGTTTATGGCGGAGATTAGATGATTTGTTTATATAGAGATTACAAAAACAAACTATATTTGGAAGGTTTACTCGTTTAAGAAACCGAATATGCATTTAATGACTAAATCAATGAGATAAGTTGTAGATTTTGTCCATGATCAGAGGACTTGTATATTTAGTTAATATCCATTTTCTTGGACCTTAATTTACTCGATTTATGCCAAAAATAAGCGATTTGGATGCTAAAAACAAATTAGGAAATAAAATAAGCTATTTAATGAGAAAATCTAGTACAATAACTAACAAAATTTGGCTTGGGCACCAAGAAAACGAAATTGGACCAGCTATAACATTTCTTGGTGTTTAAGTTTCGTCAATTTAATCAAAAATAGGAAAGAATTGGCAAAACTAGTCCCCGTAGTTCCCGAAAATGCGATTTTTAGCCGTTTTAAGCGATTTTAAAGTTTTCTAAGGGCTAATCGGCATAATTGAAAGTTATGAAATCATAAAATAAGTTAAACCAAGTTAAATACAAGTTTTAATCAGTTCAAAAGATCCAAATTACATTCTCGAATCGGTTTAAACAAATACGAAAAATCCGAGATGTTACATGCCACCACCAGAGTTAAAGTCTCGCCGGATTTTTCGGCAGTTGTAGATACGAGAGATGTGGTTGTTGTCGGCGGTGAGGCAACGGAGCCTTGGTTGAAGGAAAGCTGGTGGAGGTTGGCGGTGGAGTGATTGGAGTCTGGTGATTTTGTGGTGGATGAGGAAGAAGATGGAGATGGGATCTGGTGGTTGAATGAGGAAGAAGATGGAGATGTGGTGTGGTGGTTTTGTTCAGTTTATATGTTTAGTACAGATTTTTTATTTGTATTTGATCCATATATATATATATATATCATGTAATTACACTAAAAGTCACTGTATTTTGTCTCTCATGTTCAATTAAATAATACTTTTATACCTTTATCATTATTTTTTCTCTTTTCTTTACTTACAATCATTTTCAGAAAATATTAAAAAGTTATACAGTATGAGCATTGAAACCGCAAATTTAACTTTCCCATATAACATTTTCTCTCTCATAACCATAACATATAATTTACAAAACCCCCCTCACAAAAATGCAGGGAATAGGCCGAGAATGCTCTTAGAGCCACATTTATAAGTGACCATCCACTTCTCACTATTCTCTAATAATTCCGTATTAATTAAAGGTATTAATTTTACTATTCAAGCATTTAACTGCATTTATATTCTTATTCAGGCAGGAGTACGAGTATACTGACAAGGATAACAATGTGAGGCTGAGGGGTGTGGGGGGCTTTATTGGGGGCTCCAACCAATAATATTATGACGTGTGGCAGAGAGAGAAACTGGATAAGGGGGGTGTTGGAGCCCCCGTTGGAGTCTCTGGCCCTGGTGTGGAGGGGCTCCAGCAGGGGCTCCAGCGAATTTTTTTTTATTTTTTTATAAATATATTCAAACAACGTATTATTAAAAAAACTCATAAATTATTAAAAAAAACACACATTAATAAAAAAACACATTAATATCTAAAAATAAAATAAAAATTAAAGTACTAAAAAAAAAATTCTTCTTATTCTTCGGCTTGGTCTTCTTCGATCAACCTCTTTCGGATACGTTCCTTTTGCTTTTCCATTAGCATTTGATCGATCGGATTTAGGTTACTGAAGTCTCTAGTAAGAAAGTCCAAATCTCTCATTCGACTTTTTTCCTTTTTGTCATAAGAGACCACCTCCATGGTTTTGTTGAATTTATTGAGGGATTCAACAAGATTGGCGATGTTTACGGCTTCCCCTCAGCCGGTTTTTTCCCCTTGGCGTCCCTTCCCAATGGCCGCCTTCTCGGCGGTGAAGACGTTTCCTCCTCCGCAATGTTTAGGTCGAATCCAACGCGGCAATCCGACCCGGTTGAAGTGTTATACGCTCCAGACGAACTAGTTTTAGTCCGTTTCGGCCTTACTTCCGCATCAAAGTCCGGCGCCACCAGCTCAACCCACTTGGAACACCTTTTCAACCTCTCCCACAACTTTAAATCGTCCCACGTCTTCACCATCCCATACCTCCGCAAACACTCTTGCTTCCACTCTTCGACCGTGAAATTGTAAACCGCCAAATCATCACTGCCACTTGGTTTCATACGACCGCTGTTCCTGTTGAAAAGATTAGTAAACAAGCCGACAAATTTTCTGATTTCGGACCACCGACCCGAAATCATATCGGCGTTCCGCTCTGTACTCCCAACGAGCATGTAGAACGTCTCCCTAACCTTTGTCCAAAAAATCTTGCTCTTTTGGTAGTCGGCTGCAAAATGACTAAATAAATTAGATTTCTATTTAACTTTTTTATTTAACTTTTTTATTAAAAATCATTTTTAAAAACGTTAAAACAATTACCGCAACGCCGATCCTCAGAAATGACTATCCAAGCCCGACACAAGGCTTCCTTCTCATCCGATGACCACGGAGTGGCTTTCCGTTTTGTCCTCGGAGTCGAAGCCGGTCCCGACCCGTCCGTTGCAACTTGTTTTTTCCGGTGGACGCGTCTTTTTGGTCCCGTAGCTTCACCGTGTGATTCTTGTGTCTCCGGAACAACAAAGTTAGGAGACGGTTGTGTGTTGGATGGTTGAAAGCCGGATGATTCTTGCGGCTCCAAATAAAACATCGGTTGGTGCGGTGACGACCATAAATCATCGTCAAGATAATCTGAATCAAGGTTTGGGAACCAATTTCCAGCCATTTTTTTTAAAAAAAAGTTGAGAAGATGAATTGATTTTGGGTGAAGGTTTGAAGTTTTGGTATAAAAATGGGTGAAATGGGGTATAATTATATAGGAAAAATATTTTTTTTTTGGTTTGTTCGGCTCCCAACGGTCAAAAAACCATCAAAAGTTGTGCAGCCCTCTCTCTTCTCCCGCTAACCGGCTCACGCCTGCATTGTTTTTCGCGTTAGCGCCCCGTTAGCGCCCCCGCAAACGCCCTGGTGGTGTGGTGTTAGCGCCTGGGGCGCGAGCAGAGGGACTCTAGCGCCCCCGTTGAAGCCCCACACCCCTCAGTCTGATTATGGTACAAGAGAAATTGAGAAAATAACAAAAAGTCTTAAACCAAGAGGGTCCACAGTGAAAACAACGTTTGCTAGAATGGCTCCAAAGTTCAAACACCTTTAAAATAAATTACAATAAAATATTCTTGTATAAATATATGCATTCATTATATTTGTATTTAGTAATTAGTGAAAATCTCTAGTTTTAGAAATTAATAGGTGTATCACCATTCACGTGTTAAACCTATAGTTGTAACTATATTTGTCACTCATATATTATTAATGATGAACGCTTCATTATAATTTTCTCATGACAACAAGGATGCACAATCAAATGGGCATCATATCAAATAAAAAGTGGGGTTTGCTTAACTAGGCTAAGAAGGAAGAAGATGATAATGTTAATATCTTTCAACATATTCTTCCATTTCGAATTCATTTGGTGGATTATGTTACTTCATTCTCTTGCATAAAAGAATCAAGCGTCTGTGTCTAAAAACTACCTGTACGATAACCTGGTCTTCGAAAACAGGTAGTAAAACCTTTGTCAAAGCCACCTCTTCTTGATAGTATCATGCTCTTGGCCTCCTACTACTTGACTCAGGTTCGAGATTTGCTTGTGTTCCATCTTCTTGAGTTTAAGAGAGAAATATGTGTAAAATGGTTGAATATATTGGTAGTTATAGTGGTTTATTAATTAATTTAAATAAATTTTTTTTTACGTAAGCTAGTCGTTTCACAACGATAACATCAGGTTCACAAAATCGACTGGCATTTTCTTTTTCCCAATACCGCAAAGAGCACGGGGGTGCGGGATGGGTTCCGCAATAACATTCACCACATCATTATCCTTTTTCGATCATGTTGGACACCCACAACCCTTAGAGACAATTATATCGAAAGTCTCACATATTTCATCCTTCGTTCTTACATATGAGAACTTACGAATTTCATCCCTATTGATTGGACAATAGTCTATGTATCTTAGATGTTTGTTAAATGACTTCAGTTAACTTATAAAAAATTGACTATTTTGCATTGTAGTTAAATGACAATCAAAACCTCATGCCCATCACTTTTATGTATTTCATTATGTTATTAGCACATCCTCTTATCTTATTTCTCAAGTTGCTATCTCATATTTATAAATTTTTAATGGCAATTTGCACTTGTGGTCATTATGTTGTTAGCACATCCTAGGCCGATCGCAACCCGGGATGCATATTCTACTGTTGTCCACGATTTGCATGACCCCTAATTTTCCTTGTTAATCTTCATTTGCCAATTTTTTAAATTTCAAACATTTCACATACCATCAACGTACACTGCGCATTGCTTTCAAATCACTTTACATCTTTAAAGGAGTGCACCCATGAGTTTGCAGCAATTGAAAACACTAAGTTCAATCCAGGTATCTCAGATTACTGGTTTCATCTTACGCTGGCACTTGACAGAATGGTGTTTAAGAGAATAAACTTGGATCTTGCTATCTGAGATGGTGGATTCAGACATCATAGATGTACACGTTACATGAAGTGCCATTAAAAGAGATATCCTTAATCCAGCTATCAGATTACTAGATGCGTAAAATCCATTTGTTCTAAGTTCTAAAAGTCACTTTGTTTTTCTTAATAAACCTACTATTTAAAAAAACAAATTAAAAAAGAAAAAGAAAACATGAAAATCATAGACATCATTGAGCTTCTTAGCAATCATATATTTTGTCGTATAGAAATTTATATGATACAAATAATTGTCGGGTCATTTTGCTTTTGCTTTTGCTTTCTTTGTTTTTCTTTTATTTATATAAATTTTGCTTTATAGTTTTAAGGCCAAAGCTTTTCCATGCCTATTTTCACTTTTGTCTCCTCTCTCTCTTCCTTCCGTTTCTTCATGATCCGCAAATAACAATCTCCATTGCTAATCCTAGATAGATGATTACTGCATTATCATAAGTTCATAACTTACAAGCTTTTAAAGTTTCAATCTTTTTAATAATTTCTTTATGTTTTCTCTGTTTAATTGATTCTTGAGTTGTTTGTTGACAAACCCATGTAAAACCCCTTCATTTTTTCTAAACATTTTTGTGTAATTTCGACAATCTTGTAGAGTTTTCTTGAAATACAGTCAAAATTTCAAGAAAATTGGAGCTAGATAATTTATTATTTTCTGGGTAAGAAAGTTAGTAACCAAAGTGGTGGGCTGCATACCCACAACCTAACTTAACTCCTGGTCAAACCAACATGTGGTTAGGTTCATCATTGCAATTGGATCACAATTCATCACCAAGTGGTGTAAAGAAAAAGAGAGGGAGGCCTAGGAAATATGCACCAAATGAGTCACATATGGAGTTGGGGCTAACACCAAGCCCGAACCCGAGAAAGAACAGGGGGAGACCTCCTGGTAGTGGATGGAAACAAAGACTTGCTAATGTTGGTATGATTTCTCATTTCTAATAAACTTGATTTCATTCATACATTTTTATACTGTCGATATGTTATAGTTACAAATATGTTTGTTTAAGAGGGGTGTAGAGGAGCCCAGGTGCTCGTGAGCTATTTGAGATCGGCTTGCTAAAAGCTCATATCGAGCCGCCTAAAAATAAGTTTGTTTGATAAACAAGCCTGAGCCTTAGTTTCACTCATTGAGCCTAAAGTGCCTATTGTTTATGCCAGTTATATTTTAATATATTAAATACATTCTAGATAATATTTAGTATTAACATGCATACAATTTTATTAAAATAACTAAATATTATATATATGTTATATATAAAAGTTATAAATAATAAATATATAAAGATAATTTTAAATGTACATATATTAATCAATAATTAATAAACTATTCGAGCCCGAACATAACTCAAGCTTGAAAAACTAATAACCTATTCATGAGCCGTCACGGCGTCACCTGAGCTCAAACTCAAGCTTTAGAAATAGAGCTCGAAATGAGCCCAAGCTTGAGCTCTAGTAAGTTAAAAAAAAGAAAGTCAAACTTAGGCTCGTCTAGTCTCGTTTACACCCCTAGTTCTTAAAATGGTAGAATTTGACTTGTAGAATTGTCTTTCTCTTTCAACCAGGTGAATGGATGAATAATTCAGCAGGATTGGCTTTTACACCTCACACAATCCATGTATCCGCTGGAGAGGATGTTGCTGAAAGGATATTAGCGTTTGCTCGACAGCGGGCGAGGGCAATATGCATATTATCAGGCAATGGAACCGTTTCTGCAGTGACACTAACTCAGTTTTCATCTTCCGGGGGCACGGTGACCCATGAGGTCAGTTAAGTTGCATACTCTAGAATTGATCCTTTGAGTTTGCTTTATGTTGGACATTTTGTGTTGCAGGGCCGGTTTGAGATACTATGTTTATCCGGTTGTTATCTGCTTCCAGACAACAGTGGGGCCCGGAGGCCGACGGGGGGTTTAAGCATTTCAGTTTGTAGCGGTGATGGTAATGTCATTGGTGGTGCAATTGGCGGTAGACTTGTTGCATCCAGTTTAGTACAGGTATTGTTTTAGACCAGGTTTGTGTTTAGCGTTTAGGGTTGTTTCAATTCTAGTTTTTGGAACAAGTAAACGCACTTTAACGGTTTGAAATGCTTCTAAAAATGTGATTTTTGGTGTTGTAGGTGGTGGTATGCAGTTTTGTGTACGATGGTGGTAATGAAGTTAAAGCCAAGACAAAAACAGAAACATCTTTAACGGACGACAAACGTTTGGATATTCAACTTAATGAGACGAGCACTGAAGCGATTCCTGAGCAACAAACCTCACGGGTCGGTTTGAGAAACTCTCCTACCGAAATTGACCTTACGCGTTGATGAAATGTTATTAAGAAAAGGTTGGTGTTTCTGTATATGTATGCTGTACATGAATAGTGCAGAAAGAACAACAAAGGGAGATTATGCCCTCTATTGATGCTTGATTTTTAGATTATAGACGGGTCGTGCTAACGTATCTGTAACGAAGAAAATCGACCATTTTATAACTATTAAGTAGAATTAGGAGATTATTTCGACTCGGTCGTATGCTAATTTGATGGAAGTTTATGGTTCTTCGTTTTTTTGAGTACTCTTTCGTTACCTGCAGATTTAACCTGTTTCCGTTTAATTAAACGGGTCGTGTATGAGTTGACATGTTTGACTCCGTAATTAAACACGTTGACCGTCAAACTGTTTACAAATAGTATCGTAATGAAAAAATTGTTGAAAAACAAAAGTGTATATTTAAAACTTATAAAACTTATACATATTACAAGTTATCAAAGAAAAAACAACATGAATCTATGTATAAAAAATTGGTGATCAATTTCTGATTTGCATTGAATATAAACAAATGAACTAAAATGAATATTCCGGTCATGGTAGGTTTAACCTCCGGCCTGTTCACTCATCTGCGGTTAACGTCTATCACTCCAAGTTCAAACTTTTAATCCTCTCCATCAGGTTGTTCATTGTAATGGAGAATGCATCTTGAAACAAATCAAACTTTGAATCTTCATCTCCATAAACTAGTTTTGGCATCAAATCATACACTATGTTTCTTCTCATATCATCCCTCTCTTTCAATGGCACCTTCATCAACCTTTCCACCACATTCGCCTGCATCTTTCGAACCTCTTCTTGATCGATAAAAACCGAATACTTCCCATGATCCTTGGGCAAATGCCATGGGTATTGATAGTAGGCCGTAAACGAGTCAAAAAGGACGGGGATACACCCCGACACCAACGAGTCAAATACTGACTTCCTAGTAGGGCTATCTCCCGGAGGCTGAAGACAGAATTCAGACTCCGTGAATAGCCCTATTAGTGACTGCGGCTCGTCACAGTGCTTTGACTTACAATCGAAGAACCTCCATTGTTCTTCGGTTGCTGATGTGCACCGATCTATCAAGATAGACCGTATATTGTCATGAGCGTCAGGACGGGCAGCCCCAGCAAAACTGATGAGGCTACGACGGTGTGATGAGATGATTTTGCGTTGCCATGTTCGGATATCGTCGTCCGAGTGTGGGTGGAAGTGAGTCGGGTGAGGGATCCCGATGTCGTTGAGCTCCCATGGTTGTCGTTCGATCATGAGCTTTAGCGGGTTTTGCATTTCTTCAAGCTCGAGAAATCTAGTTCCCCATGATGTGTAATCCTTCCTCCTAAAATCCCATGAAATTTTCCCCAAAACAAAGACATGATCTTTTCCTAGGTTCTTGTCCCATGGCTTTTGCATTTCTAGCCAATTCACTAGCTCATAAGACAAAGTATCCTTAACTTCATTAGAAACATTCTTGAAATGCCACCTCAAGATGTCTAACCCACCATAATATGGAACATAGAACATTTTTGCTAGGTTTTCATCATAAACCCGACACGGGTGTTTTAAAACTCGGGAATGGAATATCAACTCCAACGAGTACTGATGAGTCCGGAACCATCGGTCCCCGAGCTCAGATATGGGCTCGCCAAACGCGTTGTTACTAAAATACTTAACACATATCGACCCAAGGAACCATATCATGACATTGAGCCACCAAATCCTTGTTGAACTTTGGTGGCAACTCATAGACATAGATTCCTCGTCCGTCACACTGGTTTTGGTTTCGATTCCAGTTTTGATTCGCGGCCCATGATCTTTGGACTCGAAGATTCTCTTCAACAACTTCCCTTGCTATCTTGATTTCATCATTATCCTTGTTCTGAGGATTATGGCTTTCAAGAAAGAAGTTCGACACTTCCTCAAGGCTCGCCTTCTCATTCTCGACTCTTTCATCAAGAGTCAGGTTTTTAACAACTTCCTTTTCTTTCTTGATTTCACCGTTATCCTCATTGTGAGGATTCTGGTTTTCAAGAACTAATTTAGAAACCTCCTCGGATTCGCCTTTAAGGTCACTCATGACGTCATTCCCGACTCCTTTATCAACAAAAGGAGTCGGATTTTCAACAACTTCCTTTGCTTTCTTGATTTCATCATTATCCTCTTTCTGATGATTATGGTTTTCAAGAATCAAGTTAGAAACTTCCCCGGACTCGCCTTTAAGGTGAGTCGCAACCTCATTCCCGACTCTTGTGTCAACAAAAGCAATCGGGTTTCCAACAAGCTTCTCTTCAAGAACTGAACTAGAATTCGTGAACGGGAGCTGGAACTGCTCGTTCGGGTGTGTGGTGGCCGAGAGACAATATAGGTTGCTAAGCTTACGAGATGAGATACAAACATGAACGATCCTACCCGAAATGTAAGTGGTGGACGACGACCAAACAAATATAAGAATCATGAAAAAGAGAGTGGTCGGGAGAGGATACACGAACCATGTAACACATGATCGGAAACAGCCTCCTTTCGGCTCGACTTTTTTCGGGGCTTTAGATTTTTTCTTAGATAGGACGGTTACCATTTTGTTGATGCTAAAATGGCAGTGATATTGATATGGATTTGGGTAGGACACAGACTTTTACATGATGCAGCATATTATCATATCAAACAACATGAGTGCACGTATGCATGATTAGTATGTTTACAATACTTGGATGCACGATGATGATCTGTAATTTGATTTAATCCAAAATCGTCAACCCAATCATTTGATTAAATACATCTAACCCATATCAAAACCAATAAAAACCCATGTTTGTTATTAACAAATGTGTAAAAGATAACTAATTGTCCATCAAATTCCCAACACCATGGGTGGTTTTCAAGGATATTTTGATTCTTGCTTTTTCATGATTTTAGATGGATTAATATAAATTATTAAGCACGTAGTTAATATAAGTAGAACTTAATGTCAACATACATTTTTATCATATGCATGAATAAAGTGTGCTTGTTTTAAAAGCTTTGAAGGGTTTTTTTTTTCTGAATGTCTTTTTTTAAGTGTAAAGTATTAATACTATTTATCAAACCAACCTAATAATTTAACTAACAACTGAAATCATTCAACCATTTAATATTGTAACTTTAAAATCATTTTGAAAACAATATCTTCTGATAAAGCCAAGAAAAAGGTCTAAGAATCTAAAGTCCAAAACAAAAGAAAATGAAACGAAAAATAAAACCACTTTGAAACTGCAAATGTTTCGATTTTAAACCGATCATAAGTTTATGATTTGGTTTAAAGCTAAGAAACCGTCCGAACCAATTATTAGGTTCTGGTTTCACAGCTAGTTTCTATAAAAATGTTTTGTTAGTTTGCTTAAGCTTAAAGGTGACTGACATATGTTATGCAAAAACACTAGAACCTATAACATCAAAGGATATCACGAGACTTACATAGTAATGAAAAGATGCATAGCTTTTTATTTTTTTAATAAAAAACAGTAAACAAGTAGAAGCATATAAAGATTTATTAAGCCATCAAAAATTCAAAACAGTTATTAAGGTTTCATAGTACACCTACACAACACAGGTTACAGAACATCTTATTTGCGGACCACCAAACACCGCTCACAGCATGCCATCCGTCCTAGCTGGCAGCCTCCTGAAGAAGTTAACCGGCACAGACGGCAAACGATGTCGAAACCTCGGATGTCTCATCATATACAGCCCGACCAAACCTGCAATCGCCTGAAACGGGGTCACATACAACACAATAGCAGCCACCAAACAAAATGTAACAAATATAGCCGTTGCTCGCGGGTCCCTCCAGCTCAGCAACGACTGCATCCGTTCCCCTTGCGTCGCAATGTCCCCAACCACCGTCTGTATCCGCCCAGCCACACTTCTCAAACGGTCATACCTCAATCGCACCAGGTCCGGGTTCCTGCTAGTTGGAAACGTGTCAAACTCCTCATCGAGCTCATCCGGGTGCACCCCTTCAGCTTGTGAAATCTTTGTGTTCATGTGAGGCGGGTACCGGGGGGCGGTATCTAAAGTTCCAGATTCCTATTAAAAACATGTATAGGAACACGGTTGGTAATATGAGCTCGGGGAAGCACACGAGCATGACGAACAGGACGTGAACGAGCACAGTCGTGATCGGGTTCCGCCACATACAAATGTCGCCGAACCACTTTGAGACCGCGAACAAAGGTGCGAAAATCATCATTAGTCGGAAAAAGTTGGCTTTGCTTCTGCGCATGCTCCAGAGGTGGGAGTCCACATCTGACATGTACTCCACTACCTCTTTTCGTAGTGGCGGCTCGGCTCGACCCAGCCGAGCCGCCACTATCTGGACCGCCTGGTGGCGTAACATGTCTAGTTGCATTACACTAAACGGGCGGACGTAGTGCATCTTCGGTAGCAACGGGCGAGAATAAGTGTATAGCATGTTAACAAAGTTTGTGCAAGAAAACCGGATTGCTAAGTGGAGCTCGCCCATTTTCTTAACCCCGTTCGGGTTTAACACGAGTAATGGGTATGAATGGGTATAAACCCGACCCGCTTCGAGGGTTGAAATGCGAATGCGGACTTTCCCGACACGCAAATCTTTGTTATTGGAACCCTTGTCGCCGAGCTGACTGTTGTCAAAAACACCAACGGTGAGAACCGTGGCGGTGTCGAAAACCTCCCACGTATACTGCTCGTTATACTTCGGGCACAGGTTATCGACTATGGTTCGGGTCCGGACCCATTTATGCCCATATTTTGCAACACAATAAGTGTCGGATGTACCTCGCCCGTCTCGGGTTTTCATCGGGTGCAGCCCGAACGCATTTAAAATCCCAAGCTCTAAAACCCCAATTGTCGGCTTCCAAAGCTGTTTTGCGGTCGGTCGAAGATCGCTACTATAGTGAGTTGACTCGTCGAGAACGTGGTAACCGCCATCGAGACAGATCCGGAGATGAATTCGCATAGAAAATTTATCCTTTTTTAACTGATCGACATCGACCGCAACAGGCTTTTCCAAATTAAACCATCGGGAGTGTATGATCCGATCATCGGCCCTCTTTTCGACCATGCTTAAAGGTATAATTACCCTCCCAAGAATCTCGTCCTTCCCGGGCCCCACACGGTCCTCAACCGTGAGAATAAGATGGTCCTCGAAAGGCTCGGCAGCAACAAAGACTAGGTCCTCGTTCCATAAGGGGTTAAGTGACCGGGCCTGGACTGTTTTAGTCCGCATAACCTGATTCCCGATGTGAGCTTTCACGTAAGTATCAGGGAACCGGGTCTTATCGGTTGGAACCAGGTCCTGAGCCTCGACCACGTTGACCCGAACATACCATAACCGTGGTGCTTGATAGACCTTTGACCGTATCAAAACCGATGCTGCACCCGAACTGTCAACAGGAGTGGCTGCATCCGAGTGCCACGCGTCGGGAAATGCTTCATCAGCTTGAGTCCCGATCCAAACCGCCAACATGAGCTCACTCTTGATCCGGTCACCTTTCTTGTCCTCCAACCGGTACCACTGCGGTGCTAACGGGCTGTCAGGTGGGACCCGCAACGGGACCTCGTTGAGGTCAAACCTAACAAGCCCAACGAAATCATCCTTAACCAAATCCTTATCTTTGACCACGACTTCAAGAACCGAAGCTTGCATACGCTCCCTCGAGAACGCGAAAACAATATTCCACATCGGGTTTTGGTTCTTTTCAATATGTCGGGTCACACCCTTATAGTTCCCGACCCGAACCTCAACATACGGGTCGAGACTTCCCGTTATATCCATTGACGGAAGATCACGGGCCTTCACGACCCGTACAAACAAGAAATGCATCTTTTCAACAAGATCATATGTTGAGGACGCTTTATCAGTCCGAATAACCCGCCCACCAACGACTCGCCCGCCTCCTAAATATGGGCTCGTCTCCTTAAGCGCATAGTCAGCAGGCTGAGATGAAGATTCCGAGTACATCCTTACAAGCTTTGGAGGCTGAGGTGGGGGGTTCGGCTTTATCTGCTCATACCCGTATCTCATAACTGGTGGTGGGGCCGCTGGGACTGCGGTGTTGGCGGGAGCCTGAGTCTGATGTGGCAAATGATGGAAAGTATGCCTCACCTCACTTTTCTTAGCGGGCTCAGGGTGTGTTTCGTTTCGGGTCATGTTAACAACCGGTTCAGAAGACTTTATTTTCGGGTCATCGGTTATGTAAACTTTAAGCCCAAGCTCTCCTCGTACACGTGAAAAGATTCCTCGTTTCTCCAATGGGTAGTGCAAGACAACTGCGTCCGAATACAGAACGAATGAGGTTCCAGTTATGGAAACTTTACCCAAAAACGACCTCGAATTCATGCCTTTAACGTTGTTGTACACGTAGGCGTCGAGTGTGAGATTCGGAAGGATGGTTGGGTCGGAAATGTTGAAGTAAAAACTCTCGTCCCAAACAGGGTCGAGATCTTTATCTTTGACTGTTGTTCGGTACTTTTGACCATCGAAGTAGAGCTCAACATATGCACTGGATGATCCGTGACCATCTTTTGGAAGAAGGTTGTGGGCCCCGGCTACATCGACCCCGAGCTTAAGGTTCATATTTGGGCTTGAAATTCAACTTTTGATGAAGTATAGATAAAGATATGCTTCAAATTAGCCTGAAAGCATAAACATAACACAGATTTTAACAACCAAAGAGAAAACATAATCTACATACCGAAAAAATGCATTCGCGAAGAGGTAAATGACTAAAATGCCCTTCAATCTGAATGTAAACATCATCAAACATAGAAAGTTCCCACCTTTTTGGAACCGAAATCGATCTTGTTTTTTTCTCTTTTTCTACTTAGAAACTTATGATCTTCTAACTGTGCAAGATCTTCCTTAAGAGAAAGTTAAAGGCTTTTAGACAGTGTACTATGGTAATCTAACTTTAAGGACAGATCCATGAACTTTAACTAATGATTAATTGTTTACTAACTCAATTAAAAAATATAATGTATTATATAATATAATATTATATAAGATCTAAGATGTACAAATGACTGAAAGTTAAAGTAAAGGGACCCTAAAATGAAGGTTAACACACATGGTGCTTTGACTGTTCCCCACATGAATAAAATGTACAGTGACACTATCTCCTCACAAGACAAAATTGCATAAAGCAAACCATTATAAAAATAAAAGGTACTTATAACCCATACAAAAACGAAAAGACACCCACTTTAATCATTGGCAACAAACTTTGGATGATATTGGCTGAATCTTTAGATTTAAACAAATTTATAGGAATTTAGGTAAAGCCTACACAACTATAACAATCTTGATCTATCCTTTTAGGTAATCATTTGACATCAATATCAAAAATCAAAATCAAAATCAAAAAAGTATTCAAGATTCTTGGATAATACAGGGTGATTGTTTAGATCTAAACAAATTTATAGGATTTTAAGTAAACCCACAAAAAATGACAATCTTGCTCTATACTTTTGGGTAATCATTTTGACATTAAGATCAAAAGCAAAAGAGTTTTCAAGATTCTTGGATAATATTGGGTCATTCTTTATAAACAGATTTATAGGATTTTAAGTAAAACCCACAAAAAATAGCAATCTTAGTCTGTAATCTTGGATTCTTGGGTAATCACTTTGATAATTATGGCATTAACACTAAAAATTTAAAGCTAAAAGCTTTCAAGATTCTTGAATAATACTGGCTGATTCTATTGTATTGAAGTATTTTTAAGGGATCCAAGTCATCCCACAAAAAGCCAATGATCTTTGTAGCATAAAGACATTTTGATCTAATTTATATTATAACCAAGAATAAAAAGCAAAATAATTTGCAGTTTCTTGGGTTTAAAAAGGTGGTTTTTTATTGTATAGCCCACAATGATCCATCATAAGAAGCTAAAAAATGTTATAAGGATACAAATTAGAAGTATAAAAAATTCAAGATTCTTGGATTGTAATGGGTTTGTTCACTCAGATTCAAACAAAATATAAAAATATTATATAAAACCCCATCACAATAGCAAATATTTAGAATTTGCAAATTAACACAAAAAATCAAGAGCAAATAGCCTTTTGAATCCTTATGAAAACACCACAAAACCCCAGATCTCAATTCCACTAAAAATGCATAAAATTTGGTTCAAAATCAACAAAAATGTAACCTTTAACATCCAAGAGGATGCAAATAACAAATTACTCTAAAACCCCACAAAAACCCAGATCTCAGTTGACTCAAAATGAAGAAAAGAAGCAAGTTTTTACATTTTAAAACAATAAAAATGGAAACTTTATAAATCTTTACACACGACAAAAAAAAACAAGATTCTTGCACTTACATAATAATATTTTTAAGATTCAACCAAATCACTCCAAACCCAACTCCAAGAAAACTCTAGATCTCATTCATCTCAACAATGAAGAACAAAAGCATTCATTTTCATTTTCAAAAATAAAAAAATATATATATACCTGAAATGAAGTTTGAGGTATGAACCACTAGAAAAGCAGCTTCATGAGTTGAAGATAGAGGTATCAAATGATAATAAGCTGACAGTCAGGGTTTTAAATTAGCTTGAAGCCAAAAGAGAAGCAGTGGAGAGAGAAGATGAGATGAATGGTGGCATTGCAAGATGATTTGATTATTGATTATATATATAATAATAATAATAATAATAAGGTTTAGTGTAGTGTGTTTTGTGATTTAAATTGAGCTGAAAACAGGGAGTTCAGGGTGACGTGTCTGCTGGATACTGCTTGGGGGAGGGGGACTGTACTAGAAAGGACGGTGTTTGACTACTTTTGGGAATGCAATATGCCTAAACTCTTCTAGTCTTGTTTGTTTAAGGCTAATCATCTTAGTAATAAGTATAACTAAAATACTTAATTGCAGTTATGATTCTCGTGTTGAAATCTAAAACATAGCTTTCAACTCGTGATGGGTTCCGTAATTTTGGTCTCTATGATGGTCTTTGTTTTTGCAATTGGGTTTTCGTTAAACCTCCGTTAATAATTTGTGTTAAACTAAAGAGTAAATCGGTCTATTCACACATAATAATAATAATAATAATAAATTCTTGATCTTCTCGGGTCACTTCCACCAGAAACCATGTCGGTCGTCACCGGCCGGATTTCTTCAATTACCACCATCACTTCCCAATTTCACTGTCACACCCCAACCTACGGCGGAAATGTTAGGGTACGAACTGATTATTCACTATCACAAAATAAGAATATGGCAATGTCTATTAAATTATTTATTTTATAAAACATTCAAAACAATCCAAAACAAATAAATAATCCCAAACAAAATAGAAATATAGATAGTCTTCGTTTTATTGCCTATGGTCCTTCTAAGCGTTCTTCATCTTAAACTTCAAGTCCACTGGTAACCTGCATATGCGTAGAAAATAAGTAGATTTTGTCAACACTAGGTTGAGTGAGAATATCACCAGTTTTCATGATACAATAATATCTGTAAATAAGCAAAACGACATAAATGCAATGTTTTTAGCAAAACGACATAAATGCAATGTTTTCAGATCCGGCCTGGATGTCGATCCGGACGCCATACCGGGTCAAAGGTCGGACCGACCCGGGAGTAGGGGTGCGCACATTTGGAAACCCGACCCGGATGAAAACCGACCCGACCCGATAACCGAACATGACAAATAATAGAAACCGAAGATCGGACCTAATGTGGCGGGCCGGGATTCAGTCTTTAATGGATTCGGTTTTCCGGTAAGTTGTTAATGACTGAACCCGATTTTAGAATCAATGCAAAGGCCATCTTGTTCAATCTTGGAGTGAAGTAAACGGATATGCTTCTTCAATTCAAGATCAAATCTTCAATATTCAGTATCTTTGCTGCTGTTCTTCGCCATTATTGCAGGTATTATAAACTAAACTAATTAAATTATCATAACAGGTATAATTGTTGTTTAACCTTGATAATTAGGGAATCAATTCAATAAATTATATGTTTCTGCAACTTTTTTGTGTGTGCACACAAACTGTTTGATGAAATGTCCAACTCAATTTAAGCTCATAATCACCTGCTACGTTGATCAGATAATACGGTTTTCATGTACGTATCTCAGTATATGTATTCCTGTTTTTTGGGATTTTGAAATCGGTTTTTAACGGTTTTAGTCGGTCTTCAATGGACCCGACCCGAAACCGATTGGGCATGAAACTAAAGACCGATTTTATAAGTTTGTAAATAGGGCCGGTCCGGGTTAGGGTTTTTTCGAACCGGTTCTTCGGGTTTTTTCGGGCCAGACCTAAATGTGCACACCCCTACCCGGGAGGGCAAACCGGTATTTGACCCGGATGATGTCATAAATAATTTATATATATATATATATAGAGAGAGAGAGAGAGAGAGAGAGATGACCAAAAGAAAACTTATCTTTAGAAAGAAAACTTAAAAACTCCTAAAGAATTCTTTTTAATTAAAAATAAAAAAATATTTTCAAATTTCTGTTTTTGCCATTATTCTTGTATTTTCTTACCCTTGCTCGAAAAAAAAACTCGCTGTAATGCACATACGTTAATACTGTGCGAAACTATTGTATTACACATTTGTATTACTATGTATCTTTAAGTTCAATAATGTTTAATTGCATATATTTAATATTTGTGTATTGTATATGTGTAGTAGTGTTGTATTATATGAAAAAATAATAATAATAAAATAAAAGTCGATGTAGTGCACATGTGCGTTAATGTTGTATTACACATACATACTAATGTGTATTCAATGTACGTATTGGTCTTATATTGCATATATACAATAGTGTGTATCAAATATGTGCAATAGTGTTGTATTCTATGCAATACAACACTTTTGCATACATGCAATGCACACTATTACACATGTGTACTACACCGACGAGGTTACCGACAAGATTTTTTTTTTTGAATCAATAACAACATATAAGAATATTGGAAAAAAAGAAACTTTTTTTCCACTTTTTTTCCAATATTCTTATATGTTGTTATTGATTCAAAAAAAAAAATCTTGTCGGTAACCTCGTCGGTGTAGTACACATGTGTAATAGTGTGCATTGCATGTATGCAAAAGCGTTTGTATTGCATAGAATACAACACTATTGCACATATTTGATACACACTATTGTATATATGCAATATAAGACTAATACGCACATCGAATACACATTAGTACGTATGTGTAATACAACATTAACGCACATGTGCACTACATCGACTTTTATTTTATTATTATTATTTTTTTGCATATAATACAAAACTACTACACATGTACAATACACAAATATTGAATATATACAATTAAACACTATTGAACTTAAAAATACATAGTAATACACATGTGTAATACAACGGTTTCGCACAGTAATACGTATGTGCATTACAGCGGGGTTTTTTTTTATTTTTATTTTTGTTTTTTTGATTTTTTCGAGTTAATGGTAAGAAAATATAAGAATAATGGCAAAAACAGAAATTTGGAAATATTTTTTTATTTTTAATTAAAAATAATTCTTTAAAAGTTTTTAAGTTTTCTCTCTAAAGATGAGTTTTCTCTCGATCCTCTCCATATATATATATATATAATTCATATACATATAAAAAATAATTATAACAAAAAATAATAATAATAACAAACTTTAATGTTTATTTATGTTTTATACATTACTTTTTAAATATATATGATTTATGTTTGATCAATAGAGACATCAATGAAGTTTGGTTGGTTGGCTCGTGGGGTAATTATTAAAGTTTCTATCTCTAAAATGACCCAAATTTGAATACCGGCATACACATTTCATTTTGGATTTAATAAAAAATGGGTTTTATCGGGTCACCCGTCGGGTCAACCGGGCCGACCGCCATCCGCAAAACCCGATCGGGTTTTTTAGAAACGTCCCAAATGCACTGACCCCACCCAGCATAGGGATCGGGTCCCAGTCCGACCAGCCAGGCCGGGTTTCAAAACACTGCATAAATGCAGTAATAATCAATCAAACCGTGAGCAATTAATGTGGCAGTTGATCATTGCCATGCGAGCGGGCGTTGGCTACTTTGGCAGTCATATGATCATACTATAATGTGATTATAATGGACCTTTCCGAATGCGATAAAGTAAGCACTTAAACAAATAACAAATAACATTTGGTCGCATACACACAATTTATATGTTTGCTAGTTTGTGTATGTATGTGATATAAAAATAAGTATTAGTACACATATGTCCCCAAAAGTGATTAAAATCAGTAAAATAAAAGGGTAATGATATAAATCACCTTATAGTTTAGGCGAGTGAACAAAATAAGAATAAACGTTAAGAAAATTAAGTGAATCGTCCTCTAACGTGTCATCTGAGATAAATTGAATAGACCTGAAACTATGAGACAAATAACTACTGCTAAAACCGAAAACATTGTCGCTGGAATCGTTCCAAATGGATATCTAGAACTCTGGTTACGAGAAAATTAACGTTTAAGCGAGCTGGTACAGACGAGAATCTGAACAGCGATTCGGAAATCGGGTTTTGGTCAGTAGCCTTAAAATCGCGAAATAAAAATAAAAGTCTTCTGGACCGAAAGTCGGTTCCGACAAGAAGTGTTAGAAATCGATTGGTCAAAGTTATTGACCAATATGCCCTTAAACGGGTCGGAGTCAAATTGACCCGTCAATTCCCCTCAATCTCAGAAATTGATTGACGGTTATTAAAAAATGAGTGATAATGAACTGTTCATTAGTTAACAACTTACCCGAATAATGCTTGAGTTGATGGGAAATCGGAGTCAAAGGTCAGAAATCGTCAAAGTCAAACAGCAGCTTGTAACTTCGAGTACTAATGAAGGTGAAAACGTTGGTTTAATGAAGGTGACGGCTGGGAGAACAAAATTTTAGTATCATCTAGGGTTTGAAGTTGTGGTTTGTTTATATAGTCAGTACTCAGTAGATCAACTTGTAGAACAAGAAATCGACTCGTTTTGGTAAACGAATCACATATTGATGACAAAATCGGGTCTTGTAACCTTCAATATATCGGTGGGATTGCAGAGATTAAACCTAGACACTTTTCAATAGTAGATTAATAACTTGTGGCTTAATTTTCGTGATTTAGGGTCGTTTAGGGAAAGATTTAGCATTAAACAAAAATCGAAAACCAAAATGGCTGAACTGAGCCTGCTTCGCGCTACGCGAACCAAAAAGGCTTCTCCTTCGCGCTACGTGAAGGAAGGACATTTATCATATTTTTATTTTTGGCAGTTTTAGTCCCTGAAGTTCCAAAAATGCATTTTAAGCCATTTTAAGCGATTTTAAGAGTTTCTAATGACTATTTGGCATGATTGAAAGTTAAGGAACTGTAAAAACTAAGTTAAACACAATTAATCTATTAATAATTGCATAATTTTATTGATAAGAAAGATCCGAATTAAATTCCCGAATTGGGTAACAAATACGAATACGAATATGGAAAAACTGAAATGTTATAGTATCCCCTACTTTTGGAATTTCGTACAGAAATTAGAGAATTAACTGTAGCAAACAGATGAGGATATTTTACCTTCATTTGATCTTACGCTCCCAAGTAAATTCTACGCCTTGTTTAGATTCCCAATGAACTTTAACCAATGGTATACGTCTTCGTTTAGTGACTTTATCCTTGTGGTCCATAATCTCAATGAGTCTTTCAACAAAATGCATGTTCACATCAATACAAACTTCATCGAGAGTTATTTGAAAATTACCCTCGGCAAGACACTGATTCGATACATGAAACACTGGGTGAACGTTTGAGAGTTTAATAGGAAGCTTAAGTCTATAAGCAGCAGGACCAATTCTATCGAGGATTTCAAAAGGACTAACGAAACGAGGAGATAACTCTCCATTCTTTCCAAATCTAACCACTCCTTTTCAAGGAGATACTTTAAGAAGAACACGATCGCCAACATTGAATTCTAGAGGTTTCCTTCGTTTATCCGCATAAATCTTTTGACAACTACGAGCGGCGAGAAGATTTTGACAAATTTGAGCAATACGATCAGTCGTTTCTTGAACTAATTCAGGACCAGTAATTTGAGATTCCCCGAGTTCGTTCCAACAAATCGGAGAACGATACTTGTGACCATAAAAGGCTTGGAAAGGTGCCATTCCAATGCTAGAGTAAAAACTGTTGTTATACAAGAACTCGATGAATTGCCCCCAAACTCGAGGACACATGAGTGAAGCATATCTTCTAGAGTTTGAATTGTGCGCTCAGACTGACCATCGGATTGTGGATGATAGGCAGTACTAAGATCCAAACGAGTTCCCGAGGCTGACTGATGAGACTTCCAAAAGCGAGAAGTAAAACGACCATCTCTATCGGAAATAATGGTTAAAGGAGTCCCATGATGACAAACTATATTCTCCACATAAATTCGCGCCAATTGATCCACAGAACACGTTTCCTTGATGGGTATGAAATGAGCAGATATTGTCAAATGATCAATGATCACCCAAATACTATCATGATGCTTTCAGGTAGAAGGAAGCTTAGTGATAAAATCCATAGCAATATCTTCCAACTTCAATAGATGGAACGAAGATCGGCATACATTTTATCCGCATCGGGATGAATAGAATATCGTGACTTATGAGCTTTGTCCATACTGAATGTGCAAAGATTATCACGATCTGGAATCCACAAGCGATTAAGAAAATAGAGCAAACCGTTGGGCTTAGATTCCAATTGAGATTCCGCACCACACGACATCTCGTCATACATGTTGCCTTCGGTGACAGATTCATGTTAAGCATCAAAAATACGCTCTTCGAGATCACTTTGGATAAGAACACAAGTAAGAAGAACTGATTTGACTTGTTTCTTACGACTAAGAGCGTCGGCCATGACATTTGCTTTACCAGGATGGTAGCGAATTTCACAATTATAATCGCTAAGCAATTCGGACCAACGACGTTTTCTCATATTGAGTTCTTTTTTATCAAAGATATGTTGGAGACTCTTATGGTCGGTAAACACTACATATTTGGTACCATAGAGATAGTGCCTCCAAATTCAAGGCAAATACTACAGCACAAAGTTCGAGATCATATGTCGTATAATTCTTTTCGTGTACCTTGAGTTGCCTTGAAGCGTACACGATAGCCTTGCCTCGTTGCATGAGAACACAACCGAGACCTTGATTAGAAGCATCACAGAAAACGATGAAATCTTCATTAACTTCGGGAAGAGCATGAATAGGAGCATTGCAAAGCATGTCCTTAAGGGTTTGAAAAGCTTCTTCTTGCTTTGACCCTCAAACCTATGGTTTATCCTTGTGTGTTAAAGCGGTGAGGGGCAACGCAATCTTCGAAAAATTCCGAATGAAACGAAGATAATATCCCGCAAAACCAAGAAAAGAACGAACTTCAGTGGGAGAAGTCGGTGTCTTCCAATTATTCACGGCTTCAATCTTTGCGGGATCGACATGGATACCTTTGTTGTCAGCAATATGGCCTAAAAACTAAACTTCTTTAAGCCAAAACTCACACTTCGAAAACTTGGCATATACTTGTTCCTTCCATAGGAGGTCAAGAATATCATGTAGGTGCTCTTTGTGATCGTTTTCGGATTTTGAGTAGATCAAAATATCGTCGATGAAAACAATTACAAATTTGTCCAAGTAGGGTTTAGACACACGGTTCATAAGATCCATGAAAACCGCGAGTGCATTGGTTAGCCCAAAAGGCATTACACGACATTCGTAATGCCCATATCAGTACGGAATGCGGTACTGGGGACCTCACCTTCGTTAACGCGAAGTTGATGATAACCTGAACAGAGATCGATCTTTGAGAAGCATGCATCTCCTTGAAGTTGATCGAAAAGATCATCGATGTGAGGGAGCGGGCATTGATTCTTGACGGTGAGTTTGTTGAGTTCGCGGTAATCAATACACGTGCGATACGAACCATCCTTCTTCTTCACAAATAAAACATGTGCACCCCAAGGAGAAGAACCTGGGCGAATAAAACCCTTGCCCGAGAGTTCTTGCGATTGATTCTAGAGTTCTTGCATTTCGGACGGTGCAAGACGATAAGGTTCTTTAGCAACGGGATTTTCTCCAGGTATAAGGTCAATACAGAATTCTACTTGAGGAATAGGAGGAAATCCGGCAACGTCATCAGGAAAGACGTAGGGAAAATCACACACAACCAGGATATCTTGAATCTTCTTCTTGTCACGATCTTTTTCCACCACAAGCGCTAAGAAGAGCTTGAAAGCACGAAATGAGATTAAGCTTAGAAGTAGGCGCACTACCGGAAACTTTAAGAATACGACCATCTTTGAGAGGTATATGAAGGAATTTCTCGAAACATACAACCTCAACATGATTTAGATTTAGTCAATCCATTCAAACAATAACGCCAAAACTACCCATTTTCATAGGAATAAGATCGATATAGAACTTGACTTTTTTAAGAGTTAAAACATAATCCCAAATAACCGAATCAATAATAATTGAGTTCCCATTTTCTACTTCTACGGTAAAAGGATTAGATAACATATCCTGAGGCTTATCAATAATATACGCAAAATCCAAAGAAATAAAACTCTTATCGGCATTAGTATCAAACAACACCAAAGCAGAATGATCATTAATAGAGAACGTACCATTCAGCACATCGTTGGAATTATGAGCTTGCTTGACATTCATCATAAATGCACGACCATTAGAACCTTGAGGTGCTAGAGCGGCTTGGTTGGTTGGAGGAGCTTGGATAGCAGGAGATTGAACAATTGCATGAGAAGGAGCCATAAGTTGAGGAACTTGAGGGGTATAGGTGTGAGGTGCAAAAATTTGTGGGATCGGGGGTTAGTAGGCTTGAACTTGATAAGGTTGTCTAGTATGGTAAGTTGCGAGCATGACTTAGGCTGGGTGAGCATGGGTGGTATAATAGGGTGCAGGCATAACTTGGGCTTGATGGGCATGGGTTAGCTGAGGGAACATGTTGCGAAGATGACTAGGATCTCCACAATTGTAGCATGCACGGGTGTTAGGAGCACCGGGTTTAGCATATGGGGTGGTAGCAGTTCTAGGAGCAGGTTGAGCAGACCGTTGTGGGATGGCTTGTGTACCAGGCGGTGCACGACAAGTGTTAGCAAGGTGACCGTAACGATTGCATTGTGTGCATATATGGAAAGGGGATTGAGTCGGATGATGGCGGTTACATATGGAGCATAGTGGGTGAGTCCAATATAGGGTCTTTTGTTTGAAGCATTTTGGTTTGGTTGCGGTTAATGGTTGGCTTGGTTAACAGCATAGTTTTAGTGATTGAACTTACGTTTGTGGTTGTGGTTGTGGTTGTTGTTGTTGTTGTTGTGGTAGCGGTGAGAGTTGTTGTTTGGTGCGGGTTTGGGTTTAACTTTAGCATCAGTTGAGGACTCGTCTTTGGTTTTTTCAGCAACAGGTTTGGAATCCTTTTGGGACAAGGTTCCATCCTTGACATGGTCATCAGACAGCGAAGCAGCAAGAGCAATAGCTTCCTCGATGGAAAGATGATCTCGACTGACCACAGCATCACGGAAAATCGTGGGCAATCCCCGGATATAGTTCCGAATACCGCGAGACATAGGTGTTACGAGATGGGGTACTAGCATGCTAAGTTCCTTAAAAGAATTGGAGTAAGTAGAGTTATCATCACCAATCTGCTTGAGTTCCCAAAACTCAGTCTCAAGCCTTTGCAGTTCATGTTCAGGGCAAAACTCCTTCTTCATAGCCTCCTTGAGTTTCTCCCAAGGCATAGTCATAGCAATTTCAATGCCTTGGAGGGCCTTGTTTTCCACCAAGTGAGAGCTCACTCGTGGAAGATGCTCGAGGTCAACTTAGTATGTTTCTCATCCGGACATTCGCAATGGATAAAGATGTTCTGCATTCTCTCGAACCACCAGAGAAGTTTAGTGCCATTCTTTTCTCCACGATACGGGGGTGGTTTAGCACTAGTGAAGTTCTTGTAGTGAAGGTTGCTCGGGGTAGCTGAAGTAGCAGAACCATTCGAATTGAGACTCTGGATCCGAGTCACAATCATAGGCATAGCAGCAGCAAATTCTTTGGTGATCCTAGCAGCCAGACGACGATCATAAGCAGTCGATGGACGACGTTGATTACGATGATGATTTCCTAGATAATACATTCTGCGGGGACCAAAGGTAAAATTTTATGAGATGATGAGTAAGTTGTGTAAATGAGTCAATGTGAGATAACAGGTGTCACACCCCAACCTAAGGCGGAAATGCCGGGGCATGAGCTGATTGTTCACAGCTCAAAGGTACTATCATAAAATAAAATATGACAATATCTATTAAATTAATTATTTCAACTCAAGTGCACAAACATTCAAACACAAATAATCCAAAATAAATAAGTTATTCCAAACATGATAGAATTAATAATAGTATTTATTAATTTTCCTAAGGTCCCTCTAAACATGCTTCACATTAAACTTCAAGTCAAATGGTAACATGCATATGCGTAGAAAATAAATAGAGTTTGTCAACACTAGGTTGAGTGAGATTATCACCAGTTTTGCATGATAGAATAATAATAATAATAGAAATAAACAAGCTAAATGAAATAAATGTAGTAATAAACAATCAAACCATAAACAAATAGTGTACAGTTAACCATGCCTCACGTACACAGGCTATGGCTACTATGACCGCATATAACTGTGATTGTCGGTTTACCATCACCAAGCGAATCGGGATTTGTTTACTAAGACGGCGTATGATCATACTGGCATGCTAGACTTCTGATGGACCTCTCCGAAAATGATAGAATATAAGTACATAAGCAAGTAACAAATAACGTTTGATCGAAATACACACAATCATTCGTTTGCTAGTTCTGTGTATGTATGTAGTATGAAAATACGAATTAGATATTAGTACTAGTACACATATATCCCCAAAACTTATAAAAATCAATAAAATAGAGGGGAATGATAAAACTCATCGTATTGCGTAAGCGAGTGAATGAAAATAAGAATAATCGGTTAAAAAATAAATGAATCGTCCCTTAATGTGTCGAACCAAGTAAGCCAAATAAACCTGAAACTTTGAGATAAATAAATATGAGTAAAACCGAAATCATTTCCGCTAGAATCGTTCCAAACGGATGTCTAGAACTCCGGTTATGAGAATTTAAACGTTTAAGCGAGCTAGTACTGACCAGAATCCAAACAGCGAGTCGGAAATCGGGTTTTTGTTAGTAGCCTTAAAATCTCGTTACGAAAATAAAAGTCTTCTGGACTGAACGTCGGTTCCAACCAGAAGCATGAGAAACTGAGTAGCCAAACTTGTTGACCAAAATGCCCTTGAACGGGTTTTAATCTTATTGATAAGTCAACACCCTTCAATCTTAGAAATTGATTTAAGGTTATTAACTAAGGAATATATTTGAATGATTTACAACTCACAACATGCCTAAAAAGTGTATGAATCAACCAAAAAGTGAAGTCAAAGGTTGTAGTAATGGTAAAGTCAAACACAGAAGCTTGCATCTTCAAGTAATATGGCCAAAACGAGCAAGAACACGAAGGACAGAAGTGGGTGACGGCTGGGAATGTTATAATTAGGGTTTAGGGAAATTGTGGCAGAAGTAATATGATGTGTTTATTTAGAAAAAGCAAAAACAAACCAAATTTAGTTAGTTTACTCGTTTAAGAAACCGAATAAAGCTTTAATGATCAAATCAACAATATATGCAGCCAAATTTTGTTCTTTAGGAAGGGGTAATGTATGTGGACAAGTATTTAGTCTATGTTAGTTTTCTTGGGGCTTAAATCACGTGATTTGGTCCAAAAATAAGCGATTTAGTGCCAAAAATGAAATAGGAAACAAGAAAATCAAAAGAAACTGTACAGGGGTGTCCAGGTGCCGCGCGACAGCCACCCACTCCCGTGGTCACGCGGTGCTCCGGCCATAGGGGATGAGTTTCGTTGTTTGGCAATTTTGGTTCTTGAACTTTCTAAAAAGGCTATTTTTAGATTATTTTAGAGTTTAAACAATTAATGAACAACTTTGAAAACATAAGGGATATAAAATGAAAATACATTAAGGAATACTTATAAATGTGTGATTTTATTAATAATAAGAATCCGAATAAGTTCTCAAATCGGGTTATATGTAAACGAATACGAATACGAAAAATCCGAGATGTTACAGTCTCCCCTACTTTAGATAATTTCGTCCCGAAATTAAGGAAAACTAAAACATAATCGTGTTAAAAATAAATAAACTTTAAGGAAAACATTTTTAAATAAAATTTAAAATTTACCATAACATAGAACTTCCAATAGCCAAAGCAACGCTCCAGATGAAAATCCGATAAGTGCACTTATATATAGGATGTACCAGCGGCGTATCCACCATTTCCTTATCATCTTATCATTTGTACCGTTACTCAAACTACTTTCAATTCTAGACTAGAACACATAGTTGTACGTATTGTGATTTCCATGGGAGGACTTGAATTATTATGTTCCGGAACATAATTACTTTAATTGTCTTATGGTCCGCATAATCCATCCCATCATGTCGTTTATAAAACATTGAAAACCATAACTCTGAAGAAAAGCAAAAATTTTGATAAGTTTAAATAATTATCCAGAATACCACAAATGTACAAAACATTACTAAAGATGAGCGTTCGAGTTGATAAATAAAATAGTAAAATTTCTAAAACCACCTTTTGTTGCAAAAATAAAAATCTCGAAGATTGAAAGAGAATGGATTTCTTGAAACATATATTAAGATGGATCGTAATGAATGAGAATAAGAAAACAGGATAGGAGTACGATATCCTAATAATTTAACCGTGATAAAATAAACTTTATTCGTGAGATAAAATGAAAAAAGTTAAATAATCCAAACTGAAATTATCCTAGATTAAAATTAAGTAAAGATTCAATACAATGCATAAGAAAGAGAAAAATAACTAAAGATATAACTAACGAAAGAAACGAAAGTCTTCAAAGTCTTCGAGAAACTTTAGTTATGGTTAACTTGATTAACTTGACTTGGAGCACTTGTGGTAGATGGATTTGGAATAGTTTGAATAGGTTGAGCTTGAATGGATGGCAATAGTGGGGTTTGAGTGGTATAAGTTTGGTAGACTTGAGCTTGCGAGTACGGGATTTGATAGGTTTGAGTTAAATTTGGAGGATCTTGGTTGAGAGGAAGACCTTGGAGAATGTATGGTTGATAGGTTTGGCCTTGATGAGAATTGTTAGTGTGGTAGGGTGCATGTATATCTTGAGCTTGGTGAACATGGACAAGTAGAGGACACACATTACGGAGATGATTAGGGTCTCCACAATTGTAACAAGCATGTGTAGTAGGGGGTCTAGGAGTAGGCGGTGCAGACCGTTGCGGGACGGCTTACGCTCCAGGCGATGTACAACAAATATTAGCAAGGTGGCCGTAACGATTGCATTGGGTGTAAAGATGGCACGGGGATTGGGTCGGATGATGATAGTTACAAATGGAACATAATGGGTAAGGTCTGATATATGGTTTCTTGTTTGAGACGGTTTGGTTTTGGTGAGGTGAATGGTCAGTTTGGTTAACGGCATCATTTTGGTGATTAGACTTATGTTTGTGGTGAGAAGAGTTACCGTTGTGCGGAGTAGGTTTGGGTTCGGCCTTAGCATCGGTTGAGGATTCGATTTTGGAGTTGTCAATGGTAGTGTGACATCCGTGGCAAAACCGAGTACACCTTAGTATTCATATAGCGAATAAGCGATTAACCGCTTATTGCGTAACGAACAAACGATTAACCGAACGGGTCTGGTTATGACCCAGATATCCTGAGGGGCCATCTATACGAGATATATGTCTATTATAAGCCAACATACTGATATTAAGGCCTTAGTATGATAGCAAACTAGTTAAACGAAAACATGCTCTTTTAACTACCCGCTATGGACTTAAACGCGAAAGATAGTTACAAACCAAGCATTGTATCATCCGTTAAGCCGAAAAAGACTTACCAAACACTTATTTGAAATGTTTTAAGCGATCCGTGAAAATATTTTCGATTTTTACAAACGTATGGTATGTTTTTATAAATTTACACAAAAATAGCCGAAAAACACTCGTTTTCGCACTGTTTGTCGTACCCGTTATATTTTTCATGCCAAAAACCAATCCTGAAATAAATTTAGACTTGACATTTCACGTTCGGGCACGTAAATCGAGAAAAGTGGGCCAAATGGGCCCAAAAGGGGGCCCAACAAGCCCAGCCCGCCAAAGAAGACTTTCCCCCCCTTAAACCCTTTTCATATTTAAACAAGTTCTAAGATATTTTTTGATATCTTATTCATGAGAATTCTGGACACAAGTTCTGCTCCAGCCAGAAAACCTTCAAACCCTAAGGTAAGGAGCTTAAATAAGTAGCTTTTGTACTTGTGTAAACTCGTTTAATACCATAAAAACATGTCTTGGTTACTAAAAATCATTCCTAACCGTGTAAAAATCCTAAAAATTGTCCATAAACATGTTTTGATCATAAACACGGTAAGGAACCTGTTTTGATAGTTTTTTTGGCCATAAACACGGATGAAAGGGTTGAAACGGCGTTTTTACGGTTCAAAAGTTTTCTATGAGAAACCTGGACAATCCGGATAGATTGTGCGCGTTTCTTCTTAAATCAAACTGAATAAACGGAAACGGGCCCCGAGGCTAATCCGGTACCCCAGTATGTGATCATTCTTTATAACTTAATCATTTTATTAACCAATATATTTACCCAAACTTATTTCCCCATAACTGTTTTCTGAACGCGTAAACAAACAACTTGGCCCAGCTGGGAAAACGGGAATCTGAGCCAAGTTCGGTTTTAAGTATTAGACATTGAACAACATCACAACCTAAGCCTATTGTCACTTTCTGGGTGTTCCAGTTATACCCAAATTAGTTATACAGCCCAGTTTAGTACTGAGATTATAATAATATTAAAATATTAATATTATTATAATATGGACTATAGGGACTAAGTGATAGCAAGGGAAACGAACCCCGTGCTGATCTTGCACTGAGTGCCTACAAAACCGTGAGTTTCATGACCCCTCTTTTCAAAATTCCTACAAACATAATGATAACTACGTACTGAGGAAAGGTGATTATTATCGTGATTGATATATTAAATGGAAACACTACGAATGCCAAAACATAATGAAATCATACGTGACAACCTGTTTATACAAATACGCTATATAATGCTAAACACAACAGGTTGAGGAAATAACGTGGTCTGTAATGACCATGGGGCTATTGTGGGCGGAAGGGGGGGGACACAATAGTACTAAACTAAAGTTGAGTATGGCCTATGAGCCAAGTTCTGCTGCAACTTATAAACTAAAGTTGAGTATGGCCTATGAGCCAAGTTCTGCTGCAACTTATAAACTAAAGTTGAGTATGGCCTATGAGCCAAGTTCTGCTGCAACTTACTAAACTAAAGTTGAGTATGGCCTATGAGCCAAGTTCTGCTGCAACTTATAAACTAAAGTTGAGTATGGCCTATGAGTCAAGTTCTGCTGCAACTTACTAAACTAAAGTTGAGTATGGCCTATGAACCAAGTTCTGCTGCAACTTATAAACTAAAGTTGAGTATGGCCTATGAGCCAAGTTCTGCTGCAACTTATTAAACGAACTAACTTGATTATGACATGAATGTTAAGAAAATAATGTGATTATGCGTATTGTGGTCGGATGGGAAGCCACAGTATTTGGTGATACGTGATAAATACTATATGTGTATATGTGTCTATATACATGCTATGTGATTAGCCGTAGGAAATACTATGTGTAGAATATACTAATTATTTGCGTGTACACTATATAATGTTTGAGTTTACGTGGAATCATTGTGGGTGGAAGGGGGACCACAGTGGTTGATGTTAACGCGGAACCGTTGTGGGCGGAAGGGGGGCCACAGTGGTTGAGTTTATGTGGAACCGTTGTGGGAGGAAGGGGGTCCACAGTGGTTGGTTAAACACGGAAATTGGAAACAGGTAGTACGAACAAACAATCACGATTTTACCGAAATTTCGAATTTATATTATAAACTTACATGTGTGCATATGCACACACAAGGATATGGCTGTACATATTTATACAAACGTAAATACATATTTTTACATACGCGCGTACATACAAACTATGACTGTATGGTGCGCAGAACTGATTTCGTTAAAACTTATGAAACTCACAAACTATTCGTAGTTGACCTATTTTAACATGCTTTTCAGGTAATCAGATATGAGAAGTAATTTCCTGTGCGTTACGTGTCTGATTGGTGATTGATGTCGTGGGCATTTGAGTTAGAAGTAAAGTGATTGAAGAACAGGTTTAATTGTATCACCTAGTTTGTAAAAGATGTTACAACGATGTAATATATTGTAAATTAGTTAGTAATGTTTCTTTATGAACAATGTATTTGATACCAGTTGTATCTGTTGCATTTCCGTTTTACGCTTCCGCAATTCGCTTAACGGGGTGTGACAGGTAGGTTGAGAGGGTTCCATCTCTAACATGGTCATCAGAAAGTGAAGCAGCAAGAGCAATAGCTTCCTCGATGAAGAGAGGGCCTCGACTAACCACGGCATCACGGAAACTTGTTGGCAATCCACGAATATACTTTCGAATCCCACAAGACAAAGGTGTTACAAGTGAGGTACTAGCAGGCTAAGTTCTTTGAAATGGTTGGAGTAAGTAGAGTTGTCACCACCAATTTGCTTGAGTTCCCAAAACTCAGTCTCGAGCCTTTATAGTTCATGTTCAGGGCAAAATTCCTTTTTCATAAAGCTATACTAATCTCATACTAGTAACGGTTAACAACTGATCATTAACAAATGCAACTAGTAGTTTATAAAAATAGACTTATTACCATTCACGTATATTTTTTTCAACAATAAAGGCCCGGACGACCGGACACCTATTACCATTCACACATGTAGTTTAGTTTTGACATTATAAATCAACCATGAGTAGCGATTAATCTTATGATGTAAAAGAACTTTGGTATCGACTCAAAGCCTCGGCTGGCCTTCTATATATGGATCTATCATCTCTGTCCTCTTTATCTTTCTCTCTTTCCTTCTGTAGGTTTTTGTGGTGGCTATGTTCAATTATTTGATAAACTAGCTTTTGAACCCGTGTATTATACGGGATTTGTCAAATGATAAAATAAAATCTATTATTTCAATTGTGATTATCAAAATACTTATAAATTAATTAATGTAGATTTAATGGAAACACAAACGGGGTTAATGAAAAGTACTTAAATAACATGATTTTAATGGAAACGTCAGATGTTTGATTTGCAAGAAATTTTAAAAAATGTACTAAAGTTGCGTAGTTGGTTAAACCTCAGGTATGAAAATGACACTTAATTCAATAATGTATAAAATTCACACTATGTTATAACCCACTTGATAAAATAGTTTTGACCCATGACCCATGGATAGATAGAATGAATGAGATAAGAGATTAGGAATTAGAATAAATGTAGGCCTGACACATAAGCTTTAATATTTTTTTTTATTAGTATTGTAAGATAAGATGGTAAGATAAGATATGTTTGAATATTATGAAGTGCCATGCTGTCATTAGTTTTACTCTAACATGTGAGTGAGTCTAGGTCACACACATATTGATTTTTAAGTTAACCTCGGAAAGGACAACTTTGCTATGATACTTGAACAAAATGATACATAAGTACGACTCACATCACTGATGAGACTAAGAATTGATTTCGGTTTTTATTAAGATCATAGTATCAATTTTATTTTTGACATCATGATGTCCATAAACGTGGATGATATCACGGATTTAAGTTTTGGGTGTTAGTATCATTGTATCAAGTGATCTCAAATAAATTATTTTAATGCAAGCTGGTATCCGATTCTTATTTTGTATGTGTTGTACATGAAGTGTTCCGGTGGCAGTGTGGTCCAAATTAACCATATATAGAACTCCCGAATTTTATAGAGAAAAATTCCGTTTATGTCTTTACAATTAGGAGTTTCAAAAATATCCCCACTAAGCACGTCGTTAGCGACATGTTTTTAAGGCGGGATGACGTGTTTGTAGGACCAATAAGTAGGCTCCGCGTGTTATCAATAACTCAAGGGACAACTTATTTGCTCAACAAAACTTGTCGGGATGACCTGTTTGTGCACCAAAATTGTCTGGGACGACCCATTTTGTTTAGCAACTCATCAGGATGACTTGTTTATTCAACTCGGGACGCCATGCTTGGGACCAACTGACATTATTTGATTGGAGGAAAAACACGTCGAGCGAGTAGGAAAAACGGTGGCGACGTCCTATTCGAAGGGAACAATTCTAGAACTCTTGAATTGTGTAGGCATAGCGAAATATCTCTATAAAAAAGACATTTTGGGAATTTTCTCTTATATATATGCATTCACTAATTAAGGGATGCAAATAAATATGGGAAAATTCTCAAAATGGACTTACTTTGAAAATAGATTTCATTTTTGTCTCACAAACTTTAGAATTCCAAAAATGCTCCCCCCAACCCTAACTCATCTTTGACCATGCGTTAGAAAGTATAACACGTCTTTGACGACGTGTTATATTAACACGTCGTCAAAGATGTGTTAGACTTCCTATCACATGGTCAAAGATGAGTACTAACACATCGTCAAATACGTGTTATACTTTCTAACGCATGGTCAAAGATGAGTTTGGCCTCAAAACACATGGCCAATGACGTGTTAGCATCCAAACACTAATTAAAGGCATGTTAGGCTTTTGTTTGTATTTTTAATATTATATTAATATAACTAATTTATTTATATTTGGTTTTTATTTTATAATAATGTATAAAGTTTTATATGATTTCGAATATACCGACGGGACAAGCTTATTTTTATCTATGGACCAATATAAACTTACTCAAACTCGAGCCGTATCAAACTAATATCGAAATGCCCAATAAAATTTGATCTCACACGGTTTTAAATAAAATTTATGTCAACACGTAGATAAAAATAAACATGTCTCGTCGGTATATTTGAAATAATATAAAACTTTATATATTAAAAGTTATAAAAGAAAAACCAAATATAAGTGAAATTAGTTATAGGAATATAATATTTAAAAAAAACAAACAAAATGCTAACAAGTCTTTAACTATGAGTTTAGATGCTAACACGTTGTTGACCACGTGTTTTAAGACCTAACTCATCTTTGACTAGGCGTTAGGAGGTTTAGCACGTCTTTGACGACGTTTTCGTCGAAGACGTGTTATACTTTTTAATACATGGTTAAAGATGAGTTAGAATTGTACATTTTTTGAGTTCTAAAGTTTGATGGACAAAAATGAAATCTCTTTCACAAAATAAAGTACATTTTAAGAATTTTCCCAACAAATATTTTCCCTTTCTTTTGAGATCGTCACTCTGGATAACAACGATTGTCACAACTTTAGAAAGTCTTTTAAAATGACCTTTCAACGCAAATCAGCAGATCTTTCCTTCAACAATAGATAGCCTAGGCATGGCCACACTCACACATCATGATATAATTTGATAACATATGAAAATCAAGTTCGTTGAACACAAAATAAAATCCACATAAATGATAATGGGCCATTTGATTTTATCCGATGAGGTGAGAAATGGGACTACGTTATGTAAGACATGTAACAAGCACGTGGCCCACCATAAATTTTGTCGATATTTTCACGTGGACCCACTTGCCTTTCTCCCCATTTCACGCATTTTTAATCTCATACCAATATACCATACATTTTTTTAAAGAAAATCAGTCGTTTATATCAAAATTATATTTAAAATAAAAAAAAAAGTCACACCACTATACAAATGTTAGTGAAGTTACCTTTCACTTTATGCCATTTATATTGAAAACATAATTGATTGACGTAAGTGATTTCACCATGACAGAAAAGTCTTTGAGCTTACTAGCTTAATTGTGTATATGTCTAAGGCTTAAACGGTTAAAGATTTGAAAACATGGTTTCTAATATGACGTCTACAGTAAACTCAAAAGACCATGCGTCGAACACGAAGACCAAAGTCCACTGTATTACGTGGTTGAGTGAGGCTTGTCTATTATCCGGCAGACCAAGCCCTCACTCTCCTAAAAGGACAAAGTGTCACCCATGATCAAGGAAAGGAAGCGAGCGCCATAGCCTCCGAGCCTTCCAACTGTTCATAGAGAGCTTACTCTTTTCAATAGCTCCGCTATATAAGGATGCCTTAGCATCCTCGATTTGACATTCTCACTTCGTCTTTTTCATTCAAGACTCTTATACCTCAATCCTTAAAGCATTTAACTTATTCTCACGCCGAAGACCGGTCGCCAGAGTCCCCCTCATGCGATGAGTTTAATGGTTTGTTTGTTTTTGCAAAACCCTAAAAGCCTCAAACCCCTTGGAGACGTCCACACATTTCCCATCTTTATTTGTTGTATCAACAAGTTAGCACTCACCATGGGGCTGTGCTACTTAGAACAATTCTCGTAGTTCCTCTCTTTGTTCTCAAGTTTCTCTCTCATGACGAGGGGAGACACTACAAATGAGGTTATCTCCACACCATAGCCAACGAGTTCACTACCTAGAGGATGTTTGGGATTGAGTTTGAAAATTGCTTATTGGCTTATTGGCTTTTTCAATAAGCCAATAAGCAAAAAAGGTTTTTGGCAAATGTAAAAGCTCCTTTTGTTTTGGCTTTTTGATTGGCTTGAAAAAACACTTTTCCAAAAGCCCCAATTTGGGGCTTTTCAAAAATGCTTTTGGCTTTTTGATTGGATTTTTACTAATTTACCCACCCTTTTACCCTTTTTGGTCATTTTATGTAAATAAGCTAAGCCAAACATTTTTAAAAAGTGCTTATGGCTTTTCCAACCACATAAGCTAATCCAAATACTTTTTTAAAAACTCCTTTTCAAAAAGCCAGAAGCCAATAAACACTTTTGACAAAAAACACTTTTAGAGTTAAATAAGCAATCCCAAACACCCTCCTAGACCTAACTACACCTCTTCTCTTGGGCCAAGGACATGTTCTACAGGGTTCGATGGAGACGCATCAAACTCTCACTTCAATATTACTCTTCACTCGGGACTTCATCGTCTTTCAGAGTGCAAATCTTTCGCCTATATCTAATGCTATGTTACTAGTATAACGAATAGATCTAACCCTTGAAGTAGTTAGAAACAAGTTTATTACATTTGAGAGACCTGATTAATAATTATGCTAGTGAAGAACGATTAAAGGGTTTGAGGGTTAAGCTTGACTATAATGAAGAGCCTGAGATAACCTTCTCACCTTTACCACCACCTCTGGTGACTAACTCGGCTCCTGAGCCTTTAAAGGCTATAGCGGGACCAAGATTAGCTTATAACCTTTAGAGGTCGAGTACGACGAGTCCTCAAAACACCAGCTTGCTAACCTCGATGTTTATGGTTCCAACAACTAATGAATACACGCTAAAGCAGCTCTTGCAACCTTCAAGGTCCATGGTCCCACTGCCTACTCCCATTTCTTGGTGTGGGGCAGGTGGTGGCAGTGGTCGGCTAGTTGTGGTGGCGGTGGTTAATGATAGTGGTGGGCTGGGGTTTTGTGAAGATGGTGAGAAGTGATAATGATGTTTTATTTTGTATTTTTGAATATATTTGTAAAATTACAAAACTACTCTCATGTGCCTTTTATATGAACAGATTAACGAGAATAATTAACTAGCTTAGGTCCAAGAGAAAAAACATGTACAACATTATGTACAAATCTCGTCAATTTTAAAGGTAAAAGATAAGTACAAAATATGTAATTTACTCTTTAAATAAGTCGAGCTGTCGAGATTCCATTCCAAATACTAAGGCGCTGTTTGTTTTCTCATAGGTAAAATGTCTGCAGTCTGCAGACCGCATTTGCAAACATTTGTAGTAGAAGAGACCTGGTATCAAACCACTGTAGTCTGCAAAAAGAAAACTGTTTATTTTTAACGTCTGCGAGCTACTAAAATAAACTGAAATTTAAATAAAAAAAAGGTCTTCAACATCGAATTTTAAATTATAATCAGCAACACTGAAATAATATTCATAAAACCATAATAACATTTTTTTAATTTGTTCCGTACTTTTCATTAACTGCTAGGCAATTTCATCTCGTAACCGAGTCATATATTCCCTATCGGATGCAATGCCATGTACTTCAACCTCGTCTTCATCAACATCAATATGCACAAGAGTATTTCCAAATGACACATTGGGTTGATCGTATTATGTAAACAACTCATCGCTCAAATCCTCTTCCCTAATAAATTATGTAGCGTGAAACATGCAACGGTAATGTTCCTTTGTGTTTCCAACGGAAATGGGGCCATCCTCTTCAATATAGAGAATCTTGCTTTCAAGACACCACTCAATGACGTTCAGAAGTTTTGTATGTGCATCGTTAAAATTTTCTTTATTGGTCAATGTACGTCTTCGACGAAAATCTACAAGCCAATGCCTCACATTATGATATCGAGCCATAAATCCCAGTATGTGTGCATATGCGACATCACAAGGATAATATTTCTCTGTAAAGATATACAACTGATTAGAATACTAAACTAATATAGAAATAATTATCAAACAATAAACATACCTGGTGGTGGGAATGAATTGTGCATGTGGATTTGATAATGCCTCTGATAATATTCTAGAATCATTGCTACCCCTACCCAGCTGGCCACAATGAACGCAAAATCATGTTGAAGTCACAAATTTCTAATACGTTTTGATAACAATCCCCATTTCCCCTTCCTCTATATAAATCTTCTTTCCTAATAGGGACAACAACATGTATCAATGTCCCATCTAGTGCACCAACCTCTCCTTTAAAAACCCATCGTAGTTTCTTGTTATGTCTTGGAATGTTTTGATTCAGATTGAAAGAAGTTGGTATTATCATATCTTTGGAGAAAAGCATCATTTTATCCAGACTCCATATAAAATTTATGAACTGTTTGCTTTGAGTGTTGAAATCAACGGTTTATAACCATGTAATGTTGATTATGATCGATTATCATAAAAACATAGCTATCTTCTACTCAACCAATACATGTTTTCTATCCTTTAATGAATAATTTGTTCTAAAATGTGCACATAGTCTAACAAAGTATTCACAAGACATACTTAGCAATTCAATGCATTGTTTAGGATTTCCTAGCAATAACTCTAAAGTGTATTTATGTCCCGTCGTATCCGAATCATTGTCTCGCATTCATTCCAAACCTCTCTTCTAAACAGAGCGGGCATACAAGTACATAAGAATTACTGGAAGTAATTTCTTATCATAATCCATTAGCACATGATTATTACGTTCATTGTGGCCAGCTGGGAAGGGGTAGCATATGATTCTAGAATTTTATCAAATCCACATGCGTCGTTCCCGTTTCCACCACCAGACATGCTTATTGTTTCTTAATTATTTATATCTTAGTTTAGTATTCTAATTAATTGTATATCTTTACAGAGAAATATTATCCTTGTGATGCCGCATACATACACATACTGGGATTTATGGCTCCCTATCGTAATGTGAGGTAGTGGCTTGTAGATTTTTGTAGGAGACATGTATTGACTAATAAAGAAAAATTCAACCATGCAGATGCAAAGCTTCGGAATGTCAATGAATGTGATTTTGGTGTCTTGAGAGCACGATTCCCTATATTAAAGAGGATGACACCATTTTTATTGGAAACACAAAGGAACAACACTGTTTTGGTCAAAAACTACCGAAGCAATAATTAAACAAATCCGTTAAGTGAGGCAGTATGCTTTTCAATAATCAGGTTAGTAAATGTGATAAAAGTAAAGTGGACACAGCGATGTAGCGAGGAAAAACCTAGGATCCCTGTGATGATCTTCGGAAAAAAACCTTGGGAGAGGAAAATTATCCCCTGCCTCAATTTAGTAAGTAAAAATTGAAGTACAATCAAGAACTGAATGAGAACCCGCTAAGTACAGAGGTGTAAGAAGTGAGTGCAGAGATTGCGTCTAAGTGTTCTCATTAGCCTCCTTTTATAGAAAAATGAAATAACAAACTAAGCTACAAATCCAGAAACCCTAACATGTGAGTGTTTTATAACTTATTCTTCAACTCCATGTGCAGTAAAACTGAGCTTCCGAATTACCAACAACACTGAGTCTTTTAGGCGTTTCAAGTTGTTAGCCAAAGAGTAACCTGCAAGCATTTTAGTTAGTTTAAATAAATCTGGGTTCTAAATTTCGAACCTGTTAAGGATCCCGGATGTTAGGATATCATTCAGGGTACTAGTTAGGATCTTAGTAGAGAAATCGACCCACAACAATTGTTCCCAAAAAGGAATCGAATTTCTCTGCCGGATTTTCAACTATCTGAAGATATTCGGTTAGTTTTTCACTTCTAACAGCATAGGAGCCATTGAAGTGGCTAGAAAGCAATAGTGAATCCACAAATACATGAATATTTTTAACTTCTAAATCCTTAGATAACTGAAGGCCGCAATTAAAGCTTCGTACTCAGCTTCATTATCGGTGGCTTGGAAATCACATCTGATTGCCTGGGGTATTATGTCCCCCCCTGTGGCAATTTCAGGATGATTCATAAACCTGTCCCCCCTGACATTTGAGTCCCCATCAGTAAACAATATCCATTTACCCTTATCCTGGTCTAGTTGTTGAACTTCCCAGTCAACTTCCTGCTAGATATCACTACTGAAATTAGCTACAAAGTCAGCTAAAGCTTGGGATTTAATTGCTGTTCTAGGCTCATAGACAAGATCATAAGCACTAAATTTAACAGACCACCTAGCCATCCTACGAGATATTTCAGGTTTTCTCAAAACATTTATAGGATATTTAGTTTTAACAAAAATAGTATGTGTCTTAAAATAGTGTCTTAACTTGGTAGAGGCCATAGCTAAAACTAAAACTAATTTTTCTAAATAAGAACACCTGGTTTTAGCATCTAGTAGACTTTTACTTACACAGTATATAAGTTGTTGTTGTTGCCCTTTGTGATCTTTGACTAGTATAGCACTAACAGTGTCTCGGGATACCACCAAATAGAGGAATAACGGCTCACCATCTTTAGGCTTCATGAGTAAAGGTGCTGATGAAAGGCATTATTTAAGTTTTCAAGGGCCTTGTCATGCTTCTGTCCCCATTCAAACTTCTTGTTCTTTTAAAGGATCTTATAGAACTCTTTGCACCTTTTTGAAGATCTTGTGAAAAACCTATTCATGGCTACGATCCTGCCGGTTAATCTCTGAACATCCTTTACATTGGCAGGTGCTTTCAGGTTCATGATGGCTTTCATCTGCTGTGGACTTGCTTCTATCCGTCTCTTAGTAACCATGTATGCTAAAAACTTTCTTGCCCCCCACTCCAAAATGACACTTGGACGGGTTCAGCTTCATGTTTTATTTGTCAAGGATATCAAAGGCTTCTTCAAGATCCCGGAGGTGATCCCCAGATTTCTTTGATTTCACCATTATATCGTCGATTAGACCTCCATGGTGTCCCCCAATTTTTCTTTGAACATTATGTTGACCAATCTTTGATAAGTTGCACCTGCATTTTTCAAACCAAAAGGCATGGCAGTGTAACAATGTATACCTTTTGGAGTCATGAATGCTGTGTCTTCTTAGTCCGAGGGTTCCATTTGGAATTGTTGGAATCCCGAAGAGGCGTCCATGAAGGTCAGCATCTCATGCCCAGCAGTCGCATCCACCATGGAGTCTATATAAAGCAATGGGAAAGGATCTTTGGGGCAAGCCTTCTTGAGGTTTGTGTAGTCGACACAGACTCTCCACTTGCCATTCTTCTTCTGTACTACCACCACGTTAGCCAACCATCTCGGGAACTTGAATTCCCTGATCATTTCAACTTTCAATAGCCTATCAACCTCTTCTTTTACAATGACATTTCTTTCTAACTTCCTTCTCATTTGTTGGATTGGTCTGAAACTTTTGCCAAACCTAATTTATGAGTAATAATATTTTTGGATATATATGTCATGTCCTCATGTTTCCATGCAAAGTTAGAGATCTTGCTCCTAAGGAACTTAACCAACTTATCTTTGACTTCTTTAGGGATCCCGGTCCCTCTCAGTGCTTAGATGTCAGAATCCCGATCATCTAACTATACTTCTTTGACCTCTTGCTTAGCTGCTTCCAAGACATCTAATGTTCTGTTCTTTGATTGCTATGCTTGAGTTGATTTAGCCTTTGGTTTCATTAACAAAGCATAGCAGTGTTTAGCTTTTCCTGATCACCTTGAATCTTGATGATTCCCCAAGGCGTCGACATCTTGATGCACTGGTGATAGGTTAAGGGAACCGCTTTATTCTCGTGGATCCAGGGTCTGCCTAAAATAACATTGAAAGAAGTTAATGCATCAATAACACATAATTTATGGATATATTTTACTCCCTCACCATAAACTGGAAGCTTGATCTCTCCCACTGCACTCTTGGCTTCTCCGCTGAATCCCACCAAGACAGAAGACTTTGATATGATCTCGGATTTCGGAATATTCATCCTCTTTAGGGTATCCAACTGGATGATATTCACCGAACTTCCATTGTCCACTAAGATCCTGCGTACAAAATAATTAGAAATATAAAGGGTTATGACCAAACCATCATGGTGAGGATCATGAATATTGTTCCTGTCATCATCATCGAACGTGACTCCGTATTCTCTGGGCAGGTTCATCTTCTTAGTTGGTCCCTCAGGCCTTTCTGCTCTAGCTAATTTGGCATTCCTTCTAGCTGCTGAGTAGGATGTTCCGTATATATCTGATCCTCCGGAGATAACATTCATGATCAGAGCGCCCCTGGTGGAGATGCTGCCCTTTTGGGATCTTTCTCCGAATCCCGGTTTCGATTCTTCTTTCCTAGCAACTCTTTTAAGTGAACTTTGCTGAGTAGATAGTTGATCTCCTTCCTTAGAGCAATATAGTCTTCCGTCATGTGACCGAAATCTTCATGAAAATCGCACAATTTGGACTTGTCCTTCCATGCAACTTTTTTCTTATTCTTTCGTGGCCATTTTGCCTTTTCACCTAGATCCTGCATAACGCACATTAATCCAAGAATATTAACTGAAAAACAATAATCATGTAACATAGGATAAGATTCATCATCATCTATCACGTTGACCCTATCATTCCTGGAATATGGTTTGGGTCAGTATGGTTTAGATAATGGGGATTCGACTTCCTGTTTAGGTGATTGTAGCTGCTGGAGCCATCCAACCTTTGCTGAATCATTCTTTCTTCTTTCAATCTGATGAACCTTAAAGCCCTGTTTCTTGCTTCATCCAGATTCCTGCAGGGATTCATGACGAGATCCTCATAGAAAGGGGTATCTTTCTTGAGATCCATTTTGAAAGCTTTCACAGCCGTTGCAACATATAGGGTTAGGGATCTTAAGAGCTTCCTTGCTGAATTTGCTGATGAAATCCCTAAGACTTCACGCTATGGGCACTATGGAGGGGGAGAAAGGGCGCCGCTGGAGGGGGAACACCACCGGGGGGCGTGATGGAGGCGGGCGCGGAGTGGGATGGAGCCGTTCTGACGACCGACGCCCTTCTAACTTTCTCTCTCTCTCTCCTCTCTCTCACATACACACGTACATATATATATATATATAGGGAGAGGATCAAGAGAAAACTCATCTTTAGAGAGAAAACTAAAAAACTCCTAAAGAATTATTTTTAATTAAAAATAAAAAATATTTTCAAAATTCTGTTTTAGCCATTATTCTTATATTTTCTTATATTTCACTCGAAAAATATAAAAAAAAACAAAAAAAAACCCGATGTAATGCACATACGTATTACTGTGCGATACCGTTGTATTACACATATGTATTACTATGTATTTTCGAGTTTATTAGTGTTTTATTGCATATATTCAATATTTGTGTATTGTATATGTGTAGTAGTGTTGTATTATATGGAAAAAATAATAATAAAATAAAAGTCGATGTGGTGCACATGTGCGTTAATGTTGTATTACACATACGTACTAATGTGTATTCGATGTGTGTATCAGTCTTATATTGTATATATACAATAGTGTGTATCAAATATGTGCAATAGTGTTGTATTCTATGCAATACAAACACTTTTGCATTATGCAATGCACACTATTACACATGCGCACTATACCGACGAGGTTATCGACAATTTTTTTTTAAACCAATAACAACATATAAGAATAATGGAAAAAAAAGAAACTTCAAAATTTTTTTTTTTAAAGTTAAAAATAGTTTTTTAGAAGTTTTTAAGTTTTCTCTTTACGATGAGTTTTCACTAGAACCCACCCCTATATATATACCCCCAAGGGGCATTAAACCATAGCGGGACGGACTTCGATGCCCCGTTTTTTACTAGGAAATGACGTGGCGTTGACATGGCACTGTTGAGAGGCTTCGAAGCCCCCCACCATAGCGGATAGCCAAAGTGATTCATCACTGCCCTACTTTACTCTATACAAGTCACTAGTTAACCTTTCAAAACTTCTACTACAAGAAACAGGTTATTAAACAGATTAACTAAATGTGCAAAAGATTTAATAGAGAAAGGAGGGACACTCAGGAGCCATTTCAACGCAGCTCCGGTGATGGTTGATCCAAAGCCTTTGCATAAACAGGCATCCTTGAGATTTTTAGGTATGGGGTCGATCTTCATTCTTTTCCAATATTGGGCGACATGATCTTCAGGATCAGTGGTTCCATCGTACAGCTTCATGCTTGGAGTCTGGAATCGTTTCGGGAATATCAGCATCACATATGGGGGTGCGAATCTTGAGATCCTGTGACTGCTTTGAGCTACCTCTGGAATCGACTGGACTGTCCCAGATCCTGCGACAGCTTTGAGCTACCTCTCAATTCCTTCTATACCATTCGGATAATACCAGAATCCTACGCAGCATCATGGTTAGTCACAGGTGTAATAACATTATTAACATTACCAGTATCAGGAATCCTAGTTGGGGATCCAGGAATAACACCGAATTCCCAAGTGGGAGTTGCCCTCATGGTCTGGACAGGATCACTCATTTTGTTTGCTGATTGCATGGGAAGGAAGTCATCATAACGATTTCCCTAGGATCCCGACACATCAAAGTTCAGGTTCCTAGGCAGAAATGAAGTGAAGGATTCCTTCGCCGGCTTCTTCCCTTGTTCCTGGAAATCCCGGAGCTCCTCATAACAGAGTTGTTGGTTTGCTTATGAGTCTTCATGTGTCCCTTTATCTGCATTAAAACATTAAAAATATCATCATTAGACATAAGGATGGGCCTCATGTTGGGAGACAGATATTTAGATTGACATATCGGTAGAAGACCTTGTTGTATGGGGAAGCGTGTTGCTTGATCCTCCGGCTCCTAAGACGTTAAGACCAGTGTTGGTAGTCTTCCTCTAGACGGCAGGAGGAGGAGGAAGTGGTTGAGCAACCCTGAAAACTGTGGTTGGCACAAAGGAAGATGCAGCTTTTGATTGAGAAATCATTTTTTGGTATAGATTTTAAAGGTAATGGTTTAGGACGAATGTGAATACGGATATAGTATGAAAAACACCACTTGCCCCACGGTGGGCGCCAAACTGTTTTGGTAAAAATTACCGAAGCAATAATTGAACAAATCCCTTAAGTGAGGTAGTGCGTTTTTCAATAATCAGGTAAGTAAATTCGATAAAGGTAAAGTGGACACAGCGATGTAGCAAGGAAAAACCTAGGATCTCGGTGAGGATCTTCAAGAAAAAAACCTCGGGAGGGGAAAATTATTTTCTGCCTCAAATTATTAATAAGTAAAATTTGAAGTACAACTCGAGAACTGAATGAGAACGATCGCTAAGTACAGAGGTGTAAGCAGTGAGTGTAGTGATTGTGTCTAAGTGTTCTCATCAAGAAAAATGAAATAACAAACCAAGCTATAAATTCGAAAACCCTAACAATGTGACCGTTGTATGACTTATTCTTCAACTCCACGTGGAGTTCAACTGAGCTTCCGAATTACAAACAAGACTGAGTCTTCTAGCCATTTTAAGTTGTTAGCCAAAGAGTAACCTGCAAGCATTTTAGTTAGTTTAAATAAAACTGGGTTTAGGATTCTGAATCTGTTAAGGATCGGGGACGTCAGGATATAATTCAGGATACTAGTCAGGATCTTAGTAGAGAAATCGACTCACAACATGCACCATTACATGTTTCACGCTACATAATTTTATTAGGAAATAGGGTTTGAGAGATGAGTTGTTTACACAATACGATCAACCTAATGTGTCGTTTGAAAATACTCATGTGCATGTTGACGCTAATGAAGAAAAGGTTAAAGCACATGGCATTGCATAAGATGAAATTGCTGAGCAATTAATGCAAAGTATGAAACAAATGATTTAAAAATGATGTTTTTGGGGTTTTATGAATATTATTTTAGTGTTTTTGAATATTATTTAAATTTCGAGGTTGAAGACCTCTTCTTATTTAAATTTAGTTTATTTAAATTTCAGTTTATTTTAGCAGTCTGCAGATGTTAAAAAACAAGTAGTATTCAACTTGCAGACTATAGAGGTTTCGTAGCAGGTCTCTTCTACTACAAATGTCTACAGATGTGGTCCATACACTGCAGACATTTTACCCCTGAAAAAACAAACAACACCTTAGAAGCACATGGTCCAGGTTTGTATCAAGAAGAGAACGCACAAACCTTTTTTAATTTTGAAAAGCAGTAATCTTCACCAGTTAGAAAGAAGTAAGCCATATTTTGAACATTTATAGGAAACTCATTCCAACTAGTTGTTTTGTAGGACATGCAAGAGACTAGGGTATGAAATAAGAATTCCATTGGAGGATGGAATAGTTTTTTTAAAGAGTAGCCCTTATTGTTGAGACTAGGTATTGCGTTTAAAATTTTCAATGAATTTTTTTTAGTGTATGTGAAGAATTTTTGTTGTATAATCATCATCATCATTTAACTTAAGATATTGAGAAAGAAGTGATGAAGATATAACAACCTCAGTCTTACCTACCATTGTCTTGATAAACAAGGGTGTCTTTTCATCAACGTCGTATTGGATAAAAGCATTCTTCCAAAAGTTAGAGAGTTTGAGGATAAATATCAGGATCAATCGTTAATATATTGTGAAATTTGCCATCAATGGTTGTCCTAATGATTTTATCATACCATGTGTTTTGGTAAAAAAATCGGTTTAAGGATCAAGTAACCAAATCCGTTTGTGAGGTTTGATGCTTGTATGAATGAAATGAACAAAATAATGATTCTAAAAGATTAACAACGGGATTTATACGAGCAAAAGCCCTTGGCAGCTAGTATACCTCTGGCACAAAAACCTCGGGTAGTGAAAACTATCACTACCAATTTATATTATGCTAAGAAATGATTACAGAGGTTGGAATTACGGCTGAGTATGAGTATAACGTGTTCTTGCTGATAGTTCTAAGTATGCTAAAGTGTTGTGTGTGATCAGCCATAATTCGTTGTTTATATATACAAAAGATTACAACGGATACTAACTAATTTCCTATAAACTCGGCCACGTTCGTTTACCACTTCTTCATGACCTTTCGTGAAGGAAGAACAGCTGAGGCGACTTGGTAAAATATATCTTCCGTGAAAATAGGATGGCTGGTAAACATGTTTCAATACCTGCAAAAATAGATTAAAACATATTAGAAGTCAACTATTGAGAATTCTTGAACCATACAGGTTCCTTAGTCCTGGCAGCATATATCAACGAACGCCAAGGATAATTGGTCTTCAAGGATCAAGGATCTTGGTCCCAACAATTGCCCCCAAACATGATAGGTGTGAGTGGAAAAAAGCTGTGATAGCAATATCACCGGTAACGGATATGAAATTTGAATCGAATATAAAACAGATAGATCAACGACTCATTTTCGGATACAGATACACCACCGAAATAAACCGTTGGGCTGCAATAACCAACCAGAGATACAGATACACCACTCCGGATAAGAAATCGTGTCTAAGAACACCACTCGAAATTAGGGATGGCAATGAAACCCGATGGGAAAACCCGAAACGCGGCATAAATGGGACGGGTAATACCCGACCCGTTAGGGTTTGGGACGGGTATGAGAATAGTTTTGAAATTTTTCGCGGGTTTGGGACGGGTTTGGAATTTCTAATATACCCGATTACCCGATAACATAGACCCATTTACCCGATTATATACCTGATGTACCCGATATAGCTTATTAGATTATACATATACTATATTCACATATATTATTTGTCGAAACTTGTTTATGTCAATTATTTGAGATATTTTACCTTTATGGTAACCATCTTTGAAATCGATTAGTTATATTTTGTCAAAACCCTTGTAGAAACCCGACAGGTTTTGAGCCGGGTATACCCAACGAGTATTTTGTCAAAACCCGATAGGAAACCCGAAACCCGATGGGAAAACCCGAAACCTGACGGGTAATTACCCGATTAAAACCCGACGGGTTTGGGACAAGTTTGGGATGAACTTTTATAATCGGGTATGGGTTTGGGAATACATAAACCCGACCCATTGGCATCCCTACTCGAAATGCCAAAATCGAGCTAGCATAAACTAATCAACCCAACTCTCAAACATAAGAGATAAATTTATCAAACTCATTTTTTTAAACATAAAACTCATTCCCTAATGTTGCATACGGATATATATATATATATATATATATATATATATATATATATATATATATATAAAAGAAAAGGCAAACAAACTAACCCACTAAGCACTATCTATCCCATGATCTCCACTATCCAATTTCTAGAAAATAAATACTTGCATGAAAAACACAAACAAAGATAATAAAATAAATAACGTAAACATGAAAAAGAAATGCCAATATATAAAATGTGGTTCTATTTGTTGTGGATGGTCAGATGGGTCGGATCATTGTGGATCTACAGGTTCGGGTACAGTTAAGTACGTGACACAATCAACCCACTTGATGAACCGGACCTGATGTATAACATCCTCTCCGTCTTCGAAAAAGTTTGTCCTCAAACTTAGAACATTAACTTCAGGTGGTGGTTCAGGAGTTAGTTCTGGTGGGTGTCCGATAATGCATAGAGACTTGAAGGCGTATGGTAGTGTATGGCTTCCCAGATGCCATTTAAAGGATGTGAAGGGTGTCTTGTTGTGTATAGATGCTCCCATTAGACCCAAGCACAAGGTGATATTTGATGTGTATGGTTGTTGCCTCGTGACCAATTTAATTACCTGGTTATATGGAACCAATGAGGTCTTCTCTTGTTGACCCAAGTTTAGAACATCTTTTCCATCAAAAGTTAAACTTGGAAGAAAACCTTCCTTTCCACGAACAAGTATTACATGCGGATTCGAGGGAGTAGTTTCTGTGCTTTCGTTAAGCCTAATCGGGAATAACTCTTTGGCAGCCTTTGACCGATGTAATTATGATCCAACAAGGGTGCGAAATGCGGTCTCATGTTGAAGGTTTTTCTCTTGGATGGTAGTCCCACTAAGAACTTGTTTCACAAACAAGCAGTTTTCATCATCAGGCTCAGTCCCGTCTTCATCGTATCGAGGTCCTTCACCGGGTTTGTTCACAAAACAATGGCTTTTAGAATGTCCAAAGTTGGTAAAAATATTGAGCTTTTGGTTTACAATCACAGTAGGTTCGATAGGAGAACATTTGTCACTTAGATGTTCAACCTTGGTTTGTGAGTGAAAGTGAACCAGTAGGGATAAATCTATGAGTTGATTTTTGATGTACTTTAGTTCCCGTTTAATGTTTAGCCTTTCCTCTCTTCGGACTGCATAAGTTAACCTCCAAATCTGATTTTGAACCGACTTCAGTTTTTTCCTTTGCATATCAAGGACGAATTCTTGAAATTTGTCTTGTAGGTCTTGCAGACGTTGCTCAGTGGTTCCATTTCCATGATTCATCACTGAAACTTTTTTGTTTTCTTTTTTTGGAAAGGGATAAATTGAATGTAAAAAGACTTCAAGTAAAAAAAAAGATCGTTTCGGCTCTAATACCAAACGATAGCAATATCACCGGTAACGGATATGAAATTTGAATCGAATATAAAACGGATAGATCAATGACTCGTTTTCGGATACAGATAGACCACCGAAATAAACCGTTGGGCTGCGATAACCAACCAGAGATACAGATACACCACTCCGGATAAGAAATCGTGTCTAAGAACACCACTCGAAATGCCAAGATCGAGCTAGAGTAGACTAATCAACCTAACTCTCACACCTAAGAGATAAATTTATCAAACTCATTTTTTAAAACATAAAACTCCTCCCCTAATATTGCATATGGATACATAAATAAAAGAAAAGGCAAACAAACTAACCCACTAAGCACTATATATCCCATGATCTCCACTATTTATATTCTAGAAAATAAATACTTGCATGAAAAACACAAACAAAGATAATAAAATAAATAATGTAAACATGAAAAAGAAATGCCAATATATAAAATGTTGTTCCATTTGTTGTGGATGGTCAGATGGGTCGGATCATCTTGGATCTTTAGGTTCGTGTACAGTTAAGTACGTGACACAATCGACCCATTTGATGAAGCGGACCTGATGTATAACAAGCTGTCATGTTTATCCTGAGAATTTTGAATCATAGCCATTGGCGACAATATGACGTGACCGTTGCCTGCCATCGCATCATTATCCCTATTAAATAGGCTCAACACCCTTATAACTCCCCTTTCATCAGATCAAAAGAGATATTCCGGCGATCATAATCAGGTATCCTTCTTTCTCTCTTGATAATTTCCTTCATTTTCTCAAATCTTTTCTCATAATCTTCAACAATGCCTAAAAGAAACTCGAAAGCCTCCTTTAGCTCGAGTCCAAGGGAGGTTGTTCCTGAACTCCAAACCCAGAACCTTTTTAAAGATCCGTCCTCTGAGATCTACAAGTTCACTAACGAGGAAATCTAGAGCATGTCTCATTGCTTTCCTGACGGAACCGTGTTCAGGTCCTATGATCCCCAAATCAAAAGTGACCATATCTCCAGCGAATGGGTTTGCTTTCCGGCACTTCCGTTTTTACTCAGCTTTTCTTACCCGTTCCCTGACCTAACAAAGACCTTGTTCTCATTCACCGGCATGAGCTATATTTAGGCTATGCCAATGATGTGGAGAACCCTACACACCATTGAAAGATTGATCGAAGAACAAAACCTCGATTTCACTCTTTCAGCTCTGTCTTACTTGTACAGCCTCGTAACCCATGGTTCCAGTAGATTCGTCTTCAAGAGCAAAGCTTTTCAGTCCCTTCCAATCAATAAAACCACTCATAACGATAAGAGTTGGAAGAATCAGTTTTTCTTCATTTTGAGGGACTCCATCACGAATGGGAATTCCCTACCGACTCGCTGGATCCTCAAGGGTAGGATAGCGGATCCAGAGAATATGTGATCCTCTTGTTTACTGATTTACTGATTATAAACTTGTTATGTTTTTTTATGCAGTCTCCAATTTCTCAAGTCTTGTTGCTGACTTAGACGGGATCAAGAGAGCAAAGGTATTCCTTGCCTTGGACCCCTTCGACAGGACTTTCAAGACCTTGGGTGAAGAGTCATCAGCCGAATCAAGTGAAAGAATTGCAAGCTCCTCCGAAACCATGTCAAGTAAGTTAGTCTTTCGTACTTAAATAAAACATATTAAACAAATACGAAGGTAATAGATTAAGAAAAACTTATCTTTTTCTTCTGTGTAGGTGCTCAGAAATCAGGAAACAAGCCCTCTACGAACCTCTTGGGTTAGTTCCAATTGGAAGATGCTGATAGCTTAATCTCCTTCTCTTCCACCGAGAAGAAACCTGTGAAGAGCTCCAGCCTCGCTCCACCAAAGACTGTGATGACACGCTCCAAGGCCAATGGGAAAAGGAAGAGGGATCCTGAAGTGGAGGTCCATGGTGCCCAACAGGTGTTTAATCAGCTCTTCGAGGTAAGGATCCTTGATCCATAGGTGCAGATGATTTGGTCATATTTTTAACCGGTTGTCTCTTTGCAAGCTGTAGCTGGTTTCAAAGCCCTTTATGATAAAAGCATGGCTAACGCGGAGAAGGAGCTGGCCAAGTATCGCATCGGAATATCTTTGAAGGACAAGCTGATTACGAAGCTTCAGTCAGAGAAGGATGCTATGGAAGATTGATTGGCCCTTACAGATATCCGAGCCCAGGAGTAGGTGGTGGAGGTCACGGAACAGGCCAAGGTTTGGGCCAGCAAGGCGGTACTTACAGCTAGGATCAAGATTTCTGAGGAGGCTGAAGACGCCAGCTCTGACCGGTCCAACTGGAATGTGGCCATGTGGAAGAAGACATTTGCGGGTTTCGGTGAAGAGGGTGAGGATGCTGGAGCTGAGAAGAGGAGCGAGGATGCTGGGATAAGCGGGGCCAATGATGATGTTGTGGAGATCAAGGATGCTAGTGACGGTGATGGAGGCGTGGTGAAGGAGTAGGCGAGGGTAATGGGCGATGATGGATATCAGTGACAAGGCCGGAGCCCATTTTTTTTATAACGTTTTGAATGACATTTTTTGATGGTTTTTTTGGACAATAGTAGTTGTAATTTTCAGGATCTAGGATCCTTAAGACAATTATGAAAGTTGGTTAGGGTGGAGGGATCCTCTGTTTTGGGGATGAAGCCTTAGCCACTTTTCTCTCTTTATTTTCTGTATGAACATATGGTAACCTTGACGTGGTTTGATCTGGGTGGATGGTCCACATTTTGCTGGTGAAACCCGGACCAACTTTTATTTTGCTAGTAATAACATAAATCTTTTGGTTTTTGTCTTATCATCTGTGTTGCTAGAATAGAGGATTCTTGATCCTTAGTGTTTTTGTCTTGACTTGTTTACCTGTTAGAATAGATAACCAAAAGAAAACATAAAATTTAGAAAAGTTGGATTTAAGTCCAACCATCTTGGGGACAAGCCCAACAAAACGTGGGGACAAACCCAATAAAATATGGGACAAGCCCAATAAAACTTGGGGACAAGCCCAAACAAAACTTGGGGACAAGCCCAATAAACACGGGTGACGAGCCGACCCTTGGCGTTGGCCCAGTTAAACGCGGTGACGACCCTAACCCGGCGTTTACCTTAACTTGGGCTTATGGTACGTCTACCATTTAATTCGTAGGATCCAAGATATGATTTTTAGCCATGAAATTGTCAGCCACATATAGTACACTGGTCCCGTAGCCTCCAATCATACTTGGATAATCATGCGCTCCAGGCAAGGGTGTCAAAACCCTAAATTCACATGATAAGGTGAAAACCTTATAAACCTGGGGACAAACCCAATTAAACTTAGGAGAGAGTTGGCCAACCCGTTTTTTCCACTTAAGGGCCCTATTGCTCGGCATTTCTGCAAACTTGACATACTTGACAAAACAACGGCTTAACATAATTAATATAAATATAAACATAAAGTAAAGCTTTTCCAAGTAACAAGTTGAAGAAACTGATTAGGATCCAGGATCCTTATTAACAAAAATATTTTTTTGAGATGAATTGCATTCCAAGCTCTTGGGAGCATGTCACCTTCCATATTCAATAAACGATATGCCCCTTTTCCAGCCTCAAATTTAATCAAGTAGGGACCTTACCATTTGGGTGCTAACTTTCCATCAACAGGATCAGTTGTATTTTGGAGAGCCTTTCGTAGAACTAAATCTCTAAATTCAAATCTTCTGATTCTGATATTCTTGTTGTACGCACCAGCTATCTTTTGTTGGTAAGCAACCATTCTGAACCTTGCTTTGTCTCTAAGTTCTTCAACAGTATCTAAGTCTTAGGCAAGATTCTCATCATTCGTCTGAGGATCACGGATGCTTGTTCTGGCGGTTGGATATATCATTTCAGTAGCGATTACTGCTTCAGCTACAAAAACCAACGAGAATGGTGTTTGTCTTGTGGCGTTCTTTGGATTTGTTCTATCTGCCCAAAACACATAGTGTAGCTCTTTAGCCCATTTGCCTTTCTTTGCTCCAAGTTTCTTCTTTAAGTTGTTGATGATGATTTTGTTGCCTGATTTTGCCTGACCATTTGCTTGTGGATGAACTGGTGTTGAAGTGATCATCTTATTTCCCTAGTTGTCACAAAAGTTGGTAGTTCTTTTCCCAATAAATTGGGAACCATTATCACAAATAATTTCAGAAGAAATACTGAATCCAGTAATAATATTTCATTTAATAAAGGATATAACTTCTTTCTCCCTAACTTGAGGAAATGCTTCAGCTTCTATCAATTTGGAGAAAAAGTTAGTCATTTCTAGCATAAAGACCTTTCCTCCTAGAGCTGTGGGGAGTTTACCTACTATATCCATACCCTATTTCATAAAAGGCCATGAGGAGACAATAGGGTATAAAGGTTCTGCTGGCTGGTGTAGGATGTTGCCATGTCTTTGAAAAGCATCGCATTTCCTTGAGTATTCCATAGCATCCTTTTTCATGGTAGGCCAGAAGTATCCAGTTCTTAGGATCCTGGAGAATAGGGCTCTGCCCCCTGTATGGATGCCACAATCTCTTTCATGGAAATCCTTTAACACTTCCTGGATCTTGGGTTCTTCGATGCATCTTAAGTATGGACCTACAAGGGATTTCTTGTACAACATACTATGTATAATAGTAAATTGAGATACCTTGGCTTTGAAAGCTTTTGGGTTTTCTCATTTAAGGATTTCTCTATCTTGGATGTACCTCGTTATTGGAAGGATCTAGGATGAATGGTCATGAGGGTGATCCTCAGGATCTATAAATAGATTCCCATCTACTTCCATTGCTTTGTCTTCCTTAATTGCAGGAGATAAGACATGAATGATAGGAATTTTTATATTCTCAGTGAGCTTCAAGACTGAAGCTAGACTTGCTAAGGCATCAGCCCCAACATTTTCTTCTCTCAGTACCTGTGTAATGTTAAAATAATCGAAGGATCCTGCAAGATCCTTTACTATATCTATATATTTAATTAATTTCTCACCTCTGACTGCGTATGAGCTGTTAAAATGATTAGCGATCAATAATGAATCCACAAAGATTTGAAGATACCTGATTCTCATACCTTTAGCTAGTTGTATACTTGCAATGAGTGCTTCATACTTTGCTTCATTGTTAGTGGCCTGGAATTCACAAGCTATCTAGTGGGGTAGTATGTCCCCCTGTGGCGATTTTAGTAGTATTCCCAATCCTGTTCCTTTAACATTTGAGGTTCTATCAGTGAAGAGTGTCTAAGGATCCTTGGTTTCTTCAAGCTGTTGAACTTCAAGATTGGCTTGTTGCTCTATGTCACTACTGAAATCATCCACAAAGTCTGCTAGGGCCTGTGACTTGATTGCGTTTCTAGGCTCATATTGAATATCATAAGCATTCAGTTTTACAGCCCACTTAGCCATTCTACCTGACAACTCTGGTTTTATAAGGACATTCTTTATAGGATAATTAGTTTTCACAATAATAGTATGAGTTTCAAAATAATGTCTTAACTTAGTGGAAGCCATAATTAAAGCAAGAACAAGTTTTTCTAGGTGAGAATACCTGGATTCTGCATCAAGGAAACTTTTAGTGACATAATAACTTGGGTGTTGGTACCTTCATGATCCCTTACTAAGATTGCATTTAAAGTAGTGAGAGAAACAGCCATATAAAGGATCAATGGTTCTCCATCCGCTGGTTTCATTAGAGCGGGGGCCGAGGATAAGTAGTTCTTCAGAGCAATGAGGGCAGCTTCATGTTTCTCTATCCACTCAAATTTTTTGTTTTTCCTCAAAATGTCATAGAAATCTTTGCATTTCTCTAAGGACTTCGAGATGAACCTGCTTAAGGTTGCTACCCCTCCTGTTAATCTTTGAACCTCTTTGACGTTCGTTGGGGACTTGAGGTTTATGATAGCTTGGATTTGTTCCATTCTCGCTTCTATTCCCCTTTTGGTCACCAAGTATCCAAGGAATTTTCTGGCTTTAACGTCAAGTACACCTTTAGAAGGATTCAGCTTCATGTTGTATTCGTCAAGGATATCAAATGATGCTTCTAAATCCTTGAGGTGGTCTTCGGCTTTCTTCGATTTAACCACCATGTCATCTATATAGACTTCTATGGTATCACCTAACCGATCCTTGAACATCATATTGACCAGTCTTTGATACGTGGCACCTGCATTTCTAAGACCAAACGACATAGCAATATAACAATATATGCCTGTAGGGGTTATAAATGATGAATCCTCTTGATCAGATGGTTCCATCTGGATTTGTTGAAATCCTGATGAAGCATCCATAAAAGTCAGCATTTCATGCCCTGCGGTAGCATCCACCATAGAGTCAATGTGGGAAGAGGGAAAGGATCCTTGGGACATGCCTTATTCAAATTAGTAAAATCGACACATACCCTCCACTTTCCATTTTTTTTTTGAACAACAACCACATTGGCTAACCATTTTGGATACTCTACCTCCCTAATCATACATGCTTTCAACAGTTTCTGTACCTCTTCCTGGATGATTGCATTTCTTTCTGGTGCAAACTTCCTTCTTTTTTGATGAACAGGCCTGAAAGAAGGATCAATTCCAAGTTTAAGAGTTATAATGTTCTTAGAAATACCTGTCATATCCTCTTGTTTCCATGTAAAAGTTGATTTTCTTCGTTGTAAGAAGGATATGAGATCCTTCTTGATGGATCCTCGAATATATACTCCAATTAGGACTTTATCATCAAGATCCTTTGGGTTTAAGACTACTTCTTTAGAGTCTTGTTCCCTAGTCTCCATGATGTTCCTCCTTGCTTTCTATAATTGCTATGCTTCCCTTAGCTTCTTCGTCGCTTTCATTGAAGAAGCAGAGCAATCCTTAGCGTCTTTTTGGTCACTCTCAATCTTTGCTATTTCCTATGGGGTAGGAAACTTCACACATTGATGGTAGGTAGAGGGAACTGCCTTCATTTCATGTATCCAAAGCGTGCTAAGAATGACATTACAACAAGACAAAGTATCGAAAACACAAAATTTTTTAACAGAATTTACTCCTTCTATGTAGATGGGAAGTTTGATGTCCCCTAGTGTGTTCTTCGTTTCTCCACTGAATCCTACAAGGACTGAGGATCTTGGAACGATTTCGGATTCTGGAATATTCATCTTTCTGTGTACTTCTAGCTGGATGATGTTGACTGAACTCCCGCCGTCAATGAGAATCCTGTGAACATAATGGTCAGAAATAAACAAAGTAATAACTAGACCGTCGTGATGAGGATCTCGAACAATGACTCGAACATCCTCATCGAAAGATATGACTTTTTGCTTGATTGTTGTAGAAGTCCTGATTGGCCTTTCACCATTCTCCAATTTACACTCTTTAGCGTGTTTTTTCGCAGCAGAATAAGAAGTCCCACATATGTCAGAGCCTTCGAAGATTATGTTGATAACTTGGGCATTTGGAGGAGGTGAAGCAGCCTCTTCCGGGACCGGTTCAGGATCCTGGGTCCTAGACTTCTTTCTTCCAAACAGCTCCTTGAGGTAGACTTTGCTGAGGAGGTAGCTGATTTCCTTTCTCAAGGCGATACAATCTTCTGTCATATGGCTGAAGTCTTCTTGGAAACCATACCATTTTGATTTATCTTTGGGGGAGGTGCCTTCTCTTTCTTCCTTGGCCATCTCGCTTTATCACCCAAGTTCCTAACAGCAAGCATTACTCCTCCCGTATCCATAGAAAAGCAATAATCGGATATTCTTGGACAATATTCATCGTCCTCTTCTTCCTCCACAGCATTAATCTTTTGGCCATTTGGTTTGGAATATGGTTTGGAATTGTTATTCCTGAAGTGGGATCCTTGTCTCTTGTCTTGAGATTCACTTTTTCTTGGAGTGTTCAGTTGATCTTGTATTCTCTGATCTTCCTCTAATATGATGAACTTTGAGCTCTATTTCGAACTTCATCTAAGTTCCTACAAGGGGTCATAACAGGATCTTGATAAAATGGAGAGTCCTTTTGTAATCTCATTTTGAATGCCTCAATAGCTATCGGGACATCTAGGTTTGGAATCTCCAAGGCCTCTCTTCCAAACCTAGTAAGGAACTGTCTAAGGGGTTCCCCACGAGGTTGTACAATCCTATATAAATCACTAGTTAACTTTTCAAAGGATCTATTTCATGAAAACTCACTATTAAACAGATTGATCAAATAAGAAAAAGAAGTAATCGAATAAGGAGGAAGACTTAGCAACCATTTGAGGGCAAATCCTGTGAGTGTTGATCCAAAGCCTTTGCATAAGCAAGCTTCTTTCAGCTTTTCTGGAACAAGATTAATCTCCATACTCTCTCGGTATAAGGCTACGTGTTCCTCAGGATCAGTGGACCCATCATACAATTTCATGCTAGAGGAGGTGAAGCGCTTTGGTATTTCAGCATCACAAATTGGAGGAGCGAATATGGATATGTTATGACTCCCTGCTGGTAACTCCGGGATGGGTTTGATGACTCCCGGTACACCGGATATCACATCCTTGAGTTTTTGTAACTCACGGGCTATAGTTTGATTGATCCCTGCATCCTGCATACCACCGCGATTAGTGCCAAAAGATAAGTTATTGTAAGCATTACCTCTTGTGTGATCAAAAGATCCCACTCCATAGCTATGTCCAGGATATATTGTTTCAGCGTCGAGAGTTGGTCCAGCAGGAGCATTGGTCTACATGGGTAAGAAGTCCCCTTCGTGGACCTTAGTTGGGCTTGATCGTGGCTCCTTGAAAGGTTCTTTCCCATAAGGGTTGTAGGATCCTGGGTGCTGATGAACGATGGATTATGTCTGGAAGCTTAAGGATCCAAGTTGAAAGATAGAGGATCCTTGAAGCTGGTGGGCAGAGGATCCTTGTGAATGCTAGCTGGAGGATCTTAAGTATTGACTAGAGGATCCTTATTGAAGGATGGATGATCCTTGTGAATATTGCGCTGCGTATCCTTTTTGGAAGAGATCTGAGGATCCCTGTTGGGGATAAGAGGATCCTGGGCACCTCTGACCTAGAAATCTGGAGTGCTGAAGTCGAGTATCTTTGGGATGATGGGACTTGTGTTTTCAGTAGTCTTCCTAGTTCTCTTGATCTCCTTAATCTCGTGGAGGATCCTCTGGTTGGTCTTGTTTTGCTGCTCCATATAGTTTTTCAGCTGCGCACATAAAACAGAAACATCATTGTTAGTAGTTACCGCATGGGAGACAGTGGTGGATTTTGATCCAGAGAAAACAGCAGACTCCTTCTTCTGAGCAACAGTTATAGGTTTTTGTGGATTCGTAGAGGAAGGTAGTGGTGGCAAAGACATTTGAGCCGAAACACTTGAAACAACGGTTGTAGAAACAACTCTTCTTTGAGAGGCTATTGAGTGATAAATTTGAGTATAGGAATTTAATAGAGGTAGAAACTTTTGGGATTAAAGAACCAATGGCCCAACAGTGGGCGCTAAATTGTTTTGGTCAAAAATCGGTTTAAGGATCAAGTAACCAAATCCGCTTGTGAGGTTTGATGCTTGTATGAATGAAATGAACAAAATAATGATTCTAAAAGATGAACATCGGGATTTATATGAGGAAAAGCCCTTGGCAACTAGTATACCTCTGGCATAAAAACCTCGAGTAGTGAAAACTATCACTACCAATTTATATTATGCTAAAAATGATTACAAAGGTTGGAATTACGGCTAAGTATGAGTAGAAAGTGTTCTTGCTGATAATTCTAAGTATGCTAAAGTGTTGTGTGTGATCAGCCATAATTTGTTGTTTATATATCCAAAAGATTACAACGGATACTAACTAATTTCCTATAAACTCGGCCACGTTCGTTTACCACTTCTTCATTACCGTTCGTGAAAGAAGAACAACTGAGGTGACTTGGTAAAATATATCTTCCGTGAAAATAGGATGGCTGGTAAACATGTTTCAGTACCTGCAAAAATAGATTAAAACATATTTGAAGTCAACTGTTGAGGATCCTTGAACCATACAGGATCCTTAGTCCTAGAAGCAGATATCAACGAACGCCAAGGATAATTGATCTTCATGGATCAAGGATCTTGGTCCCAACACTATGGGTGGTGTTGGTTTGCTGTGAGGTAAGGTAACCAGTTGTGGGGTTTCTTGAATTGAAGGTTTCTAGGGTTTTAAGCCATACTTTCAGAGTATTAAAAGATGATGGTGGAAAGCAAGTTGTATGAGTGAATTGTGAGATAACGAGATGTAATATAGGTAAAAGGTTTCTTTAGGGTTAAGAAAGATGATTATGAAAGACAATCTTTGATTGATGAAGGTTTAGGCAGTTTTAGCAGGTGGGTGATCAATAGTTACCGTTAAAACCACTATTCTATTGAAACAATGGCTAGTAATTCCAAACAACTATTGGAAACATGAAACAACTGTTGCTTGTCGTTGATCAGTAGTTTGAAAAACACATGTTTTAAACAGTTTAGAAAAATAGTATTTTTGAAAACATTGATCATTAATTTTAAGACAAATTGATCAATACTTTTGAAAACAACAGTTTTCTATGGAATTATACATCAAAATATAAGGATGAGCGTATCGGTACTGGTACCATACTGATATCGGTACTGAATTCGGTACCGAATTAGTACCAAGTTTTTAGTTTTCGGTATCGTTACGGTACCGGTATTTCCCGAATTTTGCATGAAATATTGGTACCGAACCGATACCGGTACCAGTACCAAATATTTCATATTATCGGAATCGGTACCGATACCATCCCAAGCTCATCCCTAATAAAAGATGTATAAACAGTCTTTTTGGAGAGAAATTGAATACATTTTATTATCAAAAGTTAGTTGTAAATACTTGTTTTTGATTTTGAAAAATGATTAATAAAAGATTTAACATTCCTAGTCTGGAAATCGGTCTTCGGAATTTGCTAAATCAAGTGCTTTTGTGAACACATCAGCTAACTAATTTTCGGATGAAACATGTTCAATTGAAATCAAACATTTTTCATAGCTCTTATGAAGTGATGTATGATCTCTATGTGTTTGGTCTTTGAATGCTAAACTGGATTTTTGGTGATGTTCAAAGAAGCTTCACTGTCCAATTTCAATGGTGTTTCAAAGTTGGTATCCCATAATCTTAGTTGGTTTTGTAGCCAAAGTAGTTGACCTGTGTAGCTTGCTTGAGCAATGTACTCAGCTTCAGCAATTGATTTTGAAACAGTAGTTTGCTTCTTGCTCTGCCAAGACACCAATGCATCTCCAAAGAACTGACATCTTCCACATCCTGATTTTCTTGTAATTTGGCAACCTACAAAATCACTATCTATAAAACCAACAAGATGGGCCTTAATGCTGGATGCATACTAGATACCTAACATTAGTGCACCTTTGAGATATCTAAATATCCTTTTAGCAGCACTTGAGTGAGATTCCCTTTGTGAAGCTTGATATCTTACACACACGTGTTGCATGCATTAAATCAGGCCTAGATGCAATTAGATACATTAAAGATCCAATCATGCATCTATACAAGGTATGATCAACATACTCACCAGTTTCATCAGGTGATAATGGATCAATTTTACTCATGGGTGTGGAACTTGCTTTGTAGTCCATCATTTTAAATTTCAAGTTATCATCTTTTCATACTCTGCAAGTATGGCTCAGAACCTTAGAAACCTTCAATTAAAGAAACCCCATGATATATTGCTAAATACACATAATTTCCCTTGTATAGTTTGTATAAATTTTAATCCGTTTTCGTTCGTTTCTGTTTAGAATTTGTATATTACTAAGGGGGTGCTTGGGATTCCTTATTTTTACCTCTTTATGACTTATCCATAATTCATAAGTCATAACCTTGCAACTTATAGAACTTTGCCACTCACACATTAAGCAACTCCAAACACCTTTTTAACTTCTCAATAAGTTATAAGTTATAAGGAGGCAAAAATAAGGAATATCAAACACCCCCTAAATTAATTTTGTTTTATTTATACTATATATAATGCATAAGTGAAGGACCTCTTATTGCATAAATTATAATCACTAATGCAAACAAATTTGAAAATGTAGGGGTAATATAGATGTTCGGCTAAATTGTAATTTAGTTTGAAAATCACTTACAATAATAGTCCTTAAACTTAAGAGTAAGTTTTGTTAACTTATTAAATAGTTACATATTTACCCTCTTATTCTAAACTAACTACCCTCATGAAGTTTTACTGATCGTAACTTTTTTACATGTTAATATTTTTTTAAAAAGAATTAAACTGTAAAAATAAGCATTTTATTATCTTTAATTTAAGTATGATATTGTTTTTTTTTTAATTTTAAAATATAACATGTTACGTGATTACGAGTTAAGACCGCAACGGGTCTAGTCGGGTGGGCATGGGTCATGTGTCAGGTCGAGTTACATGTTCGCCGGCAATTGTTATACGTCTGACATCGCATTACACGCATATTACAGTCAGGCTACGTGCATAATATTGTGAGGTTACCACTTACGCTTTCAATGTCTTGTTTGTGCGTGTACTCCGCCGCATCACACGGGGCATACATCTAGCAGGTTTTGGTACTCGAAGAGGCGTTAAAAAAAACTTTTTTGTTTTGATTTGTTTTTTTTTTCTTTTGTGCAGCCACAGCTAATGATTGCTTTTTTGGGTGAAAAACAAAAGTCAAAGATAATATTCATTTGGGGCAATTCAAAGCATTACGAGTCCAAATTATACACACAGTTGTGTGTTGTTTCTAGAGAGAAGTGAGAAGTATGGCGTTGAAAGTATATGTTGATCGGATGTCTCAACCTTCTCGTGCAGTTCTCATCTTCTGCAAGTAACTGACCATCTTCATTTCTATTTACATTTACAACTATTCAATCCGTTTGTTAAATTTCTGCAAATTAAGTTAGGGTTTCATTCACTTGTTTCAACAATTTCTGTAATATTACTTCAATTTTGGTACTTTGATGTTGGTTTAGGTGAATTTACTTAGCCTGATATTTGTTTAATTACTGTTTCTTATTGATGTGATTTGAAGGGTAAATGGGATAGATTTTGAGGAAATCCTAGTAGATGTCTTGAAAAACAAGCAATTCTCCCCCGAATATAAAGGTTTTGCCCCCCCCCCCCCCCCCCCCATTTTTATTTTTGTATCGAATCCTGCTCATTTAGATTAGGGGCTTGCGTTGTGCGGTTTTGGGCTAAAACCGAACCGAAAACCAAAGTTTTGCTTTTCCAAAATTGTTTGGTTTCGGTTTTTTTCGTTTTTCGGGTTCAATTTTGTTTGTCTGGTTTTGCTAATTGGGCTGGTAATTTTTGTGGCAAAGAAATTTGACCCATGATATTTTGAAATCGAGCCTAATATTTTTCAGAAAAATAAATAATTAGTATAATATTGTACATTTTGAACTAGAATGTTTGAGCTAATAAAAATACTTACATTTAAAGTATTTAATCTCATCCAAATCGACAAAACATAACTGATTAACGTTAAAAATAAAACAAACATTCAAGGTTATAAAACATAAACGATTCAAAATCGGGTTTTTCGATGTGGTTCGGTTTTTAACAAAATACAAAACCGAACCGTCGGTTTCTAATTTGGTTTGGTTTTTCCGGTTTCGAGTCGGTTTTTGGGTTTCGTGCACACCCCTAGTTTAGATGACATATTTTGCTTTGCATTAACACATAAGTATGTTCACTAATCTTGTTTTATGCAGAAATTAATCCCATGTGCCAAGTCCCCGCAATCGTTGATGGACGATTTAAGCTGTTTGAGAGGTTATATCTTTTATCTCTTTCTTTATGGCTTCATTTTATTTTTCTTTACATCAAGTAAACATATCGTTTTAATTTGCAGTCACGCAATTCTTATCTACTTATCGTGTGCATTTCCTGGAGTGGCTAGTCACTGGTGAGTCAGTTGTCATTTTTCATGTCAGCATACAAATTCTTAACTAACAAAAATAGCATTTTCATATTCATAGGTACCCTAGTGATCTGTTCAAAAGATCCAAGATTCACTCAGTTTTAGACTGGCATCATTCCAATTTGCGTCGCGGTACAGGTAGCAACTATATTACAAATTTCGCATTTTATTTACGAAATTTTAGTATTTTTCAAATAATTTAATTGTGCGTTTTGCTTTCAGTCGGGCTTGTTTTCAACACCATCCTTGCACCACTAAACGGACTCCCTTCAAACCCTCAAGCAGCCAAGGAAGGCGAGAAGTTACTCATGAAATCTTTATCCAAATTAGAAGATTTTTGGCTAAACGATGGACGGTTTCTGGTTGGAAGCTTACAGCCATCAATAGCTGATATCAGCTTAGTATGTGAAATCATGCAACTTGAGGTAACATTTCGTATATATCAAAATGTTTTGATCAAGTTCTCTTGTTTCTGCTTCTATTTGGTTACTTATTGAAACGCAAAATTTCACGTGCTTCAGTTTCTGAGTGAGGAGGATCATGATCGGATATTAAGCCCGTATAAGAAAGTTGTTAAGTGGATGGAAGATACAAAGAAGGCGACTGCACCTTATTTTGATGAAGTTCACAGGGTTCTATTTAAAGCCCAGAAAAGAATTCGAGAGCGGATGGCAACAGCATCTGTTAAAAATGAAGTGAAGTCGAAGTTGTGAGGTCGCATGCCAAGTTCCGAAAGGTATCTTGATCATCTAAATGTCTTTACTCAAAGGCTAAACTTAGTTAAATGCTTGTGTGATTTAGCAATTAATGTTGCTGTATGTTCTGTGTTAAGTTTTCACTTAGAAAATACCATATCAATAATATGTGTAATCATCAGTTTGACCTTAATAAATGACTTTTGTTTATACCAGGCAAAACAGGCGGGTCGGCTCGGCTGGGTACGAGACCTAGATTTTGGGATAGATTCTTTCTGTTTTATTTTATTCCAAACTTTCTTCAAAAACATTATTATTATTTTTTTAAAAAAGAGAGAAAGAGACCACCAAACTTGTCTGTTGGAAGTCTGACATAAGGTGACGGTGATGAATCGATTGAGTTCTAGGATCAGTGGCGAATCTAGACATTTAAATCAGTTGGGGGGGGGGATATAATCAATAAAAATAAATTACGTGAAATTATAAAAAAAACTACATTAAATTTTTAAATATAGCAAAACAAAATACATATAACGGTTGTTCTATATGTGATTTCATCAAAGTACAACTTAATTAGAAAACGGTTTTCGAAATTTAATTTAAAATTTTAAGATCAAATGCTTTTAAAATTGTAGCCTTAGGGCGCGCTAGTTTCACGAACTTTTTTTTAAATGATTTGAAATTGGAATTGGAATGTTTGAGAATCCCTATTATGTGTTTGGTTGATTAATATGTATTGGAATTAGAATCTTCTTTTGTTTGTTTTTGGTCGGTTACGGATTCGTTTTCGGCCTTTTGTTTCGTTGTGGTCGGTTTTTTCAGTTTCATTTCTGTTCGGTTTCAGTTTTTTTGTTTCGTTTTGATCGATTTTTTCGGTTTCCATCAATTCGGTTCAGTCTTGGTTTGTGTTTCGTTTTCGTCGAATTTCGGTTTCGGTTCATTTCTCTGTGTTTTTTTAAGAACGAGGGCAAAGGCGGAAACGTTTTAGATTTTTTACATTTTTCGTTTTTTATTTATATTTTGAGTTATGTCTTTTTTATTAATTTTTTTGATTTTATTTTGAGGTGTTTTTATTGTTAATAAGAGAATCCATTATTTTTTATAACAATCCTTTAAAATAGGTGGGATTTTAAAATCCCCTGAAATGTGAGATTTGATAGGATTTAGTTTCCATTTTCATTCTTTCATTTAATGAAACGAGCATATCAATTCTTGGGATTTAAAATTTCATTTCTTAGAATTCTTTTTAAATCCTTGAAACGAACAGAAACTTATTCTATGGGTTAGTTTTAAATTTTAAGTTTCGAATACAAAGTACGAGAGTAGATTTGTAGATTATATACACTTATACACAACTTAATTTGAAATATTTAAACTTATGAATAAGATAATTAAACACAAAACTATCCCTTATTCTTTTTCAAAGTTTTACTTAATATTATACTACAATAAACTATATTTGCACCTTTTGTGAAAAAATGTTGTTGAGGAATACTTTTTATTGATATATACTAACATGAAAAGTATATTTGTATTTTTATGTATTTACAAATCATGGGGATATTTATTTTTTAAGTATACTTACAACTTACAAGTCATAAGTTTTTGCTTAGCCATATTCTGTGAATCATTATTAACTAGGTGGTTTGCTATTTTTTTTTAAATCAATGAAAACTTAAAATATTAAATTTACTGATTATCTAAAAATGCAAACAATATATCCTATCTTGTTAACTGGTACATCGTAAAACAATGTTTATATTTGATATGTTTTATTTACTTAAAGTTTAAATCTTTATATTTGATATGTTTTATTTACTAAGATTATGGGTTTTATTTACTAAGATTATGGGCAATATGCAGAATTTATTGAGTTTTAGTGGTGATCAGTCAAAATCTTATTTATTAAAAACCGGTTTAATAAATATGACAAATAATAACTAATCCAATTAATTAATAGATGCGCAGCAGAATATAACGAGTAATCAGCACAAAAAAAAAAAAAAAACCCGATATGTGATCCTGTTACAATTCCATACGAGCATAGTAAAACAACAAACAAAATATAATTACGAACCGACAATATATATTTAATCATTACCTCGGTTAATAAATAATCGGTCGAGACACTGAGAGTTAATGCTAGGTGACCAAACGAGACCCGAAGGTGGCGGTGCACAAGGCAGTGGCGTACAACGGTGGCGGTGGACTGTAGAGGCAGCGGCGGCGCACGGCGGCGACGGTGGCTGGCGTCAGTAGCAGCAGGGGTAGCAAGTGAGCGACGACAGCCGGTGATGGACAGTAGCTACGGCTGCAGACAGCGACGTCTAAAGAATTTAACTTGTGTTGCGTTAATAGTATAGTTAGATTATGTGTATAAAAATGATATTTATAACTAAATATTGTCACATATTTAAAAATTAAATTTACAAAAACAAAGGTTTTGTTGTAATAGAAAATAAATAAAAATATATTAAATTTTAAAATAAAGAGAAAAACGATGAACAATCTTAAATTGTTGTGTTAAAGAGAAATGAGAAGACAATGTTATATTGTGAATTTTGAAAATGTTAACAATTAAATATTATTTTAGTTTTATAGAGAAATCACATTTATATATATATATATATATATATATATATATATATATATATATGTTAAGTCAAAAAAATCAAACACAATTACCATTTTATTAGAGTTGGTAAGCACATTTGGTTTGAAACATGAGGTCTTGGGTTCGAAACCCGTATCATACAATAATATACTTTTCTAAATTTTACAAAGCCTTACGGGTTATGGGTTATAATAGAAAAATGGGTCATGTGTCATAATATAATAGGAAATAGTGACATGACATCTACTTGGCATCCTATGTGGAGTGCCTAGTTAAATGTCATGTGAAAAACTTATGTTGCTTTAATAGTATAGTTAGATTTTAAAATAAAGAGAGAAACAATAAACAATTTTAAATGGTTGTGTTAAAGAGATATGAGAAGACAATGTAATATTGTGAATTATGAAAATGTTAATAATTAAATATAATTTTTGTTTTATACTTTAAGAGAAATCACATTTATATATGTTAAGTCAAAAAGTCAAACACAATTACCGTTTTAGTTTAGTTGGTAAGCATATTTGGTTTGACAAATGAGGTCTTGGGTTCGAAATCCGTATCACACAATAATATATTTTTCTAAATTTTATAAAGCCTTATGGGTCATGGGTTATAGTAGGAAAACGGGTCATGGGTCATAATATAATAGGAAATAGTGACATGGCATATACTTGTCATCTTATGTGAAGTGTCTAGTTAAATGCCCTGTGAACAACTTTTGTTGCGTTAATAGTATAGTTAGATTATGTGTATAAAAATGATATGTATAACAAAATATTGTCAGATATTTAAAAATTAAATTTATAAAAACAAAGGTTTTGTTGTAAAAGAAAATAAATAAAAATATATTAAATTTTAAAATAAATAGAAAAACAATGAATAATCTTAAATGGTTGTGTTAAAGAGATATGAGAAGACAATGTCATATTGTGAATTATGAAAATGTTAACAATTAAATATGGGTCATGTGTCATAATATAATAGGAAATAGTGATATGTGATTTACTTGGCTACCTATATAGAGTGTCTAGTTAAATGATATATTGACAACTTGTATTGCTTTAATAGATTAGATGCCAATGGGTAGGGACTGCTGGATCCTACAACGTGCGACGGGTCAAGGGATCCAGGTAGTGGTTCTGGGATCTGGAGTGAGCTAATGGGTGGATCTAATATGCCCGAATCGATTCTCCCTTTTATTTAAATTTATTTTTGTGCAAAGATCAAATTGATTGTTTACAATTAATACCTGAAGAAACACTAAGTGACCCCGGGCAGATTACGGATAATCTGGGGGTTAAATAGATGTTTCCCACGAGGGGTTAGGTCCGGCAAAGATGGTTCTTCTGATGACCTGCAAAACAGACACCGTGAGCTCGTCACTGAGAAGGGGGGGTACCTCCTTGTGACCACCCTCCGGCGTGAGAATCAGACTCGATTGCTCTTGAATATAAGTGTATATTAAGATAAATGACTAGAGCAGATATGATGGTATGAGATGAGATCATAATACCGTTCCAAGGTGTTGGAGTATTTATAGCTGAAGGTAGGTTTCCAAGCAGGTACAGTCGGCTGAATAGTATTCCTGTTCTGCCAACTGTGGGCTACCCACGTGCCATGCTGGTGGTTGGTGGGTACGCAGCGGCTGATAGTGACCAGGCCGGCTGTGTACTATTCCTGTTCCACCAACTGCAGGCTATGCACGTCCTCCAACAGGTTGGTGAGTAGGCAGCGGCTGATAGTGACATACAGTACAAGAGCGTGCTGCTCGTCATACTGTTGTCAGTGAGCTGTCGTATCTTTGGTCAGATCTTTTGTCCATACCTCGTCAGGTACAGTACAAAAGATCCTCCAGTATCGTACGGACTGGCTCATTTGTGCGGGAGTGTTCCCGGCTTTGTGCGGGAGTGTTCCCGGCTTGCTCACTCCTTCTTCAGGTGACATTACTGAATTATTTAAGAGTTAAGTGCCTTGTGCGTGTAGCCTTGCTGCGCAGGTGGCTTGTATCCGCAGCTGCGGAAACAGGCGGGGTACTTCACCATTGGGAGGCTTTTCCTGCGGGAACAGCTTGCATACTGCGCGTAAGGACGTCACGTCTCTGAGCATGGTGGGTACTGCGGATCCAGTTGGTTTCTGTGCAGACGTCCCTCTTCAAGGTGAGTCTTTCGAGTTTAGCCTTTGCGCAGACGTCCCTGTTGAAGGTGAGTCTTGCGGGTTCAACTGCGCAGACGTCCCTCTTTGAGGTGAGTCTTGCGGGTCCAACTGGGCTCTGCTGGGACCTACCTCTTCAAGTCCCCCCAGTCCAATGTTCTTCTCATGAATTGTTAATAAGTGAGGTGAACTTTGGACTTAAGCAAAGGGTTTTGAAATGGGTTTAGTTTTAAGGTTTTCCATGGGGATTCTTCCCGCGGAAGTCCTAATGTCACGTGCAGAAATTCCCGACTTTTCTGCTTGATCTTTGGGTATGACGCGGGTAGGTCTGTAACCTCCTCGCAAGTCAGGAGCGTTGAGTTCCACTTGTATAGATTCTCCGTGAGGTTTTGGTAGTTTTGAACATAGTGATCAATTATGTTAAAACAACCAATTCCATCTTGGAGCTTCAAACAATCTAGTTCTCGACGTTCCCGCTATGCGGGGATGTTATTCCCGTTTCCGCAAGCATGGCCCAGAAGATCCTTCTTGGTTTCAATTCCCTGCGGAGTGCTAGATATGTGAAGGGTTTCGCCTTGACACTGTACCCGCACTCGTCTTATAGTTACTTTACTTCCAAGGTATTCCTGGCTTCAATTCCCTGCGGGTGCTAAGTATGTGAAGGGTTTTGCCTTGACACTGTACCCGCACCCGTCTTATTGTTACTTAGTCGCCGAGGTATTCTTGGTTTCAATTCCCTGCAGGTGCTAAGTATGTGAAGGGTTTTGCCTTAACACTGTACTCGCACCTGTCTTATAGTTACTTGGTTGCCAAGGTAAGGGGTATAGTCCCGCTTACTTTTGAATCTTTTTGAAATTCGAAGAGTTGGTGAAAGGATAAGAACAGTCCAAACTGTTGAAACGTCGTCCCACGGTTTCTTCTGACAGTGTCAGGACGTGCAGGAAGTTATGACGACGTGACAGTATATGGTCATGCCAGACGCTTTTTCAGGCGCGTGGGCGGGAGTTTTCGGGCGCGTGGCCGCGAAGTTTACGGCACGCGTCCTGTCAACAGCTGTTTCCAGCTTGCTTTTTCCACGTGTCATAGTTTCATTGCACCAGCGTTTTCCTCTCTCTTCCGCATTAAATTCATCGCATTCATTGCGATGAGTATATAAAGGGAGGAGAGGTTGCATCTCAACTCACAGTTTCACCTCTCTTCTTCTTCTAAACGATTTCCGGCGAATACTCTAACTTTTCTGTCGAGCATTCTCCTGAAATCGTTCTTGTTTACTTCCCAAACATGTCTTCTCATGATCCTGAGGTTACTGTCGAGGAGTCCGATGTATACCTCGAGAATCTGTCGTCCACGTCGGACAAGGATGACAAGAGTACTGCTGGCGAGTGCCAGTGTGCTCTTCCGGTCGACCTTTATCAGTACGTCGTCAGGAAGTTCATGCTCGAGCCTTTCGAGCCTGAGTTTCCTGCACCTCATCAGACGGTGTACGATGCCCCCAAGGGCAAGATAGGGGTGTACGCTGCATTCTTCGTCTATGGGAATCTCAGGTTCCCATTGACGAAGTTTGTATACCGTGTTCTGGAGAGACACGGTGTGCATCTGACTGAGGTACACCCAATGGCGATCGCCAAGATCCGCCATTTCGAGTGGGTGTGTCTCATTCTGGGTGTGGAGCCCCATGTTGACCGCCTGATGACCTTCTATTCCTGGAGGTGCATCCAGGGGTGGTATACCTTGGTCAATCGGATCAAGGGTTTGAAGATCTGCGCTACCGAGCGCAGTCTTCGATCTTGGAAGCTGGAGTTCTTCTATATCTCCGCTCGCATCGTCCCCATAGCGATGACGTTCAAGAACGGGAGAGCTCTCCCGAACCTTCACGCCTCCAACTACCAGGAGGCGGAATGGTTCTCCAAGGTTTCCCGGATCCAGTCTCCGGTTTACCGCTTTGCGGAGTCCGGGATGGTGATGCTCGGGATGAGCCGGGTGTGGAAGGAGGCGTCACAGATTCCCATCGTCCTCGAATACTGTTTGAACTCTGTCCCTTACGGTATGCTTCATATTATCCGTTAATTTAGGGTTTTTGTTCTAACCGTTTTTTCTTTTTGTTTTCAGAGGGAAACGACTTGCAGTCTCTCCTGCAGCCGCGGGAGAGTGATGGTCCCGCTCGGATGGGTACTCGTGCTCTAGATGAGAACGAGTTGCCCATCCTTGAGAAAACGGCGGATCGGTTCGTGGAAGTCTACCCGCCAGGCCACGAGATCCTGAGCGCCAGGCGGCCAGGTAAAGAACTTTTTGACCCTCGCCATCTCAATGCTCAAACCTCTGCGGGAATTCCTCTAATTTTGTCATCTTCTGATGAGGAATCCGCAGATGGTCCTTTCTTGGCGAGGAAGAAGAATGCTGCCGGCGGGAAGGGCAAGGCGAAGGTTGCCTCCAGTGCCGATCCGGTGAATCGGTCTGAGTCAGACACCGAAAGAGAGGAGGCGGCAGGGAACCCTGGTGGTGTTGAGACCACTGTTCCGGAGGTCGATACAGCCGTCACCTCCGAGCAGCCCAGGACGACGGTGACCGGCGTGAAGAGGCCGGCTCCATCGGTTTCGTCCCCGCCTATCCGATCCTTCAAGCTCAAGAAGACTCGTAAGAATAAACTTCTTTTACTTTAACTGCATACCTTTCCGCCATTTGTCTTTAATATCTTGTCTTCATGCAGGCGTGGATGCTACCGCACTCCAAGGTGGAGCGGGGAGGAGCACCTCCGGACCCATAATGGTAGGTTTGGTCAACCTACCTGAGGCGATGACCCAGGCGGCTGCGCCTGCTTCAGTTGGTTCAGTTGCTCACTCGGTTGAGGCAACTGTTCCAACTGTGACGACGTCTCCGCCGGTTGTCAGTGCCATATTCACTGATTCTTTCACTGAGCCGGCGGTGAGTTTTTCTGCGGTCTCTTCCGCAGCAACGACCGCGGTTGTGAGTTCACCGCCGGTGAGTTCACCTCCGTTGGTCACTACCACGGCGGCCTCTGCCATGCCTCCTCCGGCGCCGGCGACTACGGCTGGTCCTTCAGGTATGTCTGGGGTTGGGGCGTCTAGCCAATCTCTGCCTCCTTCCCATCTGCCTGACCTCTTGGATGGATATCCGTTAAGTTCGGGTGATGGGTTTGGCGGCTACAGGCCTGTCGTCGACCCTATAGGTGCGTAGGGTTACTTTGGCCTTTTGTTATTATTATTATTATTATTATTATTATTATTATTATTATTATTATTATTATTATTATTTTATCATCTTTTCCTAACTGCTTTTTGTTTTTGCAGTGTCGGATTCGAATGAGGTGTTTGTTCCGCGGTGGAACATCCGCCGGGGAACCACCCTTCGGACGGCTATGGACTGCGTCGAGTGGGCGCGCCACGCCGCCCCCAGTGGTGCACCGGGAGAAGCTATGTCAAGCTACCAGGAGGGTAGGCTGACAAACGAGCTTCGAATTCTCCTTGCCCAGATGCAGCCGCGCATCGAGCTGCTTTGTCGTGAAAACGACAAGTTAAAAGCAGCTCGTATCCAAGAAGTAGCTCAGGCGCGGGCTGTCCGGGAGGAGAACAGGAGGCTCTCCGCCGTTGCTGCGGAGAAGGAGAAGGCCTTCAAGGCCCTTGAGGTTGAAGTTCAGGCCCGTCTCGAGGCCCGTTCCAAGGCTGCCCAAGCTGTTAACGAACAGCTTCGGTTGGCTAAGGAAACTGCGCGGAACGCAACCGAGAGGGCCACCAAGGCTGAAGCTGTTGCGGAGCCTCTGCGCGCCGAGAATGAGGAGCTCAAAGCCAAACTAGAGAGGCTCCAGCAGGCTCATGACGCCTTGGCCATGGAAGACGCCAAAAAGCTTCAAGAGATCTTGGATCAGAGGGGTATGCTTGACCATACTGAGCGTAAGCTGAAGGGCGTTGAAGAGGCTGCTGCTAAGGAAGTGTTGCTTGCCAACCTTAACAAAAATGAAGCTGAACGCGCCCGCAATCAAGCTCAAGCTGCCCTCCAAGAAGCTCTGATTACCAAGGAATGGCTTCTACGAGAAGCGTTGTCGCAGGTATGCATAGCTTCATAATGTCTTCACGCTTTTCTTTGTACTTAGAAAAGGTTTTGATACTTGTATTTTTGTTTTGTAGGTTGTGCATCGGGTCTTCACGGACACATCATATGACGATGCCATGAGCGCAGCCCTCAACGCTTCTCATGAGGATGGGGAAAAGGCTGGCTTCCTGCTTGGTCTAGGGTTCGTTGAGAAGGGCATCCCGCCTTCCAACTTCCCTTTATATGATGTGGCTACTGAAGCTGCTTATGACCAAGCAGTCAACCAGTATGATGCCTTCCCGCATCCAGTGGTGGAGAAGGTGAACGAAGTTGTTGCTGCTGATGATGGGTTAACCATTCTCAAGACCTTCCTTGAACCGCCACAGCCAAGTGATGGTGCGGGTACAAGTGGGTTTGGAGGAAGTGGTCCTGAAGCTTGAACCTTTAGATCCCTTTCCACTGTTAGGATAGGTTTATGTTTTTGTATAGATTTACACTCTTGTAGGCTGGTAGATACCCGGCCATTCTTGTAATACTTGAATTTTTATGGAATGTAAATCCTTTGTGCGGGTAGGACCGTCACTCTTGCTTTATAAACGTTATACGACTTGCTCATGCATATTATAGTTTAATTTGGCACTTGTTTTGCCGCACAAACAATATATGATTCGCTTGTGCATACTTTAGTTTAACTTAGCAATTTCTTAAGTACTTTGAATAAGTTAACCTATCAACGTGGCAGATAATAGGTTAAAGTTTTGCTTCCTCTTTCGTGATTGTGCGGGTAAGACCGTCACTTGCACTTAGTAGGATGGCTAAACTTTACCTATATCTGACCTGCGTGGAGGTTTTCCTCATTTTTTCCTTGAAGATATTTTCTAAGTGTTCTGAATAAGTTAACCGTTCGACGCGCGGTTGTCAATAGGTTAAAGTTCAGTTTCCTCTATCATGATTTGTGCGGTTAGGCCCGGCACTTTCATTTAGTGGGATGACCGAACTTCACCTATGACTGACCTGCGTGAAGGTTTGCCATTTTTTGTGTTTATGCGGGTTTTGCCGCTTTCCACACGCAACGATTTCTTCACACTTATTTATGCGGTGAAAACCGGCATATCAGTGTTTTGAATAAATTAACCGTTCGACGCGCGGTTGTCAATAGGTTAGTTCGGTTTCCTCTATCATGATTTGTGCGGGTAGGACCGGCACTTTCATTTAGTGGGATGACCCAACTTCACCTATGACTGACCTGCGTGAAGGTTTGCCGTTTTTTGTGTTTATGCGGGTTTTGCCGCCTTCCACACGCAACGACTTCACACCTATTTATGCGGTGAAAACCGGCATCAGTGTTTTGAATAAATTAACCGTTCGACGCGCAGTTGTCAATAGGTTAGTTGGGTTTCCTCTATCATGATTTGTGCGGGTAGGACCGGCACTTTCATTTAGTGGGATGACCCAACTTTACCTATAACTGACCTACGTGAAGGTTGGCCGTTTTTTGTGTTTATGCGGGTTTTGCCGCCTTCCACACGCAACGACTTATTTCCCCACTTATGTATGCGGTGAAGACCGGCATATCAGTGTGGAAAGTTTATAAGTATAAATGTAAGATCATCAGCGTCAATGTGATAAGGAGAATCATTTCCATTAGAAGTGACTCTGGGCCTTTTCTTTTACAAGTTTGGAATTGATCTACATGCAGACTGTGTAATTGAGCTCCCTTCCATGTTCTTGGGAGTGTCATCGAGCCTTTCGAGCCGATATGCACTTGGTTCGGAATCTCGTTGTTTACGCAGTATGTAGTCTCCGACATTGAAGCTGCAGTTTTATTCGTGTTTTCCCCAACTGGGGTTCTACACGCATTAGCCTGCTCAGCGTTCATTACGCCACGAGGTGCGTGAGCGTCCCATCTCTGACAAATGCTTCGACAATGTCCTTTAAGTCTACGCATTCCTCGGTGTTGTGGCCTCTTGTCCTGTGGAAGTCACAGAATTTGCTCTGATCAGCGTTGTGACGCTCTCGGATTATTGGAGCCTTTGGCCATGGGAGCCTCTCGGTGTCAAATATTTCGGTGACGCTTTTGGTGAGTGGCGTCCATCTGGAGTTCCGGTTCGACGACCGCATGTTATCCTTTCCGCCTAACCGAGGGTGCGAGCCGGATGAAGTGTCAAAGTTTACCCTTGACTGCCAAATACCTAGCTTCCTTTTTTTGTTTAGTCGGGCGGTAAGGACATTGTTTTCTCTTGTTTTCTGGGTGTAGAGGTTTGTGCTCTGGGGAAGATCTCTACCCAGTTGCTTTTCCGTTTCCGCGAAGCGTTTAGCTGCTGTCATGATGGCATCCCATGTGGATGGCATGCCATCTTTACCCGTTAAGGTGCGGATGAGCTCTGGGTCTTTTGTGCCCTGGATGAAAGCAGCGCGAACAAGATCTTCGCTAATATTACCCAGACTTAGCTTCTTTGAGTTGAAGCGAGTGATGAAGTCTAGCAAAGATTCATCTTCCTCTCGAATGCAATTGAGGATTGTCCATTGCTCTTCGGTATACTTTCTTTGTTGGCTGAAGTGTTGGCTAAACTTCTGTTGGAAGTCTGCCCAATCATAGATGTGGTGGACCAGTAGACGGTCAAACCACGCTCTAGCTACTCCAACCAACGTCATCTGAAACATATAACACCACGTGGGTTCCGTCCAGTTGCTGACGGTTGCCCCCGCTATGAATCTGTTCAAATGATCGTCTGGGTCGGATATACCATCATAGGTGCCGATGTTGGACATCTGTTTGGCACTTCTTGGGGCGATTGCTTCCGCAATGTCCCTTGCAAACTTGGAGGTTCCCGCATTTGCAGCGGTTGGTCTGAAGGTTTTAGAGAAGTCACGTGGGTTTCCACCCGCGTTTTTTGGTTTGAAGGTTTCTCCAAAATTCCTTCTTGGTTGGAAGTCCGTTTCCTTACGCTTCCCTTTCGCCTTATGGCGAGGGTTTACGTCGGTGTCGGATTCCTCCGAATCATCGTCCAAGTACTCGCACTCATTGCTCATGTTGAGCTGTTGTCGAGTGCTTCCGAATTCATCAGCCTGTTGGAGTGAACGTAAGCGTTCATCCAACTCAGCTTGGAATTCCCTTTGATGTTTTTCCGCCCACGCTTTAACTTGTTCAAGTGTTTGGCGGGGGGGGGGGGGGGGGGGGCTCGTCTGTTGTCTTTCCAACTGGGTATTGGTGAATCCCAGTGAAGGATTGTTTACTGCACTTGCCCCGGCTCGGGTAACCGGGGTAGTGTTCGTAAAATTTACTGCACTTGCTCCGGCTTGAGTAACCGGGTAGTGTTCGTAAAATTTGTGTGATCGCCGGTGTTCCTCCCAGTAGTTGGGGTTGTGATTACCGAGATTTCTTGGTCACTCGCTGGCTTTGGCAACGGAGTAACCTTAACCATCTTTCCAGAAGTTCGAAAAAACTGAAAATTAGTTCTAGCTTTGTCCCACGGATGACGCCAATGAAGAAACACTAAGTGACCCCGGGCAGATTACGGATAATCTTGGGGTTAAATAGATGTTTCCCACGAGGGGTTAGGTCCGGCAAAGATGGTTCTTCTGATGACCTGCAAAACAGACACCGTGAGCTCGTCACTGAGAAGGGGGGGGGTACCTCCTTGTGACCACCCTCCGGCGTGAGAATCAGACTCGATTGCTCTTGAATATAAGTGTATATTAAGAGAAATGACTAGAGCAGATATGATGGTATGAGATGAGATCATAATACCGTTCCAAAGTGTTGGAGTATTTATAGCCGAAGGTAGGTTTCCAAGCAGGTACAGCCGGCTGAATAGTATTCCTGTTCTGCCAACTGTGGGCTACGCACGTGCCATGCTGGTGGTTGGTGGGTACGCAGCGGCTGATAGTGACCAGGCCGGCTGTGTACTATTCCTGTTCCATCAACTGCAGGCTATGCACGTCCTCCAACAGGTTGGTGAGTAGGCAGCGGCTGATAGTGACATACAGTACAAGAGCGAGCTGCTCGTCATACTGTTGTCAGTGAGCTGTCGTATCTTTGGTCAGATCTTTTGTCCATACCTCGTCAAGTACAGTACAAAAGATCCTCCAGTATCGTACGGACTGGCTCATTTGTGCGGGAGTGTTCCCGGCTTTGTGCGGGAGTGTTCCCGGCTTGCTCACTCCTTCTTCAGGTGACATTACTGAATTATTTAAAAGTTAAGTGCCTTGTGCGTGTAGCCTTGCTGCGCAGGTGGCTCGTATCCGCAGCTGCGGGAACAGGCCGGGTACTTCACCATTGGGAGGCTTTTCCTGCGGGAACAGCTTGCGTACTGCGCGTAAGGACGTCACGTCTCTGAGCATGGTGGGTCCTGCGGATCCAGTTGGTTTCTGCGCAGACGTCCCTCTTCAAGGTGAGTCTTGCGAGTTTAGCCTTTGCGCAGACGTCCCTGTTGAAGGTGAGTCTTGCGGGTTCAACTGCGCAGACGTCCCTCTTTGAGGTGAGTCTTGCGGGTCCAACTGGGCTCTGCTGGTACCTACCTCTTCAATACCCAAAATATTTTATTAAAGAACATAATCTTTTGTTACTTTTAAATTCTAATATCTCTTCTATATGTGGTTAAAAAAAAAGAAAAAGAAAAAAAAACCAACATAAACAAGTTAAAGAGTACATCTCATTTTTTAAATACTTCGTATTTCGTAATCACGTATTTATTTTCATTAAAACATTATTTTAAGAATCTAACAATTTATATTTTAATTTTCTTCTTCTGTACTTAATTAAAATATTATAACTAGATTCACAGTTAATTTATTATAATAGGAATCCATTTTATTTTTTAAACACTTCACATTGCAACTTTTAACCAAACCGATAGTGAGCAGTCCTAGAGACGTATCCACTCTACGCATTTGAACTTTTCCGTTGCATTCCTTTGATTGAACCGAACCACTCGAAGGTTTCTCAAATTAAAAGAGCCACAACCGTCTATATATATTCATAATCGACAAGTAGAACATATCATTTCTCAAATACACGAACTCGAAATGTGTATAGATTATTAAATAGTGTAGAAACAGACATAGTTCTTCCTATACACGTAAATAGATTCTCTTTAGACCGCATATTTTTCTAGAAAATTCTCGATGCACAATCTCACAAAACAGTGGTTGACCATGTAATGAGAAAGGTACAAATAATAAAGTAGCCGATCGTTGAAAAGGGTCATGTTACTAGAAGATGTGATACGTGTATAAATAAGCATCATAATTAAAAAGATATCATAAATCATGTTCATATTAAAAAAAAACACCATGTGATCATATACCTTCATATATATATATATATATATATATATATAGGCATACCTTCATCTCCAAACTCATAACTCTTAAGTTAAGATTTGAAGTTTGATCCAATTTGTGACAGAAAAATGGCGCTTAAAGTATACTGTGATCGAATGTCCCAACCATCTCGTGCAATTCTCATCTTCTGCAAGTAATTTCTCATTCTCTCTCTTTCTGTAGTTGATGCATAGTTTAGTAAAAAAGTCAACGGGCTAATATGAATTGATTCATGTTTCTGGATCTTCCGGTATAAGGGTTCCGATCGGATTATTAACGCGTTTCACTAGGGATCCGATAGCCGCACCGACAAAAAAAAGTATCTGTCCCGAAAATCAGTAAAATTGGACCTTACTGAATTTTATAGTGTGGGTACGGCTATTTTGGTACGGTACCCTCTTTAATACCATTTTGTTTTTTTCTTTTTAAATCTCCTTAGAACTTGGTATTGGTAGTGGTAAGGTGAATCGGTTCGGGTAGCTAAATTGGTACGGTACGATACGGTTTCGGCGTTCAGTAAACTAAAATACCAAAACCGTAATACCACTATCAAAACAAGTACCAAAACCAAAAATAAAACCAATAAACCATAATATCAAAGTAAACCATAATGTAAAACACGTACCGAGCACCAAAATAACCGTATCCAAACGGGTATCGAGATATACCCGGTTGAAGCGCACAAGTTGGATTTCCAGATAAAACCCTACATATTTCAAACTGGTACCGAGTACCGACACACCCGTATCCTTACCGTACCCATTACCCATAAGCATTGAATACCGAATTCCTAAAATCTTGGTACCGATACAAGTACCACCGAATATGCATGCACGGGTATAGGTACAAGTACGAAACCGGTACAGAGAAAAATCTCATCACTAGTTATCAGCTTAGTGTAATGAAATTTTGTGATTTTTTGTTAAACTGGTTTCTGTGTATATGTTACTGTGTGTTTCATTAATTGGTTATAGAGATTTCTTATCTTCTGTTTTTGTGATTAATGTGTGAATCTATGTTGCTTTTGTGATTAATGTGTGTTTTATTATTATGCTATATGAAGGGTGAATGGGATAGATTTTGAGGAAGTAACTATAGAAATCCTTAAAGGCCAGCAACATACTCCTGAATATAAAGGTTTGTTAGTACCATCTTATGATTTTGTGCTAAATCCTACATATTCATGTTACATTAATTTAATTCTGTTTTATGCAGCAATAAACCCCATGTGTCAAGTTCCAACAATCGTAGACGGAGATTTCACACTGTTTGAAAGGTTTTTGCTTCTTCTTGTTTTTATTTCGGCTTAAGGTTTAGGATTTATATGGTTTGCATTACTGTAAAAAGTTATAACTTTGTGTGCTTTTACAGTCACGCGATACTTATCTACTTATCGTCTAAGTACCCTGGAGTGGCTAGTCACTGGTATCCAAGTGACCTTATTGAAAGAGCTAAGGTCCACTCTGTTTTGGACTGGCATCATGCCAATTTACGTCGCGGGTCAGTTGGAGTTATTGTAAACAATGTCCTCTTTCCACTTAACGACCTGCCTTCAAACGCTCAAGCAGCCGAAGAAGCCGAGAAGACACTTGAGAAAGCGTTGACCGTATTAGAAACTTATTGGCTGAAAGACGGACCATTTTTGGTTGGAAGATCTCAGCCGTCCATTGCTGATCTCAACTTGGTATCTGAAGTCATGGAACTTCAGGTAATGACATAGAAATGTTTATTATTATTATTATTACTTTTTTTTTTCAATCTTTGCATCAGGACATTAAATTACATGAGTTTGCAGCTTCTTCCTGCGGAGCATCATGATCGGATATTAAGTCCTTACAAGAAAGTTCTTAAGTGGGTTGAAGATACAAAGAATGCAACTGCGCCTTATTTTGAAGAATATCACGGGGTTCTGTTTAAAGCCCGGGATGATATGCGAGAGCTGCTGGCAAAGAAATCTGGGAAAAACGAGTGAAGTTGTGACAATGAGCTCCATCTTGATGATTGAAAATATCAAATATGAATCTATGAATTGTTATTGAATAATGTTTTGAATTTTGGGTTGTGGCACAGTTGTGTGAAGGTTGATTTTGATTTATCGTTAATTAGTTATTCAGGATATTTGAAACAGTGCATAGTATTGCATATGTTTGCAGTACTTAGTGTTTTGACTTAAATATTGTGCCTGCCCTATAAACTACTCTTCTCTTCGGTAAATTGGCGTCCTCGACAGAGTAGTCATGAACCAAACTCTCGACGGTGGCTTCATGATCTCTTTGCAAAGTGTGTCCTTGTGTCCTCTTAGCCGTGCTCTCGACATCCTTTTGAAGTTCGACTATCACTATAACATTCAGCCTATCTTAATCTCTTATTGTCACACCCCAACCTAAGGCGGAATGTCGGGACGCAACTGATTGCACGGTAGCTCACAAGACACTAACATTAAGATAATGACAATAACTAATTATTTAATTTAAATAATCAAGTACATCACGTAATCCAAAATAACAAATTATTCATTACTAACAAAATTCAAAATAAAATAGAATTTAAAATAAATGTTAGTTGATATCCTAAAGGTATTTATCTACTCGCTTCAAACTTCCTTCATCCAATATAAGTACCTGCAACATATGTTTTGTCAACACAACGATACGTACCTTCCGTTGGACTCCTTGGGTTGTTAAGGATTAAGTATTTCTTTGAGCAGGGGATATGTCTACCCTTGCGGAAGATATTCCGTGTCTGCGGATGATTGCCTGCCTTGATGGAAGTATCTCTTCTACGGAAAGTGTACCTTCTTTGGGGAGTTCTTCCGCATATGTCGAGGGTTTCCTTTCCCTTATATTATCATATGGGTTATTTGATACCCTATCTCCACGTTAATGGTCCCAAATCAAGACCACGAATTCTTCACATGTTTCAATTCCATTTACGTATGTGATGTATCTTCGTTTGTTTTCTAATACACAAAGAAAAACATAATAAGGGTAATATTGTTAAAATATTTTCTTACATGCTTTTAGTTTTATTATTTTCCTTACAAGATTTAATCTTTACTTATTTTATGTTACCATATGCATATATTTCTAGACAGGTTTTATAGAAAACTGGCAACATATATTGCAATTTTAAATGCACTAAATGGTTTTTAATGACTAGCGAGAATTATTACCAAAGAAATAAGAATAGTATCCCTACTACTCCATCCAAATCACTTCCACCACTCGGGTTAAGATTTGCCCAAACGGAGTCATAATAAATATCGACACATGCATCTACTTACTACTTTTACCATGGTTGTGTGTATTACTATTACTAGCAAAGGAATTAAGTACGGTAGTTTTACTTGCCAGAAAGTTCTTAAATAAGCATTCCAAACGAAAAAGGTTAATAACTTATGAGATACTCAAATGAAGTTTTCCTGCTGTATTTAAAATGTTTTGAATTATTAAATATAAACATAACCTATTTTAAATCAAAATATTGTTACATGTTGGTTAATTTGAAAGGCAAGAAATAATCAAATTTTCAAAAATAAAGCTACCTTGGTGTATGAAATCAAAATTACCTCTTTATGTGGGTGAAACATCAAAGCTAGAAGTCTATATTTGGAGAAGTAGAGTAAGTTTAATTTTATTAACCTTCCTTTGTAATTTGTAGTCAAGTTTTGGTACTTTGGTTGTTTTTTTTCTCTTTTCTTGTACGTTCCGGTCACTTGCGGGTTGCCTCTTTTTTTTTTTTATAAAATTTTGGCATTTCAAAAGAAAAAAAAAGCGATTATATAAGAAATTAAAACATATATTTCGCAACTTGTGGTACGTTTGCCTATTATTAATGCAATATAAAATTCATCTCAAAACTCAAATATAAAATTTTAGGTAAATATGCAAGTGGTCCAATGGATGAGTAATTGCAATAACGAAAGCATTTCATTAATTGCAATAAAATTGCATAGCTACTGTGTTTAACAAGCTGCTAGCCACAGCACCCACCTAGGTACAACCATCATGTTTACAACATTAATCCCGTTATTATTACACATTAAATTCACACTAGTTTGTCCACTACACCGGCGCCCCATCCGCTCTGTTGTTAATAATTGAATTCCGCCTAATTGTTCTAACAATAAACATTATACTAATTACACGGTTCTTGCAGGGCTGTGATGCATCAATCCTTCTCGACAGTAGTTTTGCAATCACAAGTGAAAAGGATGCACTACCAAACAAGGACTCCATAAGAGGTTTCGAAGTTATAGACGCTGTGAAAAGTAAGCTCAAAAACGTATGTCCAGGAGTTGTTTCTTGTGCAGACATAATAGCCGTGGCCACACGTGACGCCTCAATGTTGATTGGCGGTCCATGGTGGTCTGTGAAGCTTGGTAGATGAGATTCAACTATAGCTAACCCTGGTCTAGCAAATACGGTTCTTCCTAGTCCGCGTTCACCACTAGACTCTCTTATTTCCGTCTTCAATGACAATGGACTTAGTGCCCAAGACATGGTGGCATTATCGGGAGCTCACACCGTTGGTCAAGCTCGATGTTTCCTCTTTAAAGACAGGATATACAAGAATGGATCCGATATTGACGAAGGGTTTGCAAGCACCCTTAGGTGGGGCTGCCATTTCAGTGGTAACTCAATAAGATCACTTGGATACCTATATAGATATAATAAATAAATAGAATTATAATTGTTCGTTTTTTTTATTGAACATAAAAAAAAGAATAAACGAATTTATCATTTTTTGTTCCATCACTGGATAGAATGTAAAGGGAAATAAAGGTTTATTGTCCACCTTCTATAAATATCCAAATTATTTATTATATCTATATAGGTATCCAAGTGATCTTATTGAGTTACCACTGACATGGCAGCCCCACCTAAGGGTGCTTGCAAACCCTTCGTCAATATCGGATCCATTCCTGTATATCCTGTCTTTAAAGAGGAAACATCGAGCTTGACCAACGTTGTGAGCTCCCGATAATACCAGGAAGAACCGTATTTGCTAGACCAGGGTTAGTTATAGTTGAATCTCATCTACCAAGCTTCACAGACCACCATGGACCGCCAATCAACATTGAGGCATCACGTGTGGCCACGGCTATTATGTCTGCACAAGAAACAACTCCTGGGCATACGTTTTCGAGCTCACTTTTCACAGCGTCTATAACTTCGAAACCTCTTATGGAGTCCTTGTTTGGTAGTGCATCCTTTTCACTTGTGATTGCAAAACTACTGTCGAGAAGGATTGATGCATCACAGCCCTGCAAGAACCGTGTAATTAGTACAAAGTTTATTGTTAGAACAATTAGGGGGAATTAAATTGTTTAACACCGAAGAACACAATAAATATTCAAACAATTAAAACGAAACTAAACGATTACAAAATTAAAAACCAGCCGTTGATGCCCTAATCCCTTAGCAGACGTCTTTCATTCTGTACACTTTACCCCCTAGTTTCAACAAGTTGCTGAAAGTAAACCAAACCTTTATCATGCAGAATAACTAAGGGTGCAAACGAGCCAAGCTGCTCACGAGCTACTTGAGATCGGCTCGTGAAAAAGCTCGATCGACCCGAGCCTAAAAGTAAGCTTGTTTAATAAACGACCCCGAGCTTCACTTATCAAGCACAATCCAGCTCGCGAGTGTAAATGAGCCTGTAAATTATATAACTTTATATTGTATATATTTTTAAAAAAATATTAATTAATATATATAATGTTATTAAAAAATAACTAAAAAAAATACATATTATGTTAGATATAAAATTATAATTGAAAAAAATATAAAACATAATTATAAATATACAAAAATTAAAAAATAAATTGTAAACGACCCAAGCTTGATCTTGAAAAATTACTCACGAGCCAAGCTTAAGCTTTAGAAATAGAGATGAAAATGAGCCGAGCTCAGCTTTGCGTAAGTTAAATGAATCGAGCTCGGGCTCGGCTCGTTTGCCCCCTATTGAATGACCTACATACCCATACTAGATTACTAGTTAAACCGAATTTATCAAACCAATTGACTAATTATGACTTGGACATATAACATTTAACAATTATAAAATGCATGAAGTCAATTAAATGGTTGAAACCATCACCTGAACAAAGCAGTCATGGAAGAGGAGACGAATCAACGAGGCTGCCATACGAGGCTCACGGAATATGAATGGGCTTATGGTGGTATTGATTATGTTTAATGCTTCTGGGCTTGTGAAAACTTGTAAAAACATGGAACCAACTGAGAATTACCGGTTACACAGAGAAAGAAGAGAAGAACAAAGCCATTTTCTTTCGATCAATTGTGATCTCATCAAAATTCCAGCCTAGGTGAGATATAGCATTACACCATACCATTTCCAGCAATAGGTGAAAAAAGTGCTGTGAAGAGAACTTTCCATTTTTTATTTCACAATTTATGTGTGAACCCTCGGGTGGGCAAAAGTGAAACTGCACTAATTTTGACGTTATTTTACTAATCTCGTGAAAATAACGTTAAAAGTGACGGACGGTTAATCAGGCTTCATGTAGTGGCGTTGACAGCTGAAAGATAAGGGTACATGCACCGATCAGCCGGTGTCCCGATGATTGAGTGCTATGTGCCTTATGTCCAAGGCTTGATGCAAAACTACTATCGAGCCGGGGGTCTCACCGGAAGCAGCCTCTCTATCCCTATGGGGTAGAGGTAAGGCTGCCTACATCTTACCCTCCTCAGACCCTACCATAGCTTTGCTATTGGTGGGATATACTGAGTACGATTATGATGATGATGATTATGTGAATTGAATAAAAACAAATTTAGTCTTATATGCCCCAGTAATTCAAAATATCCCTAACGAAAGCGCGTGATAAATAAATTGTGCTTTTTTCATTTACATATCTTAATAGAATTTCATTTACATATCTTAATAGAATATATTTATACACGTATAACTTATATTTGGCCCATAAAATTACAATATACAAACATTGTAATAAGACAGGAACCGAAAGTCGCAGCAGAGATCAAATGGAAGGCGAATGTAAAGAGAAACGCGGGTTAAAGCAGATAAATTAACAGACGCTAGATGATTCATGCTTTAAAGACTTGTAGCCATGGCTTTAAGTTTCATTTCTACATTTAAAATGTTTTGAGCTAGTGTTTGAACCCACGCTTCAAGGTGTGGTTATAGGTTTGAGGATTCGTGTTTTGCGGTAGTTGGTTATTGCTAGTTGGCGTTTTAAGGTTGTAGTAGACCTCATATGCAGAAAGTAGAGTTTTGTAGTAGAGCATATAAGCCATTTGGGGGACAATTACATGATCAACATTATTTACCTAGCACATTTGGTGGACCGTTACATGATCAAGCCAACATTGCTTATGTAAAGACAAAAACTAATCAAAGATCCAAAAAAACATGTAAAATATTAAGAAACAGTAAAAAAAAAAAAAGCCAATGACAAACCACAAAAGCACAGCTCACCTGGGGCATAAACTGAATAACCCCATAATGCAGCTGAAACAAAGCATAGATAACCTCAAAAAATAATGTTAAAAATCTAATATTAACAGTCAATAGAAAGTTACATTGTAGCAATAGCTCTAGCCCCCCGGGCAATACAAGGACAATACATTTGTTCCAATAAAAAGCTGCTTAAATAGTATGCAAACATAACACATACCCCACAACTGCCCTTGTATGGGTGGGCAATAACCGAACAGAACCGGACTATAATTACCCTAGAAGCGATTATCGGTTTTAAATTGTTCCTTAAGTTAACCGAACCGAACAATCAATTATATTTTCAAATATTTATACTGATTTAAGGCTCCAACTATATTTAAAGCGAACGCTTATCATTTTGAAGAAAGAATCATTTTGCCCATCTTTGGGGCTTTTAACGTTTTATTTACATAATCACAAACATATATGCCCAGCTTTCGTGTTTTTGTATAAATACAAATTGTATTAATTTTCTTTTGGCTATGTAATCAAACTATTTATGTCGTTGGTGATGGTGGTTTGTGTGACTAAATTTCAATGATGATAATTTTCCACAAAAAGTGAACATATATGTATTCATCAATTTGTACTTTTGTAGTTATAAGTTATTGCTCTGAAATTAAAAAAAAAAAATGGAATGTTCCTTTTACAGCTCCATGGTCCACTTTTTCTATTTTGCTGGAATATTGCTATATATATGACCTAAGAATATAGGATTATTGGCTTTAAATCCTTTATAGATCTTTTCCCTAAATTTTAAGTTTTAAAAAAAGTAAAATCGCTAAGGACCTAAAGTTCATATCAATTTCAAGTTGATATCAAATTAACTATTCTATAAAAATCACAAATCACAAGCAACCAAATTTCATCATATATTGAGTATTTGAGTTGGCAACAAAACATGAAATAAAATTGGCCTCAAATATCGCCTATCCAGAGTGTCGAAGGTAGGGGATGTTAGATTGTCGTCGAAGGGGCCAGGGGACATGGGGGCTGTCGCTTGTTAGTCGCACCAGTGGCAAAGTGTGAACTCTAGTTCAGGGCTAACTTCTATACAGATGGCTGAGTGGTTTGTGTTTTATTTTTGTTTTTTTTAATTAAAAATATATAGACACAAAATGATGTATTAAAAATATATAGAGACATATGCACTTGTAAGCACCCTTAGACGTGTCCACTAGATTTCATGACATCAGATAGATTTGACAAAAAATATTTCAAGAATCTGATGCAAAAGAGGGTCTTCTTGAATCAGACCAAGTACTAGGCTCGGTTGAAGTCACTTATTAGTCGAATAATTGTAATCTGTTAGGCTAGACTTTTGAACTTTTATTTATGGAATAAGAAAGTTATATGTTACGAACTATTTAAAGCCCACCCCTTCATTTGTTGATGATTCATTTTTTGAAATTGATAGAACATGAAAACTATTCCAATTTGAAACTGCTAAATCGTTTATGTTTATAATGATATTATAATAAATATTATAAAATTTCATAAATTAATTATTTAAAATAGACCAAAAAATCAACATGGTAGCCATTTATTATACTGTTTTGCTTGTGTTCTAATTACTAGTATTTATTTTATATGATATTCTTTCTATTACTACAATACATTCATTTATCAGAATTATTTTCCTATAATAAATGCATGTCAAGTGTGGGCCCGGGGGAGTGAAATTGCACAAATTTTAACGTTATTTTACTAATTTCGTGAAAATAACGTTAAAAGTAGCAGAAGGTTAAATAGGCATCGTGTGGTGGTGTTGATAGCCAAAAAACAAGGTTACATGCGCCAATCGGCCGCTGGTTGAGTGCTATGTGCCTTATGCCTAAGATTTAATGCAAAACTACTATCAAGCCGGGGGTCTCAACGGAAGCAACCTCTCTATTCCTGCAGGGTAGAGGTAAGACTGTCTACATCTTACCCTCTTCAGACCCTACCATAGTTTTGCTATTGGTGAGATTTACTGAGTACGCAGATGATGATAAACGTAAATGCGCATTGCGGCGGGGGTTTACACTGATTGAAACCATAAAGACGCATATTGGTCTCGATAATACCAACACCTATTTGTAAAGGATATCGACATGTATTTACATCAATCGCAAATCATAAAAACAAATAGCGGTGGCAAAGGTCGCTACAAATGGCTCTCATTGTCACCGCTAAACTATTTAAAAAAATATAAAACTTTGTTATTTTTGACACCAAGGCATGGGAACTCGAATCGTTTAGACTATTATTATTTTGTATACACACACCTATGGATGAGATCGATATCGTACCGATATCGTTCCCGAATGTCACACCCCGGCCTAGGGCCTAGGCGTATGACCAATAGTTGGTACCTGTTTTTGCAAATATATCAGAGTTACGTTCTTTTAGCGGAAGTCATAAAATATTATTATAATGAAATCTCGGGAATTTAATACCTGTTTTAATATTTCAAATACCTGCCATTTTAAAATATGATTTTTCACAATAGTTTAATTAAAACATATGAGCCATCAGATCACCTCTAATGACTATGTCCCCAATCTTCTAATCTGGCTTGCTTATCTGTTCAACCTTTACTGTTTCCCTAAAATGTGGGGGGAAAATACGTCAGCTAGGTGCTGGTGAATAACGCTGACTCAATAAAAGATTTTCATAATTCATCATAATATAATCATATACAAGATCACCTTCGTTATGATACAACACCAATAGTGTTCAACGACTCAGTGGGCCTCATCCCATCTCATCGGAACTAAAAATACCAATAAACCACATAATCGGACTTCACCCGCCCTAGAGACAGTCACTTGCCTCATGGTCAGTATGATTGTAGTGGCCTACTACAAATCATATATGAATGGATCCAAACACATGTATTTTAGCCTGAGTGTTTAATACTATCTTGTATCAAAACGTTTTTAGAGGATTTGAACCAACCCTCATGCAAATACTTTCATAACTCTTTACATATGGATAATAGTCCATAGTTTATAAGAGTAAACATTCCATAAACATAGAGGATTCGTACCAATCCTCATAAAAATCTTTTCTGACTCTTTATCTATTATAGTAAATCTTTCAACAGTACATAGACGTATTCACGTCATAAAACATATAAAAAGGTTGGACGTATTCACCTTTATCCTTGATCAGTGTATCTTTCTGATTTATGCATTCTTTCTATCTCGGACCTATAATACGAGAACAACCTTTGTATAAGTATCTAGATCAATGATCTAGCTTCAGACCTGTAGTCTATTTCGTATAGCTTAACCTTGACAATTATTTATTTAAAACATTTGGACCTTTAGTCCATTTGTCTATTCATTAATCATATACTATGTTTCTTCTTCAGGAAAAAAAAAACATCTATATTGGGTTTCTTCTTCAAGAAGAAACTTTATTTTAACTATAACCTTTGCATATATTTCTTAATCATAGAGAAATATTATTTTATTTCTCACATTTCTTAATCACAAAGAAAACAATACTTTGACTATAACATTTACTAATGAAAAGGTATATTATGCTTATTAGTAATCAAGGTTCGGGCTATACTCCCGACTATGGTCTAAATCATTATAATAATAATAAAATAATAACTTAAGCAGAACTCCTACCTCATGCAGGTTTTTTAATTGCCTAAGTTTTGCTTGGCCAGCACTTCTACTCCCTTATCACTTATTGAAATTTAAATCGTCAGGATCTCGCTTCCAACTCGCTTAACACATCTATGGATCGTTAAAACTCCAGTTCTTGCACGAATTACGAGAAACTAGAGTCACGGAACCTCACGATCGTCGGGAACGCCTCCCTAGGTTATGTGTGTGTAAAGAAAGATGTTTTTGGGATGAGAATACTTCAAACCCGTAGCCCCCTTTTATAGACAAAGTTTTGGGGACCGTCGCGTAGCACGACGCCCTTTTAATTGGGCCGTCGCGTAGCGCGACGCCGCAATTCACAAGATCTTGCCACGTGTTGACACGTGGTTGATCCGGTTACTTAACCGCGTCATCGCGTGTCACGATACCGCCTTCTTTCTGGACCATCGCGTAGCGCGACGCCCCCTTTTTCTAAACTCATGGGAAACTGCATCGCGTAGCGCGATGATCTAGTTTGTATACCCGTCGCGTAGCGCGATGGGTCTGGATATCAGAATTTTTATTTTTAGTCCTTGAACTTTAGTATCTTGTCACTTCTTGGTTGATTTTCCGCGGTGGAGGCGGTGGTTGTGACGCAGATGCAACTGATGCTTACTCGTTTTGTAACTAATTATTTTTACACATAATATTAATTACAAATAAACAATTCATTTCATATATAATAATAATAATAATAATAATTATTATTATTATTATTATTATTATTATTATTATTATGATTGTAACACTCAAATAATTTTAATGGTGGTCAAAATCTTTTAAATATTTAATGGAGGTTATGTTTTATTTTAGTTATTGAAAATTTCGATAACTTTTGTATTATTAAAATCACAATAAATGTTACGATAAAGGAAAATCATCAAAGATTTTAAATGACTTTAAATGCAAGAAGTCAATGCTAATTATGTTTCTATTGTCATGGTGTATTCGGCTCTATAAACAACACCATCATTATCTTTCTACTTTATCCTCTCCATGAGCAAAGCTACTCTTGTTCAATTTTTCAATCAAGTTCTTATGATTAGAGTTATACTCAAGTGTGGATTATGGTACGGTTAGCCTATTAATGCTATTTTTCTTATCGTATCATTAAATGGATTGTTTATTGACTGATATGAATTATTGATTACGAATCGTTTATTTATTGATACGAACTACCGATTTCGAATTTTATTTTGATTTCTTTTGAATTGTTATGATACGTTTTTGGACCCTAATGCGTAGAATTGTTTTGATATTGGATTCCATCATGTGTTTTTGTCACCTTTTGATTTACTTTCGCCTACTATGCTGCTTTTTTCGTATTTGTAATTTATATGCTAATTTTATAGCATGAATTATTTATTGATTTATGAGAACCATTGATTATTAATCGTTTGATATGAACCACAGACTACGAAGTTGATTTCGATTTTAATTGAATTGTTATGATACGTTTTTGGGCTCACCTACGAATAATTGTTTTTTTGATATTGGATTTCATAACATGTTTTGACACGTTTTGCGTTTATCGTTTTCATTATTTTTCTCATGAGAAACGTGAGTGAGTTGAGACGTATAGATCGATCACGGGAAAAATACATCGTCTTACTACTGAATGTTTACGAATTGGTCTTAAGAATATTGAATTATTGGAGACGTATGTATCAATCCTCTGAGAGAAAATATCATCTTAACCATGCCCTCATGAAACCTTATGGCATCGTTATGGATTTATATTTTTATTCATTGGTTGAGAAATTTTATATAGAATTATTGTTTATGAGATTGATCAAAGTTACGAATTAATATGCTATAAGTGCAGATTGATAAAATGTATTATAAGTTGAAATTTTATAATTTATAATGTCTATGATTTCGTTATTCGCTCACTAAGCGTTTCGCTCAGACGTGATTTTGTATTGTTATTTTCTTGCACGTTAGGTATTCAAGATTATCCACAAAGAATCGATCAAAGGCTTGAAAAAATATTAAAGATCAAGAGTTTTAGAGAAATAAATGACGTCTTGCACTCATTTTTGTATTTATTGTAAAATTATAATGTTTTATCATTAATGATAATGTAACGCTTAATTCTAACCAACTATAAAAGTGGCACGTCAGCCCTAGCGCGGGCGGGGCGTTACAGTGATATTCAATATAATAGTAACTTCAGACTAATGAAGTCGTTAGTCAATCACATTGATTATTGTATATCAAAATTTAAGGCACAAATATTGTATGGATTTTTTTTTTTGAAAATTAAACTTCATTCAACAAAACAAGCCACATGGCAGTCCTCAAATCAAGAACCGCATGGAAAACCAGAAATTACAACAATATAAGAGGGCTCTCATACATAATATACACCAATGCAAACTTCTTTTATTTTATTTTGGCTTTGTTTTCATTTATATTTCTATCATGACGTACTATCTGCTAAAAGTTCAACTTTGTATACATATATTTCTAAAAGAATAAAGATGTCTTTTAACTATAATTAGTTAATGTTCTTCAATCTAGATAGAATTTTATAGATAAACTTTATGTAAAATTCAACACTTTATTACATAGGATATTAATTTTTTAATTATTGGTATATGGTTAAATGCTTTATAATATGCCAACAATCAAGCAACATCAGAGAAGAAGAAGACAGAGTCAAAAATTAAAAATCTTGGTGTATTATTTCAAAAATTAAGGAACTAAACAAGGAGGTTGGATTATATATATATATATATATTTGATCTTTTTTCTTTCAAAATTATTCAACCACATTATAACTTACTATTTTCCCTTTTTTATTTTTTATAGTAAACTTTGCATTATAACACTAAATATTAGTTTCAAACTTTTCTTGAAACAATTTTTGAGTAGCGGCAATATATATTGAATGTCATTTAAAAGTTCTTTATAAGCATTCTTCTATGTAATGTAATCTTTTATAAGTCTATATCTTTCAATTTTATGTTTCTGTTTGAATGACTTGCATTTATAAATCATGTTTCCGTCCCAACAAACAAAATATATTGTCGTTTGAAATTATATATGTTTAATTGACGATTTTTATATTTCAACCCGTGTAATACACGGGTCAATAACCTAGTAAAAAACAATTGTTTTGTAAGAAGTGTGAGAAGACATATGAACATGTTCGATATCTATTTCCGATTAATTTTATAATTAAGATTAATAATTCATCATTTTTGATAAAAAAAAAAACAGTTATTCTTAATATCTGAAATAACATTTATAGAAATAAAATAACAATAAAGCTTATTAATTTAGTTAAGAGTTTGTTTTGGTTGGGTTGCTAATGGGAGTGAAAAATTAAGTTTGATTAGGTTGTATATGTGGAGGAAAGAGAAATTAGTTTTTTTTAATGAAAAGTTAGGTTTGGTTAAGTTAAAACATATTATGATGTTTTTTTTTCCTCTTTCTTTTTTTTCACTTTTTTAACCAATTTAGCAAAATTAACACTAAAGTTTTACAATGTATTTTTTTTTTCCTTTTTCATATTTCCTTAACTAAATTGAATTCATGTTTCAATGGCTAGATGTTAAAAGAATTTAAATATATAATCATATCTATAAATTTTAACACACATAACATACACTAAAAAGCTAAATTTCTTATTTTCTTAAATGCTTTATTTTTTATTTTTTTTTTCAAAAGTTATACTTTTTAAATGTTGTGTATTATTTAAATATATGTTAAATATAAAAACTAAATTTCTTATAAAAGTAATCTAATTAAATATAAATTAATTGTGAAGGTAGGTAATACTGTGATGGTTTGTGAATGTTTATTGTTGTGAAAGAAAGTAAAGGTTTTTGAAAAAAGTTTGAAATCTGATGTAGCGATTTGTGGAAGCTTGTTGTTATAGATGCTCTTAGGTGTTTTGGTTGATTGTTCTCACTTGTCAAGAGCATTAGGTGCAAAATTACATACGTCTTAAATGTTATAGCCCATGTCCAATTTACAAGCCTACTTGTGTAACCCGACTACTGATTAAACCTCACTCGTTTCATTCGAATCGCACCCCTAAGCAATGTTTTAAAAAGCCGGTGTGTATCGGCTGGTTCAATCAGTTAAATTGGATTTCGCAAAGAAGGCCTGTATTTTGATCCGGTGTTTTTTTTCCGGTTTGCGAGAACATTAAACCGGCGGTTTTTTTTCTAAGATACCGGGTTGTTCCCGTGAACCGGTTTTATGCCCAAGATATTTTTTTTATTTATTGCCTATATACTTTAAAAATTACTTTTAACTAACGATTAACATTGATACAAGTAAACTTTTGAATTATTTTTTAAAAAGTCGAGTGCTTATAATTTTATTATCATGTATTATTTAATATTTTAAATCATGTACTTTAAATTTAATTTTTAATGAGGTTTTAATCATGTGTTTCTATTTTAAATCATTTTATTTTGGGTTATATATATTTTAAATCACATTCTTTGCGTACCTGAACGGAGTCCCAATAAAGTTTTAACTCAGTTTTGGATCACTTTCAAGAAAATGGTTCAAGATTTTTTTCCCAAAGTAGTAGCTTTAGGGATCAAAAAGTGAATTCTAGGACCCTGCTAACCATATTTTCGTATATCTCAAACAACTTCAACATATCCATTGAATCTTGGAGTAGAGGTGCACAAACCGGATATTCTTAGGAACCGAAACCGGGTAGGAACCGGAACCGGGTATAGTCAACAAAAGTCAAAATGGGTCCGGGTAGGAACAGGTTCCGGGTATAGTCAGGTATTTAACCGGTTCCGTTGGGTTTTTTTCGGGTTTTGGGTAGGGTACAGCCGGGTTTTGACGGGTATTGGTGGAACCGGTTCCACCGGTTCCGGGTCGGTTCCGGTTTCGGTTCCAGTTTCAGTGGGAAACCCAAGACCCGGTCCATACCCGTGGGTAGGGTAGGATCGGGTCCGGACCCGGTTTTTTTGTGCACCTCTATCTTGGAGTTTGATGTAAAACCTATATAGATTATAGGAAAATCAGATTAAAATTAAAAATAATACAAACAACAAAGTGAAAAGAAAATGAAATGACAATGCAAGTAACGAATAATATATGAGAATCTACCATTAGCGTTGAATAAATACTTTATCGGAATATTGTGTACGGCTAATATATTGAAGAGACGAATGGATGAAATGAAAACGAATACAACACATTGACAGCTAATATATCAAAGATTTAGAGAGAGAGAGAGAGAGAGAGAGAGATAAAAATGAATTTGAGGGGTTGTAATTAGGGCTGTAAACGAACTGAACGAACACGAACAAGGCCTTGTTCATGTTCGTTCGTTAAGAAAATAATGTGTTCACGAACGGTTCACGAACACTTAACGAACGAGATTTCATGTTTGTGTTCGTTCATTAAGGAAATTAATGTGTTCACGAACAGTTCATGAACACAAATGAACGCAAATAAAATCGGCAGAGCCTAAAGATTGAGACCGATGTGTTCATCAATGTGAACAGTGAAAGCCTATAAACGAATCGAATGAACACGAACAAGTTCGTTCATTTAACTTTAGAAGAACACGGACACTTAATCGAACAAATATTTATGTTCATGTTTGTTTATTTAAAGATGGACACTTGTGTTCGTTTGTTTAAAATCTAAACGAACATAACTGAACAAAGATAAACGAACATGTATGAACAAATGTAAATGAACAAAAATATAAACGAACTTAAATTAAAACACGTAAATAAACACAAATTAACAAATATAAAACTTTTAAGCCGATGACATATCTAGATAATATTTAATTATTTTCTGTTAATACATAAACGAACATAAATAAATAGACATAAACAAACGTTCATGAACATAAATGAACGAACAGAACATGTGTTCATGTTCGTTCGTTTATTAAATAAACGAACATAAGCGAACTTCCCGCCGAACGGTTCACGAAAGTTCACCGAACGTTCGGTTCATTTACAGGCCTAGTTGTAATGTTAAAGTTTATAACTTTATATAGTATGTAGGGGGGTGATTTGACATTAATAAGAAAGGTAATGTGTGACATGACATCTAGTTGGCATCTAGGTGGACACTCTAAAATGATGCCATGTTGATAAAATGGTTTTGCTTTAATAGATTAGTTAGATTAGATTAGATTAGATTAGATGTGGCATTTTTTGAGATGATGAGACATTTTAAAAAGATAGTATGACTTTTTTATGTTTGTATCTTTAGTTAAGTTGTATAATCGTTACTCTCCTGTAAACCCATTTATGTATCTTATTATCTATATTATTAATTTGTTTTTGTTTTGTTCTATTATAGTTTTTTACGAACCAGCGTATCACACGGGTTCTAACCTCGTAAGTTTATAAATCTAGTCATTGATGATCGAAACCCACACCCAGCGATCAGTTTTTCTTTAGTTTATATGGTCGTGGTGGTGAGGCAGCCCATCCGCCGATGACCACATCAGGACACATAGGGTGATTGTTGATCCGATGTGGCAGCCCATGATATTATCACGTAAGCATTCCCTAACTGTTACGCCGCGGATGCAGAATCCTAAAAGAGTGGTTGACTATGTGATGGCCAATTAACCAAATTCACACATATAAAGTAGCCAATTAGTGGAAAAGGACAATATCACTAGAAGATGTGATGCGTGTATAATTAAGTACCACAATTAAAAGACATAATAATTGATGCATTTACATCAAAAACAAAACATACCACGTGATCATAAAGCTTCATGTATATAAACAAACAAGATGCTGCACTTTAAACCATTCCTTCATCTTTATTCTCCAAACTCATAACTCTTAAGAGTTGGCGTTTGATCCAATTCGTGACAGAAGGATGACACTTAAAGTATACTGTGATCGAATGTCCCAACCGTCTCGTGCAATTCTCATCTTCTGCAAGTAATAAATTTAGCATCTCCCTCCTGTTAATTAGTTGGTTCATGTTTCTAGATCTTTCGGTATAAATATTCCGATCAGATGATATCACTAACGATTTGCTACTTGATGTGTTAATCTATGTTGCTTTGTGATTAACGTGTGTGTTTTTATTATGTTATATGAAGGATGAATGGGATAGATTTTGAGGAAATAACTATAGAAATCCTTAAAGGCCAGCAACATACTCCTGAATATAAAGGTTTGTATACTATACTACCATCTTTTATTGATTTTTCATGTGTATAATTGTGCATATCGAAGTTACATAAGTATGTTCATTAATCTTGTTTTATGTAGCAATAAATCCCATGTGCCAAGTTCCAACAATAGTTGACGGCGATTTTACACTCTTTGAGAGGTTTGTGTTTCGTCTCATGTTTTCCTATATTATAATAGAGTTCAGGGTCTAGGTTTTATACTGCTTTCAGTACTATAAGAAGTGAAACTTGGTGCGCTTTTGCAGTCACGCGATTCTTATCTACTTATCTTGCAAGTACCCGGGAGTGGCTAGTCACTGGTGAGTTGCGTATATCTGTATACAAACTCTAAACTTTACCTTAAAATCGTTCTTTTTATAATATGGATATTTATTTATTATATCTATATAGGTATCCAAGTGATCTTATTGAAAGAGCTAAGGTCCACTCTGTTTTAGACTGGCATCATGCCAATTTACGCCGCGGGTCAGTTGGAGTTATTGTAAACAATGTCATATTTCCACTTAACGGCCTGCCTTCAAATGCTCAAGCAGCTGAAGAAGCAGAGAAGACACTTGAGAAAGCGTTGACAGTATTGGAAACTTATTGGCTAAAAGATGGACCCTTTTTGGTTGGAAGATCTCAACCGTCCATTGCTGATCTCAACTTGGTATCTGAAGTCATGGAACTTCAGGTAATGACATAGAAATGTTTATTATTATTATTATTATTATTATTATTATTATTATTATTATTATTATTATTATTATTATTACTTTTTTTTTTCAATCTTTGCATCAAGACATTAAATTACATGAGTTTGCAGCTTCTTCCTGCGGAGCATCTTGATCGGATATTAAGTCCTTACAAGAAAGTTCTTAAGTGGGTTGAAGATACAAAGAATGCAACTGCACCTTATTTTGAAGAATATCACGGGGTTCTGTTTAAAGCCCGGGATGATATGCGAGAGCTGCTGGCAAAAAAATCTGGGAAAAACGAGTGAAGTTGTGACAATGAGCTCCATCTTGATGATTGAAAATATCAAATATGAATCTATGAATTGTCATTGAATAATGTTTTGAATTTTGGGTTGTGGCAAACAGTTGTGTGAAGGTTGATTTTGATTTATCGTTAATTAGTTATTCAGGATATTTGAAACAGTGCATAGTATTGCATATGTTTGCAGTACTTGGTGTTTTGACTTAAATATTGTGCCTGCCCTATAAACTACTCTTCGGTAAAAATGGCATCCTTGACAGAGTAGTATTGAACCAAACTCTTGACGGTGGCTTCATAATCTCTTTGCAAAGTGTGTTCTTGTGTCCTCTTAGCCGTGCTCTCGACATCCTTTTAAAATTAGAGTACCACTATAACATTCAGCCTATCTTAATCTCTTCTGTCCACTGTGATGTGAGATTTGTTTAGCGTGTTACAATTCGCCATTATGTACTAATCTTCCTTGATGTGGTTTGTCACACCATCCGACTTAGAGATGTGGGATCTGCCTAATAATGTTTTATGAAGTTTGAGTGGTTTCTTAAGTATATATACATCACAAGGTCCTTTAATACTTGAAGCTATCTGCGATGACGTTGAATGCTTCTCCTCATACATGTGCGTACCTCCACGGGAATGCCCGTTGCTGCTAAACCATGTGTCCATTAATCCATTTCTCTTTTAACTTCGGTCGACCTTTAGGTGTAGACGATACACTTCCTTAGCTCTTGGGGTCTCTTTCTTGATGAGTTGTCCTCCTGCTTTGCGCTTGTGTATTAAGGCGAGGTACCGGCTTTGTAATTTTTGAATTCTATCATGTACTAATGTTTCTACAAATTCTTTAGTCATTTTATCATGGCGTCTCCGAGGATTTAAATTCCTCGGCTGAGCCAAAATTAAAAGGCTCGTAGGCCTTAACGAATAACGAAATATATAAGCTAATTTTTATAAACGACGATTAAACAATAAATATAATATGAATGTAATACCCAACTTTTCGAAACCCTAAAACTTAATGCTTATATGAGCTATTAATACAAAATTTATTAAAATTAATGTAATTATTTTAATATAAACTCAATTTTTTAAAATTGTTTAAATGATTTTAAATGGTATGTTGAAATAATAGTAAAAGGTGAAGTATAACTAAAACAAAACTAAAATGGTTGAGTTTGTAAATAATAGATTTAATTATGAAATAAAGGGTGGTGGCTATATGTGCCATTACTTGAAGCTTGATTTTGTTGTCATCTTCTCCACCAAGACTTTCCGACAAAGTTATCTGGTGAACCTATTTTTTCGGTGACTTTTAAACACCAGAATTAGCGACCGATTCGACCAATTGATGATGTCGTTTGACTCAAGAACTTTTATATATCAAACATATATATATGTATAAAAAAGTTTTAGGCCCCCGAAACTTATGTGTCCCTGCTGGGGGTGCGGCTTGCACACCCCCGGGCCGGCCATGCATTTTATAGTGTAATACCTTAACTATAGTGTAATGTGTGCACCCGATACAAGTATCAACATATAAAAGCTTTTATCGATTACTAAAATAATTAATGTAATTATTTTAATATAAACTCAATTTTTTAAAATTGTTTAAATGATTTTAAATGGTATGTTGAAATAATAGTAAAAGGTGAAGTATAACTAAAACAAAACTAAAAGGGTTGAGTTTGTAAATAATAGATTTAATTATGAAATAAAGGGTAGTGGCTATATGTGCCATTACTTGAAGCTTGATTTTGTTGTCATCTTCTCCACCAAGACTTTCCGACAAAGTTATCTGGTGAACCTATTTTTTCGGTGACTTTTAAACACCAGAATTAGCGACCGATTCGACCAATTGATGATGTCGTTTGACTCAAGAACTTTTATATATCAAAAATATATATATGTATAAAAAAGTTTAGGCCCCCGAAACTTATGTGTCCCTGCTGGGGGTGCGGCTTGCACACCCCCGGGCCGGCCTTGCATTTTATAGTGTAATACCTTAACTATAGTGTAATGTGTGCACCCGATACAAGTATCAACATATAAAAGCTTTTATCGATTACTAAAATAATTAATGTAATTATTTTAATATAAACTCAATTTTTTAAAATTGTTTAAATGATTTTAAATGGTATGTTGAAATAATAGTAAAAGGTGAAGTATAACTAAAACAAAACTAAAAGGGTTGAGTTTGTAAATAATAGATTTAATTATGAAATAAAGGGTAGTGGCTATATGTGCCATTACTTGAAGCTTGATTTTGTTGTCATCTTCTCCACCAAGACTTTCCGACAAAGTTATCTGGTGAACCTATTTTTTCGGTGACTTTTAAACACCAGAATTAGCGACCGATTCGACCAATTGATGATGTCGTTTGACTCAAGAACTTTTATATATCAAAAATATATATATGTATAAAAAAGTTTTAGGCCCCCGAAACTTATGTGTCCCTGCTGGGGGTGCGGCTTGCACACCCCCGGGCCGGCCTTGCATTTTATAGTGTAATACCTTAACTATAGTGTAATGTGTGCACCCGATACAAGTATCAACATATAAAAGCTTTTATCGATTACTAATTAATGACACGTTGGTGGAATAAGGCGTAACTAACACACAAGAAAATAGGCTAACAATATGGAGTTTAAGCTTGTCTAAGTTTGAGCTTGGCTCATTAACTTAAGGAACCTCTACCTTGTTTAAGCTTGACATGAAACAAGCTTTTGATGAGACGATATTGAATAGCTCACGAGCATCTCGTGTTGTTGGTTTTTTGTCCATTTCAATAGTTAATTTAGGAAAGACAACGTGAATTAAGTAAAATATTTATTGTCATTCCAAAAAAAATAAAATTATACTATATATTAAAGGAAAACCTCATGCTACAGTATTTTTGTTGTTGGTCCAATCAGTTGCTGCCATGTGGCAGCCATTAAGTTTCTTTTTTTTTTTAAGACAGAATTACAAATTTTGTCCTTTAAACATGTCCAATTTATGGATTGGATCATTTAAAAAAGTTAGTTTCACTCTATGTCCTTTATATCGTAAATTGCCTCACTTTTAGTCCTTTAAACTAACGACCATCCAAAAGGTCCGTTAAATCCAAGCATGTGCCAGATATGTTAGGCACTAAGGTAATTTTAGCCCTTTTTTATATTATCTTTAATAATTTAAATAACAAAAGAAAAGAAAACAAAATAAACATTAATAACAAATTCAAAGCCCACGTCCTGTACAAAGTCCCGCCACCATCCCTGCAAATTTACGGTGAAAACTACATCGTAATTTCTATTGAAAATCGCACTGATTCCATTACGAAACCCCTTAGATCCGATTAAGGTCTTCAAACCCCTCTCCTGTTTAACCGCCGGAAACCTGCAATTTCGAAGCCATCTTTGGTCTAACCTTAAATTAATGGAATCTGTTATGCAAGAGCTTGGGAAATGGTTTTGAAAATGATTTTGACGGATTTGCAAGTGATTGAAACCAATAATTGATCTCCACAAAAAACCCCACCTCCACTATTCTCTTCGCTCGGATTCTGAACCTGATTACCCTTTTATTGATATTGTTGCGTCTGAACCAGGTGGTTATTGCGACATCCTCGTCGGATGGTGCGTCACTATTTCATGGGTTTGGGGTTTTCACAGATATGTATAGTTTTTTGTTTAATTAAATATGGTTGGAAGAAGAAACAGTGGTGGGTTGCGTTAGTGGTGGTGTGGCTGTATGTTGCGGTATAAGTTGGTTCAGGCGACGATGGTCTTCGTCGGAGGTCACGCGGTGGTGGGCGGTTGTTTTCTTGGTTAGGGTTGGAAGGAAGAACTGCAGAGAAGATGAAGATGGATTAGATGGGTTTAGTGGGTGGGGTCCTACATTATGGATTAGATATTTTTTTTATTTTTATTTAAATATAATGATATATAATTATAGGTAAAATGACCTTAGTGCCCTCACATGTCTGGCACATCCTTGGATTTAACAGATCTTTTGGATGGTCGTTAGTTTAAAGGACTAAAAGTGAGGCAATTTACGATATAAGGGACATATAGTGACAACAACTTTTTTAAAGGACCAAAACCATAAATTGAGTGTGTTTAAAGGACAAAATTTATAATTCTGTCTTTTTTTTAAATTCAAAATTTGTTTATCTATTTATTCATTTGGAAGTCACAAAAGTAACAAAAAGGGAAGCTGTTGTGATGGTGGTGTTGTATTGTTTTAACCAGATGTCTTGAGTTCAAACCTTATCTAAGTCATTTTTTTTGTATTTTTGTTTTTTATGGTCTTCTTTTGTTTTTTTTTTGTATTTTTGTTTTTTATGGTTTTCTTTTGTTTTTTTTAAATAGATTTCATACTAGATCAACCAACGAAAAAGTAAGGTGGTGTGATGTTTCGTTTTTTACTTTGTTTTAAATAGGTTATTTTGAGGAATTATTTTTGGGTTTAGTTTTGGTACCGTAAAAAATGTAGCCGATATCAATCGAATTTGCGGCAAACTTATGGAAACGACGCTCGACCAACAGAATAGGCCGGCGCAGCGCACGGGGTAACAACCTAGTTGTATATTATAATATCACCATCAAATTAAACGGTTTAACAATTTGGATTTAAAATATTTTTTTATAACGATTTCAAAGAAGAATATTTTTGTGAAGGGGTGGGTTATAAATAGTAATATATATTTATATATTAAGTAATAACAGAAAGAATATTATAATAAATACTAATAAATAATTTATAACAAAACTGCTTGTTAACAAGTCACAAAATCAATTATAAATAGCATATGGAAAGCAGCTACAAACTATTAGTTTACTTATAAAAGTTGTGTTCGCTATGAAGAAAAATATGATGTGTTTTCTCATCTTTTACATGTTATTTGTTAATCTTATGAATGGGATTATAGCCAAGTCCCCTCAAGAATTTTGCAATTACATTGGTAATGCTTTGGGAAGTATTGTTTAACTATCATTTTTCACTAACACATATTTTTAATGTTTTTTTAATCTTATATTTGTTTTGGTTTCCAAACAGGTGATGGCTTAACTGCATTTGTTAGTGATACTTTGCCAAAAATTTGCAAAAGTGATGATAGTGTTCTAGTGAGCATAAAACCCGCACCTGGAATCGGATTCAGAGTATATACAATATGTCAAAACACCCATTGTCATTTATACTATTTATTGAAAAGACGATAGCTCATAATTTCAATCTAAATAAGATGATAATAACACAATCATCTTAATTAATAATTATCTATTGTAATTACTTATCTTAATGGTCCCCATAACAAGACCGCAAATTCTTCACATGTTTCAATTCCATTTACGCGTGAAGTATTTTCGTTCGTTTTTTAAAACACAAAGAAAGATAAAAAGGGTGATATTGCTTAAATTTAATTAAGTTTTATTATTTGTCTAATAAGTGGTTCTAATCTTCATTTATTTTATTATGCTACCATATGCATAGATTTTCTAGACAGGTTTTACTTGGCATAAATTGATTCTAAATAAACATTGGAAAAAGACTCTAGACTTGGGAGATACTTCGATAAAGTTTCATTTATACATTTAAAATGTTTTGAGCCAGTGTTTGAACTCACGCATGGCGGTGGGGTTATAGATCTGAGGATTCGTGTTTTGTGGTAGTTGGTTATTGTTAGTTGGCGTTTTAAGGTTGTAGTAAACCTCATATGCTGAAAGTAGAATTTTGTATTGGAGCATATTAGCCATTTGGTGACAGTTACATGTAGGGTTATAAACGAACCGAACGAACACCAGCAAGATCTTGTTCATGTTCGTTTGTTAAGAAAATAATATGTTCACGAACACTTACCGAACGAGATTTTATGTTCGTGTTTGTTCATGAAGGAAATGAATGTGTTCACGAACATAAACGAACACAAATAAAATCGGCAGAGCCCAGAGATTGAGACAGATCTATTAATCAATATGAATAATGAAAGCCTATAAACGAATCGAACGAACACGAAGAAGGGCATGTTCGTGCTCGTTCATATAACTTTAAACGAACATTAACACTTAATCGAACAAATATTTATGTTCATGTTCATTTATTTAAAAAATGAATATTTGTGTTCGTTTGTTTAAAATCTAAACGAACATAACTGAACATAATTGAACATATATGAACAAATGTAAATGAACACAAACATAAATGAAAACACTTAAATGAACACCAATTAACATAAACGAACATAAATAAATAGACATAAACGAACGTTTAAGTAGATGACTCATCCATATGATATTTAATTGTTTTCTATTAGGCAAATTGGAAATAAAGAATCCCACATTTTATTTATTGGCCGATAATAATCCCACATTTAAAAATCACAATCAACGGTCTCACCTTTTAACTATTTTTGTCTCAATAGACTTCTGTTAAAAAACGTTAACGTTGTTAAGTTTTTTCCGAGTTTCAAACCGATGTTTTAGGGCTTTTGATCGGAAGAATGATTCAACTAATGTAAAACTTATCTCGAAATGATGATCCAAACGATGAAACAGTGTTTCAATTCGGGTGTTTGAATTTCCGATTAATAAAAATTGAGTCATTTGAATCATCGTTTCTAGATAAGTTTTACATTTGTAGACTCATTTCTTCTTCCGATCAAAAGCCCTAAAACATCGGTTAGAAATTCGGAAAAAAAAAACTTAACGATGTTAAGTGTTTTTTAACGGAGGTCCATTGAGACAGAAAAAAAGTTGAAAGGTGGAACCGTTGATAGTGATTTTTAAAGTTGAGATTATTATCAGCCAATATATAAAAGGTGGGATTATTTATTTCCAATTTGCTTTTTCTATTAATACATAAATGAACATAAATAACTGACATAAACGAACGTTCATGTACATAAGTGAACGAACGGAACATGTGTTCATGTCTGTTCGTTTAATTAAATGAACACAAATTTTTTGTTCATGTTTGTTCATTTATTAAATAAACGAACATAAACGTACTTCCCGTCAAACGGTTCACGAACAGTTTACCAAATGTTCGGTTCGTTTACAGGCATAGTTACATGAACAGCATTATTTACCTAGTACATTTGGTGGACTGTTACATGATCAAGCCAACAACATAAGCATTATTTACCTAGTACATTTGCTGATCAAAGATCCAAATAACATATAAAATATTAAGAAACAGTTATAAAAAAAAAAAAAAAAAAAAGCTAATGACAACCAACAAAAGCACAACTGGGAAAGTTAACATAAACTGAATAGCCCATATGCAGCTGAAACAAAGCACATATAACCTCAACTAATAATGTTAAAAATCTAATATTAACAGTCAGTAGCAATTAAGATACAGTGTAGGAATAGCTCTAGCCCAGCACTACAAGGACAATGCATTTGTTCGAATATATATCTTCAAACGTTAAACCCCTTTCACCTCTTAAATAGCATGCAAACATAAAACATACCCCACAACTGCCCTCGTATAGGGGAGCAATAATCGAACTGGACCGTTAACCGGACCAAAATTAACTGAGAAGTGATTATCAGTTTTAAATTGTACCCTCAGTTAACTGAAATTAACCAAACCAAACAAACCAATTATATTTTCATATATTTATACTGATTTAAGGCTCCCAACTATATTTATAACAGCACTTATCATTTTGACGAAAGAATCATTTTGCCCATTTTTGGGGCTTTTAACGTTTTATTTACATAACTAGTTTTAGAGCCCGTGTTACACACGGGATAATTCAAATTATAAAATTATAAGTAAAACAAATAATTACATGGCGTATATGAAAAAAAATGTATTACATCTATGCTTGTATCTATACAATGTATACATAAATTGATTTTATTTATATCACAAAATGGTTTTTTTAAATGAACTTAATAAAAAAATGTCCGTGCAAAATCGTATCCGAGAATGCTTCTTTCTATTGAAAAATTCATTCTCGGTGTCATATATGTATAATTGAAAGAATTTTTGTTATGAACCAATTTTAAAAATAAGACTTCCGATAGTAGTTTTAACCACTCAGCCTAAATACAAAAGAGGCGTTACCTTTATTGATATATTTATCAATTTACCACCCATTAAAAGAAAGTAGGATATTAAATTGTAACAATGGATGTTCTTCAAGAACTATGTTTTTCTGAGCTACACCATAAAAAAGATTTTGATAAGTTTCAGAGGGCTTCTCGACTTTGTCATAATGACAACATAAAAAATAAAATGTTAACCCATTCAATTTTGTGAATCTTTTGTCTCATTTGAGCATAGTTTTGCATGACATGCTTCCCATACAACGTTCTGTTCACCATTGAAGGAAAAATTAATGTTGGCATAAATATTTGAAGTTTGATAAAAGTTAGAAGCATTGATAGACATGGGGTGGCATGTCGAAAGTGTTCGCAATCTTTTCTTAAGTTTTAATAGTTGAGGGAAAAATAGTCAATTTGCCAAATCCCGAACCTTTTGATTATTTCAAAAAATGCCCTTAAAAATAATCTTGAAACCCGAATCATGTTTAAAATTCTAACTTTCATATTTTTGACATTTTAAAGTCAACACTTTGAATCCATAACAAATTTGACGATAAATCTATTTTGCATTCTCAAATTTTTAAAAATACTCAAAAATTTCATTTTTGACCCGTAAAAAATTTGACCTAAATGTAGTTAACTTGTACCAAATAATCTATTTACCAACTTTTGACTCATAAAATCAAATTTAACTTCCACAAAAAACCCAAAATAATTTTCATTTGAGAAACATGATTTGTTGTTGATTTTTGAATTCACTAAGTATTTTGAAATATATTGTAAAATAATATGTTAATATTTATATTTATAAAAATATATAGATATTATATAAATATAATGTAAAAGAAAAGTGAATAATTATTGATTTATTACATATATTAGGGTATATTAGTTTTGGAGGGAAAAAATTGTAAGAATTAACCAAAACATGACAAGTGTCTCCATTTATTTTACTTTATTAGAATAGGTAGATTTGATTCTATAACAAATATGCCTAGCTTTCGTGTTTTTGTATAAATACAATATATTCTAATTGTATTAATTTTCTTTTGGCTACGTAATCAAGCTACTTATGTCGTTGGTGATGGTGGTTATAGAGGTAGGGTAGTAAAACTACCCACGGATCCCTAACACAACCCGTGGATTACCAATGAGCATCCGCGAAAGGAACCCGCGGACCAGAACACTTGCAGTCATGATAACAAGACGAAGACTAACAAAGTCACCTGCGGTTCCGAAGACACACTTCGCGGGTCTCCATCACAACCCGCGGATTACCAATGAGCATCCGCGGGAGGAACCCGCAAGCTACACAAGGGACTCATTATGCGTATGATCCCCACGTGATATGGAAGAGCAGTTGTAACAAACTACTTCTAGAAGATTCCTTCAATACCCCCTGATAGCGACATCGACCAATAGAAAGATGGAATTTGGACACGTAATGGCCATCCCACAAATGTGCACAAATAATGGCCATCCCATAACCGTGACCAGGCTGTCACATCCTGTAAAGGCTTGACGCGTGTCCATTTAGGCGAAGGAGGAATAATCTTGATAGTGACAACTACACCAATCACCTTCCCCCACCTTCGGCTATAAATACCAAGATCATCTCCTTCAGGTATTCATTCACTCCCACACGCCTTACGCAATTAGTTGTATTCGTATCGATTATTCCGATCAGTACTTGTACTTATTCTCACACCGGAGGGTGGTTACGGGAAGACCCTCCACCGTGTCTTTCCCGTGACGAGACTCACGGTGTTCTGTTTTGCAGGCAGATAGCTCGGATCTGACCTCGTCGTTATTCAGTAGACTCACATCTGGGGTAAACGGAGGTTCGGACTATCCAGTTCGGACTTGTGTTTCTTCATTGGCGCCATCCGGTTTTTGTTTGAATCAATGTTATTTGGAAGATTTTTGGAAGTTTTCGTGATATGAAAGATGAGCCAGAGCCAACAACGCCTACAGCTACTCTTGCGAGAGTCTGACGTGTTAAAACCCTTGATGATGCAGTCCTTGAAAAAGGACGAACACTGGTTGAATCTCGCCGGAACAATCGAACTCCGGTTCTGGAAGACAGAGCCGGAGAGTTCCCGAGAACTGAGGATATTGCACCTCATCGGAGCAACAGAGTCCCGGTTCTGGAAGATGGAGCCGGCGATTTTACCAAATTTGATTGCGTTGAACCCCACCAGACCACTCGAACTCTGGTTCCGGAAGACGGAGCCGGAGACTTTCCTAGAATCGACGGTGACGAAACAAGAGTTCGTTACCAAACCAGATCCGGTAGAGCTACGTTAACTCTTAAAGAATGGTACCAGCAAGAACAACAAAGGTTGAAGGAGGAATACGACAGACGGGTGAAGTATAACCAGCTGCAAGCAAGAACGTTAACATATGACTCATCATCCCCTTCACCTCCTCCAACCATCTGTCGCAGTCAACTTAACCCAGAAGGGGAACGTTCCGTCGGCAGTCATCCAGAAGGAAGCCGTGACAGAGGTTGTTCGGCCCAGCAGATGCCATCCCGTAGGGCTATACACAACCAGAGTCATGCTTCCTAGAGACAAAGAGATGTGACTTATCAGGATGATGGATATGCAAGTGAGGATTGTCGCGCATAAGGTAGGGAAGACACCAGCCATCCGCGGACGCTGGTAAAGCACACTGAGTACTGTAGTGATGCTGAAGAAGACTTCACTAAACCCTACCGACCTGCCGTGTTTGCAGAAAAATAAAAATTTATTCCGCGGATTGCCACTGCTCCCTTCCCAATAAATGTTAAGATACCAAGCAACTTGGGAAAGTATAATGGGATGACTGATCCAAGCAATCACCTATTAAACTTCACCGCGGTGGGTGGGGTGAGTGGCTGGACACTACCTTATTGGTGTCATATGTTCGCGTTAACGTTGAATGAGGCGGCAAAAGAATGTTCGAGAAACTTCCTAACGGACAGATCAAAAGTTGGGATGACTTGGTGGCCAAGTTCTCACAACACATCAGCCAGCAGCGCAAGCACACACACGACCCCTCAGAGATCCTGAGCGTTGTCCGCTGGGACAACGAGTCAGTAGAAATTTCATCACCAGGTTCAACAACGAAAGCTTAAACATTGGTGGAATCAATGAAGATATGCTGAGAGGGGCGTTTAGGCTGAATGTACGGACTCCCGACCTGATCCACTGCCATACCGGAAGAGATGGTATGCCCCGGACATGGGATGGTATTATGTCCACGACCAAGGTCTTAGCGGCTACTGAAAAACAGTTAGAGCGGGAGACGTCAAATAAGAATACGAAAGTTGAAAGTAAGAACGCCCAGCCCAAGAAGGAAGAACAGGGTTCGATCTGGTCCAGAATTCAGCCCCCAGAAAGCTCTTCCAAACAGTTTGATGCCAGATCGTCAATTTGCCAGAAACAAAAAAATCGAAAGGCGGGTTATAAGCACGAGCAACAACACTGGACACCCTTGAAGAAGACTCCGTCATAAATCCTGACGACAAAGAACGTCGAGTTCAGGAAGCCTCAGCCATTAACTAGGAGGGCGAACCTGAACCCGAGCAAGCACTGTATGTTTCACGAGGATATCAGGCATGACACGAATGAATGTGTGAGCCTGAGAAACGAAATTGAATCCGCCATCAAATCCGGAGAACTTGAGCATCTTCTTAAAAACGTGCGACAGGGTCCACGAAATCACGCAGCTCCCGCAGATAAAGGTACGCCGAAGAAACAGATAAAAGACCTGAATGCTCATATGATTCAGGGCGGAAAAGCTCGTAGAAACAAGCGGATGGAGACTGACGATGAGGAATGGAAGAGCGAACCAGTCGTTTTTCCAAAAGTAAAGGGAGGTCCATGTATGAAACAACCTTTGATTATCACATCTTTGTTCGGATACTATCGGTCCTAGTATGTCTTCTTTGACACTGGGAGCACATCCGATATAATGTACGAACAATGTTTTGAGCAGCTGGAAGATGAAGATAAGGCACGATTAAAGCCCGTTCACGCCCTTGTTTCCGGGTTTGGGTATGAAGTTATGTATCCTAAAGGTGTCATAACATTTCTAGTCACACTTAGTGATGGAATTCATACAAGGACGGAAGACGTCGAGTTTCAAGTCCTGCCCGCGAGATCCAAACATGATATCATTATGGGGCGCGAAGCCATTGGCGACTTCAATTCCAATCTTTCAACAGCGCATGGTGCAGTCGGCGTGCCCACAAGAACCGGGATAGCCATCATCCGGGTTAACAAGCATTGTTACGCGACAGAAGGGTCAAAACCCGCAAAAGTTCCCAAGGTTATAGTGTGGACGGAGCCGGAAAAATGTGTTGTCAACCCAAGGTATCCCGAACAAACTGTTACCATCGGGACAGCCATTTCAGAAATAGTGCGGGTCTTTCTGAAATAGTTGCTGATCAAGAACGCGGATATTTTCGCTTGGACGCCTTCAGGCATGACAGGCGTCCCAGTAGAAATATCCAAACATCGGCTAAGGGGTCAACCCAGCCTATACGCCAATCGTGCAAAAGAAGAGAAAATGGGGCCTGAACAAACCAAATCCATGAATGAGCAAGTTCAAGATTTATTACACGCGGGGATCATCTGCGAAATTCAGTACCAAACTTGGGTTGCTAACCTAGTAATGGTCCCCAAAATTAATGGCTCGTGGCGCATGTGTATAGACTTCAAGGATCTGAACAAGGCCTGCCCAAAGGATTGCTATCCCCTCCTGGAAATCGACCTAAAAGTCGACGCGGTGGCACATTTCAAGTTTAAGTGCTTCCTGGATGCCTACAAAGGGTATAATCAGATACGAATGGCTACCCGCGACGAAGACAAGACAACTTTCCGTACTGACCAAGGTAATTTTTGCTACAAGATGATGCCATTTGGCCTGAAGAACGCAGGAGCCACATACCAACGTCTGATGGACAACACATTCTGGGAGCAGATTGGGAAAAATCTGGAAGTCTACATGGATGGCCTAGTCATCAAAAGCGTGGAGGAAGACCAAATACTGAGAGACATCGAAGATGTCTTCTCCATGCTAAGGAAGATCAACATGAAGCTGAATCCTTCAAAATGCTCCTTTGGCATGGAAGAGGGAAAGTTCCTCGGGGTAATTGTGATAGGGGAAGGGTTCAAAGAAAACCCGGACAAGGTCCAGGCGATTGCCCGGATGCCTTCCCCATCCGATTAAAGGAAGTCCAAACGCTGAACGGTAGATTGGTAGCTCTGAGCATATTCTTAGCCAATCACGCTGCCACGTCATACCCCTTCGTGTCCACATTACGCAACTTTCTGAAGAAGGCACATTTCAAATGGACACCAGAGGTAGAAAAAGCATTCCTAGAGGTGAAGAAATGTCTGTGGAGCTTCCAACATTGACTGCACCCCAGGAAGGAGAACCTCTCACGCTGTACCTATCCGCGTCCGATATCGCGGTTGGGGCAGTTATACTGATGGATCGGAAGACCGTGCAAACGCCAATATACTATATCAGCAGAACATTGACAGATGCCGAAACCCGGTATTCAATGCTGGAGAAGTTAGTGCTGGCACTAGTATACGCGACATGAAGGCTGAAGAGGTACTTCCAAGGTCACCCCATACACGTGCTAACCAACTACAAGCTAAAGAGTGTATTGGCTAAACCTGAATTATCCGGAAGATTGGCTAAGTGGGCAATCGAACTGTGCAAGCACTCAATAGAGTACAAACCCAGACCCGTGATCACAGGGCAAGTTCTAGCTAACTTTCTTACGGAAGTACCAACTGAAAAAAATCCAATAATGCCTGTATGAACAACAACCCCATCCCCGGCGGATGAAAATCAAAAGTGGACTTTGTTCACAGACGGAGTGTCAAGCGGGGAAGGTTCAGGCGCGGGCCTGAAGTTAATTAATCTAGATGGCCAAGAGTTCACGTATGCCATAAAGCTGAACTTCAAGAGCACAAATAACGAAGCAGAATATGAAGAATTATTGGCTGGTCTACGGATTGCAAAGAAGCTCGGCGTTAAGTTCTTGGAAGCGCGGGTAGATTCAATGCTCATCGCGGGCCAGGTCTCAGGGACTTACGAAGCAAAGAACGATGTAATGGCTTCATACCTGTCCCAGGATAAAGACCTCATACAGCAATTCACTTCTTGCAAAGTCGTCTATATTAAGAGAAGTGAAAATCGGCCCGCGGAAGCCTTGAGCAAGCTAGCTTCCACCAACTTCGAGCATATGGGTAAAGACGTGCAAATTGAGGTCCTGGATAGCCCATCCGTACCTTAACACCAGGTCATGGTCATCCAAACAGGAACAATTTCTTGGATGACGCCGATTATGGAATACCTATCCACCGGAACCTTACCGGAGGACAAAGTCATGGCTTGGAAGATCCGCCACAAAGCATTGTTTCACCAAGTTCAGGATAACGTGCTTTATAGGAAATCGTTCCTTGGTCCACTACTCCGATGCGTGAAAACAGATGATGCTAATTATTTGATCCGAGAAATATATGAAGGCATCTGTGGTTTACACGCGGGTCCGAGGATGGTGGTGGAAAAAATCATGAATGAAGGGTACTATTGGTCGGTTATGCACACAGATGCAGTACAAGAAATCCAAAAATGTGATTCATGTCAAAGGCACGTGCCAAATATGCTGCGAACCCAGAACAAATTAGTCCCAGTGATTGGCGTGGCCTTTCCAGAAATGGGCCATAGACATTATGGGGCCATTCCCTGAGGCACCTGGGCGGGTGAAATTTTTGTAGGTCTCGATCGACTACTTTACCAAGTGGGTGGAGGCCAAACCGTTGGCACACATCATGGCAGCAAACGTCAAAAAATTCCTATGGGAATTCATTATCTGCCATTTTGATCTCCCACAAACACTAGTTAGCGACAACGGCACCCAATTCGCCGACAAAGGCCTCCAAGAGTGGTTGTCCGAACTGCACATCAACCAAGTATTCACATCGGTAGCCCATCCGCAAGCCAACGGGCAAGTAGAGCGGGCTGACCGAAGTATTAAGGAAGGCATCAAAGCATGGTTGGGAGCCAAGCGAACGGGATGGGCAGACGAGTTGCCCCATGTTCTGTGGGTACACATAACCAACAAGAAAACGAGCAACTCTGAAACCCGTTTAGCCTAACATATGGCATAGAGGTAATGATTCCTGCTGAAGTCGGTGTTCTATCCGCAAGAATGCTCCTGATCGAAGACAATGAGAAAGAACTTCGGTTGAATTTGGACCTTCTGGAAGAAAGAAGAGAGTTGTCAGCCATAAGCGAAAGTAAATACAAACGCCAAATCCAAAAATATTATGACGCGCAGGTCAAGATATGTGAATACAACAAATTGGATTATGTTTTCCGGAATAACAAGGCATCAAATGCCGAGTTACAAGGAAAGTTGGCTCCCACATGGGAGGGCCCCTATGAAATCGACGAAGTATTAGGAAAGGGCGCATACAAGTTGAAGAAACTAGATGGGACGCCAATTCCCAGGACATGGAATGTCGCACAACTAAAGTGATGTTACATGTAAACCAACATGCTTAACTTAAGGCTTGCGTGCCTATTTTTTACGCCTACGTGCCTATTTTGGCCTGCGTGCCATTTTACTGGCATGCGTGCCATGATTATTGGTCTGCGTACCAAAATTTTCCTTTTTATCACAGGTAACTGTTAATACAAAAGTAGTTAATGTGTGGTTGACCAATCTCAATTTTTAATATTTTGTTTCTATCAGGACAGGCCTGCGTGCCGATTAATGTCCTAATCCTATATTTTGGATATATGGTGGCTTTAGCTAACACACATTTATATTGAAATATTATACAATAAAAAAAGTAAAAACCCATTATCATATATACAGTTTAAAAAGGGAGTACAAGGAAACAAAAATGAAGTACATCAAAGTCTATTCCTCCTTCTGAAGATAAGTACGTAGCTCCTGGACACCATCCGCTCGAGCAACGAAACCTTGAATAGCGTCCTGGATGGGAAAGCGAAGATCGTCAAAAGCATCCATCTGTTCATTATACTTCCCATCCACTTCCACAGCATGGAGGGCAAAACATTCCAAAGGACGACCCTCATGAACAAAGGTTATTCCCTCATGGAAACCTGCCTTGCATCCTGAGTCACTTGATGCGCGAAGAAGACGTGCAAGGCAGTCTCCTAGAGTGGCTCCTCCATGTACATGGGAGATAACCTTTACCAACAAACATTGATTAGGATCTGATCCACAAATTACAAAAACACAAATACCTTGGGAAGACCTTCCTTCATCAACCACGCCCGGTCAGAGGTAGCTTGTTCAGTGCTCAGCTTCAGCTCGCCCTTCTCGCCGATTTGTCGGGTGTTATCCTTGATCAAGTCTTCAATCAATAGATCCTTATCGGTGGAAGTAGCACACAAGGAACTAATAACATCCTATTGGGAAGCAAGCTGGGCTTCAAGAACTCGTTTCGCATTAAGCTCAGCTTCGCGGGCGCGGGTCTGTGCACGCGCGGCTTCAATTGTAGCATTTTGTTGCTGACATGCCTCCTCCCAATCCTTAGCAGCAGAGGCCTAACGCCCCTTCTCATGCTCCAAGGCCTTCTCAACGTCCCTCAGCTTCCACCTCTCAGTGATAGCTTCGAGACGGTATTTTTCTTTCTCAGACCGGAGTTCTTGGATGACGTTATCTTACATACCCCAGTTCTGGCCCATGAAATTCAAATCCCGGTATATCTCCTGGGTTGTGGAGACCAGATTGGCCAGATGATATATGTAAGAGTTCCCAAAGAGACACCCGGGCACGCTTATTCTGGAACTCACGCTCTACAGGAGGTACGCCCTCATGAAGAAACTCGAAGCACATGTCTCCATTAGAAAATCTGGAAGAGGGAGTCAGCTTCCAGTCTGGCCAATGGCGTACGACACCCTCCTGCAAAGAGCGAGTCCTTACTTCATCCTCCAAAGAAGAATGAGGAGGCGGCGGAAGTCCAGAAGATTGGCCTGCCTGTTCACCAATTTCTTGTGTAATTGGAGGCGACACAGGCAAAGACACTGGCACGTCTATCCTCCGAGCAAGGGATTTGGGCGCAGCCTCCTCATGCGCCTTCCCTTTGTCAGCAGCAGACAACCTGCTAGGATTACTCTTGGCTGGAGGCGAATCCAAGATGATAACAGCATATACGGGCAAAGTCATAAGGTTTGTCACAAAAATCAGTCGACGCCCAAAATACACGAAGAATTAACTCTAAAGGATACCTGGTGTGCCCTGCGAACAGATAGTAACCCGGTCGCGAAGGCGGGTCCTCTTCAATCCCGTGGGAGAGGCGGGAGGAGAAAGATATGAATCCCGACCCTTGGCACCCGCCGTCTCAGGAACACCAGCGGAAGAAACTTATTTCCTCTTGCGACCAAAAGCTGGAAAGCAATGTGTCAGAAGAACAATTGCGTAAAGGTAAAAATGAAAATAGACTACCTGTCGCGTATAGGCCCTTGGAAACCACGGGTTCCCGGAGGGTCCTCTGAGGAAATAAGAATTTATCCTTGGTCTTATCAAGGATAGGGAGATCCTTCTTACACATCATTTATATAAGGCCACAGATGGCTCATCCCATCTCTCACAAGGGCAGCTTCCGGGATGGGGCGAATTGACGTTGCAGTGCGGGTGAACGTGTCATACCACTCGCGTCTCTCTGGACGATCAACAAAGGGCAAAGAGAGTAACAATTGGTCGGTTGAACGCCAGTACATGGAAAGGGGGACCACGTCCTCCCGTATCCAGAAGAATTTGCTGGACCATTGGGGATCTAGGGTAGGTGTGTCCAAGGCAACCGCCTTCTTATCAGTTAGCAGACAAATGCACCACCCACCCCTGATATACATCTTATAAAAGGCAGAAAATTTCTCGATCAACGGAATGATGCCATGCGCCCTACAGCAAAACTCAAAGTGGCACATGCGCATTATCGCTGAAGCATGAAGCTGGGAAAGATGAAGCATATTCCCAGTAAGAAGATTATCCAGAAACTGGGTAATCGGAAATCGAAGATTTCCAGAAGAGAAATACTCAGAATAGACGGCCATCTTCCCCGTCGGAGGTTGATTGGCCGTATAACCAGGAGCTGGGAACTCTGGTTCCCACTCAGGAGCAATACCATAAACATTAACGACGTTCTAGAAGATCCTTTCATCCCATTCGATGGTGACGTGGTCGATGGTTTGGAGTACCGGCTTCAAAGACGCTATGTAATATGCCAGAAAGTGATTAACACGAGCTATGATGAATATTAGAAGTTTGACGAAGCAGAAGCAAATTCACAAGAGCAGTATAGAAGAAAGCGAAGGTCCATGGGGTATTTATACTAATCGCATTTAATGAAGTGAATAGTGAAATATAACCATCGGCCAATAACATTATGACACGTCAGGCGGGAAATTAAACAATTTAAAGTTTAAAATCCCGATGAATAGCTGTCAACAACTTGCAGACCTATGACATCCTACTCCTGTGCAAAACAGTCCTGTAACGTCAGCCACCAAAAATGCCAGGCGTATTCCTAGTCACATATTAATGAGAGACAAACTAAATGTTTGGAATCGGAACGCCAGGCATTAAAGAAGATCCAATTACAAAGAAGCAACAAGAAAAATACAAGTCCCAATATTCGCGGGCGACAACTGCGGATGATGAAAGCATCCGCGACTCACATACGCGAATAAATGGGAAGAAGGCAGACAGACGAGTTCAAAGCACATCAATTCAAGGAGCATAGCAAATACAGTAGTGGAAATATGATTTCATTTCATTTCATTACAAAAGAATATTTACAAAAGAAAGAAAGAAAAACAATTACATAAAGTTCCTATTATCCTACTCTTTCTTAGAGCTTTTCGCCTGGCTTAGAAGTTCATTAACATGAAGCCTTAAGTTGCCAACGCAGCATTCATCGCGACGGTGCTCCTCTATATATTTCATGATGTCAAAAGAGAGATCGTCAAAGGCGTCAAGTCAGCATTGTATTCACTTTGACAATCTCGCCCATGAAGCACAAACTCGGTAGGCAGCCGTCCCTCGCGGGCCATTGAATAACCCTCCTCAAAACCGGCCTTCCGGGCCGCCCGCGACGACCTAACAAGAAGCTTGGTGAGGCACTCCCCAATCTCTGGTCCATCCTTGATAAGGCTAACAACCTGACAAAACATATGCAAAGTCAGCATGCCATTTTAAGGGAAAAAGGAAGGAGGAAAGTTGGAGTATGATAACCTGAGTATTTACCGTAGGAAAGCCAAACTTGAGAAGCCAATGCCTCTCAGCAACCACACTCTTGTTTGTCTTCCGCAAACCTTCATTCTCCTCAGAAATAGAGGAGAGGCGCTCATCCTTCGCCTTCAGCTCAGCCTGGAGCCGCCGGGTGTAACACCCGTTAACTCCGGTTTGAAGAACTAAAGCTTGTAGAGTATGTATAACACTCGGGACTTTAGCGACGTTTCTCGGATGCCTTCACGTCATCCCGGTATGCCTAATCGCTTAACTTTTCTTCCAAGTTGCATTATTATTAAATTCCGGGGGCTAGAATGAAAATGTTTTATATTATAACATTAAACAAAAAAATAAAACCCTAACCCTTGGCAGCAGGTCCGATCGGCCACCTCTAGCCCCCCTCCCTTCATTTCTTCGACTTTTTGATCGATTCCAAGTTCCTAGAGGTAGTTCAAGGTATGTACTACAATCCCCTACACTCTTTTTGCTCACCCCTAATCGTTTTGATGCTCAATTTTGCTAAAACATTTCGTTGGGCAGATTTCAGCTAGAGTGCAATTGACCCACTTCCCGTGGATAAAAATTAGAGTTTTCAGTGTAGAAAGATCCCTAGATATGGAATTTACATCATATTAAAATTTCGTGGTCATTGGAGGTGTTTAGGTCGGTCAATCGATTTTAGTTTGAAAACTAGGGTTTATCGGGTGTAGAATTGCAAATTGTTGAGTTTGATGCGTTAGTTGATCGGGTGACCGACCGATTCTGTTCGTGCAGCCCTAGGGGGGTTTAAGGGCTGTGGAAAAATTATTTTTTTGGTGCTCGGGGCTGTCGGGGTTAGTGCTTCGTCAATCGAGTCGGCGGTGCGCGAATTTTCGTTTAAATGCTAAAGTAAATGTTGTAAAAAGGAACCGTCAACCCTATCAACTCGGGTGACATAATTATGATGAATGAAAAGGTTTAAGATGGAATTTGGTCCATTTGGGGCTGATTCGGTTAACAAATGGTTTTAAGGATTATTTCACGCGCATTCGACCCGATTTGACTATCTTTGGGCCTTGGGCCAAGTTGTTGGGCCTTGGGCCAAGTAATGGACCTTGGGCCAAGTGTTGGGCCTTGGGCCAAAGTGCTGGGCTTGTACGGCCCATTAGGCTAGAGTGATCCTACAGTCTAGTTTAGTAACGCGTTATGTATAATTTACAGGCCATTGCTTGTGATTTTGCCCTTAGGAACTTCCTAGCTCGTTGCAAGTATTCGATCGATCCCAGGTGAGTTCATGATGCCCTTTTTACTCATTTTACTTTTGGGCTAGCATGCGCACCTAAATATTTTCTTACTTGATGAAATGTTTTTAAAAAGATTTTATATAGGCTTGCTAGTATATGGTAAGCCTTGGGATGTTAAATATATATATGTGTATATACATTATTTCTTGGCCTCTATTTGGCGATGTTGTAGTCGTTTCGACTACTGATGTTGTGTATGCCTACTTTGTGTTTGCATACACTGATGTTACGTGTTTGGGTTGTACGTTTGCTTGACCCTGATGTTATACGTGGATGATATATATATATTGTTATGTATATAGGGATGTTATTGAATGGATGTTTACATATACATTTTGTATATGTATGTATGAGGATGTTTAAGTTCGGTAATGATGATTAGATGGATGTACCCTTTTACTTTTAGAAAACCTTTGATATGACTATCATGATTTTACTATTGATATCTTTTACTTAAAACTTGAACTCACTCGGCTCAAGCTGACTTTGTGTGCATGTTAGTGTAAGTTTTAGGATTCGGAATAGGATGCCTTATCGCTTGGACTTGCACGGAGCTACTTGGATGGTGAAGGGCATACTGGAAGGAAGAATTATTATGAATGTTTTATTTCAAGGAAATTTATAAAAGTTATACTTACTTTGGATTTTGGGCAAAATTCCCGAGTTTCGGGAACTTATTTCATTTTTCAAGTTTTCCGCAAAATTGATACTCTGAAATGTTTGTTTTAATGGAAGAAACGGTTTTTGAGTTTATTTAATTTTACGAGTGTTATGAGAGATTACCAACTGTGGGGTTCCCGGGGTTCGGGGCCTTACACGATAAACCCTAGTTTTCGAACTAAAATCGATTGACCGATCTAAACACCTCGAATGACCACGAAATTTTAATATGATGTAAATGCCATACCTGGGGATCTTTCTACACCGGAAACTCTAATTTTTATCCACGGGAAGTGTGTCAATTGCACTCTAGCCGAAATCTGCCCAACGAAAAGTTTCGGCAAAATTGAGCATCAAAACGATTAGAGGTGAGCAAAAAAAGTGTAGGGGATTGTAGTACATACCTTGAACTACCTCTAGGAACTTGGAATCGATCAAAAAGTCGAAGCAATGAGGGGGGGGGCTGCCTCTTGGCCGATCGCTGCAGGGTTTTAGGTTTAGGGTTTTATTTATTTATTTTTTGTTATAATATAAGATATTACACTCTAGTCCTTCTAGATTCAAGTGTAAGGCAAAATGGAAAGAATGGTTAGGTTCTTTAACGTACCTAGGTGACATAAAGGCTTCCGAGAATCGTCGGATAAATCTCGAGAATTATACATACTCTACACCCTTTAACCCTTGAATTCGGAATTAACGGGTGTTACACGAACTCCATGTAAATTCATTGTTTTAGGTACTTATTTGAGTTATTTGTGAATTTGCATGTCCGGGCGCCCGCCCGACAAAGAAAACAGGAAAAGATGACGTTTCTGAGGCAAAAATAGCATCCTGCCAGACCTGCACGACCGTGCATGCCCGTGCGGATGCCCGTGCAAGACCTGCACGACCGTGCGTGGTCGTGCCACTGACCGTGTCGGAACAGAGAAATTTGACCTTTTGGTCAGACTAAATCGGGGTGTTGACTTTCCACTTATATGCATGACCATGCATGCCCGTGAATGGGCCCGTGCTAGACATCCAGAAAGCATAAATACACCTCCATTACCTCCATTTCAAGTGTGGAGCCTTAGGAGAATTCTCTGAAATTGCTGGAAAATTATTGTGTGTTTGCTAGAGAGAATTCAAGGCTTCCATCTTGTGTGATCATCCTTTCAAGTAGCAATCATCATTCATCTTAGTTTGCATTTTCTTGTTCTTAACAATGCTTTGTAAGACTACTTTGATTTTGTTTGTTGTATCAAGCCATATGGGCTAATACTTTTGTTACTTAGATTATGTTGAAACTTCTACTTATGTGATATTTTATCTATGCATGATTTTGGCAAGTTGGTGTTCTTCAAGTTTATGACATGTTCTTGAATAGAGTTTGATGGTTGAATGCTTGTTTTAATTCCTAGTCTTGTTAGTTTGACAGATGCTTAGCCATAATATGTTGAAAAAGATTTATGATGTCAGGAAGACAGACCAGAATCCGACATCCCGCATCAGCTTTGACACTCGATTTTATAAAATCATAAAAACCATTCAAATCTCGTCCAAAAATTACTTATTATACCTTTCTGGAAACTAGACTCAAAGTAGAACATCATGGAATCAAGAATCGATCAAAAACAGTGGATTAACATCGCGTTACAGAACCTACAATAAACGTATACGAATCTGTCAGCAAGCTGTTATCATCAAAACTCAATCTTAACGACCAATAAGCGCGTTAATATGATCAATTAAAGTGTAAAAGACATGGGGAATCATAAAACCGACCTTGAATTGAAGTTTTCACGGCTGAAACTTGGCTGGGCAGAAGAAAAACGAGCACGGGGGGTCTTGAGGCCGATCGGCTGCTAGGAATAGAGTTAGGGTTAGGGTTTTTCTTTTTTAATATTATGATATAAAATAAATTACACTCTAGTCCCTCCAGTATGAAGTGTGTAGCAACTTGGGTGGAAAGTCAATTAATTCAACTTACGGGTATGACAAGGAGGTCCTCGAAGTAAACCGGTTCAAACCCGATAAATATACAAACTCTACAACGTGCATGCCGATAAACGAAAATGTCGGGTGCTACATACTAATATAATACTTTAAGTCGTAAGAGGGGATGTTTTAAGAAAAAGGATGGACAAACGGACTTTTAAAACGTATTACAAGGCTCTAAATTAGAAAGATGAAACCCCGGCTTTTTTACCAACATTTATAAACGATCGAGCCGATTAACGAAATTTACGGGCGTTACATGTTTGGATTGATTGTTAGTTGTATTTTATTTACTTTGTTATTGTTGTATGCTAGTTTAGTTACTTAAAAAATTACTTGGATTGTTTGTTTGGTTAAATTAATTACAAGATTTAGTATTAAAAGTTAGCCGTGTCCATGGATTGACACTCGGTTCTTACCGATACTTAGCTACAAACGATAGGTACACTTGCCTTTCATGTGTGGTTTGGTTGTTAGTGAAAACCATTTTTAAAACCCGATTTGTGTGAAACTTTTATTCAAATTATATATATATATATATATATATATATATATATATATATATATATATATATATATATATATATTCGCACACGTCAAACACCAACACCTATTTGTAAAGGATACTGGCATGTGTTTTACATTAATCGAAAACCATATAAAAGAATACCGACATAACGACAATAAACCAGAATTTTAGCGGCAACAAAAGTCGCCACTAATGGCCCTCACTGTCACCGCTAAATTATTTAAGTAAATATATAAATTTGTTACTTTTTACACCATGGCTCGGGAACTCGACTGTTTAGACTATTATTGTTTTATACACACACACCGTGCTCGGATGTTTTTTAAAAGAATTTTGTAAAAAAGATTATCTAAAATCTGAAACAAAGCGCAAAAAGTATAGAATACTGCAGCAAAGTTAAGTCCTCCGTTTCACATAGAAGGTGTTTTGAATACCTTAACTTTGATGGTCTAGTGACAATGAACATTTCATTAAGATTTTGGAATTAACAAGTACACAAATAAGAGGATTAATTAGGAGTGTGTTTAGAAAGTAATATGCAGGATCTAGACATATGTTTCTATTCTTCAAGACAACAAACACAACCCACTGGTGCTAACTGCAGCTTACTACACCAAAAAAATAAAAAATAAAAAAACCTCATATACACACAAACACAAAATTTGGGCGCGGGTTCAATTCAAACATAAACGAGCCGAGTCCGAGCAGGCTTGCGAGCCAACTTGTTTAACTTTAATATAAAATATATAATTTTGTTTTTATTTACACCATGGCTCGGGTTCGACTCATTTAGACGACGACTACTACTACTATTATTATTATGTACACACACCATGCTCGGGCTCGTTTATTAAACAACACAACATGCATCACAAACACAAAATGTTGGCTAAAATCCACAAATCATGGACTTACAGGTGACAGATCGAAGCCGGAATTAAGAAGAAACTGCCACCAGCCTTTAGGTCTGCATTTGGTGCAAAATTACATACGAATTAAATGTTATATATAGCCCATGCCCAATAGAGGTGAACAAACCAGTTTCTTAACCTAAACAGGTTTCGGTTAAACCGAACCGGTTTTCAGTCAAATCAGTCTAAACCGGGTAGAACCGAACCGGTTTACTACATTGGAAACTAGAAATTGGTTGAACCGGTTCGGGTTGGACCCAAACCGGTTTTACTTAAATCAGTTTTGAACGTGTTTTTCTAGTTTGAATTAGAAAAATGGAGACTAAATGTTATTATAGAGTATGAATTTAAGGAATTAAATATTACAAGTGCACAATTAAGGAATTAAATGTTACAGCGTGTGATTTTATTATGGTAACCGGTTTCCAAAAACATATTTTCATAGTTAATATAATATTCAAAAGGCTATACATTAAATAGAATGAATATGGTCCATGAAAGAGCATATTTAAGGAATACTTTTGAGCTTTTAATGATTCTCTTGGCAATCTAATTAATATATTAAAGAAACTCAATTTTCTCCACATGTCATTTATCTAGGGTGTCCACATAGGACTCCATGTCATCACATTTTCATATAATTAATTTTCACATATTCACAATTAGTTTTAATTAGCAAAATTAAAAACCACGCGACCCATTTTATTTTGTATAACCCGATATCCAGTTTAAGTCACCAGATGTTTGTTTTCATCCTCTAAACCCTAATATATTTCTCCTACCAGAATATTCATCTATCATGGGCGTCTTCTTCAACCCTAATTTGTTTCTCCGGCCGTTTATTTCATCTTCTCAGCCCTAATCTGTTTCTCCGGCCAATTGATTCATCAACGATGACCAACTTATCGATGCAGCTAAAAGCAACTGCAGGTTACGATCAATCCAAATTAGCTACATGTGCTATGTATTTATCAATTTAGTTTCTTAATTGCCGGTTTTCTTTCTCATGTGGTTATCTGCTATTTCCTTCACTGTGTAACTTCTCCGTGAAGATTAAATATAGGTAATCAATTTCCTTCGGTGTCATTTTTTAACGCAAATATTGCTATGAAGTTTTGTTTTTCAATATTATTGTTGAATAGATTTTATTATCTTTATTTAGGGTTATTTCATATGTACTTGATTTACAATTTGAATGATCATATTTCATTATTCTGGACGCTTCATACGATTCTCGTTTATGGTTTGATTTTCGGGCATCAAGTTTGGTAATTTTAAATTTTCCAAATTCAAACATAGTGTTTGACTGCAATTGAAGTTATTCAAGTATATTTGGAAATTAAAATCTTTGGTAATTTTTGGTAATACGTTGATCAATTAGTTTATATATTGACTAGAAATTCACCAGATCATAGATAATTAGGACTTTGATTTGTCTATGATTATGACCTGTTAGCTATTCACCTTATTATAGATAATTTGTTTAACTATAAATTCATTCTATTTAGAATTAAGTATAATTAGGATGTTTCATTTTTCTGCATGTCTAACTTTTGGTAGTTCCAAAAATTAAGCTCTGGATTTGATTAGAAATTATATTTTGTGTTTATAGGCTGTATTTATGGGTTATTGTTTTATTTATTTATAAGCTGTTTTTTCTCAATGTCTAATTTTTGGTAGTTCCAAAAATCAAGTTATGGATTTTGATTAGAAATTATATGCTCTATTTATAGGTCTTTGTTATTTAATTATAACGGTTTCTAAACTTACGATGTTCAACAAAAATAAACATCTCCATATGCACTATATAACATCTGCTCATAGATGCATTCTCCACATACATCACAATCTTCTGCTTTGAAGTTTTTACAAAGTAAGCTTTTCAACTGTTAATTATAAATTTTATATTTAAACGTATTATTTCACTAAAGTCTTTTATCATTTTATTTAAAACAAATTACAATGGAGGAGGTTCAAAGCTTTACAATGTTGAATGAAATTGATGTTCTCAAAACATCTCCATCCACAGTTAAGGTTAGAGTTTTGAGAGTATGGATCGTCAATGATAACAAACACGCGAACGAGGACTTCTTGATGGAGATGGTCCTCATGGATCAATCTTTAAGTTTTTAATTATTTTATATGTTCCTTTCTCTATAATACGTACTACTTTCATTAATTATTTACACATATTTCTTATTATTATTTTATTATTTCATGACAGGAGAATCGAATTCAAGCTACAGTTTTTAAACCCGACATTTTTTGTTTCAAAAGGTTTTTGAACGAAAACTCTACTTTGACAATTGCGAATCCTATCGTGTGCTTGAATGGTTCCAACTAAAGAGTAATTGATTGTCCAAACAAGTTGGTTTTGGGACCAAACACCCATGTCCATCCATGTCAAGACTTTGATGGTCGTATGTTTGGTTTCAAAATAACTTCATTTCAATTGATAATTAACAAAGATATTTCTTTGAAGTCCACTATAGGTATACTGTATACCTCATTTTATATTTAAATACTATTTTGTTTATATATTATTTTATTTTTTTTATTAATTCTTCAACATTTATCTCAACTAATATTTTCTTTTGCTTTTGGTAGATATCATTGATCATGTGGTTCACATCTTCAAAAGCAACGGCTCAAACTTTAAAGATAAAACCAAACGTACCATGGAGATCTCTAATTTAAGGTAATAATATTGATAACAACTTTATTTAACATATCTTTATTTAATTTCATGTTGGGTATTATTTTTTAATTTCATGTGGTTATTTTTCTCAGATTTAAATGAAACAGTATACTTGAGCTTCGTATACATTAGTGCTTTTACAAACAACCTCGACCCGTATCAAATTTAGTTGTTAATTCATACAACTAAACTCTTAAATAGAAAAGTAGAGCCGGTATTAAGTTAGTCATACTCGACAAAGCATCACAGCTTACAAATAAAACAACAAACGTTGTTACAAGGAGATTTTCGAAAACTTAATGCGATAAAGTTTAAACCCGGTATGTATTTGTAAGCTTAGTTTTCAATTAATATTACAAAATCTGTTACTAATATGTGTTTTTTTTATTTTTTTCATGTCTAATGGTTCATTTATGTTATATTTTTTCTTATTCACTGCATTGTTTATTTATAAAGTATTTTCTTTTTATGTTATAGGCATAGTTTAACATCTTTTGTATTATCTGATGGTAAAAAACTTATGTCAAATATTAGTGTTGATTGAATATGTTGTTTATATTTTATATTGTTTGTTTATATGTTTTCCACCCGTGTGTAAGACGGGTTATTATCCTAATTTAAGTATTAAACCAATACAAATGAATGCATATTATAGTCAGCGACATTAACTGGTTGATACGGGAGTTTCAACCGGGTTGCATAGTTTACCTTATAATTTTATATAAGTGCAACTTTAACTTAAAAGAAACCAAAAAAATACATAACTCCATAATAAAATATCATTCAAAATTTAATCCATATTCAAAAAACAATACAAAAGCACTTGATTTTCAAACAAAGTTCGTTTAAAATAAAGGTTCGCAATAGATTTATGCCATCGGAGTGTTGTATGCATCGAGTTCACGATCGCTTAAAAGATGAAATTTACTCTCATCGCCATCTTCATCAACAAGAGCATAAGTACTTTCATTTCCTACAATAATAAATAAGAAGTTTTAGTTACATATAATCATAATATACAAAAATCACATGAAATAACTACAACATAAAAAATCTTGTGAGCTTTTAAACCGGTATGACGGTATAAACCGGTTTTCTATGAAAAACGGCCAGTTTGATGTACCATAAAACCGCTCAAATATACCAGGTACAAATACTGGACAGTTCACCAAAATCCGATTCAATCGACCGGTTTTTAAAACACTGGTCAGCGGAGTCATTACATTTCCAAACCGATTTTTAACCAGGTTAAACTGGTTTTTATTAAACCGGTTCCAAACGGTTGGGTTCAACCCGGTTACACCTAAAAAACTCTAAACTGATCCTAACCTGGCTGTTTACAGCTGCTCAAAACCGGTTTTTGTAAAGTCGGGTTCAAACCGGTTCAATTACGGTTCAGTTTTCAAGTCGGTTTGGTTAACCGGTTTGTATACCCATCTCTAATGCCCAATTTACAAGAACCTGAATGTTGATTAAACCTCGCCTGCTTTTATTCGACTCACACCCCTAAGCAATGTTTTAAAAACCGGCGTGTGTCGGCCGGTTCAATCGGTTAAACCGGATTGCGTAAAGAAGGCCAGTATTTTGAACCGGTATTTTTTGCCGACTTGCGAGAACATCAAACAGGCGGGGGGGGGGGGGGGGTTCCTAAAATACCGGTTTGTATCGACGAACCATTTTAAGACCAATAGATTTTTTATACTTATGGCATGCATATTTTAAAAAAATTACTTTTAACTAGCGATTAACATTGAAACATGTAAATTTTTGGATTATTTTTGAAAATAAAATACTTTTTAATTATTTTATTATCATGGATTATTTTTTGACAAAATAGTAAATCTAGTCCTTTATGTTTGCACATTTTTTCATTGGATACCCTTTAGCAAAAAAAATGGCAGAAGACATCCTTTATGCTTAAAAACTCTATCACGTTACGTCCTTTAGGACTAACCTCGTTAATTTTTTTTTGTTAAATCTGGTCATGTGCATTGCACATGAGGGTAGTTTGGTAAATTTATATATATTTAATAATTATTAAGAATAAAACATAAAGATATTTATACAATAAACTCTTTCTCTCTCTCTCTTTATATATATATATACACTAGGTTAGTTACCAGTGTAGCACACGGGTTGGAATAATTAAATTTATTAAATAATAACACAGTGTCAAATACAAAAAAATTATGTTCAACGAATATAAAGATCTATTATACGGCAGAATAAATTACACTTTACATAATATGAAAATTAAAAGTCGTTAGAAAATTCATATATCCCTAAATATTTCCTTGTACACAATATTTGTAATTTTATTTGTAACTTTACTTTCTATATCAAAACTTAGTAGTTTCATATTGTTTGTGCTTTTAACTCTAGATAATGCAATGTATAACTGGCTACGAGTTAAAATAAATTGTCCCAAAACAAAGCAACCATCTATAGTAACTGACTGTTTTTATTAATCTTAATTGCAAAACAAAAACAAAATGAAAATTTCATTCTTTGAAATCAATTATTTTATCTAAAGGTGTAGGATTTTTCTTTTTAAGAATAAAAGTGTAAGTTCCAGTATTATATTTGGATTATGTTTTCCTCTTCTATAACACGGTTATCATGTTGCATTTTCACATGTATTTTAGTTTCATTTCATACGCCACTTAAGCAACATCACTTCAACATCGTCTTTCAGGACTAACCTTAGATTTTGAGACGATTTAAAACATCATGAAACTAATATTTTCTTGTAATGTATCATATTATGTCTGATAGATACCATCTGAATAATGGTAATATTTTAAATATCCCGGGAACATGGATAGCAAGTGTTTGCTAATTTCTTGAACGACCTCATTTTTTGGTGCAAGTATAACTCACTCGCTAAAGAAATATATATATTTGAAATCTTTAATAATAGAAGGGTATACAAAGTCAATTTATCATCTTAGTAACAGTGTGTTAATATCTAGCATTAATGTCTATTTTTTTTTAAACCAACCCGTGGACCGGAACTCATTCTAATCATAAACTATTTTGACCTGAACAATGTTTGATACTTAACCGGGTAAAGAAACCCGCTCATTTAAATTAACATAAAAACTAAGAATACATCAATAGTGAATTTGTATTTTAATGGGTAGAAAGAAAAAAACTTGTAATTTAGTAAATATCATATTTATTTAATAAGTTAAAGTTTATTGAAATTTTAATTGTAAATTAATCTTGCCTCTTCATCCAATAATATCATTTCTTATAAAACCTCAATATTAATTAACTAATATAATATATTTATGTAAGGCCACGTTCCCGGAAACCCTACCTTGGCGTTGGATTTACTCATAAACACAGTTCTAAATCAGAGTTAATTAAAACTTTCGCGGAATAATTTAAAACTTCATTGTGACACCCGGTAAATTCCCAATCCCTTAAACCAAGTAATCAACCTAAATATTAGGTAATTATGTTATATGCGCCTTGCGCGAGCGCGCCATATTAGAATCAGCGCGTGCATTTGTTATGTGCGCCCTGCGCGAGCGCGCCATGTTAATCAGCGCGTGCATTTGTTATGTGCGCCCTGCGCGAGCGCGCCATGTTAGTCAGCGCGGGCATATTATGTGCGCCCTGCGCGAGCGCGCCATGTTAAGAACCAGCGTGGGCATATGTTATATGCGCCATGCGCGAATGTTTTGGCTTTATGTTTTCATGTACCTTAACGTTATGTTGTCTAATGGGTTGACCATCCCGCATGATGCTAAGGCGGGTGCATCCTAAATCGTTTATGCGCGTGCGGAAGGGAACTAACCTCCCCGCATGGCGGGAACATTGAGAGCTAGTTTGTCTGAAGCTCCAAGATGGAATTGACTTCAACATAACTGATCACTATGTTGAAATACCAAGACCACCTGGAGAATCTACAAATGAAACTCAATGTCCCTAACTGCGAGAAGGTTACGCACCTACCCGCAGCAAAGAAATGTCCTTCACGCAGAAAGCTATGCGCACAAAGTGATACGCACAGAACACTTAGTCTATTCTCCAGACGTAAGGAGATTACTCCCGCCCAAAAGGAAACAGTAGCGTGTTTCAGAGATTTTCCACTTTTTACTGTACACTGACAAAAGTACCTGAAAAAGCACACTGTAACATGAAAAGTCAACTGTCAGCCACCCTATTCTCACCAACCCCAGACCTGCATGTCCTGACCAAATCAAATCAAAATCTTTTATCCACTACTCCACTTTTAAATAAATAATAATAATTTCCATACTTTATCATCATTACACCTAGATATGAAAAGATTACAATCCCCTAAAGCAAGGGATTGTGTTCCCTTGAGTTTGCCTATAAATATGTAACCTAAATTATCACCCAAGCACACTTCAAACTTCTCTCTTAAGAACTGCAAACTTGCACTAAACATCTCCCAAGCATCCGTTATTTTCAATTCCGTTCCAGTTACTAGGTAAGCCGAGATTATAAACTTGAGATCGACTTTCCAAACCTTATATTCTCCTATTTCTTATATACTTCTTGTTATTTAATCGTATTCTAGACCTTCAATTCAAAGGCCAACACCAAGAAAACCCGAATCTCGATTAATCCCTTAACAAGAACCACAGGTGAGTCTCACAGCCCCTATTTTCACTATTTTCACTGTTTTTAAACTGTTTTCGGGGCGAGGGACACGTGCTTAAATTACGACTTATCGTGGTATACTTACAAGTTATGTAAACGATTGTGTTTAAAATATGTTTCATGATGAGCAATGCAAACGGTTATCTATGGTTTACGATGTATGTGCGCCAGAACTCGAGTAAGTGATCACTTTACCATTGGAACTCTAAGGGTAGGGACTGCTGGTTTGATCCACCCACTCGTAGGGGTCGCACCTCTTACACAGACGAGTGCCTAGCGTGTCACGGGGCAGTACTATGGGATTGAGCCCGCTCGTAGAGGTCGCTCCTCTTACGCAGACGAGCGCCTTGTTTTCCGGCACAACGTCTGCGCGTAACCCGCGGGACGGTATTATTCGCTCGTAGTGGCAGCGCCACTTACACAGACGAGCACGGCTTTTCAGATGTGTCCACGCGCAACCCGCGGGACGGTATTACTTATTTCGCTCGTAGTGGCAGCGCCACTTACACAGACGAGCACAGTTCCCAGAAATGTTCGCGCGTAACCCGCGGAACGATTTTATCAGAATGTGTTGATAGAACTATGTTTTACCAAGCATGTGTTTTAATGATGCTATCAGAATTATGTTTCAGAATGATTTTTATCAAGATTATGATGCAATACGATTTATCAAGTTACTAAAACTTGTGAACTCACTCAGTTTATACTGATTCAAATGTTTTACGTGTCTTTCAGGAGATAACTAAGTAGCGCATGGAGTCACACTTAGAGCACCTCACGCTGAACATCTAAAACTAGCTTTTTGGAAGATTTTAGTTCTATCCCTTCGATGCGCGTGGTTGTTCTCGCCGCGCAAGGGGATATGGCGTGGAAATCTTCAACAGTTTTTATACTTGGATGATTTTATGTAATTTTTAAACAATGTAACGTATTTGTATTAAACATTTCATGCGCAATGAAAATCTTATCTTGAATGTTTGCAATGGCCCGTGCTTAAGTATCAATCCCCACTCGCGCGCGCCCGGCTGTTTCCGCCGATCAGGGCCGGGTGTGACAGATTGGTATCAGAGCACTGGCTATAGCGAACTAGGAAAAGAAGTTTTAACCTAGACTATAACCGTTGGGGAATCGCATGAAATATTTTTCAAAGAAAATATTTTCAAAAGAAACTATACACACACTTAGGAACACGGGTCACACAGTGTCTAGTGAATAAAGATAAAGAACATTATGTGCTCAGAGTAAATGCGCTAAGTTTATTATATTTTCGTTCTCTTTTAAAGCGAGAATGCCTCCAACTAGAGCCAAGGGAATCACCATGACACCCGAGGAACTCGCGGAAATAATCGCGCAGGCGATCGCGACACATGAGGCCAGCAAGGCCGAATCAAGTCAGGGTCGTCAGAACGAGACCCCAGAACCCGATTCAGGAGCCTTGGACAAAGGATGCTCCTATAAGACATTCATGGCCTGTAGGCCTTGGCCATTCAAGGGTACCGAAGGGGCCATTGGGCTCTACAACTGGATTGACAAGATGGAGACAGTTCTCTCCATTAGCAGATGTAGTGAGAACCAGAATGTCCTTTACGCGACATGCATGTTCCAAGAAGCAGCTTCGTCTTGGTGGAAGCTTCAAGTGAAGACTTTGGGGCGAGAAGTTGCTCTTCACAAGACCTGGGAGGAACTGAAGGAAATGATGATGAGAAAGTTCTGCTCTCGCGCAGAAATCCAGAGTCTGCAGCAGGAATTCTGGAACCACACCATGGTAGGAACGGATATCGACGCCTACAACAACCGGTTCAACGAGCTTTGCCAGTTGGTGCCAGACATGGCAAACACGGAGGAAAAGAAGATCGAGAGGTATATTTTTGGGTTACCTCCTGTTGTTAGGGTTCCGCTCAACGCCGCAGCGCCTCCAACCTTTGATGAGGCGGTAGCGCGGGCCATCACCCTTACAAGGGATACGGTCCGTGCGGGTATGTTGACTACGCGCGGAAACGAGCAGCGAACCTCTGACTCCAAGAGGAAATGGAACTCTCACCACCGAGGGTCCGACTCCAAGCAGCCACCGTTCAAGAAGCAGGAAAGCGCAAGGGTTTACGCGATCCAAGCCGCGGAGCCATCAAGGAAAGGATACAGCGGGCCTTACCCATGGTGCAACAAATGCAAGTTTCACCACGAGGGTGAATGCGCGAGCGTCACGTGCGCCAAATGTAACAGGCCAGGGCACAAGACGGTGAATTGCCGTGCTAAAGAAGCTGGAGCCAGTGACAACTGCTACGCATGCGGAAAGCCAGGGCATTTCAGTCGGGATTGCCCGCAAAGGGGAAACCAAGCTCGCGGGAGAGCTTTTGTGATCGGCGCGGGTGAAGCTAAAGAAGAGCCGAATGTGGTAACCGGTACGTTTTTGCTTAACGGCCATTTTGCATCTGTCTTATTTGATACTGGCGCTGACCTAAGTTTTATATCTGCTGAGTTTAAAAACTCCCTAGGCTTAGCAACCAGTAGGCTAGACACGCCTTATACTATAGAACTAGCCAATGGTAGGCAGTTATGCGCGAACGAAAGAACTGAACAATGTGTTATAGTCATGGGAGGTCACGGGTTCAATATTAACTTGTTACCAATAGACTTGGGAAGTTTTGACATTGTGGTAGGTATGGATTGGTTAGTCGAGAACCGCGCGGAAGTTATTTGCCATGAGAAGCAGGTTCGGATCCCACTGTTGAACGAAGAAACCTTGGTAATTCAAGGGGAAAGAAGGGGAGTTGCGACAAAACTGATTTCGTGCCTAAAGGCGCGCGAGTGCCTAAGGAAAGGGTGCTACGCCTTCCTGGCGCATGTAGTAGAGAAGAAAGGAGATGAGCGAAGAATTGAAGACTTACCAGTAGTGCGCGAATTTCCAGAAGTTTTTCCTGAAGATTTGCCCGGATTGCCGCAGCCGCGACAAGTAGAATTTCGTATTGATTTAGTCCCAGGAGCTGCGCCAGTAGCTCGAGCGCCTTATCGATTAGCTCCATCTGAGATGCAAGAGCTATCCAATCAGTTACAGGGACTATTGGATAAGGGTTTCATACGCCCAAGCTTTTCACCTTGGGGAGCTCCAGTACTGTTTGTTAAGAAGAAGGATGGTTCCTTCCGGATGTGTATTGACTACAGGGAGCTGAACAAGCTGACAGTCAAGAATCGGTACCCCTTACCAAGGATTGACGACTTATTTGACCAGTTGCAGGGATCCAGTTATTATTCGAAGATAGATCTACGGTCAGGATACCACCAACTTAGGGTCCATGAGGAAGATGTGCCGAAAACAGCCTTCCGAACTAGATACGGCCATTATGAGTTCTTAGTGATGCCTTTCGGGCTAACTAATGCGCCGGCTGTGTTCATGGACCTGATGAACCGCGTGTGCAAACCATACTTGGACAAGTTTGTGATTGTGTTTATAGATGATATTCTGATTTACTCTCGGACCAAGGCCGAGCATGAGCAACACCTGAGATTGATTTTGGAATTGTTGAGGAAAGAAAAGTTGTATGCGAAGTTTTCCAAATGTGAGTTTTGGCTTAGAGAAGTTCACTTTCTCGGTCACGTTGTAAACGAGAAAGGAATACACGTTGATCCTTCCAAAGTCAAGGCCATCGAAAACTGGGAAGCGCCAAAAACCCCAACTGAGGTGAGGCAATTCCTAGGACTAGCTGGCTACTATCGACGTTTCATTGAGAACTTCTCCAAGATAGCTCTACCACTGACCGCGCTAACTCAGAAAGACAAGAAGTTTGTTTGGGGCGAAAATCAGGAAACAGCATTTCAAATGTTAAAACAGAAGTTATGTAGTGCGCCAATTCTGTCTCTGCCCGAGGGGACGGATGACATCGTCGTTTACTGCGACGCTTCACATCAGGGACTCGGATGTGTCCTTATGCAGCGAGACAAAGTCATAGCGTATGCCTCGCGCCAACTCAAGACCAATGAAAAGAACTACACAACGCATGATCTGGAACTTGGAGCGGTTGTCTTCGCGCTAAAGATTTGGCGCCATTACCTCTATGGTACAAAGTGTATAATCTTTACGGATCACAAGAGCCTTCAACATATATTTGATCAAAAGGATTTAAACATGAGGCAACGAAGATGGGTGGAGTTGTTGAATGATTATGATTGTGAAATTAAGTACCACCCTGGAAAGGCGAATGTGGTAGCAGACGCGCTAAGTAGGAAGGAGCGAATAAAAACGCTACGAGTCAAGGCTCTAAGGTTGACTATTCACACAGATCTCTCTACCCGCATCCGAGATGCTCTGCAAGAAGCCTTGAAACCAGAGTTTGTTAAAAACGAATGCCTTGGGGGTATGATTAAGAGTTTGGAACTTAAAGAGAACGGCAATCTATTTTTCGCTAACCGCATATGGGTCCCTCTCAAGGGAGGATTGCGCGAGCAAGTATTAAACGAAGCTCACAAGACACGGTATTCCGTACATCCTGGCGCAGACAAGATGTACCAAGATGTTAAAACGCTGTATTGGTGGCCCAATCTTAAAGGCGCCATCGCGACGTATGTCAGTAAGTGCCTGACGTGTTCGAATGTAAAGGCTGAATACCAGAAACCATCAGGGTTGCTTCAACAGCCAGAAATTCCCATGTGGAAGTGGGAACAAATCTCTATGGACTTCATCACCAAACTGCCAAGGACACCTGGGGGTTACGACACGATCTGGGTTATTGTAGATCGGCTAACTAAATCAGCACACTTCCTGCCGATCAAGGAAACCGATAAGATGGAAAAGTTAGCCCGATTGTATATTCGAGAAGTAGTTTCAAAACATGGAGTCCCTGTGTCCATCATTTCTGATAGAGATAGTCGGTTCACCTCAAGATTTTGGAGATCGTTACAAGGGGCTTTAGGTACTCGTCTTGACATGAGTACGGCATATCATCCCCAAACAGATGGACAAAGCGAGCGAACAATCCAGACATTGGAAGATATGCTACGCGCGTGCGCAATCGATTTCGGAGGTAGATGGGATACTCATCTCCCATTGGTTGAATTTTCTTACAACAACAGTTATCACACAAGCCTCAAAGCTGCGCCGTTTGAAGCTTTGTATGGGCGCAAGTGTAGATCCCCACTGTGCTGGGCTGAAGTGGGTGACAAGCAAATGACTGGTCCAGAATTGATCCAAGAAACAACAAACAAGATTTTTCAGATACGGGATCGCCTTAAGACAGCGCGCGACAGACAGAAGAGCTACGCAGATGTGCGAAGGAAACCGTTGGAGTTTCAAGTAGGGGATAGAGTACTTTTGAAAGTCTCTCCATGGAAAGGAGTCCCCCGTTTCGGCAAGCGAGGAAAGTTGAATCCGCGCTACATTGGACCATTTGAGATCCTGGAAAGGATCGGTCCGGTTGCTTATAAACTCCGTTTACCCGCCGAACTCAGTGGAGTTCATGATACGTTTCATGTGTCCAACCTCAAAAGGTGCTTATCTGACGAAACGTTGATTTTGCCGTTGGAAGAGATTCACATCGACAAACAGCTGCACTTCGTAGAAGAACCTATAGCAGTAACCGATTGGAAAGAACAAAAGTTACGCAGAAGCAGAATCAAGTTAGTAAGGGTTCAATGGAACTCGAGGCGTGGGCCTGAATTCACTTGGGAAAGAGAAGACCAGATGCGCATGAATTACCCACACCTCTTTCAGAGCATGGCTTCTGCCAGCAACGTCTCCTAAATTTCGGGACGAAATTCGCTTAACAGGGAGAGAATGTGACACCCGGTAAATTCCCAATCCCTTAAACCAAGTAATCAACCTAAATATTAGGTAATTATGTTATATGCGCCTTGCGCGAGCGCGCCATATTAGAATCAGCGCGTGCATTTGTTATGTGCGCCCTGCGCGAGCGCGCCATGTTAATCAGCGCGTGCATTTGTTATGTGCGCCCTGCGCGAGCGCGCCATGTTAGTCAGCGCGGGCATATTATGTGCGCCCTGCGCGAGCGCGCCATGTTAAGAACCAGCGTGGGCATATGTTATATGCGCCATGCGCGAATGTTTTGGCTTTATGTTTTCATGTACCTTAACGTTATGTTGTCTAATGGGTTGACCATCCCGCATGATGCTAAGGCGGGTGCATCCTAAATCGTTTATGCGCGTGCGGAAGGGAACTAACCTCCCCGCATGGCGGGAACATTGAGAGCTAGTTTGTCTGAAGCTCCAAGATGGAATTGACTTCAACATAACTGATCACTATGTTGAAATACCAAGACCACCTGGAGAATCTACAAATGAAACTCAATGTCCCTAACTGCGAGAAGGTTACGCACCTACCCGCAGCAAAGAAATGTCCTTCACGCAGAAAGCTATGCGCACAAAGTGATACGCACAGAACACTTAGTCTATTCTCCAGACGTAAGGAGATTACTCCCGCCCAAAAGGAAACAGTAGCGTGTTTCAGAGATTTTCCACTTTTTACTGTACACTGACAAAAGTACCTGAAAAAGCACACTGTAACATGAAAAGTCAACTGTCAGCCACCCTATTCTCACCAACCCCAGACCTGCATGTCCTGACCAAATCAAATCAAAATCTTTTATCCACTACTCCACTTTTAAATAAATAATAATAATTTCCATACTTTATCATCATTACACCTAGATATGAAAAGATTACAATCCCCTAAAGCAAGGGATTGTGTTCCCTTGAGTTTGCCTATAAATATGTAACCTAAATTATCACCCAAGCACACTTCAAACTTCTCTCTTAAGAACTGCAAACTTGCACTAAACATCTCCCAAGCATCCGTTATTTTCAATTCCGTTCCAGTTACTAGGTAAGCCGAGATTATAAACTTGAGATCGACTTTCCAAACCTTATATTCTCCTATTTCTTATATACTTCTTGTTATTTAATCGTATTCTAGACCTTCAATTCAAAGGCCAACACCAAGAAAACCCGAATCTCGATTAATCCCTTAACAAGAACCACAGGTGAGTCTCACAGCCCCTATTTTCACTATTTTCACTGTTTTTAAACTGTTTTCGGGGCGAGGGACACGTGCTTAAATTACGACTTATCGTGGTATACTTACAAGTTATGTAAACGATTGTGTTTAAAATATGTTTCATGATGAGCAATGCAAACGGTTATCTATGGTTTACGATGTATGTGCGCCAGAACTCGAGTAAGTGATCACTTTACCATTGGAACTCTAAGGGTAGGGACTGCTGGTTTGATCCACCCACTAGTAGGGGTCGCACCTCTTACAGAGACGAGTGCCTAGCGTGTCACGGGGCAGTACTATGGGATTGAGCCCGCTCGTAGAGGTCGCTCCTCTTACGCAGACGAGCGCCTTGTTTTCCGGCACAACGTCTGCGCGTAACCCGCGGGACGGTATTATTCGCTCGTAGTGGCAGCGCCACTTACACAGACGAGCACGGCTTTTCAGATGTGTCCACGCGCAACCCGCGGGACGGTATTACTTATTTCGCTCGTAGTGGCAGCGCCACTTACACAGACGAGCACAGTTCCCAGAAATGTTCGCGCGTAACCCGCGGAACGATTTTATCAGAATGTGTTGATAGAACTATGTTTTACCAAGCATGTGTTTTAATGATGCTATCAGAATTATGTTTCAGAATGATTTTTATCAAGATTATGATGCAATACGATTTATCAAGTTACTAAAACTTGTGAACTCACTCAGTTTATACTGATTCAAATGTTTTACGTGTCTTTCAGGAGATAACTAAGTAGCGCATGGAGTCACACTTAGAGCACCTCACGCTGAACATCTAAAACTAGCTTTTTGGAAGATTTTAGTTCTATCCCTTCGATGCGCGTGGTTGTTCTCGCCGCGCAAGGGGATATGGCGTGGAAATCTTCAACAGTTTTTATACTTGGATGATTTTATGTAATTTTTAAACAATGTAACGTATTTGTATTAAACATTTCATGCGCAATGAAAATCTTATCTTGAATGTTTGCAATGGCCCGTGCTTAAGTATCAATCCCCACTCGCGCGCGCCCGGCTGTTTCCGCCGATCAGGGCCGGGTGTGACATTCATGCATTACATTACAAAACATCGAATCTTGTCTTAACATACAAATTATCCTTTCATAGACATAACATAAAACAGTCATGACACTTCTTCATAGATACCAGTCTCTTTAGCTCATGCCATGTGTCCCTCCTCAAGCCAGCTGCCTCAACCTATTTGCCTGCGTGCATACTAAAAGTCAGCTACGCTGAGTGAGTTCTAGTTAAGCAGGTAACATACATTTCATTCTCATTCTTTACATTCTTACTTCCATACATTCCTACTTTTACTTACCTTCATTATTTTATACATACATAACCTTTCTACGTTTTTAAAGAGCCTTTCGCCCTATAACCTTCGCATATATTATTAGGGTATGCAACCCTTCATTCTTCGCCTATATTATTAGGATAGGCAACCCTTAATTCTTCGCCTATATTATTAGGGTAGACAACCCTTTATTCTTCTCCTATATTATTAGGGTAGGCACCCCTTTATTCTTCAACTCTACATATCATACATACCATTCATACACTACACATATCGTACATACCTTTCTTTCATTAGCTATATTTGTTCTCCTATACCTCTTACACATATCACACATACATTCATTCGTTAGTTATATCTGTTCTCATATACCTCTTCACACATACGTTGATCTCTTTCTACACTAATTAGGTATATTTATAAACATTCATACGGTATACACTTACCACTTAAGGTAAGTGTATTAACTAATCACATTGAGTATGCACACAGCCCCAAAACATAACACAGACATGGGGATAGAAACTCACCTAAAGTCGGTTTCCCTCATCGTTAATTGTGATCCCCTTCGGGAGCTGTGCACGGCTAACTGTGTAACAAGGCATAAGTATCAATTATCTATTTCAACTACTTCTTACATCTAGGTGAATGAAACCCTCAACTAATGGGGGTCCGGGGGCCGCGCCCCTGGTAGCGGGGTCTAGGGGCGGCAGCCTCTAGCAGGGTCCAAGGGACAGAGCCCCTGGCTGGAGTTAAGCTACCAGGTCAGCTCGAAAAAATTTTATTTTCACTAACAGTCCTTTAACAAAAATGCATCAGAAAATGGATCGGGCCACGTTTTTCATCAATTTAAAAACAATTTCGCATGAAAATTTCGCTTCGCAAGCTTTTTCGCTTCGCATGGAAATTTTTCGCTTCGCATGGAACTTTTTCGCTTCGCGTGACTGTGCGATGTGAAATTACCTTTTTCGCTTCGCATGGTCATGCGATGCGAAATAACCTTTTTCGCTTCGCATGGCTGTGCAATGCGAAATTACCTTTTTCGCTTCCCATGGTCATGCGATGCGAAATAACCTTTTTCTTCATTTTTACCATTTTATGGCCATTTCACTCCACGACTCTCCCTTATGACCCAATTTAACCCTTTCCAAGGATTTTGGGTTGTATCAACTTTGTATACTTGCGTTTTATAAGGCCCGACATCGCATTTTTACCATATAACACTCTCGCGGGGTTATAACTTATCAAGTTTATGTTTTTCTTTCATCTTACACCCCGATCTATCCTTCTATCGGTTTGCATGTCAAGAATAACTATAAAAACTTAACCTTTTAAACCAAAACCCACATTTTTGCTTCGGGTTTGGTTCGGATCGTAAATCTGGACGTGCTCTTGCTATTCGAAGGCACTTAAACACCAAAATCTTCCATACTTTTGCTTGGACCCGAATCCGAAATGCTAGAGAGAAAGTGTGTGTTTTCTAGTGTGTGTGTGTTGTGTAAAGAAATGGTGAAAGGATGGGGGATGGCCTTATATAGGGGGCCATGGGCCCCACCATCCATCTCCATTCCAATCTTATCCAAATACAAACACGCACACAACCAAACTAACAACACACCGATAATAATAAAACTTTCCGTTATTTATTAATCTCAAATTACGGATGTTATAATTTAAAACCTTAATTTTTGGAATCACGTGAAAATTGGTTATTTATAAAAACCTAATATTAATAACTAATACAATATATTTATATAAATTAAAATAATATATTTATGCTGGTATTAAAATTTATAAATCATGAAAGAATTATTGAAAATGAAATATTAAAAAGAAAAAAAAATGAAATACAAAATTAGTAATAAGAAAGAGAAATGTATTTAATATGAAAGAGGGGAGGGAAAACTTTGTAAGGATTATCATGGTGATGACATGTGTCACTTAAAAAGCTTTGTTTATTATATAGTGTGTGTGTATATATATATACATCCCCCTCTCTCTCCCTTTTTTCTTCAATCCATCTTTCTACCGCCACCTACTATAGACCACCACCACTCGCTAACCACCATCGTCCAACCAACGAACTCCTCGTTTTTACCGGTAACAAAGCACTGCCATTCCCTCTCCTGAAACACACACACACACACTCTCTCTCTCTCTCCTCTTTGTACACACGATGGATTTCGCCCAAAAAAATCCGCTGCCACCATCACCTGTTTTGAACCCTGATTGCCACCTGAAAACACAAATTTGGGGCTTCCGTTTGAAAACAAAAACAAGATATATTTGCATAAAAAAGCCCTAAATTCAACCATCAACCTCTCCATCGCACCACTCCTACCATCGGCCAATTGCCACAACATCACCTCCACTACCGCCTGACCAAACCACCACTAGCCAACATAAACACCACTGTCATTGCCTTTAAACCCCAACCTGACCACCACCATCGTCTTTCAAATCTGCATCTCCACCACCACATGTCATTTCTCTCCACCACCACCATCTCCAGAAACCACCGCCCACCACCAACAAATAAGCATCAACCATCACCACTATCTCCGATAATAGATTAATGATATACTTACCCAGATCTGGAGAACAATCATCAAATAGAAACAGTCACCGCCTACATACTTACCTGTTTGGAACCCCACCCCGTACATCCTATCTTTAAGCTCAAAACAGTCGCCACCTACATACTTACCCAGATCCTGGAGAACAACCACTTTGCTTACATCCTGTTTGGAACCCCACCGCCAACATCCTGTTTGGAACCCCACCGCCTACATACCCAGATCAGGAGAACAACCATTTCACCTGAACCTTAGGTCGGCACCGCATACATCCTATCTTCAAGCTCAAAACAGCAGCAGGAGTTAGCCGGTTGGTTGTGGTGGTCGCGTGAGGTGGTGGTGGCACCTGAATTTGGAGAGGTGGGAGACTTAAGGAGAGAGAGAGAGTATTAGGTTTATGAGAGAGAGAGGGGAAGGGAGAGAGAGTTGGGTGTTTATGGTTTTTTTATATTTTTTAATAAATACGGTAAAAGGACTAGTTTACCCTCGTGTGCGATGCACATGACCAGATTTAACGAAAAAAATTAACGGGGTTAGTGCTAAAGGACGTAACGTGATAGAGTTTTTAAGCATAAAGGATGTCTTCTGCCATTTCTTTCGCCAAAGGACATCCAATGAAAAACGTGCAAACATAAAGGACTAGTTTTGCTATTTTATCTTATTTTTTATTTTAAATCACGTTCTTTAAGGTTATTTTTGAAAGAGGTTTATATCATATACTTCTATTTTAAATCATTTAATTTTAGGTTATATATTTTTTTTAAATCGCATTCTATGCATACATGTACGTAGTTTCAATAAAGTTTTAACCGATGTTTGGATCACTTTGAAGAAATGGTTCAAGAACTTTATTTTCAAAGTGGTAGGTTTAGTGATCAAAAAGTGATCTCTGGGTCTCTGATAAGTGGATAAATGGTCTCTAGGTGTCCAGTCATATGAAATAGCTGGATTGGATTTATCTCACATAGTGACATTCCATGTAAGCGAGTACGTGTACATATGTAGTGACTGGATCTGCAATCTCAGATGGCTGGATCCAAGTTTATTCCATTCAACACTATTTCGCCACGTGGCAGCGTAAGATGAAACCCGTCATCTGAGTTATTCTGATTGAACTTCATATTTTCAATTATTGCATCAGACTCCAACCCTCTTTTATTAATGGGAAAATTCCCAAAATAGCCCATTTTAGAGAGGGGTATAATTGTAAAAAATATATTTTTCTAAGAATTTGAAAATATGGACGGGAAAGGTAGGAAACATAAAAAAAAGTCTCTCAAGACGGTTTTTTAAATAAAACAGATTTGGAAAATATGGACTTTTGCTCCAAGATTACAAAATAATTTGGACTTGCATGGCATTATTTCCCCAAATCTCGTCTTTTACCTGACTTTCTTTCGAAATTTAGCCTGCTCCATCTTTATTTTTATCTTTTCCCAAAGCGTTTTGCAAGTCTAAATTATAAAAGATTTTGAGTAAAAAAAAGGAATAAAATGAGACTTCTTTCTCTAAAATAGGCTATTTTGAGAATTTTCCCTTTATTAATCTCTTTCATAAGCAATACATCACCATCAATATCCAATATCATAGTGAAGGTTTTGAGTATAAATGTTATGCCGTCGCACCAAATAAATATAATTGCTTATCATTTTATTATTTGTAATTATTGCTTCTTAATGTTGTTTTGATCTTATGTGTGCTTTAATCATCGAATTCCAAAACGCAAAAGTTGGGTTTAATGTGGAACATTTGAATAATAATCGAGCAAGATTGATTACTTTTAATGAAGAGTGGGATTCTGTTAATTGGGTGTTGGTGAACGTGTCTTGTTTGAAGCTTGTGTTTATTAATTGGGTGTGGAAGTGAAGGAGGTTAGCGAGGGTTTAGTTGTGGAGACGAGGTGAGTTTGATTGTGAATCGGAATTATTGAAGGCTCTAAACGTTTGGAAGAGATGTTTTGGATCCATCTTCTCATATATTCTAGATTTACAGGGTTGGAAAATTGGATAATGTGAATGAAAAATTATTAATAGTAAATTCTTCATGTAGAATTTATATTAATATTAAATTCTTTATATGATGAAAAACTTTTGAGTATAGTTCTTTATAAACTTGATTAGTTTTTATTAGACTTTATGTCTCTAATTAAATTTCTAATTATGAGAGATTCTTTACCAGCCATAACACTTATACATATAGGCTATCTGTCTCATTTTGATGATGCTAGAAAAAATATAAGGTTGAAAATACAACGGAAATTGTATGCATACATAAAGAGTTTCTGGTGAAGAAGAAAGTCTTAAAGACCCATATGTTGAGAATCTATAAAGATGAGTTTCACTATTCAATCCTTTATCTCTTCATTCTTTTTATTTTTTCTACAAGTTCTAACACTACAATTTACCCGATGTAACATCGGGCGTGTGAACATCTCTAATAATAAAAACTGCTTCGGCTGTTGTACCCTGAGAGACAAACGCGTTGTCTTATGTAGAGGCACGAAAGCTGTTTTAAGGGAAACGTATTGAACACGTGTCAGAGCCTCAACCATTAACTTTTGTTTTGTTCATTCTTGCAGCCAAAGAGACTACTAGAAGTTGTTGTGACAAAAGTTAAACAATTTATCTTTTTTAAGTGTTTGTTAAGAAAATTACAAGAAGATGTTGCTTTTGAAGACTTTATCATTTCAATATTTTGGTTTGAATTATTTAACATAATTGTTATGTTCTTTCATTATTTATTTTAGTTTGTATTAAGGTATGTGTACAAGAAGATGTTGCTTTTGTATTAAGGTTATTTAACATAACCTAAGGTGGTGTTTGTTTTTGCTTAAAACATCTGCAGGAGGCTTATGTCTGCGGGCGCGCAGACATAAGCTTCTGAAGACTATTTGTTTTTTTTTAAATAAGATCTGCAAACTACTTTTATGGTATTAAAAAAGAAACTATTGTTTAACTTCTTCACACATCTTCACATTTCTAAACATCCTACCAAGTACCAACACCCAATGTCCAACACCACCACCACCCATCATGCACCGCCACCACCGCCACCACCATCCACCACCACCACCCACCGTACGCCACCACCACCACCGTACGCCACCACCACCCACCGTCCATCACCGCCACCACCCACCGTCCATCACCATCACCACCACCACCCACCCGTCGGCCACAACCATCGTCCACCACCACCACCCACCACCACCTACCATCCACCACCCACCACCACCACCATCCATCACCACCGCCACCCACCCATCGGCCACAACCATCGTCCACTACCACCACCACCTACCTTCCGCCACCAACACCGTCGACCACCCACCACCATTACCGTCCATCACCACCACCACCCATCGCCCCCCACCACCACCACCACCACCTACCATCCGCCACCAACACCGTCCACCACCCACCACCATCACCACCACCACCACCACCACCACCAACTATTTTACTAGTCTACAGACGTTAAATGACTTCTATCTACTGTGATATGTATGATATGTAACTAATTTTCAGCTTATACAGACAATATCCAGTTTATAAAACAAATAGTATTATATTTTCAGATTACAGACCTTCAGACCACATATTCAATTGCAGACATGAAATCAGATGAAATCAGATTGCAGACAGTTTTTGTCTTCAAAAACAAACAACACCTCATGCTAATAACACGAGTATTGTTATTATTTTTATTAACTTTAATGTAAAAAGGTGTCCAATACTCCTACACATGATTAGTTGATTTTTTTTTAAATGGTTGGTTTTCTAAAGTGTGTTTTTAGATTGTTTAGTATATAATGTTACCCTTACAAGCTAGTATCATTATTATGCACGAAGGGTAAAACTGGCTCCATAGAATCGTATAATTAAGAAAATATTTTCTTGCAGGTTAAGATACATCACCAACAACTAAATTATAAACTCATGGAATCAATGAATCATTCATCAAATCAAGTTAAGAGAAAAATAATAATTTGTTGTTAATATATTAAATTATAAAACTTGGTAAGTCAAGCCACAACTTGCAAACATCACATCCAAATAAAAGTAAATTTATGCTAGATCAATGATTAAAAAAAATGTTACTAGTCAAATTGTCATGATAACAAGCATAATTAGTTTTAAACAAAATCTTGATTTACACATAATACAAGATTATGCCCCTATATATAAATTTAATCAAACTAAATTGTACATCGTTTGATTTTATACATATGTGTAAGTTATATAAATTTGTTTATGTATTATTTTTATAATGTTTTAAATATGAAAAAAAAATAAAAATAAAAAGAAAGATAAAAGATTTATCTGTTTTTTCTTTTCTTGTAAAAAAATAATTTTCTTATGCGTAAATACCTCACCCATATTTGAATGAGAATCACCCAAAGAAAAAATTGGACTATTGAGAATCGTATTGAGTCTTGATTGTTGACATAAAAGAAATTCACACGAGACCCCTTTAATTAAACTGAAACATTGAGTGTGGTTTATTTGCTAACTGATAGGAAATGATACAATAACAATATGACAATATCGTATAATGAGTGTTGCAGCTTGTAAGACTTATTGGTGTTTAATTTAATTTTTAACTTTAACTAATAGAGTTCCATTAATTATTTATCGTTAACTCTTTAATTAATTATTTAATTTTATGTCTAATTTTGTTTATATGTTTCTTAATCAAGTTAAAACGATTGTTAAACTAAGAGAAGTTAGTTGTTTGTTCATGCAATCCGCTCATTTGGTTATTTTTTCATTGTTAAATAACTTCATTGACCTAGCGTCCTAACTCATTTTTAAAGCAAACGTATTTTTGTATCTTACAATATAAGGTTAACGGATCTGCTACCATGTTGATGTAATTCTATGGTATTGTATTTTATGACTCCACCATTCCCGGCCCAAACTAACCCTATAACATGGTGTCGGTTATTAGAACTCCGAGCAACAAAAAATAACGAATCCATAGAAAATTTTTCTGACTCCACCATCACACGTGTTCACTTTATTTTCTTACATTATGTTCTTATTTGATTTGTTCTCGATTACTTTCCATCCCAGAGTAAGCTGAAACTTGACATTCCATTTTGCCAACTCGATTAGCATTGGCAATATTCAGTTATTCTCATTTGATTGTGATTTCGATCGTCTTTTATAATTTGTTCTCTTCGAATCTAAAAATAAATTACACTCAATGTCGTTTAAATTTGACTTTTGACCGTATTCACATTACGATGAAAATGATCGATATTCTTTTATAATAAAAAAATAAAAGTTAAATAAGAATGCAAAAACATAACAAAATACGTCACTGTCTATAAATAAACATAAAACAACAATAAAGTCAAATGCATACGATACCCGCGCAAATATGATGCTAGCTGGGTCCCACATTATTCATCCAGTACGCAATCACCGTTACATACATTTTATTCATAAGATATAAACCATTCTGCCTTTACAAAAAAAGATCAAATTCAAGCAAAAATGGGTACCAAGTTATTATCACAGGCGTGCATAGGTGGCACGGGTGATGGATACTCCCGTGGATTATCACCGCGGCCGCACTACCCGTCTATGCCTAAGTACCCGAAGGGAGCGTTGGTGGATGTGGAAAGCAATACGAAAGCAACGGAGGAGGCTCGGGCTTTGTTTTTGGTTACTGGAATGACGTGTTCGGCGTGTGCTGGATCGGTGGAGAAGGCGGTGAAGCGGTTGCCTGGGATCAAGGAGGCTGTTGTTGACGTGTTGAATAATCGAGCTCAAGTTATGTTTTATCCTAGCTATGTTAATGTAAGTTTTGTTTATTATTAATTAATTGGTCGGATAATTATTACATTTCTGTTGATTTGAAATTGAATGATGTAAAGATTTGTGAAGTCTGTATGCAGAAGTTTTTAAGGGTTTTTGTTCTAGGGCATTTGAAGTTGTAATTGTGGCAAAATTGAAAATTAAAATAACAGGTGTTCATACTGAATTGTAGGGTTCAATTTTCTTAAGAAAGGTAAAGTTTTTTCTTTTTAAGTTTATCTAGAAAACTCATGTTATGGATTGAACCATTACAAACATGGTATGAGACTTATCCAACATAGCTCTATGAGCGATTGATGTCGCGTTTATAGGCCAAATGAGTTCCCTCACCTAGGGTGCACAAACCGGTTTATAACTCAAAACCTCTTTGGGTTGAAACCGGTTCGGTTTGGTCAACAAAAGTCAAAACCGGTTTATAATCAATTTTGGTTCGGGTTGAAACCGGTTTCTTGATCAAGTTTTGATCGGTTTCGGTTCGGGTTTTGACAGGTTTTTGCACGGTTTTGGGGGAGAAAATTACAAACCGGTTCGAAACCTACGGTTCAAACCAGTTTCTACATAATCAATTTAAAACCGGTTCTGTTGACCAGTTTATTTGCCCATCATATTTGGGCTCTAACAACTTAGTTACCAAAAGTGTGTTTAAAAATTAAAATAGGGTTTAATGGTTCTCGCTCCTTAATCACTTAATCTATCATATGGCGTTACTAATTTACATAAGTAGTCCTTATGTTTAAAATGACTTAAATGATACTTAACAGAAAACGTTAACAAAGTTAATATTAGGGGCTGAAATGGTTACATAATTCAAACGCCATAGGTTGAAATGTCAAAAGATTGGCTGTAAACGAACAAACGTTCGACGGGAAATTGGTTTATGTTCGTTCATTTAATAAATGAATGAACATGAATATTCACTTGCCCAATAAAAGCTTAACGGACATGTTAGAACATGAACACAACCTTGTTCTGTCCAGTTCGTTTACTCTAGTTATTGACTTTATCATTTTTAAGTTATGGAATTGGGTCTCTAACCTAATATTTTATAATAAATCTTAAAATAACTTGTTATTCTAATATTTTAGTTTTTTTTTAAAGACAAATTTCCTTTATATCCCGGGACTTGAACCCATGACCTTGAGTGTTTAAAACTTAAAAGACTTTGTCTCTACCACTAGGCCATCAACCTCTAGACTCTAATATTTTAGTTATAACCATTTAGATTTGTATTTAATAAAAAAACTGATGATTCACTCTATTAGGCCATTTTTATATTACCTTTGATTTATGTTTTCTTTATATAAATAACAAAATATTATTTATTTTTCTTGTTTTTTTCAAAAGGGCATGTTTGTTTGTTTGTTTGTTTCTCTATTATGTTGGCATAAAACATAATACATTAATAAAACATGCAAAAATATTTTACAGTTTAGATTTTTGAAACCAAATTTACACAAACGTATTAATTAAATGGTCAAGCTATATATTATTTCACCTCCATATTGTTGTTATTGATCTGCAATGAAAATTATTAACTACAAATGTTCATCATCAATTATTAACAATTTCCTACTGCTTGTTGATGCTATTGATTGCAGTACAATTTCTATGTTCTTGAATGAATAACTTATAAATTTAAGGGGTGTGTGGATGCATGTTTACAGACTAAGCTCTGTAACTGTAGTACAAGATTCCTATCTAATTTTGTAGGAGCTTGTTATAATACATTTTGATAATTATTTCGTGGAAAGCTAAACAATGCTTTCTATTATGGCTATTTTACAGGAAGAAACTATTCGTGAAACCATTGAAGATGTCGGGTTTGAAGCTATACTAATCGAAGAGGAAACAAAAGAAAAATCCACTCAAATATGTCGAATATTAATTAAAGGAATGACCTGCACAACTTGTTCTAGTACAGTCGAGTCGGCTTTAAGGGCTATACCCGGGGTCTACGGAGCCCAAGTTGCATTAGCGACCGAAGAAGCTGCAGTCCACTATGACCCCATAACCGTGAGCCATGACCAACTCATGGAAACCATAGAAGACACTGGATTTGAAGCCATATTGATTAGCACGGGCGAACACATTAGCAACATAAGTTTACAAATTGATGGACCGTTAAACGATCACTCAGTATACCTGATCCAAGAATCTCTTCAAGCACTTTCTGGTGTTGTAAAGGTGGATATTGATACAAATCTCAGAAAGTGTTCTGTTTCTTACAAAGCGGATGTAACCGGGCCACGGCATTTCATTTCAGTAATCGAGTCAATCGGTTCTGAGTCATCCAGACCGTTCCAGGCTAAGATATATCCCAAAAGCAAGGGGATGAATTCTCATAAACAAGAAGAAATCAATCAATATAGACGATCGTTTATGTGGAGTTTAGTTTTTACAGTTCCAGTGTTCTTAACCTCCATGGTGTTCATGTATATCCCGGGACTCAAACGTTTACTGGATACAAAGGTTGTTAATATGATGACTGCAGGTCATCTAATAAGGTGGATATTATCAACTCCGGTTCAGTTTTATATCGGTAGAAGATTCTACACCGGGTCCTACAAATCTTTACGCCACGGCTCTGCAAATATGGATGTTTTAATTGCATTGGGAACAAATGCAGCCTACTTTTATTCAGTTTACTCTGTGTTAAGAGCTGCAGCTTCACCGCATTTTGAAGCAACTGATTTCTTTGAAACAAGTGCGATGCTCATTTCGTTTATATTACTCGGAAAGTATTTAGAAGTTATGGCGAAAGGAAAGACATCCGAGGCGATTGCAAAGCTTATGGATTTGACTCCCGATACTGCGACACTGTTGACTTTTGATAATCAAGGGAATGTTGTAAATGAAGAAGAGATTGACAGTCGGCTGATTCAAAGGAATGATGTCATCAAGATTCTTCCGGGTGCAAAGGTGGCTTCTGATGGGTTTGTTACTTGGGGACAAAGTCATATTAATGAGAGTATGATCACGGGTGAAGCTCGACCCGTGGGTAAAAAGAAGGGTGACCCGGTGATTGGAGGCACGGTTAATGAAAATGGTGTTTTGCATATTAAGGCAACACGGGTTGGTTCAGAAAGTGCACTTTCGCAAATAGTGCAACTTGTTGAGTCGGCTCAGATGGCTAAAGCTCCAGTTCAGAAACTTGCTGACCGGATTTCCAAATTCTTTGTACCTCTGGTTTGTCTATGGTTCTATATTTCCAATATAAAATGCTTGAAAACATTTATTTTTCATTTTCAATAAACATTTATTTCGTTGATTATTCACTGCAGGTCATTATCTTTTCATTATCCACATGGCTTGCTTGGTTTGTTTCTGGAAAATTAGACGGATACCCGAAATCTTGGATACCGTCTTCTATGGATAGTTTTCAGCTTGCTCTTCAGTTTGGTATTTCAGTTATGGTTATTGCCTGCCCGTGTGCTTTAGGCTTGGCTACACCAACTGCTGTGATGGTTGGTACTGGAGTGGGGGCCACTCAAGGCGTTCTTATAAAAGGAGGCCAAGCATTAGAAAGTGCACACAAGGTCAGTTTAGTCATTTTATCCTCCAAAAGCATGTGCTTATGGGCAACGTGGACAACATTGGTTGATACGGTTCTTTAAATATTAGAGTTAGCCAACATTGAAGCTTGCTTCATTTTGCAGGTGGATTGCATTGTGTTTGATAAAACCGGGACTCTTACAATTGGCAAGCCACTAGTTGTTAACACGAGATTGTTAAAGAACATGGTACTTAAAGAGTTCTATGAATTGATTGCTGCAGCTGAGGTACCTCTTGTTCATCAAACACGATTTAGTTTTACTAGAACATCTGGCTTTGACATTTATGCACATCTTGTAGGTGAACAGTGAGCACCCTTTAGCCAAGGCTATTGTCGAATACGCCAAGAAATTTAGAGGAGACGAAGAGAACCCCGTTTGGGCCAAAGCACGAAACTTTGAATCAATAACTGGTCATGGCGTACAGGCCACTGTTCAGGACAAAGAAATAATAGTGGGAAACAGGAGTTTGATGTTAAAGAAAAACATTGGTATCTCAATTGATGCTGAAGATATTTTGGCAGAAATTGAAGAAATGGCTCAGACCGGGATTCTTGTGTGTATAGATGGTCAGCTCACTGGAGTTCTTGCCATTTCTGACCCGTTAAAGCCCAATGCTCGTGAAGTGATCGCTATACTCCGGTCAATGAAAGTCAAAAGCATAGTGGTGACTGGAGACAACTGGGGAACCGCGAATTCCATTGCTAAGGAGGTCGGAATTGATGATGTCATCGCTGAAGCGAAACCGGAGGACAAAGCAGAGAAAGTGAAGGAGTTACAGGTTTGATTCTTCAAAAAGTCAACTGTCTTCAACCTTTTACTTAAAAAGTCAACTGTTTTCAACATTTTTTTCTCAAGAAGTCAACCTTTTCTTTAAAAAAAAGACAAAAAGTCAACGTTTCCTCGAAAGTCAAATAAGTCAACTTTTTCACCAAAAGGTCAACTTTTTTTCCTCTCAAACATTCAGCTGTTTTTTTTTTCGGATTCAGACTTCAGGACATGTGGTGGCGATGGTAGGAGACGGGATCAATGACTCGCCAGCATTGGTGGCTGCAGATGTCGGGATGGCTATCGGTGCTGGCACAGACATAGCCATAGAGGCGGCCGACATTGTTCTAATGAAAAGCAATCTGGAAGATGTGATCACAGCCATTGATCTATCAAGAAAAACATTCACTCGGATCCGGTTGAACTACATTTGGGCTTTGGGTTATAACCTTCTCGGGATACCAATCGCTGCTGGTGTTCTTTTTCCGTTCACCAGATTCCGCCTGCCTCCTTGGATTGCCGGAGCCGCCATGGCTGCATCATCGGTGAGTGTGGTATGCTGCTCTTTGTTGTTGAAGTATTACAAAAGGCCCAGGTTTCTGGAGACATTGGTGATTCAAGGAATAACAACTGTTTGAATGATTGTAAATAATTAATAAATATAAGTGATTTTTAAGTACCAAATGCAGATTGTTTTTTTAGTTTTGGCATGTGCATATGTATTAAAGGTAGTTTTGGCAATGCATATCAGCATATGTATTAAAGGTAGATTTAATGTTTTATACTTCTAATCACAACCACTTTCATTTTATCTAGATCTATCCAAGAGTTCATATTGGTCTTTGATTTTGTATCCAAGAAAGTTATTTATCATGTTGGCCCAGATGAATCAAACAATCAGATCAAACGAACTTATCAAACAAACCAACACGAGATATTGGGGTGACAACCCTCGACTCTTTTCATATAATTAAACGAACTTAACAAACGAACATAACTTCACGAACACACAAGGAGAAAAAGACTTCTCTTGACTCTCTCACACATTAAAACTAATAATCTAGACCCTATTTATAGACCTACTAAACTTGCTATCCAAACCAAAGTTAGCTTGGGAAACAAGGCAACCTTATTCTAAAATAATCCATATTTACAAAACAAACCCTCAATTTTATTGATAATTCAAGATTATTCTTCATATCAAAGTGTTCAGGTTATAGGGCCGTCAGTGGTAAACCTACACTACGAACTTGCATGTTATATTGTACATTATGTTGCAGAAACAGTTGACTACCACTTCATTAACACACCAACTCAAAACATTCAACATTTAATAAAGCACCACTTAATACTAACCTATAAACTTCATCACCAACCAAATCCAACAAGACATACACTAAGACACCAAACTTAACCTAAGACAAACACAAACACCAACATTAGTATATCACATTTTATTTCATGCCTCTTGCTCGTACTGGCCACCTTCTTCCTCTTCTTCTTCTTCATACTCACCTTCGTCATCAGCAGTGGCATCTTGATACTGTTGATACTCAGAAACCAAATCATTCATATTACTTTCCGCTTCCGTGAACTCCATCTCATCCATTCCTTCACCCGTGTACCAATGCAAGAAAGCCTTCCTTCTAAACATAGCCGTAAACTGCTCACTCACACGCCTAAACATTTCCTGAATCGAAGTCGAGTTTCCAATAAACGTGGACGCCATTTTCAAACCAGTCGGTGGAATGTCACAAACGGTTGACTTCACGTTATTAGGAATCCACTCGACAAAGTAAGACGAGTTCTTGTTTTGTACATTAATCATTTGCTCGTCCACTTCTTTTGTGCTCATTTTGCCACGGAACATAGCCGAGGCGGTGAGGTAGCGCCCGTGTCGAGGGTCGGCGGCACACATCATGTTTTTGGCGTCCCACATTTGTTGAGTGAGCTCGGGAACGGTTAGAGCCCGGTATTGTTGGGACCCACGAGAGGTTAATGGTGCAAACCCGACCATGAAGAAGTGGAGCCGAGGGAATGGGATTAGGTTGACCGCTAGCTTGCGGAGATCGGAGTTTAGTTGACCCGGGAAGCGGAGACAGCAAGTGACACCGCTCATGGTGGCGGAGATCAAGTGGTTCAAATCTCCAACTGTAACAAAAACAAACATACCCGTATCAAATATATAAACAGTAACAAAAACAGAATTATAAATTAACAAATTATATCATAAGTTTTGTCATATGCAGTAATTAGTTGTTATCAAAATGTTCAGATAGAAAGTTATTATTTTTTTATGTCATTAAAATGTTCAGATAGAAAGTTTTTAATTTTTTTATGGGTTTCATGTAATATCAAGAAACAAACCACGTGAAAGGCTGAATCTTGACAACTTTTCTTTATGCCCATAAAAAAGGAATCTTTGCGAGAATCACATGACATGAGTTGCCATTCACATGTGACTTGAAGACCACAACACTTATGCTTTGACTCAGTACCTCACAACTAAAATCTGACTAACCCAAAAACCTTACTTTAATTTCAAACTGAACCTCTTGGCTATGAAAGATAGCGCACAACTTTTAATGAGTCGTAAACGGTTTAGTGGGTCGACCTATTTGACTAAACAGATTAAACAGGTCAACCCAAACACGGCCCGTTTAGTGAACATGTTGACCCAACCATGACCCTTCTTTTAAATGGGTCAGATATGCCAAACCAAAACCTGATTTTTCGTGTCGTATCAGAAATTGACACCCCTATTCTACAAACCATAATTTTGAGTTTTGACCCAAAAGTAGATGAAGGCATGTGGATTGTAATAATGATTTTATCAGGGACAGAGTGAATTTATTCAGATGTCTGTTAAAAGAGGTTGTTTTAAATCATTAAGAATCAGGTACACTTACTAAATGCATCTATAAATGTTTAATCTTTACAATTGTATGAAGAAACCAGACTTACAGCTGGGAGTGGTGAGCTTGAGTGTCCTGAAACAGATGTCATACAAAGCCTCATTGTCAAGAACCATACACTCATCCGCATTCTCAACCAATTGATGCACCGATAGAGTCGCATTGTACGGCTCCACCACAGTATCGGACACCTTTGGTGAGGGGAAAACCGAGAAAGTAAGCATCATTCGGTCCGGATACTCCTCCCTTATCTTCGATATTAACAAAGTCCCCATACCAGAACCCGTCCCACCGCCCAACGAGTGGCATACTTGAAACCCTGTTATCAAGTACCAGTAAAACAGGATCCAACAGGCAGTTCATAACTTTGTATGCTAATATCTAAATTTTCAACTGGAAAGTGAAAACTGAAGCATAATTATACTAATCATGTTCAAATTTACAGACGGTTTTCAATAATGTTGAAAATGTAAAGCAGATCTAGGGGTGTACATTAAACCAAAAAACCAATCCGAAACTTAAATGAAACAGAAACCAACAGTTTGGTTTTACGTTTTTGTATAAACCAAACTTTCAGTTCAATTTTGGTTTTGAATGCAATAAAAACAGAAAAAATCAAACCAAACCCAATCTACTGATTTTCATTTCTTATTTTAAACTCTACATAATAATTATTAGTAATTAATAAATACTCAGACACATGTATTTTAACCCAAATGTATAATGGTCAAATAATTATTAGTTAACAATAATATTTAAATAAAAGTTTATTATTTTGAGCCAACATATCTTTCGGCTCAAAAAATTCAAGCATAAATGGCAAAACCGAGAAAACCGAAACCAACCAGCTTACAAAAACTCAAAAACCAAACATTCGGATTATGGTTTGGTTTAAACCCAAAACGACGAAACTGAAAAAACCAAACCAAACCAAATTTGTAGACTTTCACTTCCTATTTTGAATTTTAAGTAATTCATAAAAATTTAATAAATACCCAAACCAAATATTTTAATTTTAACCCAAACGTATAACAATTAATTAATTATTAAATAAATTAAAAAAAAAACTATTTTAGCGAATTTCTTTTTTTTTTCCCTTTCCCACCCAAAAATTTAGAACCCAAAAAACCGAAACCGAAACCGAAGAGTTAACCTTGAAGGCAATCGCAGTTCTCGGTTTCCTTCCTGACAACATCAAGAACGGAATCAATAAGCTCGGCGCCTTCCGTGTAATGCCCTTTCGCCCAGTTATTGCCCGCACCCGACTGCCCGAACACAAAGTTATCCGGCCGGAATATCTGACCGTACGGACCAGACCGGACGCTGTCCATGGTGCCCGGTTCAAGGTCCATGAGAACAGCGCGTGGCACCAGCCTCCCGCAACTGGCTTCGTTGTAGTAGACGTTGACACGCTCCAGCTGGAGGTCTTGGTCGCCGTGGTAACGGCCGGTGGAGTCGATGCCGTGCTCGGCGCAGACGACTTCCCAGAACTTGGCGCCGATCTGGTTGCCGCATTGGCCGCCTTGAATGTGGAGGATTTCTCTCATGGTTTTGTTGTTAGGGTTTGGGTTTGGGTTTGGGTTTGGGTTTGGATTTGATGGAGGTTGAAGATGATGTGTGTGTGTTTTCAGGTGAATTGGGGGGAGTTTGTTATTTATATATAGTGCTTGTCTTTTATCATTTTATTTGAAGAGGGAGATTTAAATTTTTATGTTTTGGAATCACATGCTTTCAATATAATAACCATACAGTAATTCACAAGAACCAGTGACGAAGGTTTTCGATCCCGATTTGGTATCGTCAGTACCTATCAAGTTTTGAGTTTTCGCTACTGATACTGGTACAATTCGATACAGTACCGGTGTTTCCTAAATTCTGCACGAAATACAGGCACTGAACCAATACTGGTACCCAGTGGCGGATCTAAACATAATTCTCAAGGGTAACGTTCAAATTTTTTTTATTTTATTTTTGTGGTATTTCATACAATGTAAACGAAAAAAATAAAAGCACGATACTTGGGGTGAAAATTTCTCCAAATCGGTTTTTGAAAGCTTGAAATCGAACCATTAGACCCTATTCTTTTACTTTGTCGAACGATTCTCGTTCGACTGCACAAATTAAACCATTGCTCAAATACTAATCACCCATTCGCTTACGCAACCCGTATTAATAAGCTTCATTTTAGAAAAACATATTTCAACGATTGCGGCTGCAATCGGTAAAACCAACACTAGCTTTGATATTCGACAAACCAAAGGAAAAGTAGTGTGCTTTCCGGTTTCCACCATTACACGAGCAATGCCACACATTCACCCAATTTTACAAATTTAGCATTTTCCTTTAAAGTGTGATAAAGGATATACGATCACCCAAAATACACCATCTTTCTTTATTACCAAATCATTCAGATACATTTCCGAAAATGCCACTATTCAAGATACGTCAAACTTGGAAAACGAATCTCAAGATTTTGACCACACATATTTTCTAACAAACTAGTTGAGACCTTACTAAATCTATTTCCAAGCTCTTGAATTTGCATATACAAAATCGTATTAAAAATTTCAACCTCAAAATGATGATTCTGTTGAGTCCGATTCTGTTTGATTTTTCTCTTTCAAACAAAAGAAAAAAATGGTTAGTGGATTCTATTTGCTTTGAGCTATAATTTGGGCTTTATTTGATTTGAACTTTCGAAAAATGATGATTGTGTTTAGCCTGTTTATGTTTAAGTCTGTTTCTATTTAATATTTCTCATTCAAACAAAAGGAAAAAAAGATTAGTTGTTTTTATTTGTTTTAGGCTATAAATTTGTTTGAGCTTTATTTAATTTGAACTTTTAAATTAGTTGACCTTTAAACCAATAGGGTAACGTAATATTTTTCAGTGGTAGCGAAATACAAAAATCGACCCAAAAAGGAAAAAAATTACACTACCCCTGATTATTAACTACATCCGCCACTGCAGGTACCGAAACGAACATTTCGGTACCGGTACCAAATATTTCAAATTTTCGGGATTGGAATTTTTGGGGTCAGTCCCGAGTTCATTCCTTACAGAACATGTGTAGTGGATGGAGGTGGCCACTATCTTCATGTCATGTAGACGGCATGTTAACGTTCACTAACGTTTCTATAAAAGACTAGGGTTGTCTAAACTGTTTGACACTCGTTCGTCGTTCGCTCGAAAAATGCCTGCTCGATTTCGGCTTGATTTGTAAACAAGGCAAGCAACAAGAAAAAAGCCATGTTTTTCTTGTCGTTCCTAGAATCCATGTTTTTTTTTTCTTTTACCTTTATCGACCTCTAAATCTTAGGTAGTGTTTGTTATGAAGGAATGGAAGGTGGAATGTAATAAGCCATTCCAAATGAATGAAAAAAAACATGTTTGGTTACCATGCATGAATGGAATGGATCATTCCAAATGGAATGAAACTCCTTCCATTTTTAGGATTTTCATTCCTTCAGGTATGAGTGTTTTTTTTTTCATTCCTCCAAAGAATGAAAAAGTCAAAAAGTCAACAATCATTATTACTATTATAAAATTATAATTATATTATTATTATTATTATTATTTTCTAATTATAGTTATTATATTATCATTATATAATTATCATTATCGGTTTGTATATTATAATATAACTATTATTAGGGTTAGGTTATAATAGGAAGTATAGTTTTTGTAGAAAGGATAAGAAGTAATCTTGTCCATTGATTTTGAATACGGAGGGTTGAGATTAGTTTAAGTGGAAATCAAGTGTGAAAATAAGGGGAAGGGCATAAAGGAAATAACACATTTGTTGACTTTCTCTTTCCACATGCAATGCACATACCAAATTCCCCTATCATTTTAAGACGTCCATAACTTTTTTTTACAACGTTTTTATTGAAAAACAAATTCACCATAATAACGAGTGTCTTTTTATCTTTTATATGAGTACCATATTGTAATATAAAAATAAAAAAAAAATTAGTGGCTTTTTTACAAATTGTGTTTTAACGAATTGTGTTTTACAAAATTGTGTTATACAATAGTATTTTTCATTGTGTTTTTTCCATTGTGTTATTTACATTGTATCATAAAATTGTGTTTTTTATTGTGTTTTTATCATTGTGTTTTTTTTCATAGTGTATTTTTCCATTATGTTTTTTTCATTGTGTTTTTCATAGTGTTTTTTCGGACTTTTCCGGCGAGGTGGTGGCGGTGGGTGACGGTTGTGGTGGCGGTGGGCGGTGGAGTGGTGGTGGTTGTAAGAGATGAGTGAAGATGTAATTGGGTTTTATGTAAATGAGTTTTTGAAATTAATTTAAGTGGGTTTTAAGATTAAAGTAAATGGGTTTTGATATTAAAGTATTAGACTAAAGTACCCTCCTTCCTAGCCTTCTTAGGAAAATCAAACTTCTTATTTGAACCTAACCCACTATTATTATATTAGAACTATTTCTACGTTATCAATATATTTTATTTTTAAATTGGATGAGTTAACATTTCATAACGTATATACAGTTTAACGATCTTGTTGCAGCACGAGGTCCAAAAAATACTTATTATGAATATTCATCTATTATTAATAGTATTTTTTTATTTTTATTTATTTTTTATTATTATTACTAATAAAAATATTAATAATAATAAAGTGATTAATCATTCCATTATTGCATGGTAACCAAACATGACAATGAAATGGTAATGATCCATTTCATTCCTTTCTCCATTCCATTACCACGTCCATTCCATTCCGTCATCTATTCCATTACCCCGTACCAAACATACCCTTAAGTTAAATTCTGTCTCTTCCCTTGGTCGGCGAACCGATTCCTCCTTCAAATATGTCTCAACATTTTGATTATTGATGTGGAGTGGGGTTTAATGCTCCTTAGGGTAAGTTTGGTTGAAGGTAATGGAATGAATGGGGAATGGAAAGGGAGAAGAAATGGAATTGACAATGGAATGAAATGGATCATTACAATTCCTTTGTCTTGTTTGGTTAACCTATAGGAATGAAATGAATTATTACTTTATGTTGTTTGGTGTCTAAAAAAAATTATAGGAATGAAATAGAAATAATAAAAACATTTATATCTCAAAATAATTTTTTACCAAAATAAAAAAAAAACTACATTGGCGATGAAGGTGGTAGCTCCGGTGACGAAAATGGTGGAGGCGGTGGCGATGATGGTGGTGGCGGTCAGGCGGCAGGGGCGATGGTTTTGGTGGTGGTGGTAGGGGTGGGGGTGATGGTGGTTAAGCGGTGGTAGCATTGGTAGTTATGGCGATGGTAGGGTGACGGCAACGGTGGTGGTGGTCAGGAAGCGACAGTGGTGGTGGCGGTGATGGCCAAGCAAAGGCGATGGTGACAATGGTTGTGCTGGTTACCGCAACGATGGCGACTGCGGAGGTGGGAATGCTGGTTGTAAGGTGGCGGCGGTGGTAGCGCTGGTGGTAAGGTGGCGGTGGTGGTAGCGCTGGTGGTAAGGTGGTGGTGGCGGTGGCGGTGGCGGTGGCGATGGCGGCAGTGGCAGTGGCAGTGGCGGCAACGACGGTGATGACGGCGACGATCAGGTGATGGTGGTGGTTGTTAAGTGGTGGTGGTGTTGAGAAAATAGGGTGAATGATGAATGAAATGAAATAAAAAGAAGGGAGGTGTGAATGAATGATTTTAATGGAATGAGATTATATGTGTAATGGATGATTCTATTCCATTGAGTAACCAAACATTATTTTTTTCATTCTCACACAATAAATTGTTTCATTCCTTTTATCATTGTTGTATATCAAACGCTACCTTAGTCTAAAAGAGTCTATAGTAATTTTAGTTGTGTAACATGTTAAGATGTAACACTAGCTTTCTATAAAAAGTTTTATTAACCAAACAATTATCTTCTTTCTTCAATTATTATAGAGATTATTTGTATAAATAACTCTTTCTAAATTTAGGATGAGTTTTTATGTAACTAGTTCTCAGTGTTATTTCAAGTGAATATCCACAAAGAAGCTAGAGTAATAAGTACGTTTCATAAAGAACTGACTAGGCAATATTGAAAAAACTGAAACTACACCACCGTGTCTACCCCAAAAATATAAGAAGAGTAATACGTACGTTTCGTAAAGAACTGACTAGGCAATATTGAAAAAACTGAAACTACACCAACGTGTCTGCCTCAAAAATATAAGAAGACTGGGAATTAACCTGAATTTTTTTTTGAACGGTGACTTTCTCAGTTAAGTGATAACGCGACCGCATTCACGGCCCCATCACCCTCGGACCAGACTATGTTGACATTATCGGGACCCACGCTGGAACCTAAGGATCATTTGGCATTCCCGGTAAAACCCCCGCTCACCCCGCCCGAAGGCACGACAGGTTTTATGCATCAAGAAAAATCCGGTCGGCATCAGGGATCGAACCCGGGTCTCCCCGTGTCTTCCCATCCTTTGCCTGGCCAACTGGGCTAGCCCAGCTGTAAACCTCGATTATTATATCATGGTTTACTCTAAAATATTTTCTTGAATTTATCTACGTGTTTACATTCTAATCACAAAAACTTAATTAACTAAAATATACGTCTAAATCCTTTTCTCATATTAAAATAGCATTTGAATTTATAAAAACCCAACCCCAACCCCCAACCCCCCCCCCCCCCCCACAAAACAATCCCCGTCTTTCAAGATTTTAATCTTCACTACAACTTTACCGGCCATCGATCCTATCGTCTTCCTCCAATCATGTGAAACGGGGTTTTCTTTATAACTGCGCACCAAGTGTTCGATGAAATGTCTTTTTAAGTTTAGTATCGTTTTGTCATATTTTATGACAACTCATTCCTCTACTTTGAACGGCTCATGGCCGTGTCCGTTCCGTGCGTTTCATTGTTGTTCGAATGGTGGAGCGGGAAATAAGGGGATTTCTTGTTTGATCTCTCATCTCAAGAGTGTGCACCTTACTAAAGAAGAACGTAAAAGTGTGTTGCGGGAGGCGATCTCTACAAACCATGGCTTGTTTTTGAAAGTGGATGAAACATTGAAGGTGTTGGATCAATGGTTGTGTGGGGATTGCATGAACCTTCAGAGCTTGAAACGTGCTTGTCATCACCCTGATGGCATTGTGAAGTTTAATGATCATGCAATTGACTCGGATACACACATTATTGGGATTTCGAAACCTTTTATCAAGGGCCCCGAGACAACTGTTCATGAGTCCTTCGTGTTGGATGTCTCCCTCCTTGATCGTGTACTTAAGGCACCTATCGTTACCGTCAAGAGTATCCCTCATAGTTGTCGGATGGCCTTTTCGCAAGCTTTGAAAACAACACTCTATAAAGTGGTTGCTCAACCAGATTCTGTTGATGCGTGGGTTAGGCTATTACTTCTTCCTCGTTGCACTTTACAGGTGTTCAGACCCAAAAATAGGCACGAAAGCAGGTCCGGGAATTGGAAAGCCATGCAACATCATTCAATAATGAGTTCTTTAGCCACATGGGGGAAAGTTGACGGTATTACCATGTTAATTAAAAATCTGTTAAATGGTTCTGGTTTGAGGTCCTTAGGCCAATGTGACATGGATATTCAAAAGGAGGGGGATCTTGTCAACAATAACGTTAAACAGTGTCTTCGAAAAGTTGCGGATGGTCACTTTACTGCTGCAGTAAAGGTGTTATGCTCATCTGGTGTTGCACCTTACAATTCTGATACCACAAAGGCTTTAGAAGCTAAACACCCGTACAAGAAGCCGCCGGCCTATGCCGAACATGACTTATTCTGAGCCTCCTCTTGTGGCAAAGGTTGATAGTGTCCTTGGTTGCATTAAATCGTTTCCCAAAGGAACTTCGTGTGGGAGGGACGGTTTGAGAGCGCAACATATTTTGGATGCTCTTTGTGGAGAGGGGCGGCTATTGCCACTGACCTCATATGTGCTATCACTGCAGTGGTTAATTTATGGTTAGGAGGGAGATGTCCGTCTACTTTGGCAGAGTTTGTCGCGTCTGCTCCTCTTACACCGCTTTTAAAACCCGACAACGGGATCTGACCTATTGCAGTGGGTACTATATGGAGGCGTTTGGTTTCTAAGGTGGCTATGAAAGGGGTTGGCAAAGAAATGACCAAATACCTTAATGATTTCCAGTTTGGGGTTGGTGTGTCGGGTGGTGCGGAGGCCATATTACATAGCGCCAACAGGGTATTGAGTGAGCGCCACACTGATGGGTCTCTTGCAATGCTTACAGTTGATTTTTCTAATGCATTTAATATGGTGGATAGATCAGCTTTACTTCATGAGGTAAGGATCAGATGCCTTTCTATTTCCTTGTGGGTGGAATTTTTATATGGGCAGCCATCAAGACTATATCTTGGGGATGCTAATATTTGGTCCACCACAGGGGTTCAACAAGGAGACCCATTGGGACCACTCCTTTTTTCCTTGGTTTTACACCCCCTTGTGTATCAGATTCGAGACAATTGCAAGCTTCTTCTTCATGCCTGGTACCTTGATGATGGGACAGTCATTGGAGATTCAATGGAGGTGGCTAAAGTGTTGGATATCATTAAGGTGACGGGTCCAACTTTGGGTCTTGAACTGAATATTAAGAAAACTGAGCTATTTTGGCCTTCTTGTGATGGTACGAAGTCTCGTGATGGTTTATTCCCTGCTGACATCGGGAGACCATTATTAGGGGTGAAGCTTCTTGGGGGAGCTGTTAGTAAAGACACCGGGTTTATTAAGGGTTTGGCAAAGAAGAGAGCTACTAATGCTGTTGATTTGATGCGTCTTCTCCCAAAACTTGGTGACCCGCAGAGTGAGTTACTTTTGCTTCGATCACGTATGGGTATTGCTAAACTTTTCTTCGGTTTGAGAACATGCCAACCTATACACATGATGGAGGCAACGGTGTTTTTTGACAAGGGATTGCGTGAGGCGATCGAGGACATTGTAGTTTGTGGAGGTCCTTCTTTGGAGACCTCCAATGGCGACTTGCTTCCTTACCCATTAAGAATGGGGGTTTGGGGTTGTATTCGGCAGTAGAGGCTTCCTCTTATGCGTTTGTGTCCTCGAGAGCCCAATCGTGGGTGCTTCAGGATCACATTTTGCGAGACAGTGGTATATGTGGGTTGGATTCTGATTATTCTTGTGCTCTGGCTTGTCTTCGTGATATGATTCCAAGCTTCGATTTTAGCAGTTTCTCTAACAAAGAGACCGCCCCCTCTAAAGCCCAGCATGCATTGGCGAGCACTCTTTTTAGTAAAATTGTTCACGACATTGAGTCACACATTAACATGACAAGCAGACAAAAAGCCATTTTTGAGTGTCTACAAGCACCACACGCTCAAGATTTTCTTCTTGCTATCCCTATAGATGGGTTAGGCCAACATATGTCTCCAGTGGAGTATCGTAGTATCCTTAAGTATCGCCTTATGATTCCTCTATTTCCGGTTGATGAGATATGTCCTGTTTGTCGTAAAGCGTGTTTAGACTCATATGGGGAGCACGCGGTGCACTGTAAAGAGCTCCCGGGGTTCAAGTACTGACACGATCTGGTTAGGGATGTGCTCTTTGATATATTCTGGCGAGCTGGAATTTCTGTTAAGAAAGAAACACCTGTGAATTTCCTGACTGACCCGTCGGAGGGAAGATCATCTCTTCGACCGGCTGACATTTTGGTGTTTGGATGGATAGGAGGGAAACACGTGTGTGTGGATTTAACAGGGGTTTCTCCTTTGGTGGGCTTAGGGAGTAGTGGTTTCGCGGTCGGTCAAGCCGCATTAAAAGCTGCTTCAGGTAAGGTGGCAAAACATGAAAAGACGTGTCTTGACAACCAACATGTATTTATTCCTTTTGCTTTTGACACTTTTGGTTTCCTCGCGCCTGAAGCTGTGGAGCTACTTACCCGTGTTCAGCGGGTCATGCATAGTAATGTTATGACTCCAAGATCAGCAAATATAGTTTTTAAAAGATTGGGTTTTGCGGTTTAAAAAGGGGTAGCGGCGCAGCTTGTTGCCCGCTTGCCTTCTGTTTCGATGTAATCCAATAAACAATCAATAAATTTGTTTTTACAAAAAAAAAAAAAAAAAAAAAGAGAATAAAAATTATTAGCGAATAATGATTAGAAAAGATGAAACGAAGATAAGGTGCAGGTGATCGAATCAAGTGGACGCACCACCTTAGTGTGTGTTAAAGCTGCAAACACTTTTTTTGTAATGTGCAAGCCAACTAGTTGAGGCACAGGACAAGTGAACTTCTATGTAGGTGGCTGCATATGCATGTGCATGTGCCTTCTTTTTCAAGGATCGTAATATATATTCTTTTAAATAATATAGATAGGATTTGTGTCAACTTTATAAAACAGTAACCAACTTTTAAAAGTCACTTAATTTTAAAAAGTGTTTCAATTATATCACTCAACTTTCATGTTTGATTAAATTAAATGTTTTAACATGTTTTTTTAGACTTTTTCTTTTTTGTTTCACATAGGAAATCTTTTTATCTTTTTTTTTAAGTTGACGCTGAGTAGCGACGTGAATTTTATTTTTTATTTTTAGATTTTAATATAATTAACACTTTTTAAATTTTTTTAAATGTAACTACATATATTGCAAATTCCGACCCCACATCTTATCCTCAATTTCTTTCTTGATGCATAAAAAAATCGGTGAGACTTGATTTAAAGATTTAGTGACTCGATTTGAGAAAAATATGAATCAGTGACCTAATTGGAACACTTTGAAAGTTAGTTACCATTTTATGAGATTTTTCCGATGAGATTTTATCAAAGGTGTCAAACATGATTGACGGGCTGCTACATTTTGGTAAAAACTGAAATATTTTATTTTGTGACCCTAATTTATTTTTACACCAACTTCTTCTCTCTTTTTTTGGTGTGTGTGGGGGTGGGGGGGGGGGGGGTCATTTACACTTCAGCCCTTCAACTTTTTTAAAGTTGATATTTTGAACAAAATTCTAGAGGGTGTTACAATTTGCCAAGTGAAGTATCATTATTTTGTTGATGATTTGAGAGAGGAACACACTGCCCTGACATAGTGTTGTTATTGTATTGGGTTTGGAAACTCAATCTTGACATAGAGTTAATCTTTGTTGATTGATTACACTATCTTGATATAGTGTTTGAGAGTGTTCACTGTCTTGACATAGTGAAAAAATTGAAGAAGTGTAAAACAAGTTACTTGATGTAGCTAGTGTTGGATATTGTGAACTAGTTCAGTTAATTCAACGCGGCTAACCGAGTTATGACCCGTAAGAGTTACACCTTGAGTAACGAACAATAAACCCGCTTAACTAGCTTAACCGATAATGACGAATATATTTATTATTTGTAATAGTTATAAATAATGTATTTTATTTACTAATTAAATAACTGGTCCGGGCTTTAAACAAGAGTTGGAATTCAAGGCCCGTTTATAGTTTTACAAGTATTATATATAATTATGATTTATAATAATCATAATAAAAATAATTATAACCTAAGACTAAAAGAAAAGGAAGGTCATGAAAGGAGCAGCAGAACTTTTCTTTTGTTGTTTTCGTATTGTTTTCATACGATAGCAAAGAAAAGGAGTCACCACCGCCTCTGCTCGCTCCGTACCGTGTCTCTTGTTCCAACGAACAGGTCCGCCACTACCGCCGCACCTGTTCGCTTCCGCCACTGCTGTTACAGTCTGGTGCCACCACAAAGCCGCCACCCGTTGTTTCAATTCGTCACCTAGCAACGTTCGTTGAACCTTGGTGTCTCAACCGGTTAATCATTAACCGAGGTATATATTATCTCATCGGTAGTTAATAATATATTGTTTATTATTACCATGCTCGTATGGTTTTGTAACCAGATCCTGTCGGGTTTAGTTTCGGTGTTGATTACTCATTTTATTCCGTTGCGTATATATTGATTAATTGGATTAATTAATTATTCGACATATTATTGAACCGGGTTTTAATAAATAATATTTTGACTGATCACCACTGAAACCCAACAGTGGTATCAGAGCCTTGGTTACAACGTACGAGTCGGTACCGGTCTTTTAACCAGAATTAGAGCACAAACTTTAACTGGTATTAAATTTCTGGTCTAATTAATTTTAGGGCAACTTTATATTTTGGTCAAAATTTTATTTTGTTTTATATAATCAAAAACTTGCCCAAATTTTGGTTGTTTGTTATGCAATATGTAAATCTGGCCCAACCGTGCTTGTGGTTGTTTGTGATGTTTTGGTTTTGGTTTTGGCCATATGGATGGTTCAAATTTGTAATAGTTTGGGTTTTTCCTTTATTGTATTTATTTTTGTAATACTGTATTTCATTTATAAATATTGTAATAAATGAAGACCCAAAGACAAAGACCATGGAAACTAAACGGGAATCACGAAGTCAGGTTTAGAATCACGAAGTCAGTGGGAGTTGCTCAAGACGACGATTGGATGCACTCAAGTCCATCCTTGTGGTTGTTTGTGTGTTGTGACCCCATGACCCGTTCGTTCTTGCTAACAGGCTCTAGCAAGATTGAACAATTATTGGCCATATAGTTTTACATATTTATTTATTGCTTTTGTTGGTGCTTATTTTTTATAATTGTTTTATAATAACCAACCCCACACCAATATATATATTTTAAAAAGAGTTTTAAAATATTAAAAACAATCATAATAAAACAAGTTAAACAAAGTTTGATTTAAAACAAATTATAACCAATCATGTTTTGTAAAATTAAACTAAATTTGATTTTTCAAAACTAAGAACTTAATAGGTAACTATTAACTTATAGTTGGTTATTTATATCGCGACAAACTTAGTTTTAATAGGTTATGTAAAATTGAGTGTCCTGAGAGATGAAAGGATTCATCAAGTTGTCCCGATTAATACAGTAAAACTGGACTTTTACTCTATTCGGTAATATTTAAAATTAATCCCAATTTTAAAATCAATAGTCTATGCCATCATACTATAAGCCACACGTGAGGCATACTGCGAAACTTCAAGTGTTTGGAGCTACAGCACCGCACTTGATTTCTAGCCTATCCCTTCAAGGTGAAAGGGACACATCCAGCCCTTTCACAAGTGACTATACTAGGGCGACTATTACTTTACTCTCCTATTATGTGTTACAGCTGTCTGGAGACTAAGATGGGCACATATGAGGCTAAACGTATCTACGTAGACAAGTGTTGTCTTAATAGGTCTCATAACCGAGAGTTGTGCTTTATTCACAATTGGCAATCGTTGTCTGTCTGCCTAACCACTTACTAATGTTGTGTGCTACAGCTGCCATTAGTAACTAGAAACAAGATTCTCAAGTTCCTATTTTATTAATGTTATTAGGTCATTGATAATAAGATTAAAACATCGAAAATACTAATTAAATTACTTTGGTTATTTAATAGATGTCAACTGATAATAACTCCTCATTCACCCTCACGGCTATTCTTGAGAAAGAGAAGCTAAATTGCACCAATTTTCTTGAATGGCACCGCAATTTGGGACTTGTTCTCAAGATGGCAAAGAAGCACTATGTTCTCGATGGACCTGTTCCAACCGAGCCTGAAAACAATACTGCTGCTGCCAAAGAGGTTCTTAACAAGCATATAGACGACTCGGCTGAAGTCATCTGTATTATGCTAGACACCATATCTTACGAGCTTGCTAAAGGTTTGGAAGATTTTGGTGCCTATGAGATGCTTAAGCAATTCAAGGGCATGCTCCAAAAATAAGCCCGTCTAGAACGCTATGACACCATGAAGCAACTTATCAGCTACAGAATGGAACAAGGATCATCTGTTAGTGCGCATGTCGTCAAAATGAAAGGGTACATTGAACAGTTGAGGAAACTTGATTATCCCCTGGCAGATGAAATGGCAGCGGATTTCATCTTGAACTCTCTTCCCAGCTCTTACGACCAGTTCGTAATGAATTTCAACATGAATAGCTAGGTGAAGACAGTGCAGGAGCTTCACGGAATGCTCAAAACGGCTGAGATGAATATTCCCACTAAGACTAATCAAGTTCTTATGGTTCGATCTGCTGATGTCAAGAAGCCTAAACCCAAGAACCGGGGTAATAACGGTAAGGCAAGAAAAAGGTTACTGTTGCTGCCAAGTCTGCCACCAACACTAACAAGGGTGTTGCAAAGGTACCACCGCCGCCTTCTGAGGAGTGCCAGTGCTACAGGTGCAACAAAATGGGACACTGGAAGCTTAACTATCCCGACTATCTTGCTAAGCTGAAAAGGCAAAGGACCAATGGTGAAAGCTCCTCTAAAGGTATTTCCATTTATGTTATTGAACTTTTCACTGTCTCTAGCAACACATGGGTATTTGATACCAGATGTGGTTACCACTTCGTTAATGTCTTGCAAGAGCCTGAAAATTGGAAGAAGCTGAAACAAGGCAGCATGGAACTCATCGTTGGTGATGGGAAGAGAGTCCTAGTTCTTGCAACTGGCACATATCGTTTTGCTTGTCCATCTGGCCTTGTAGTTACTTTGAATAACTGTTTGTTTGCATCTGGTGTAACACCCCGACCAAAGGCGGATTATACATCGGGGCGCCACATATTGTTTCATTACCCGTGACACTATTTGGTGTCAATATTTAATAAATATATTCATTCACGCACGCGCAACGTAAACACAAGATAACATAAATCAACATGAATCAATATATTATAAGGCAAAATATTCGAACAACAATAACTTGTCTTGATACATTTTAATCTAGGTCCAAAAGTAAAAACGTCCTACGTGTCCACAAGCTCCAAATGTAGCTACAGCAAACCTGAACATGTGTTAAAATAAAACGTCAAACACTTGCGTGTTGGTGAGAAATCAAGTTTAATACAATACATAGATAATAAATCTGCGCGCAACATGTGTATGTCTGGTTTTCAACAAGGGTGTAATCTGATCGGGACCAACTCTAAGATTCATAGACTGCCAGTGCTCACAATTGAGCTCACAAACAAGAAAAACTGTGCAAGTGTAAACAAAAGAGAAAATCATAAACGATTGTTCTCCCGTGTTCATCTAATGGTACCATGAGAACTGCGGAATAGACCGACAAGACGGTTAATGATCCACACATACAAATAAACAGCCAAGTCTACGTCCTCAACACATGGGATACTGCGCGACTAAAGTTCATAAACAAGTTTAAGACTCTAAGTTTGTATGAACACATGAACATCCCAAAACATTAAAAAAATAAAAGGGATTAGGTACGAGATTACTCACTTGATAAACGGTGCGGTGAAAGATAAAGCAAGAACCAACTTTAAACAAGCACAAGTTAACCTATAAATAAGATTATTGTTTTAATGATTTGTTTTAAGTCTTGATTATAAGTTAGCATAATTAATAAGTAAATTATATATAATATATATTACCGGAAAAGCAGGGCAGAACAGGGAGAAAGACGGAGGCAGAGAGGGAGGCGGCAGGGAGAGCAAGGAGGAGGTTAAAATTAAGTGTTTGTGTGTGATGTGTTAGGAAGAAAATAAGATTATTATTTATAGGGAAACCCTAGGGAACACAATCCCTAGAAAAGGGGAAAAGATCTCAAAAAGTAAAAGATTCCAAAAGCAAAAGATATCAAAAGATATGGCAGCTGCAGGGGACAAGGGAAAAGCTGACAGGGAACAGTAAAAGCATGGGCGGTTCAGATAAAGGTACTGGTCAAGCATGGAAAAAGCAGATCTCAAAAGATAATGTCAGTCACTTTTTCTGTCAACCAATGGGGTTGGTGCGCATGCTGCGCCGAAAGTAACTTTTCAGACATAAGATAGGTCAGGTCATCAGCACAGAAGATAAGACATCACAAAAGTAAACAGCTGGATTAAACAGAAGAAAAGACTCAAAGGGTTTAGAGCGAGAAGGCATCGAGCGCACGCGCGAGGGCGAAGGCAGACAGAGAACAGTCCACAGCGCGCCGCGGGAAGAACTAAAATCCTTAGCGCGTCGCGGGAAGAACTACCATTCTTAGCGCGCTGCGAGAAGAACTACAATTCTTAGCGCGTCGCGGGAAGAACTTCCGTTCTTAGCGCGCTGCGAGAAGAACTACAATTCTTAGCGCGTCGCGGGAAGAACTACCGTTCTTAGCGCGTTGCGAGAAGAACTACAATCCTTAGCGCGCTGCGAGAACAGTTCGCCTCGCGTATCGCAGGAACAACTGGTCTTCACGCAGGCTTCCTTGTAAGGAGTCTGGCGCGTGGAACTGCGCAGACAACCTTAGGCGGGAAGAACCAAAGGACAAGCAAAGAGTTAAGAGAAAAAGGAGGTTCAAGGCGTAAGGGCGGAACGACGACAAGAGAGAGAAAGAGGCGGGACGGCAACAAGAGGGAAAAGAAGGCAGAGAGGAGAAGAGGGACGGGACGGCGGGAAGGAAAATATATTATTATTATTAAAAGTAAAGTATAAGTATAAATAAATATTAAATCATAAAAGAAAGAGATCGGATCGGAGAAACGGGTACCTGGGTCGGGTCGGATCGGGTCAGATGTCACATCTGGTTTGACCAGAAACATTATTTCAGTTTCTTTATTATTTGAACAAGGATTTAAGTACGCTTTTAATGGTATTGCTATTTCTGCCTATTTGAATGATATCTTTCATTTTGAGGCTAAGCCTCGAAATGGTATTTATGAGATTGATATTTAAATAAACAATAATGTATATAATCTTTCTAAACGTATCAGATCTGGCATCAATGATACATTTCTATGTCATTGCCTACTTGGCCACATAAGCAAAGCACGAGTTAAGAGACTCCAATCTAAAGGGATTCTTAAATCCACAGGACCGGCCTTTTTTGATGACTGCGAATCTTGCTTAGCTGGTAAACTCGTCAAAGACTCCTTCACTCATAAGAATGAACGAGCATTGGATCTGCTAGGACTCATACATACTGATGTCTGCGATCCTTTCAGGACCATGTCTAGAAATCATGAAAGGTACTTCGTTTCTTTTATTGACAATTACAGTCGATATGCTTATGTGTATCTTATGAAACACACGCATGAAACTTTTGAAAAGTTCAAAGAGTTTCAAAACAAAGTGGAAAACCAACTCGGGAAAACTATTAAAATGCTTCGATCAGATCGAGGTGGAGAGTATCTCAGCTCAGAATTCATAAATCATCTAAAAGAGTGTGGAATTGTTTCACAGCTCACTCCACCTAGCACACCCCAACAAAATGGCTCAAGTGAGAGGAGAAATAGAACCTTGCTAAACGTGGTATGATCAATGATGTGTAGAACTAACTTGCCTCACTCCTTTTGGAGCTTTGCCCTTATGAACGTCGCCCGCATTGTCAATCTGTCTCAAACTAAAAAGGTAAGCAAAATCCCATATGAGATATGGCATGGTCGCAAACCTAATTTGTCTTTCCTTAGAGTATGGGGATGTGATGCATATATCACCCGTGATTCTGATGACAAGCTCGATCCTTGCGGCGGAAAATTTGTTTTCGTCGAATACTATAACCAAAGCAGATATTATTTCTTCCATCCTGATACAAATATGATTTCTATCAAAAGGAAGGGCCACTTCCTCAAGAAGGAAATTCTCAATCGAGGAACTGGAAATAATATTGTTGACCTTGAAGAAATTCAAGAACCACAAACAACTGCTGAGGAAGTTGGAACGTCTGATCAACAAGTTGTTGTTGCTGATACATCAGACATAAACACAAGCGTTCGCAGAAGTAATCGGACTCGCGTACCAAATTCTAAATACCTATGGAATCTAGATGGTCCCGAAGTCCTCTTAGTAGCCTAGTCAAGCGACGAACATGCTAATTATAAATATGCTATCTTAGATCCGTAATCTGGGAAATGGCAAGATGCCATGAACGCCGAGATGCAATCTATGCATGACAATCAAGTCTGGAACTTGGTTGAGCTACCCCCCCCGAATGTTGGGCAGTAGGGAGCAAGTGGATTTTCAAAAAGAAAAATGACATGCATGGAAATGTACAGACTTATAAAGCATGGCTAGTCGCGAAAGGTTTACTCAAACTCAGGGTATTGACTATGATGAAACATGTTCGCCCGTTGCTATGACTAAGTCGATAAGGATATTACTTGTCGTAGCCGTGCATTATGACTACGAGATATGGCAAATGGATGTCAAAACTGCTTTTCTTAATGGACACCTTTCTAAAGATGTCTATATGGTTCAGCCTGAAGGTTTTGTCGATCCTAAATCTCCTAACAGGGTGTGCAAACTGAATAAGTCCATTTATGGACTTAAACAGGCATCTCGCAGCTGGAATCTTTATTTTGATGAGAAAATCAAAGAGTTTGGTTTTATAAAAAATGAAGATGAGCCTTGTGTTTACAAAAAGGCTAGTGGGAGCACTATATTATTCCTCATCATGTATGTGGATGATATACTGATCATTGGAAACAACATTCCTATGCTTAAGGAAGTTAAGCACTGGTTGGGATCTTGTTTCGTAATGAAAGATCTTTGTGAAGCTGCTTAGATTCTTGGAATAAAGATCTACCGAGATATGTCTAAGCGGCTTCTAGGGCTAAGTCAAAGTACATACACAGATAAGGTAATGACACGCTTCTCAATGGATAACTCCAAGAAAGGAGCTGTCCCCATGGCTAAAGTGTTGGAATACCGTATGCCCGAGACACATAATTAGGTTAATGTGGCTAGTCATGTTTGATCCAAGTCGGGTCATACCCAATAACGAGTTAGACACACACCAATTATGTATTTGTTAAGATAAGATCTATAAGACAAATACAGAACACGATACATTCAGAAATTCGGGTTTCTGAATATTTACTTGAAAGTGTTAAATAAATTAATCGGTTAATTTATTTATTCAAATAATTATTATTGGAATGATTATTTAACTATGTATTCTTTTATAAAATGGTTTATAAAAGATGGGGTGTTTATATATTTTATAAAGTATAAAATAAATAAAATAAAAAAAAAAAAAAAAAAAAAAAAAAAAAAAAAAATTATTATTGGGGCCGGTTTTAGGGTGGGCCCCACACCCCATATCTTGGTCAATTTCTTGTCACAAGGTTGAGTGTATTTTACTTAACCAAAACTTAACCAAAACCTAACCAAAACCTAACACCATGTTAGTATGATGGTATGTGATGATGAGAAAAGATCATGATCAAATATATAACAACACTTTCAAGTAACCAAACTAAGACACAACTCTTCCTTTCTTTCTTTCTTTCTTGTTCACGGCAAAAAGGAAAAAGAAAGGCTCGGGTCTCGGGTTTTTCGTGTTCAAGCTTCCTAGCATAGCTCGGTGTGTGTTGGAGACTCGGGGTATATTCCGTTTGAGGGTTTTCCTTTGAAAGTCTAGCATTCACATCATCATCTTCTTCAACCATCTACTAAACTCTTAAAGGGTTAAGAATGTAAGTATTTACTAGCTTGATAGTTTAGCTTTTCCGTATCATTTGATCCTTGCTTCGGGTTTCTAATAAATAGATTATTGGTAATCTTAATACTTGAATGAACTAGGTTGTTCATGAACATATCTTATATAAACTTGTAAGATATACATATATAAACATATGGATAGATATGTTTAGTTTGTAAATATCACGCTTCCGCCTTAATTGTGATTAGTTAAATGGTTAACTAAGCTTGTAAATTCCATAGAAACCCAACAAATGGCATCAAGAGCCGGGATACGGGAAACTAAGCTTCGGGTTCTCGGTTTTATATTTTTCCCCTAGAAAGATTTTATACAAAAAATTAACATGCATGATTTTTTTTGTATTTAATCTTGTTATTGTTTTTGGCTTTGTTCAAAAAAAAAAAAAAAAAAAACCGAGTATATGGGCCGAAGCCCAAATCGGGTGATTTGGGCCGAAGCCCACTTGAATATGGTTATTGGGCTAACCGGAAATAAAAGGGAAAAGGCTATATGGGCCGAAGCCCATTTTTGGTTAAATGGGCCGAGCCCATGAGTTTTTTAATTGGGCCGAAGCCCATGTGTTGTGCACATGTGGGCCGAAGCCCATAATCTAGTTATTGGGTCAAGCCCAAATGGGTTGGGCTAGGCCCGATAAAGTCAAGGGGTTTTGGAACGGGTTCCTAAGACATAAAGGGTTATGTTTGTTAAATACTAGACCGAGCCGTAGACCAAGTGGATGTTTGTTTGTGGTTGATGTTGTGATTGTAATTAATTATTCAAGTTTCGGTTTGTAATAATTAATTAGGGGCAATTTTGTAATTTTGTAATTATTTATTCATATGAGTATGTAATAAATAGGTTATTTGTATTATCTTTATTTTATAGAAAAATGTATTAGGACATTTATTTTGTAAAATAAAGAAGATTGCAAAATTGGAAGTTTGGGCCTAATTGGGCCGGGTATGGTGATAATGGGTCTCACAAGCCCATTAAAGGGATTCAAACCCAAAAGGACCTAAGCCCACCAATTGAGCCCAAATGGAAGCTTATGGAAGCTAAGGCCCAAGTTCAAGCCCAATGGATCACAACGGGGTTGAAGAAGATGCTCGAAGCATTTGGATGCGGGATCGAGTGGGAGCTACAACATCCATGTGTCATGTGTCCCTTAGGATTGGACCTAAGACACACACTTGTTTCGGCTAACAAGTGTGGTCTAATTTAGTGGCTCGTGTCTAGTATAATTGTGTATGCTTGTTAATTGATTGTTTGATTGTGTGGTTGTTAGATATTAGGATATCAACTTCGTCACATAGAATTAATTAACAAAGCATAAAACGGGTTCTAATAATTATCGGTAATTACGTGACACATAGTTTAATAAAATGGATTTATTAACTAGCCGTCTCACGCCCATAATAAAATGGCTTTATTATAAATTAGAATTTTGAAAATGGTTTCAAAATATCATGTTACTAAATGCATGTTAGAACATGATTTAAAGTTTTACAACTAGAATTATTAAAACTAAAAATCCCTTTTAAAATTAAGGATAATAAGTTAAACACCATCCTTTTGTATAACGCTTAACATATTAGTAAGCTCTTAGTGGGAAAAAGGTCACCTAACCGCGTAAGAGTAAATTAATATGTTAAGGTAATATTGGCATATAAATGGGAAAAAGGTCACCTAACCGTTTGTATGTTAATATTACAAGTTGATACAAGTAGGACGACTTAAATTAGAACCATGTGAAGAGGGTCACCCAAACATGGGGTCTAATAGGTGTTGATGGGATAAACATGCCGACACGAAATATGATTTCGAACCGGTCCCATAAACTCTAGAAGTTGCAAAAGGGTTTGCAATTGTTATGAATAACTACCTTGATAAATCGACAATGGGAAAAAGGTCACCTAACCGGAGTCGGGTTTATCGTTGGATTCTAGATTTTAATTATTAATTATATTTGGTATATATATAAAAGGGTATTAATAATTAAAAAGGTAAAACACTAAAATGAACTTAATTAAAATTCTGCAGATGGCCGCACACGTCGACGACAACATAATCCCTAACGTCCAAAATGTCTCTCTCCGATCTATTCTCGCTAAAGACCGTCTTAACCACAATAACTTTTCGGATTGGTTCCGAAATTTAAGGATTGTTCTAAAACAAGAAAAATTATATCATGTTTTGGAAACACCTATCCCCGAAGAACCGGAAGAGGGTAGTGAGGTCGAATATATGAATTGGGTCAAACTTACGGAAGATTCCATTCAAGTGTCATGCCTCATGTTGGCGACTATGGTTCCCGAAATCCAAAAGGATTTCGAAAACCATAATGCGTACGACATGATTACTCAACTTAAGGAAATGTTCCTTAAGCAATCAAGAGTTGAAAGGTTCGAAACGGTTCGAGCCTTGCATGCATGTAGAATGGATGATAATCAACCAGTTTCAACTTATGTACTTAAGATGAAAAGTTACATTGATCGCCTCGCCAAGCTCAATTGTCCCATCTCAAAAGAGTTAGCAACGGATTTGATCCTTAACTCTTTGTCGAAAAGGTTCGACACTTTCGTATTAAATTATAACATGAACGGGTGGGACAAAACCATTGGAGAACTTCACTCAATGCTTAAAACAGCCGAGGCGAGCATGGGCAAAAGGGTTTTACCCATGTTTGCGATCAATGAAGGTAGATCCAAGAATCGATCTCAACCCAATCTTAAGGCTAAAGTAGCCAAAAGAAAGGGTCCTCCTATGCATCTTAAGGGTAAGGGCAAATCACCGGTTATGGCAAAGAAACAAAAGGTTATGGAACCGAGGGGTCATAAGGATGATCCTTGTTTTGGTTGTGGGGAGACCGGACACTGGAAACGCAATTGCCCGGTCTACCTAAAAGAGCTAAAAGACAAGAGGAATGCGGCGCATACCTCGGGTAATGTCTTTATGATTAATGTTGAGCTAAATCTTATTTCTTCTAACACATGGGTATTGGATACCGGATGTGGAACTCATATTTGCAATTGGTTGCAGGGGTTCAAAAAGAATGAAGACTTAAAGAAGGGCGAAGTGAATCTTTTCATGGGCAACGGTGCAAGGGTGCACGTGGTCGCTAGAGGAGACTTCACTTTATCGCTTCCAAGTGGTTTGGAAGTTGTTTTGAGAAATGTTTTGTATGCTCCTAGTTTGACTAGGAACATTATTTCTGTGCACCTTCTTAGACAATGTAATTTTGATTTTAAATTTGTAAGATCAGAAATGCATGTATCATCTAATGGTATCTTTTATTTTAAAGCTGTACCAAACAACGGTATTTATGAATTGGTTCATGATAATACCTTAAATAGCTCATTATATCAAACCTCTACTAAAAGACTCAAAAAGGATTTGAGTGATTCCTACATTTGGCATTGTCGCCTTGGACACATAAACAAGAATCGTATAAATACTCTCCAAAAGAAAGGTCTTTTGAAAACAAACGAGTTAGGTTCGTTTGATGAGTGTGAATCTTGTATTCAAGGCAAGATGACCAAAGAGCCTTTCAAAGGTACAAATGAAAGGGCTAAGGATTTGTTAGGTATCATACATACGGATGTATGCGGACCTTTCAAGCCAACTAGTAGGAATAGTGAAAGGTACTTCATTACCTTTACCGACGATTTTAGTCGATATGGGTATGTTTATCTAATGAAACACAAACATGAAGCCTTTGAAATGTTCAAAGAATTTCAAAATGAAGTACAAAATCAGCTCGACCGAACAATCAAGGTACTCCGCTCCGATAGAGGAGGCGAATACCTAAGTGATGCTTTTCAAAGTCATCTTAGAGATTGTGGAATTATTTCACAGCTCACTCCTCCTGGAACTCCTCAACATAACGGAGTATCCGAGAGGAGGAATCGAACACTGTTGGACATGGTTTGATCAATGATGGCACGAAGCTCACTACCGCCATCATTTTGGGGATATGCGCTACTCACAGCGGCTCGTATTTTGAATATGGCCCCGACCAAAAAGGTGGATCGAATACCCTATGAAGTGTGGCATGGAAAGGTTCCATCCTTTTCATATTTAAGGGTATGGGGATGCATAGTTTATGTTAAACGTGACACCCCAAATAAGCTTGAGGCTCGATCCATCAGGTGTATCTTCATAGGATACCCAAAGGATGATATAGGATATATATTCTATGATCCTAGTGAACAAAAGGTGTTTGTTTCACGCAAAGGATACTTCTTAGAAACTAGGTTCCTTATGGAAGGACCTAGTGAAAAGAGAGTGGAACTTGAAGAGGTTCAAGAATCACTGGATGATACACAGTTGGTCGATACTAGCTTTCAACATGAGGATGTTGAAGATGATCAAATGGTTGATCATACACACGTTGCTCGCAGATCTAATAGGATTAGTCGACCTCCCAAGAAATATGGATTTCTTGTGGATGATTGCTACTTGGTCGATTCGGATGAACCGATCTCCTACAAAGATGCTATGTCACAACCTGATTGTGACAAGTGGCTTGAAGCCATGAGCGCCGAGATGCAATCCATGCACGATAATCAAGTTTGGGAATTGGTTGATCGTCCACTTAACTCCAAACTGGTCGAATGTAAGTGGGTCTTCAAAAGGAAGACCGATATGCATGGAAATTTAGATACTTACAAAGCACGACTTGTAGCAAAAGGTTTCACGCAAACTCAAGGGATTGATTATGATGAAACCTTCTCGCCGGTCGCGATGCTTAAGTCGATTAGGATATTATTTGCCATTGCAGCTCATTTTGATTATGAGATATGGCAAATGGATGTCAAGACCGCTTTTCTAAATGGATATCTTGAGGAAGATGTCCATATGGTTCAGCCTGAAGGTTTTGTCGATCCATCTAATCCAGATAAAGTTTGTAAGTTAAAGAAATCAATCTACGGGTTGAAACAAGCATCACGGATGTGGAATCATCGTTTTAATGAAGAAATCAAAGCGTTTGGTTTCGTCCAAAACAGTGATGAGGCGTGTGTGTATAAATGGGCTAGTGGGAGTATAATCATTTTCCTTATTTTGTATGTCGATGATATACTTTTATTTGGAAATGATATACCAAGTATGGAAAACGTTAAAGCGTGGTTAAGTAGTCGTTTCTCAATTAAGGATCTTGGAGAAGCGACATATATCTTGGGAATAAAGGTCTATAGGGATAGACAAAGGAAATTGATCGGACTCAATCAAAGTGCGTACATTGATAAAATCCTGAAAAGGTTCAGGATGGAAAACTCTAAGAAAGGTTTGGTACCTATTCCTAGAGGAACCGTGTTAAGCTCATCCCAAAGTCCTAGCTCTAAGGAAGAGCAGGATAGGATGAAGCATGTTCCTTATGCTTCGGCAATAGGATCTATTATGTATGCAATGATGTGCACTAGACCGGACGTCTCGTATGCTTTAAGCATAACGAGTAGATACCAGCACAACCCAGGTGACAGTCATTGGATGGCTGTCAAGAATATATTAAAATACCTTAGAAGGACTAAGGATATGTTTTTAATATATGGGTCTGGTGAGGAGGAACTCGTCGTAAAGGGTTACGTGGATGCGAGTTTCCAAACTGACCGAGATGATTCTCGATCACAGTCGGGATATGTCTTCATTTTGAATGGAGGCGCTGTCTCTTGGAAGAGTTCGAAGCAGGATGTTGTCGCGTTATCCACTACAGAATCTGAGTACATCGCCGCTTCAATGGCAGCCCAAGAGGCTGCATGGATGAAAAAGTTCATCATGGATCTAGGGATTGTCTCTACCATTCAGGAGCCCCTAGAAATATTCTGTGACAATGAAGGTGCTATTGCACAGATCAAGGAGCCTCGTGCTCATCAGAAAACGAGGCACATTGAGCGCAGATTCAACTACATAAGGGATGAAGTTGAAAAGAGAAAGATATGTATTCATAAAGTTCATACCGATCAAAATATTGCGGACCCACTCACGAAGCTCCTCGATAGGCCAAAGCATGAGGGTCATGTTTGTGCATTAGGACTTCGGTATTCTAGTGAGTGGATTTAATCTGTATTTAGTGTTTGTAAAAGAGCGAATGTAATGGGTATCTCATGAAAATTAATTATGTTTAATTATTCAATGAGTTATGTTCTATATTTGCATGTTTAATCCATGAATGACTTATGTTGTTCTAAACGTCCGTAGTCGATCATGCTTGTGGGAACAAGTATGAAGGTAAGACTATTATGAACCCGGATTGGTTGATATTCATGTGATGAATATAAGGCATAGGTTTGCCACCAAGGTTCATAGATATTTGTGGGATACAAATATTGGACATGATCCGCTCTCAAGGATCACTGCATGGAGTTAGTGCAACTGATCATAAGTAATCCTTGAGTAAAGGCGAGTATCATTGTGTCCTTTGACCTGAGATGCATATTGGATCTGGTTTTTCATCAAGTCTGATAACTTGACTCTCTTCTTTGTTTTTCGGTAACACGATGACGTAAAAGAAAGAGCTCAGATATCATACGAGATGTCAACAAGGATGTATGCAGTCAAGATGGGATTTGTTCCTCTTATGTGTTGAGAGTTTAGATGTCTAAGGCCTGTTAAGTTAAATCATTGAGAGAATGATCACTCTGTGTCTCTTCGATTTAACAGGACATCTAGTAACAAAGGGATGTAGTGATAAGACTTACCTATGTCATATCAAGTATGGACTTGAAGGGGATGATGTTATTGAATGGCACTTAGTCAAACACACTAGGGGTGGTGACCTGTTGTTAGGCGGTATTCACCATTAGCATTAACTTCTTATGAGTCACGTGCAAGTGGGAGATTGTTGGAATACCGTATGCCCGAGACACATAATTAGGTTAATGTGGCTAGTCATGTTTGATCCAAGTCGGGTCATACCCAATAACGAGTTAGACACACACCAATTATGTATTTGTTAAGATAAGATCTATAAGACAAATACAGAACACGATACATTCAGAAATTCGGGTTTCTGAATATTTACTTGAAAGTGTTAAATAAATTAATCGGTTAATTTATTTATTCAAATAATTATTATTGGAATGATTATTTAACTATGTATTCTTTTATAAAATGGTTTATAAAAGATGGGGTGTTTATATATTTTATAAAGTATAAAATAAATAAAATAAAAAAAAAAAAAAAAAAAAAAAAAAAAAAAAAAAAATTATTATTGGGGCCGGTTTTAGGGTGGGCCCCACACCCCATATCTTGGTCAATTTCTTGTCACAAGGTTGAGTGTATTTTACTTAACCAAAACTTAACCAAAACCTAACCAAAACCTAACACCATGTTAGTATGATGGTATGTGATGATGAGAAAAGATCATGATCAAATATATAACAACACTTTCAAGTAACCAAACTAAGACACAACTCTTCCTTTCTTTCTTTCTTTCTTGTTCACGGCAAAAAGGAAAAAGAAAGGCTCGGGTCTCGGGTTTTTCGTGTTCAAGCTTCCTAGCATAGCTCGGTGTGTGTTGGAGACTCGGGGTATATTCCGTTTGAGGGTTTTCCTTTGAAAGTCTAGCATTCACATCATCATCTTCTTCAACCATCTACTAAACTCTTAAAGGGTTAAGAATGTAAGTATTTACTAGCTTGATAGTTTAGCTTTTCCGTATCATTTGATCCTTGCTTCGGGTTTCTAATAAATAGATTATTGGTAATCTTAATACTTGAATGAACTAGGTTGTTCATGAACATATCTTATATAAACTTGTAAGATATACATATATAAACATATGGATAGATATGTTTAGTTTGTAAATATCACGCTTCCGCCTTAATTGTGATTAGTTAAATGGTTAACTAAGCTTGTAAATTCCATAGAAACCCAACATAAAGGAACCGTGTTGAACAAATCGCAATCTTCGGCAACAGACATTGACACTAAGCACATGCAAGCAATTCCATATGCTTCAGCGATTGGCTCAATCATGTATGCTATCTTATGTACTAGACCTGACGTCTCGTATGCGTTGAGCATGACTAGTTGTTTTCAGCAAACTCTTGGCATTGCCCATTGGACTATAATAAAGAACATTCTTAGGTATCTAAAAAGGACTAAGGATATGTTCTTAGTGTTTGGAGTAGTGGAAGAAGAGCTCGCTGTAAGGTGTTACAATGATGCTAGCTTCCAGAATGATCGAGATGTATCTCGCTCACAATCTGCTTGAAATGAAGAAATTCATAGCCCACCTCGATCTGGTTTCAAATATGTCTGAAACCGGATCGACGTAATTTGTGATGACACAGGAGCCAATGCTCAAGCCAAAGATCTCATATCTCATCACAGGGCCAAGCACATTATAAGTAAGTTTCAATATATACGGGAAATACTGGAACGAGGAGACATCATAATAAGCAAATTAGACACAGATCAAAACCTAGCTGACCCGTTCACTAAACTGATGACTCAGGACAAGCATGATCAACACAGAGATGCTATCGGTCTTAGATTAGCTAGTAGTTTGTTTTGATTTAGTATTTGGATGTGTGAACATTTAAATAGTTATACTTTTGAGTTCTCTTTTGATTTAATGGTTAAATGTAAATGTTGAATAATATAACTGTGTTCAATTTTAATACATTTAATCCATGAATATTGTATTATAAATTATCCGTAGTCGGTCAGACTCGTGGGAACGACTCTGAATTAAGACTATTCTGACTTTGGATTCTGACTTTGGACTCAAGGAGTTGACTTCTAAACTCACAGACCTCATTATGAATGACGTTGGATGTAACTCGCATCAAATCATCTTCATGGATCTTAGTCATAAGATGTTTTGATACTGGTATACTCATTTAGTATCCTCAGACCTGAGATACATATTAGAACTTTCGTTTACTAAAGGTTATTCTTTGATCAGTGTCAACCTTGTCGCGTAACTGCCAGCTATAAAGGCATTGGTTGGAAATAATCTGAAGTTCAGTGGGAGTTTTATGTATCAAGATGGGATTCTGTACTCTTACATGATATGTAACAGTTAGACATCTTGGCGCCCTCGTTGATTCAAACTGGTAAAGTGTGAGGCCTCACCCAAACTAACTGTGTGTTTGATTGGACCACTTTGATTCTAGATCGAGAAAAATAATGATTGAACGCAATATGAGATTAAATATGATCCATGTCTCATTGTTCAATTGATGTTTTATACGGAAAGGATAAATGACAACGATTACCGTATGCTCATTATCTTGCAATAATGTATCCAAGATGTTTTGATTAATGACTTTAAAATGTCATAACTTGTTGGGGGCAGCCATGTGTAGCTAGAGCACCGCTGGCTGTCAGTGTTAAGGAACTTAACCAGAAACCGTCCAAGTGGGAGACTGTTGGATATTCTGGACCGGTTCGGTTAATTCAACGCGGCTAACCGAGTTATGACCCGTAAGAGTTACACCTTGGGCAACGAACAATAAAACCGCTTAACTAGCTTAACCGGTAATGACAAATATATTTATTATTTATAATAGTTACAAATAATATAGTTTATTTACTAATTAAACAAACTGGTTCGAGCTTTAAACAAGAGTTGAAACGAGTTGGACTTCAAGACCCGTTTATAGTTTTACAAGTATTATATATAATTATGATTTATAATAATCATAATAAAAATAATTATAACAAAAGACTAAAAGAAAAGGAAGGTCACGAAAGAAGCAGCAAAACTTTTCTTTTGTTGTTTTCATACGGCAGCAAAGAAAAGGAGTCGCCAGGTCGCCATCGCCTCTGCTCGCTCCGAACTGTGTCGCTTGTTCCAACGAACAGGTCCGCCACTACTGCCGCACCTGTTCGCTTCCGCCACTGCTGTTACAGTCCGGCGCCGCCGCAAAGCCGCCACCCGTTGTTTCGATTCGTCACCTAGCAACGTTCGTTGAACCTTGGTGTCTCAACCGGTTAATCATTAACCGAGGTATATATTATCTCATCGGTAGTTAATAATATATTGTTTATTATTACCGTGCTCGTATGGTTTTGTAACCAGATCCTGTCGGGTTTAGTGTCGGTGTTGATTACTCGAATTGTTCCGCTGCGTATATATAGATTAATTGGATTAATTAATTATTCGACGCATTATTGAACTGGGTTTTAATAAATAAAATTTTGACTGATCACCACTGAAACCCAACAGCCAGTGAATGAAGAAGGTGATCGCTTTGTTTGAAGAGTGAGACGATTGTACCGGTGATCCCTGTCGTTTAGGGATATGAACAGTGAGCAAAAATCTCGATCGGAGGATCAAGGGGAAGAATAGAGTGGATTAGTTAACATCCACTGAACCTCTATAAATCGGTTGTGTCGTTTGTATCCCTAAACTCTTTACTTATTTGCATTTACGATTATAAGGTGTGAAAAAGTTTAACAAAATCATTATCTTATTAAAACCAGATTAATTTTAAGAAAACATATTCACCCACCCTCTAGTTTTCTACAAAAACAAAGCTAAACATTAACAAAAAAAAAGTTAAATGAATCGGGAGCCTCTCCTAGCATTCTTCGAGGCAAAGATGCTGATCAATTCTTCATAACTGATACCCTTTAAGAAATCATCCTTAACAACTATTATTGTCAACCCATTACATGTATCGGGCTGAAAAATGTTGGGTTAAATGTAAATTGATTGATTATTAAGGGTAAACATGTATTGAGTTGGATTAAGAGTGTGTTGATTGGGTTAAGGCCGCTTCTTAGAATCTACTGTTTGTTAATAGAGTCACCACAAGCCAATACTTTTTAATGCACTGGTACTTTGTAATTTCTCATGGACGAGGCAGAGCAATAAAAGAATTACCTTGGAGCCCGTGGATGCACGTCATCTTAACCGAACCATGTAAATCTCACGTGTTAATCTTTGCTTAAATTTATCTTGCAGTTTTAAGAAACACAAGTCAAATGGACTCTAAAAGTGCCGGTTATACCATCAAATGTTTACAATTTTAGTTTATACATTGTCTGTTGAAGATTTATTAACCTTTTGAACCTCCCTGTTTTGTTTTAGCAAACTAACTTCAATTCTTTTAGGATTCAACAAAAAAGGTCAAAGCAAATCATTTAGAAGTCAAGATGTTAAAAATGTCATCTTTTCATTTTGTTATATGTTTAACCTCCGTTATTAGATGTATAAAGAGAGAAGGGGGGGGGGGGGGTTGGCCCTGAAGGAACGCTAAGATTGTTGCGAAGTTACCTGTTGGTCATGGATAATTAGAGTTGTGGAAACAACCTCTTGCAAAATTACAGGGTAAGAAAGCGTACATTAGGCCAAATATACAATCTCAAACCGAGTTTTCTACAAAATTTGTGAGTCAAAAACAAGGAATGAACATCAATAAATGGAAGTACAACGCTCAAATCTCTTTCCAAGTCGTCGACAAACATCCCGCTTTAACATCACCATGAATTCCTGCAATCAACACACACTAATGAATCAAGCAAACTAACAAATCTTTACTTTTATGATCATAAGGAGAAGAATAAATACCTCAGCAAGTTCCTCTTCTGAACATAACTCAGCAAGACCGTACACATCATAAACATTATCATTAAAAAGAGCAGCCGATTCAACCACAGATGCAAAGATATCTAGAGCCGAGTACTCATCCTCGATTTTCTGGGCCGCTTCTTTAATGCTCATCTAAAAACATAAAAAAACATTAAGTCAGGGATTTCCACAATAGTTGAGGCGCACAAACCTTCAGCTTAATATTTCACAAACCTGACAGTCCAATGATAAACAATTGATGCTTGAACTATCACTATAACAACGACGATGGCGTTCATGTTTCTTCAGTCGGTTGTGTTCGGGTAATCTTGAATTTGCAGCTTGAGAAAACAAGGGCATCATGTGTTGAAACATTAATGGCATATCGATGTCGTCATTGGAGCAACTCGTATGAGCAAACATGTTGCCCTTATCCTGATTATCGTCCATCTGTTGACAAAGTTGAGTGATCGCAATCATCATATCAGGGTTTTGAGTCAACTGTTGCAACATACTTTTAAAGAAATCTTGAGAATCGGTCTGTGATTGATTTGAAACTTCAGTCGATAATCCATGCAAAGTCGGATTATGCATAATGAGATTCCTTAGTGTAATTTGATCCAATTGGCCATCGGCGATGGTAGTAAGAACATCAGAAGAATAAGTGCCAACAACATTTGCATCTGATTTTGTTTGTGGTGCTTTTCTCTGACAAGTGACAAGGCAGTGTAACATCTCATAGTCAGTAAGTCAAGCCAAAAGTCTAGTTAAATATATGAGGTGCTAAAGACATAAAATTAATAAATAGTGGAAAGTAACTAGTTAAATTTAATCCTTATTTTAAGGAATGACTTATCAACATTAACTTTCTTTACACTAGGAGTGTTATTCGGGTTTTTGATTTTTGGGTTAGATCTGAGTATGTTAAATCCACAATCGAAAATCGACCCTAGTTTATCTCGGTCTTTTTAGTAGGTTAATCAAGTTTTAAGTATTTGCTCAAGCAAACTAGAAAATTAAAAAAAAGTATAATTGTAAAGAAATCAACATAATCATCTTCAGTCATAACATACTCATCCACGTTACGAAACAATATATTATCACAATCACGGATGATGAATCAACTGATGAATTGAATAACACCAAATTGCAGACCCAGTTGTTTAAATCTGATTTTGCTATATGCTGAATTTGTTGAATATATAACTACAAAACAATTGAATACTATTGTGACACGAAATTACAAGCTGAATAGAAGAATGTATAGAGTCGAAGGTGGCATGCGAACTTAATCGATTTATTATATCGAGCTATTGGAACCTATGATTATTTCGGGTTGACATGAAACCTAGAAAGCAGAGCCATTAACCGAACGAATTACTATGGTTCGCGTTTGGATTAGTGTGCCAGGTGTAAAATAAATGATCTATTTTTCATTTTTAAATAATCCATTTGTACAACCAACCGCCAAAAAAAGTCACTGAGAAGATTGGTCTGGCCGAGATGAGAAATGAGATGCGAATGCTCATATGGTTTCTATAGCAAATATAGTATTTTAAAGTGTTTAGAAACTTATGTTATTGTTAAAAACGTAGTTTAGGAACATAAATTTTAGGGGGTTATGGAGCAAGTATAAGATTAGATTTTTGTAATGAAAATCTCAACGGATAACTATAACCAGAAGACTTGTAAACAAGAATATATACCCGATAACTTTCATCAAAATGAGGGTTGCTATAGGAAAAACTTGAGCGCTAGGTTACATACCTTTTCCGATGGTGGTAGTTTAGAAGCTACTCGCTTTGATTGTGCCTTGAAGAAGATGGAAGAAAGTTTGCTAGACGAATTCTGCTGATTAAAGGTGTTATTTATATTATATAAAAGTATTACTTCTAACTCATGTTTACATAAAAATTAAAGGTAATAATTTGGTCATACCAGTTCACTTGGTTTAGGCAAAGCTAGTCACCACAAGAAAAATCAAGTTAGATAGATATATTAATAAGTTAAAAAAATATAGAACTATATATAGTTTTATGAGAAATTAGATATGAAAAAACTCACATACTCCTCTTGGAAGCCTTCTGTTGTTCCTTACTCTTTCATCAAAATGAGGTTTGCAATACAAGATTCCATCTGATAAGGAGTAACTGTTTTCCTAATTAAAAAAAGTAAACAATTATTTATAATTATTATATGGAACATAATATAATACCATAAGAGAAAATACCAAAAGATATTCATCACATTGACTGCATTTGAAACAATGATTATGAAACCAAACTCCATCACCAGCAGCATATGATATTTCATCTTCGTCATTAACAGTTTCATCACAAACCATGCATTTTTCTGCGGACATTTCCCACCTTTTTGTTCTTTCTGTTCTCTTTCTGAATCCGAAATAACAAGATTCTAAAAATAGAAATTAACATTGAAATAACTTAGAAATGAAAGGTGGATTGAGATTTGAGTGGACAAGGTTGTTTTGCCATCATATTTAGTGGGACTAGGTTTTGGCTTCCATTCATATGCAATTCTTGCAATAAAAATTTGATGTTTACTTTGATTTTTTTTTTTCATGTGTCTTGATCTTATTTTTAGACATGTTTTTTTTTCACATCCCACCTTAACGGTCAGTGTGACCGATTGAGAACAGATTGAGAACAAACTATACAGTGGCACTATTAACTTTATCAATATGGACCGAGTCTCAACTTACAAGGGAAGTTAAAACAAGTATCGATCCAATGAAATAGCTACCACATATAGGGCTTGTAGTCTATATTAAGGTGTGTAATAAAGATGTTCCTCCCCAAGTATTTGAGGGTTCTAGTCTCACGATGGACATTAATGTGAATTTAGGAATAGGTTTGGAGTGTGTGTCTTTGTGTTAGTTAGCAATTCTGAAAAAAAACTAATGAGATAAGTACAATAGGCATAAAATGTGGCAATCTCCAACAATTTCTTTTTCTAAGATGCTAAAAAACTATATTTCAGCTTATGCTAGTAATTTTCTCTTCTAATGATTTTACAGATTCATGCTGAAAAACTATGTCAGCTTATGCTAGTACATGAAACCGACATTTAACACAACTTGATAAAATATCTTAAAATGTAAAAAAATCATGCTTGAGATTCATAATAATTAAATAAAGAGTTGAGACTCTATTCGTTGATCCTTAGCGGGCAATTTTTAATAATATATGCATTTATCCGCCATCTAATGCCAATAAGATACATAGAAAATGTCAAATCAAATTGTTCGTAAGAAACATCAAATTATTGATCAATGTATATTGGATGGTTAGTACACTAATGGACCTTAATGAGCTTGTTCTTTGTTTGTGAGTTTGTTTTGGTTAAACAAAGTCGCATTAGTTCATAATAAGTCCTTTCGCTGCTTAGTACATGTGTATGATGACTAGTAAACAATGTGCTTTAATGAGCCTTTCCATGTACTAGCTAGTTGGTTTAGGTTAAGCAAGATCAATTTACATCCTAATAAGACACTCTGCTGTTAAGGGCACATTTATGATGTAATTACACTATGTGTTAATGAGTTTGTTTAGATTAAACAAAGTTACATTATTTACGTCACAATAAATTGTTTTAGTTATTAAGATATGTGTATGATTTTCAGTATACTGATGGGTCTTAATGGGCTTTGTCATGTATCAACCACAAGTACAGGAATATGTTGAAATATAGTCACATATGCACAACATAAGTTTTACTGCATCTCTCCTCACTACCGATCATCTTCCGAACCCTAATGTTACTGGTTCTTCTACCGTGAATAACTATGAAGATCGAGAAAACCATGCATTCAAAGGCAACGTTGATTCAAGGTCCGTTTAGTTGCTTTATTCTTGAAATCCCAATGCGCTTACTCGCTTTGATAAATTATACTTAGATGTGTATGTTTAATAGTAATACTAGTTCTTTTAGAACGGCGGCATTAAAAATATTATAGCAGAATAATTTAAAAACCAGTTATACACATCTAAGCAGGCCAATTGATCTACTGGCATTACAAATTCAAGAATAATAGGAAAATATTCAGTCGTTTAAGCAACTAAAAAGATCTTGAATCAACGCTGCTTCTGACTGAACGGTTTTTTTGATTTCATAGTTGTTTGCTGTATTGGTAGCGTGAAAAGCTTGATAGACTCTTGGAATTATATTATAGCACAATAATGTAACTATAAACTAGTTGCAGACTTTTATGTGTTCTAGAGTATCGTTTTATTTTTACTACCCCTCTAATCTTTTAGTTTAGAATCCATAATATGGTAACATGTAGTTTGTAGAATTTGATCCTAGAAACACAAACCGAAAAACAAAAAAAGAACCAACGAACGATATAAATTTATAGAGTTTGATCGTGACAGTTGATGCACAGTATATAACTTGTATCGTTGAAACAGTTTTCTTTTCGGCTAATTAATAGCCGAAGCATTTAAACAATCTGGTTGGCAAAGTGGCGGTCGCATGGTACTTTGCAGCCGCCTCCTCCACCCTTATCATATCTTGCCCCTTTTTGGCTAAAATGGCCACCCGCTTCTCTTCTGCTTCCTTATGAACGGCAGCAATCTTGTTCTTCATCTTTTCTCTCTGTTTTGCTTTCTCAATTTCAATGTCTTGCTGTTCAAATCACACAAAATTATTATTATTATTATTATTATTATTATTATTATTATTATTATTATTATTATTATTATTTCATGCAAATCTTCTTGTGTAAAAGACAGCACCAAGTGCCTACCTCAATCTGCTTGAGATTGGCTTCTATTGCTGCCCTTTGAGTATTCTCCCATGCCCCGATTGCTGACATTTTTGTGTATGCCCTGCACACAACATGTGTATACACATTTTTTCGTTTATTATAAACTGCACGCTTAGCTAAAAGTGTTGTGTTCTAGTCGGCCTGTGAGTTAACTTGTTGACTAGTTTAATTTGTTCTATTCCAAAAATTTAATAAAAAGATGTGTTTTATGTTATAAATTTCTAGCACGTGTATACAATAAGTGAATTGTAAACATGTAACACGGCCAGTTTTGTCTGATTTGGAAGAAAATAAATACTTGTTGTCCGCCCTCGTCTTTTCGTTTTCCTCCCATGCTTTGATCAGTGCAATTCTCTTCTCGGTAACAACTATTTGGAGTCCAGCATCTGGAGGTAATTCACAGTATGTATATACACACACATCAGTAACACAACAATCATACCCAGTAAAATATTACGTATAGGCAAAGCATAGCTAGATGATATATCATTAGCATAATAATATAAAAAAAAATAGTTATATTATGAGAGAGAGCTTACTTTCACCATCGCACGGTGGTGTTGCTTTTTCTGGTGGCGGTGCTGCAACCGGACTTGATTTCGGTTCGGGTGGTGAAGTTGATATATGAATTGTTTTTGATTCAGTTTCGGTTTCGGTTTCTAAAACTACATCCAGCTTCTTGCTTTCATCTTGTTCTCCCCCCATCTTTAAACAACTCTTGATCGCTTTTCGGGTAGCCGGAGAGTATAAAACGTACAAGAGAGATCGAGTTTGTGGTTGAGAGAGGGTGGTTATGTGGTAGGTTTGGTTTGGTTTGGTAAAAATAGGAAGAGGGTGGTGTCAAAGATGGTACATAGTGATCATGAATCAGTTGGAATGTTACCTTCTATGTTTGGAGATAACAATGTTTGATTTTCCATCTACAGATGTAATTTATTGGATGATCGATCAAAATGTAAATAGTTTTATTATTTGACACCTCAACTATAGAAATATTCTAAGTCACTTTTATCTTTGGCATCATTAGTTTGCTTAATAAATACAAACAAATAAAGTAGGCGATTATTTAAGTAACTTTATGGTAATTATGTAATTAGTTCCTTAAATACCCGATATATTAACAATCAGTTAAAAGATACAAATCAAGATTAAAAGTATTGATTATATCTAATTAAATGAATTTCGTTTTGTGTCCAACAACTTCACACTGCATATTACTCATTTTCAAAAGTAACACTGAAAAAAATGTTTAATAAGTATTTAATCCTTTTATTCTAATTTATGATGCAAATTATTTTTGTTTAGAAAAAACATTATAGCATGTATGGGAAATTTGTTCCTTTCTCAAAAAAAAAAAGAATAATAATAATAATAATAATAAATATATATATATAAAAGTATTACGCCCTACTTGCGGTGCGCACATATAATGTATATATGTGTGAACCCTTGGGTGGGCAAAAGTAAAATTGCACTAATTTTGACGTTATTTTACTAATCACGTGAAAATAACGTTAAAAGTGGCAGAAGGTTAATCAGGCATCATGTGGTGGCGTTGATAGCCGAATGACAAGGGCACATGCACCAATCAGCCGGTGTCCCGATGATTGAGTGTTATGTGTCTTATGTCCAAGACTTGATTCAAAACTACTATCGAGCCGGGGATCTCACCGGAAGCAGCCTCTCTATCCCTATGGGATAGAGGTAAGGCTGTCTACATCTTACCCTCCTCAGACCCTACCATAGCATTGCTATTGGTGGGATATACTGAGTACGATGATGATGATATATATAAAAGTATTGGATTTAAAGACTTACCACATGTGACATGTATTTTGCTAACAATAGAATCAAATCAACTTTATATACAAAGTCATTATTCGTAATCTTATGTAATCAGTTTTGGTATTTATAAATGTAACCATCCGTATGGTCTGTTCTATCAAAATATCACTTTTTAAGAAAAGTACAACTAAAATGGCATTGTCGAATGTGGTATAGTTTAATTAAGGGATAATCCGGATTGAGTTTATAAAACGAAGACTGTAATATAAAAAAATTGAAATGTCCATCATGGATATTCCAGATGATATCTAAACATCTTTCTTATTTTAATTTCATTTTAATTATATACGTATAGATATAATATTACTGAAAATTCATGTGATACAGACCTACTTTCATAAATAATAAAATATTTAAACATTTGGTTAAAATCCCTTTTTTTATTGCACACTTTTTAAGTACTCTACAAGTAAAAATGTTCAAATTTGGTGTGTTGAGGTTTCAATCTGATCTGATATTTCTTTTATTAAACATATTATTGTTGTTGTTAATAACACCATATTATAGGATCAAGTTTGTTTGTAATTCTGAACAAAAATAAGAAATATGAGAAAGATTTTTTTTTTAAAAAAAAACCTCTTAAAAATAATAACTCAAAATTAAAAAATAAAAAATGTTTTCTTCTTTCTTCCTCATTCTAAAAAAATAAAATAAAAATAAAAAAACAAAAACACAACACAACACAGTGTGTTTTTTTTTTCTTTTTCTGTTGTTGATTGTGTCATTTTTTATTGATATTATTTTTTTTCTTGATATTTTGTTATATTACTTATCATTATGTAATATTTTACTCCGCATTGCGTTATATTTTGTAATTTATTTGGTCTTTTTTTATTTATCATTGTGCTGTTTTGTTTATTTTCGTTATTGTTTTTTTCTCGACATTGTATCTTTTTCATCTTTTTTTAAACGAAAAGACGTGGAAAACATCTTAGTTTTTTCTTTTTTTTTTACTTTTTTTTATTTATATTTTGAGTTATGATTTTCTTTTTTTGAATTATTTTTTAAATGATTTTTTTAAGCCACAAATCCTTTTATACCTCTTATATTTTCTCGCTTTCATTTTAATAATACCCCCATATCATAAAGCATATAGAATTTTCCTATTTGACCTGTAAGAGCATTCCTAACCCATCTCCTAAAATTATATGAGGAGGGTTTGTAAATTATAGGGTAGGGTTGTGAGTGTAATTTATAGGGTGGAGAAGGTAGTGATTTTTTGTAAATTTGGGAAAAAGGTAGTGAATTTTTTATAAATTATAGGGTAGAGATAGAAAACTGTAATGAAAAAGGTATAAAAAAATATTATTTAATTGAACAGGAGAAAGAAATGTAGTGTTTTTCAGTATAATTATATGATATATATGTATAGAGGGATAGGAAACGGAATGGGAATGCTCTAAGACGATTATTACATTTTAAGCAATGGAACTCAACAATGATTGCAACTTAAATGATATTTTTAACAATATACATGTCATATTAGGGCACCCGAGCCGCTCACTACGGACAACATCCAACCTCTATTTGACAACACAACCACCCCTTGAACCTACCAGAACACACACACACAAGCCTCTACCCGTGAACTCACCCCTTGCATCGTCTTCCTAATTACACAACACACACAAACACTCTCTCACTCTTCTTTTAGCATGTATAAACATCCACATGCCACATCGCCCATTTTTCACTGGCAGTTTAACCGGCCATATAATCTTGTTTAAAAAGCACCTAAGACTATGAGTAGTGGTAAGGGGAGAATAAGGGAAAAAGTGTGTCACGTGGCATCCAGACACCAAGAAGATAGAATTATATTTTAGGAATGTAGTAGTGGGGGAAAATTAGGAGAAGAAGTGTCCCATCAAAAGTTGTTATTGTATTCTTTTAATAATTAAATTAAAAAAATAAAACTTGATTAAATTAAATAAATAGATAAAAAATAATCAAATCAAGTGGGCCCCACAACTTTGGTTGAGAAATATTTCTCGCCGTTCACCAATCTCCCCTCTTCTCACTAGGGGGCATTGTGCATGCCCATTCTCGGCATCTTTTCTCTCATATTCTCGACCTCTACGTATGGTCTAATAAGCATCAATCAAACAGCCTATCTTTTTTCAAAATGTTAAGAAAACATTTATTCTTTATTATTAAACTAGATTGTCGCCTGACGTGTTGCGCTGGGGCAATTGATAAAAACTCAATGTTGAAACTTGGGTGTTGGGTTTTTTGGACGCTACAGCGTTACGTCGATGAGTTGACACGAATTCAATTGGTATTGTTTACGTGCTTTATGGTATACACTATTGGTAAAACCTTAGCGTCCAAAAAATATATTCGTCAAATTAACATATAAAAAATAAATTAGTTAACATGACGTTTGGTTGGTTGGTAAACACGGGCGGCGATGGACCCATGAGTTGTTGGTCCCGGGCGTTGAGGCGTTAACTGGGCGCGAATTCAGTCGGTTTCGACTACGTTTGTTACGCTACCGGAGCTAAAAAAGGGGAAGGGGGTAGTGTCAAATTGTCAATCGGTCAACTCGGGCATTGGTAAAACAGAGCGTTGAGTCTACGCGAATTTGATATCGGAATTAAAACAAACAAAAGAGAAAACAAAATTATCATTCAGTCAGCTTCTGTTATATTCGTTACGGTACAAAACGGAAAAAAAAAATACTATGGACAAGTTAGGTGCCGTCAAATGACCCAATGACAGCTTAACAGCACCAAACTTGTCATTTATATCTATTTGATAATTTTCTTTATTCTTTCTATCAACTTTCAAGAAAACACTTGAGTGGAAGGTGGAGGGTAGTTATCTAAGTTCCAACTTTCTTTCTTTTCGTGGCCATGAATAAGGAAAACGTAAGAAAGCCAAGTATTTTGATTGTACGTTGTGTCACATCCTTTTTTTTATATATATTACTTCATTTGTTTATATAATTATCTAGATATTTATATAAAATTATGTTTATTAAAAAGTATTACAAGTAAGAAAGAGTGTGACAAGCACGTCCTTCATCTTCGACCATCTGTAAGAAAGATTGAACGAACACTCTATTCTTTATTTATCATAACATTTATTATTATTGATTAAAGATAGTACTATTGAAAGTATAATAGTTCTCGTTACAATGGGCCGAAACGTAAAAGCTCATGTATTTTTGGACTTATATGTGTTTATGTGAGGCCCAAATCTGTAACAAATAAGATTATTAGTATATAGGTGTAAAAAAACTGGCTTAGATTTTCAAACGGTTCGTAACCTAACCTGATGCCACTTCAAAAACCAGTTTGAGCCAAACTGATTCCAACCAGACCCAAACCGCCAGTTTGCGGTTCCCCCTTTCGTCACCAAAACTGAGTTGTAACACGATCCGATTCTCCTCAAAGTCAAACCATCCAAATTGCCAGTTTGTGTACCCTAACCGGTTTCGAACCGATCCAAACCAATTTGTGTAGGGTTCGACTATTTTTCACCAAAACTCATTTATCCAAGTCGGTTTTCCTTAAAACTGGTTTTGACCAAAGTTAACCAAACCCATTCAAGACTATAACTTGATTTGTCCATCTCTAAAATCATACAGTAGATTATCTATTATCTTAATGCTATTTAGCATAATGTTATGCATGCATTTTCGATAAAGTTGTGCTTTAATAAATCAAATAATAATCTGAGAACAAAACTGATTATTACGTTTCGTTTTTAAGAATAAAAAACAGCATTATGGTACTTTGATGTCAAATCTGTCCAAGTTCTATAATTCTATATCCATCTTCTATAATTGACGATTGTTGTATGAAAATATTAATAACCCCAATGAATCACGATAAAGTTAAAACAAGGTTAATGAGAAATCAAGATATTTATTTTGTCAATGTTTTCCTGATTTTATGTCTTGTTTTCATATGATGAAAAGGTCTTTGACAAAAATGATTTAGTGAAACTATCGCTTCCTAATTATGTAAATGTTGAAAATTGTGAGTTAAGTGTCTTTCACAACGTGTTTATATATTTCAAACACACAATCTTTTGGGAGTTGGTGAATGCACGAGATGAATTGTTGTATTTGACCATTTGGCAAAAGATTATGAGTTTAAAACCGGGTTGTGGTTGTCCATTACATTCATTGGCCTACGTCCTACGATCGTACGTCTATAGTGGAAGCATCATAGACTAATGATATTATAAAACCTTTTGTTCTGAAGACATCGTAGCATTAGGCTCTGTTACAGAAGTTGTGAGATGTGAAGGGTCAATCGTGTTAGTGATTTTAGTGTAATTGGAGATAAAATTGTTGACCAAGTTAACTGTAACATGAATTTAAATAAGTCGAGTGCAGGGTGCATACTTATTTGATCTTACTATAATTTATAATCATATTGATACTTAGGGACGAAACCCCTAAGTCATGGGGGTCCCAGGGGGCAGCGCCCCCTTAGAGTGAGTCCGGGGGCAACACCACTGGCTGGTGTGGAAATTTAATTTAACTAAATTTCTTTCATTAGTTTTAATGATAGCTAACAGGAGTGTATTGCTTTGTTTTGAATTTCAAAAACATCATAACTACTGTGATAACTGCATTACTGCAAAGCAGAGTTCACTGACCCTAACCCTAATAATCATCATGTTGATCACACAAAGTTAAACTCTTATTCATTACATTCTCACATAAAAACATATTTGATTCTTGCTAAAAATTATGAGTTTTATCCAACCAGTTCATTTGTGAACCACAAATAGTTTTGTCTGAAAGTGTGATCACGACTTTCGGAAATCCAAGATACTTGTTTGTAGAAAATTCCCCAACAAAAGATCAAAACTATTTTCTATTAAGATGGTGAACGGCAAATCGTTGAAGGACATGACGAGCAAGTTTGACAAACTGGAGAAATCCGAAGGCCAGGACTTTTGTAGATGGCTAAAGAAGATGCAGTTCCTTTTGACTACCATGAAAGTGGTGCACGTGTTGAGTACGCCCCTGTTGGTGGTTGAGATAGAAGGAAATCTGGAACAAGTTAAGAAAAAATCAAAATGGGAAAATGACAACTACATCTGCCTCAGCCTTATTCTGAACGGTATGTGTGATACGTTATTTGATTTGTACCAAAACATTGAAACCGCTAACGAATTGTGGGATATACTTGAAGCCAAGTATATGGCAGAAGATTCTTCAAGTAAGAAGTTTCTTATGAGTAATTTTAAAAATTATAATATGGTTGAGTTTAGGTCTGTTTGTGGAACAATTCCATGAATTGTTTCGAATATCAGGGCAATTTTCCCAGCACAGAATGAACATATCCATTTCTGTTTCATCAATCATTGACGAGTTACCCCTTTCATGGAAAGATTTCAAACGCAATCTGAAGCACATGAAGGGTGAATTAAGTTTGGTTGAACTTGTAAGTCACATCGAATTGAAGAGGGCTTGATAACATATGAAACTGTTGATGTCAATGATGTTAAAAGACAGGCTGTTCAATAAGCTAGCATTATTGAGGATTTTGGAACATCCAAGGGTAAGAATGTTAGTGCATAATGTCTCTTGCGTGTCTTGTAGGTCTTGATAGCAGTGTTTGGAATGTGTTTGTAATGTTTTGAATGCATTTGGTTATACGGGTATATCATATACGCCATATAACATATACTCCGTATAACATATACGTCATATAAGTTCAAGCTTCCCTATAAATAGGGGTCTTGACATATGCATTCATACCTTTGGGTCCTGAGAGTACATATATTGGTAGTTGTTGTATTTCTTTGTACTCTATTGCTATTGATGAATATATTGAAGAAGATTTTAAAGAGAAATTTTTGTGTTTTTCACATTGTTATGGATTCCGCACATAACATTGAAGAGTAGATATCATCGTACACGTCTTTCCTACGATCCTACGCGTTACCTACAAGCGGTATCAGAGCATTGGTCTCTATATCTATTTGGAAAACCACAAGATTGTCTCTTTTCTACCTTGATTTCATCATTATAGAAGATTTCACCGTCAAATTTCACCATATGTTTACACAATGTCATATTCTTAGGTTGGTTTTATTTCCCAAAGTTTTAGATCTTAACACCTACATTGTCATATCAAAATTTGCAAAATTGACTATTTGGGACTTATACAGGTGCATATATTTGTGAACGTATAACCTTTCACGCCGCATTAGTTTCCCCGTATAACCCTCTCCATATAAACTTCAACGTATAATCTTACACGCCGTATAAGAATCTTCAAATAACCTTTTCAACGTGTATCTTTGTTGGTACATGTTTGTCAGTAGTTCATAGTCTAGTATTTGTTATCGAGTCTGTAATATAGTTAATGGTTTGTTTATGTTTTGTTTTGTAAACTAGCGAAGTTATCAGCAAGTTCGCTATGGCGAACTTGCTGATTTAGCGAGGTTACTGACAACTTCGCCAGTGGCGAAGTTGTCGTGTTTAAATACACTGTTTCAGCCGAAACAGAATAAAACGGGAGTTAGGGTTTTTGGTTACGCTTTGTTTCGTTTTGTTCTCTGTAACAGTGACCTACTGTCACGTGTTTAGTTATTCAATATAACGTGTTTACCTTATAGCTCGTGTTCATTGTTCGTGTATTCAATCTCTACAATATCTACACTCGTACCTATATACGCAGGGATTCCGCACCTGCGTTGTTAGAGATTTCCCGTGTACGATCCGCGTTCAGGAACCTACAATTGGTATCAGAGCCATCGGCTCGATTGTGAGGTTCGGGATTTCACGCGGGTGTAGATTTCGTTTCATTTCGGGTGTTACCGGGACGAGTTTTTGGTGTGTTTATTCATTCTAGCTACCTACCAGTGTGTTTAAGCCTTTAAACCTTCAAAATTCTCGTTAAAATCCGAGTTTCAGATCTGAACTGTTCTTCGTGTTCATCGGGCGAAGTTACCGTTCATCGGGCGAAGTTGCTGAATTCAGGCGAAGTTGCCGTCACTGGAGATTAGGGTTTCGGCGAAGATATAAGGATTAGCGAAGTTAACCACAACTTCGCTTACCTCATAAGTTCGCCAAAGCGAAGTTATCCGTAACTTCGCTTACCACCCAACTTCGCTTACATCCTAAGTTCGCTCATTCTAAGCGAAGTTATTCTTAACTTCGCCAAGCCAAGCGAATTTAAGATCCAGCGAAGTTCTTGTTCAGCGAAGTTAACTTCCAGCGAAGTTATTCTTAACTTCGCCATCTGAGCTGTTTTAATATTTTTTTTGTGTGTTTTTCAGGTTTTTCAGGTTTTCGCAAGGATGTCCGCGATTAACATCTCAGATTTAGTCAAGATGGAGGTAGAGGCGGGGTCAGCCACTAAGGCCCCGAGGTTGATGAAGGGAACGGACTTCGTGGCATGGAAGGACAGGTTCATCCAGTATATCAAATATCAGGACGCCAAGATGTGGGTGTGCATGCAGGATGGATATGTAC